>NC_138313.1:7365000-7965000 GCF_965601325.2 Salmo salar
GACCTGGAGAGGCCTACAAGCCAGTTGTCATTTTCTGCAAAGAAATGCTCTATATGACAATATTTTCATTTGGAATTTTGGAGAAATGTCAATAGTTTATAGAATTCAACAATTTTTCATTTTACCCAAACACATACCTATAAATAGTAAAACCAGAGAAACTGATAATTTTGCAGTGGTCTCTTAATTTTTTCCAGAGCTATATATATATTTTGTGATATCCAATTGCAATCTTGTCTCATCTCTGCAGCTCCCCAATGGGCTCAGGAGAAGCGAAGCTCGAGTCATGCATCCTCCGAAACATGGCACGCCAAACCACACTACTTAACACCTGCCCGCTTAACCCGGAAGCCAGCTGCACTAATGTGCCGGAGGAAACACTGTTCAACTGACGACCAGCGTCAGCCTTCAGGTGCCTGGCCCACCACAAGGAGTCACTGGAGCACAATGAGTCAAGTAAAGCCCCCCCTCGGCCAAACCCTCCCCTAACCCAGACGACGCTGAGCAAATTGTGCTCCTCCCTATGGGACTCCCGGTCACGGCCGGTTGTGACACAGCTTGGGATCGAACCCAGGTCTGTAGTGACGCCTCAAGCACTCAGTGACGCCTAGTGTAGTAACGCCTCAGTGCCTTAGATCGCTGCGCCACTCAGGAGGCCCCGGAAGTGGTATGTTTTAAGCAAAAGCACAAACACAAATGTATTATTCAAACATGTTGATCGTGTTGAACAGATTTTTCCCTTCCTCCACATTGGTACTACTGAAGGCTCTTCCTCTATGATCTATATGTTTACTGGAACAAGACCAACTATTCAGGCTCCGGTCAGAAAGCCTTTCATGAAGTATAAAGTTAACACAGACCTCAGAGCCCCAAACAAACCAACAGCTTGCTGTTTGTTGCTTTCATATTTTCATTATTGTGTTTCTTTATGCCCCCAAAGCTGTCGCTGCCAGTGTTTTTGTGCTTTCATTTTTGTTAATACTTTTTCTGTCAACTTTTTGATGTTAGAAATGTCTTTGTGTTTGAAATTGCAGTGACTTGATGTGGCTTGCCTTGATGTAATATTTGGGGAAGGGAGGGGGGGCGGGGAGGGGAGGTGTGTTGCCTGTGTACCTTTGTTGTAAATAATTTGTTTGGGATACTAGCTGAGGGTTATACTACAAAGTAGGATCAATGAGTTAGCCAGCTAGCTTTGATAAGCAAATACAAATAACTACTCATTTTGTGGTTCATTAGGAAAGCTAAACTTTGTTTTTTGGTTAGTTGGGTCAATCAGACCATTAATATTTCAAGCTTATCTTTATAAAAAATGTTATTTCATAATATTTAGTTAACTGGCTTAGTTGTTGATCTTGCTTTGTAGTAAACCCTTCTGAAGGAACCGGGGAGCTCTGCTATTCTCTCTCTCTCTCGCTCTCTCTCTCTATCTCTATCGTTTCCCCCTCTCCTCTCCTTTGCTCAATCCTCTTGTTCAGCAGAGTTTAATCTTGAACATTGTCACGGGCAAAAAGGCAAACACATCCTTCTCCCTTCTGCCACCCCTCCCTCCTCAGAATTGACACTCATTGATTTTCCACAAGTTGCTTTAGATTGGCACACAAATCAGGCTCTTTAATTCAGACTGGGCTCGGTCGCGTAGCCGTGAGCGGTTAGTGGCTTTATTTATGGGCCACACACACAAACACAGCCCTCTATCCTCTTCTCCTCCCCTGTCTTTGGTTGATAACAGGCACCCAGCACCCAGAGTTGTAGTTGATTTACAGGGTGATTGATTGCATGCAGGGATTGAGGAAGTCTAGCAAGCGGAGATTCCTTTATCCACTCAATGTGTCCGTCTCTAATTAAGGGGTGTTCTACATCTCTCTCTCTCTGTCATCTACTGTGCCATCAGAAAGTCACTGGTTTTACACAAAATACCCAATAGTGTCAAAGTGGAATTATGTTTTTAGAAATGTTTAGAAATGAATAAAAAATGAAAAGCTGAAATTCCTTGAGTCAATAAGTATTCCATCCCTTTGTTATGGCAAGCCTAAATAAGTTTAGGAGTAAAATTGTGCTTAACCTCTCTAGGGTCGGCGGGACGAAATCGTCCCACCTACGTAACAGCCAGTGGAATCCTGTGGCGCGTTATTCAAATACCTTAGAAATGCTATTACTTCAATTTCTCAAACATATGACTATTTTACACCATTTTAAAGACAAGACTCTCGTTAATCTAACCACACTGTCCGATTTCAAAAAGGCTTTACAACGAAAGCAAAACAGATTATGTCAGCAGAGTACCCAGACAGAAATAATCAGACATTATGTTATACAATACATGCATGTTTTGTTCAATCAAGTTCATATTTATATCAAAAACCAGCTTTTTACATTAGCATGTGACGTTCAGAACTAGCATACCCCCCGCAAACTTCCGGTGAATTTACTAAAAATTTACTAAATTACTCACGATAAACGTTCACAAAAAGCATAACAATTATTTTAAGAATTATAGATACAGAACTCCTCTATGCACACGATATGTCCGATTTTAAAATAGCTTTTCGGTGAAAGCACATTTTGCAATATTCTAAGTAGATAGCCCGGCATCACAGGGCTAGCTATTTAGACACCCAGCAAGTTTAGCACTCACCAAAGTCAGATTTACTATAAGAAAAATGTTATTACCTTTGGTGTTCTTCGTCAGAATGCACTCCCAGGACTTCTACTTCAATAACAAATGTTGGTTTGGTCCCAAATAATCCATAGTTGTATCCAAACAGCGGCGTTTTGTTCGTGCGTTCAAGACACTATCCGAAAGGGTAAAGAAGGGTGACGAGCACGACGCATTTCGTGACAAAAAAATTCTAAATATTCCATTACCGTACTTCGAAGCATGTCAACCGCTGTTTAAAATCAATTTTTATGCAATTTTTCTTGTAAAAAAGCGATAATATTCCGACCGGGAATCTGCGTTTAGGTAAAAAGACGAAAGAAAATAAAGCATGGGGTCGACTCGTGCACGCGCCTAAGCCCATTGTCCTCTGATCGGCCACTTGCCAAAAGTGCAAATGTGTTTTAGCCTGGGGCTGCCTCGATATCATTCAGCTTTTTCCCGGGCTCTGAGAGCCTATGGGAGCCGTAGGAAGTGTCACGTTACAGCAAAGATCCTCAGTCTTCAATAAACAGAGACAAGAAGAACAAGATCTTGTCAGAGAGGGCACTTCCTGTAAGGAATCTTCTCAGGTTTTTGCCTGCCATATGAGTTCTGTTATACTCACCGACACCATTCAAACAGTTTTAGAAACTTTGGGGTGTTTTCTATCCAAAGCCAATAATTATATGTATATTCTAGTTACTGGGCAGGAGTAGTAACCAGATTAAATCGGGTACGTTTTTTATCCGGCCGTGTCAATACTGCCCCCTAGCCCCAACAGGTTAACAAGTCAGATAATAAGTTGCATGGACTCACTCTGTGTGCAATAATAGTGTTTAAGATGATTTTTGATCATCTCTGTACCCCACACATACAGTTATCTGTAAGATTCCTCAGTTGAGCAGGGAATTTCAAACATAGATTCAACCACAAAGACCAGGGAGGTTTTCCAATGCCTCGCAAAGAAGGGCACCTATTGGTAGATGAGGAAACATTTTAAAAAGCAGACAATGAATATCCATTTGAGCATGGCGAAGTTATTAATTGCACTTTGGATGGTGTATCAATTTGCCCAGTCACTACAAAGATACAGGCGATCTTCATAACTCAGTTGCCGGAGAGGAAGGAAACCGCTCAGGGATTTCACCATGAGGCCAATGGTGACTTTAAAACAGTTACAGAGTTTAATGGCTGTAATAGGTGAAAACTGAGGATGCATCAACAACATTGTAGTTATTCCACAATACTTGCCTAAATGACAGTGAAAACAAGGAAGCCTGTACAGAATAAAAAATATTCCAAAACATGCATCCTGTTTGCCATAAGGCACTGAAGTAAAACTGCAAAAAATGTGTTAATACAAAGCGTTATTTTTGGGGCAACTCCCAACACCAGTGAGTACCACTCTTTGTATTTTGAAGCATGGTGGTAGCTGCAAAATGTTATGGGTATGCTTGTCATCGGCAAGGACTAAGCAGTTTTTTAAGATAGAAAGAAACGGAATACTTTCCAACAGACACTGGGAGACAAATCCACCCTCCAGCAGGACAATAACCTAAAACACAAGGCCAAATATACACTGGACTTGCTTACAAAGACTACATTGAATGTTTGTGAGTGGCCTATAGTTACAGTTTCGACTTAATGTAGATGTAGAATGGCACCAGAGGGGATGGCTGCTGTTTTACAGGCTCCTAACCAATTGTGCTATTTTGTGTGTTTTTTTAGTATTTTGTACATAATGTTTATGCTACCGTCTTATGACCGAAAAGAGCTTCTGGATATCAGAACAGTGATGACACTCCTCAAACTGGACGTAGATTTTTTATTTAATGAGTTGGACATGAAGGATATAATGTTGCTCCCAGACAAGGCCCAAATCCCCGTCATTCACATGAAGAAAATAATGAAATACAGGGGGCAGAGATCAGGATGCCTTGTGAGAATTCGTCGGCGAGTGGGTAACCCGCTTCTATCATCCGTTCTATTAGCCAATGTGCAATCACTGGAGAATAAACTGGATGAGCTCCGTTCGAGACTATCCTACCAACGGGACATTAAAAACTGGAATATATTATGTTTCACAGAGTCGTGGCTGAACGACCACACGGATAATATACAGTTGGCTGGGGTTTCCGTGCATCGGCAGGACAGAACAGCTACGTCTGGTAAGACAAGGGGTGGGGGTGTGTGTCTATTTGTCAATAACAGCTGGTGCACGATGTCTAATATTAAGGTAGTCTTGAGATATTGCTCGCCTGAGGTAGAGTACCTCATGATAAGCTGTAGACAACACTATCAAGCAAGAGTTTTCATCTATATTTTTCATAGCCGTGTATTTACCACCAGAAACCGACTCTGGCACTAAGACCGCACTCAAGGAGCTGTATAAGGCCATAAGTAAACAAGAAAATGCTCATCCAGAAGCGGCACTCCTAGTTGCTGGGGGCTTTAATGCAGGCAAACTTAAACCCGTTTTACCTGATTTCTACCAGCATGTCATGTGCAACCAGAGGAACAAAAACTCTAGACCACCTTTACTCCACACACAGAGACGCGTACAAAGGTCTCCCTCGCCCACCATTTGGAAAACCTGACCACAATTCTATCCTGATTCCTGCTTACAAGCAAAAACTATAGCAGGGAGTACAAGTGACTCGCTCAATACGGAAGTGTTCAGATGATGTGGATGCTACGCTACAGGACTGTTTTGCTTGCACAGACTGGAATATGTTCTGGGATTCATCCAATGACATTGAGTATACCACCTCAGTCACCAGCTTCATCAAAAAGTGCATCGACGACTTTGTCCCCACAGTGACCCTACATACATAACCCAACCAGAAGCCATGGATTACAGGCAACGTCCGCACCATGATAAAGGCTAGAGCTGCCGCTTTCAAGGAGCAGAACACTAATCCAGACGCTTATAAGAAATCCCACTATGCCCACAGACGAACCATCAAAGAGGCAAAGTGTCAATACAGGACTTAGATTGAATCCTACTACACCAGCTCTGATGATCGTCGGATGTGGAAGGGCTTGCAAACTATTATGGGCTAGAAAGGGAATTCCAGCAACGAGCTACCCAGTGACGCGAGCCTACCAGATGAGCAAAATTACTTTTATGCTCGCTCCAAGGCAAGCAACACTGAAGCATGCATGAGAGCACCAGCTGTTCCGGGCAACTATGTGATCATGCTATCCGTAGCCGATGTGAGCAAGACCTTTAAACATATCAACATTCACAAGGCCGCGGGGCCAGACGGATTGCCAGGATGTGTACTCAAAGCATGCGCGGACCAACAGGCAAGTGTCTTCACTGACATTTTCAACCTCTCCCTGACCGAGTCTGTAATACCTTCATGTTTCAAGCAGACCACCATAGTCCCTGTGCCCAAGAAAGCGAAGGTAACCTATTTAAATGACTACCGCCCCATAGCACTCACATCTGTAGCCATGAAGTGCTTTGAAAGGCTGGTCATTGCACACATCAACACCATCATCCCGAAAATCCTAGACCCACTACAATTTGCATAGCGCATACAGATGACGCAATCACACTCCACTCTGCCCTTTCCCACCTGGACAAAAGTAACACCTATGTGAGAATGCTGTTCATTGACTACAGTTCAGCTTTCAACACCATAGTGCCCACAAAGCTCATCACTAAGCTAAGGACCCTGGGACTAAACAACTCCCTCTGCAACTGGATCCTGGATTTCCTGATGGGCCACCCCCAGGTGGTAAGGGTAGGCAACAACACATCTGCCACGCTGATCCTCAACACTGGGGCCCCTCAGGTGTGCGTGCTTAATCCCCTCCTGTACTCCCTGTTCAACTACGACTCCGTGGCCAAGCACGACTCCAACACCATCATTAAATTTGCTGAAGACACAACGGTGGTAGGCCTGATCACCGACAACGATGAGACAGCCTATAGGGAGGAGGTCAGAGACCTGGCAATGTGGTGCTAGGACAACAACCTCTCCCGCGAAGAAGGTGATCATGGACCACAGGAAAAGAAGGGCCGAACATGCCCCCATTCACATTGGTGGGCTATAGTGGAGCGGGTTGAGAGTTTCAAGTTCCTTGGTGTCCACGTCACCAACAAACTATCATGGTCCAAACACACCAAGACAGTTGTGAAGAGGGCACGATAACACCTTTTCCCCCTCAGGAGACTGAAAAGATTTGGCATGGGTCCCCAGATCCTCAAAAGGTTCTACAGCTGCACCATCGAGAGCATCCTGACCGGTTGCATCATCGCCTGGTATGGCAACTGCTCGGCATCCGACCGTAAGGTGCTACAGAGGGTAGTGCGTACGGCCCAGTACATCACTGGGGCCAAGCTTCCTGACATCCAGGACCTCTATACCAGGCGGTGTCAGAGGAAGGCCCCAAAAATTGTCAAAGACTCCAAGTCTAGGTCCAAAAGGCTCCTTAACAGCTTCTATCCCCAAGCCATAAGACTGCTGAACAATGAATAAAATGGCCGCCCAGACTATTTGCATTGACACCACCCCCCTTTGTTTTTACACTGCTGCTACTCGCTGTTTATTATCCATGCATAGTCACTTTATCCCTACCTACATGTAGAAATTACCTTGACTAACCTGTAACCTCACACACTGACTTGATACCGGTACCCCCTATATATAGCCTTATTATTGTTATTTTATTGTGTTATTATTATTTTAAAATGTTTTACTTTCGTTTATTTAGTACATAAAAAAACTGCATTGTTGGTTAAGGGCTCATAAGTAAGCATTTCACGGTAAGGTATTCAACGCATGTGAGAAATAAAATAAAAATGGCTATCTAGCAATGATCAACAACCAACTCGACAGAGCTTGAAGAATTTTTTCAAGAATAATGTGCATATTTGTACAATCCAGTTGTGCAAAGCTCTTAGAGGCTTACCAATAAAGACTCACAGCTGTAATCACTGCCAGGTGATTCTAACATGTATTGACTCCGGGGTGTGAATACTTATGTAAATGTGATATTTCTGTTTTTAATTTTCAATATATTTGCAAAAACTTCTAAAAACATGTTTTCACTGTCATTATGGGGTATTGTGTTTTTATTTATTTAATCAATATTGAATTCAGGCTGTAACATACTTCCTGAAGGCACTGAACCTTAATATACCAGTGAGCCGTTAGCCTGCCGGCCAGCCAACAAACCAACCAGCTAGCCCAGCGCTCTGTCTTGTAAATTGTATCAAGCCTCACACCCATGAACCATGGGTAATAGTGTTTTGTAGGCAGTGTGATATTTTCTAATTTGGACATCCATCGTCGACATTGTGATGGGACAGACAATGGTTTAGCCTATTTGAACTTGACTACTAAGCTAACATATGGAATTGCTTTAAGATGGTTATACCGTGGATCATTTAGCTATTTGATTTAGATTTTTAGGACCCCATTACGTAGCAAATTATATATTTTTTATATTATTTGATAAAATATAGAATTTGGCCTTCACTGCTATAGCTCATAGAAACACAATGAATAACACATTCATAAATGTAAATAAAGATAGTCAAAAAAAAGTCTCATGAGGAATAAGGTTATTTTTGTTGGCACAAAACCACCTCCCTTCTTCCATTAATTTGTATGGGTTACCACCGTCATGTTCATGAGAGTCTCCCCTTTCCATATAGTGGTGGTAATTAGTTTTGTAGGCCAAACCATTCGGATGCTACAGACGTTTTCGTGAGAAGACTGATTTTCGAGGGATATCACATTGTTTTATGGGTACATAATCATGATAGTACAAAGGTTGATATCGCCCAATCTTAGTCTCTAACCCAAACCAGAGAGAGACACACGTAGGAATGAATCAGAAACCAACCAGTGGTCTAATTAGGAAGACTGCTTTCCCATAACTATTTTCAGAATACACATGCATGCACGCGCAAACACACACACACACACACACACACACACACACACACACACACACACACACACACACACACACACACACACACACACACACAGACGGTTCCCCACCACTTTAAATGAATGGAGCTTAATTAAGAGAGTGAGGTATTAGGTTCCTTATAAAATTAGCGCATTTTGGGGGTTGTGATTTATCCGGTAGGGTTTGGCCTGTCCCGCAGCTCCACACACTGAGGGTACTGAGGGTAATGTCAAACATCAATTAGTAAAAGGCTCCAGTCAGCCTGTGGTCCATACATCTCTCTCTTTCTCTCTCCTCTTTGTACATTTCTGTTTTTTTCCTGTCTCTTTCTTGCTCTCTCTCTCTCTCTCTCTCTCTCTCTCTGTTCACTTGTCTCCTCCCCCTCTCAACTGATACCCTATGTCTCTCTTCAAACAGACACATGCCTTTGAACATACCCTCTAGAGTCTTTGTGAAATGTATATATTTATACTACATACGACATATGACTGCAAACTACATCTGTGTCTATGGGCTAGTAAGGCTACACTTTGAATGAGTTGTATGAGATACAAAGTATTCTTAGTTCTTGCTGGCCTCCCGTCCTGTCCCAACCACAGATCAGGTCAGCTCGACGGGTCACTGAGGACAGTTACCCAAAGCCCTATCGACTGCCCCTGTTCTTTTGAGATCCCATTATGTCCCTCAGTTACTCCCATAGAATTAGGAATTAGAATACATAGAAATAAATATAGTAACTTAATAGGTTCTCTATGGTCCCTCCTATATGTTTAGAAGAGGAGACTATGGGCCAGGTTTAGACAAGCCGTGTGCTTGATATTACTGACCATCTATCTGATCTATAAGACGGCAGCTACTGTACGCAGCAGGGCTCTATTGATTACCTTCTTCCTTAATAATTATTGACCACTGACTCTGCCTCGACTGGCTTCATGACCTTGATATTAACACATCAGATGGGGCTAGATGTGGATGGGTCTGTCTCACTGCCTGGTTGGTTCAGGGGAAATAGGCCCATTGTGCAGTGTGACTCTTAGAGCTCTATTTTTGTCTGGCGTTAATGGCGGGGCTAGTGTCAAATGCACGTTAGATTGCAATTTCGTCATGTAAAAGCTGGCGCACTGGCATTTTCCAGCCCTAACGTCAGGTTCGGCAATTTATCTGTCTAACATCAGCACGCTTGCGCTTAGATGGGAGTGGTTGGAAATATTTTAGGCGTGATCCAAAGTGCTAATTTCAGGCAGCGCTGGTATGGATATTTAAGACCAACCGAAAGCTGATTGTAGCGGGAGCGCAGTTGGTTAGGGCAAGCCTCGACACACCCACAACTTGTTTAGTAATCAAAACCCAGCCCTTTCGCGCCAATGCCAGCAAGTGTGCTGATAATTGTAACAGTTAAAATAGCAAACATATTTCAGACATACCCCTGAACATATAGAGCTACCGCCTAGATTTATCATTGCGTTAGGTTTGTTAAAATAGAGCCCTTAGGGCCTTAGACAGGGATTATCGGTATTGACATGAGCTATCATTGATCTTCATTAGCTTTCGGTCGTTCTAGCTTTCACAGTGACTGCTGCTGTCTACCACTGGGCTCAGAGATAGATCTATCATTTATCGAGATGATCATACTGCCTTTGGCTCCTGCCTGACTCTCTGCCATGGTGATATATGCCTAATGGTATGTTTTTACTGCTCCGACTGCGAAGGAAGTAGATAGAAGTCTGAACGATATGGGTCTGTCCAGATAGACATTGTGTCATGAATTCACAGATTTGAATACCTAGCAAATAACTATGACTATGTTGATACAGCCTTTCTTCTCTAAGGACATTTCTGAACTAGTCATTTCTATACCACTGAGACTGTTATTACTTTCCTTGTCAGTATTAAGTGGTGGGAAAGAAAGTGGAACATGTTCATAGTGTGGCAATAAGAGCCACTCCAGGGCTGCATCCCGGATGGCAACCTTTTCCCTACATAGTGCACTACTTTTGACTAGACCCCTATGGACCCTGGTCAAAAGTAGTGCCCTATATAGTGAATAGGGTGTCACTTGGGATGCACATAGGGTCTCAGTCGCCTGGCTGACTCCATATCTCTTCCTCCACTTCATCTCTCTCATCATCTCCAACCCTGTTCTCTTCTCAGACATGTCATTTACCCTGATGTGTTTGTTTAGTAGTGCTATCTGTGGTCCTCTCTTCCCTTAGGGAAACAATCACACTCTACATCATGCTTATTCCACCCTTCAGTAGCACCAATCATATTCTACTGCTGCTCTGGTTGAGGTAAGCTATCTTGTGTCTGAAATGGATCCAGGTTGTATTTGTATATACAGTTGAAGTCGGAAGTTTACATACACTTCGGTTGGAGTCATTAAAATTTGTTTTTCAACCAATCCACCATTTTTTTGTTAAGAAACTATAGTTTTGGCAAGTTGGTTAGAACATCTACTTTGTGCGTGACACAAGTCATTTTTCCAACAATTGTTTACAGACAGATTATTTCACTTATAATTCACTGTATCACATTTCCAGTGGGTCAGAAGTTTACATACACTAAGTTGACTGTGCCTTTAAACAGCTTGGAAAATTCCAGAAAATGGTGTCATGGCTTTAGAAGCTGCAGATAGGCTTTAGAAGCTTCTGATAGACCTCCACAAGTCTGGTTCATCCTTGGGAGCACCTGTGTACCTGTGGATGTGGAAGGCCTACCTTCCAACTCAGTGCCTCTTTGCTTGACATCATGGGAAAATCAAAAGAAATCAGCCAAGACCTCAGAAAATACATTTTAGACGTCCACAAGTCTGGTTCATCCTTGGGAGCAATTTCCAAACGCCTGAAGGTACCACGTTCATCTGTACAAACAATAGTACGCAAGTATAAACACCATGGGACCACGCAGCTGTCATACCACTCAGGAAGGAGACACGCTCTGTCTCCTAGAGATGAACGTACTTTGGTGCGAAAAGTGCAAATCAATCCCAGAACAACAGCAAAGGACCTTGTGAAGATGCTAGAGGAAACAGGTACAAAAGTATCTAAATCCACAGTAAAACGAGTCCTATATCGACATAACCTGAAAGGCCGCTCAGCAAGGAAGAAGCCACTGCTCCATAACCGCCATAAAAAAGCCAGACTACGGTTTGCAACTGCACATGGGGACAAAGATCGTACTTTTTGGAGAAATGTCCTCTGGTCTGATGAAACAAAAATAGAACTGTTTGGCCATAATGACCATTGTTATGTTCGGAGGAAAAATGGGGAGGCTTGCAAGCCAAAGAACATCATCCCAACCATGAAGCACGGCGGTGGCTGCATCATGTTGTGGGGGTGCTTTTCTGCAGGAGGGACTGGTGCACTTCACAAAATAGATGGCCTCATGAGGAAGTAAAATTATGTGGATATATTGAAGCAACATCTCAAGGCATCAGTCAGGAAGTTAAAGCTTGGTCGCAAATGGGTCTTCCAAATGGACAATGACCCCAAGCATACTTCCAAAGTTGTAGACAACAAAGTCAAGGTATTGGAGTGGCCATCACAAAGCCCTGACCTCAATCCCATAGAACATTTGTGGGCAGAACTGAAAAAGCATGTGCGAGCAAGGAGGCCTACAAACCTGACTCAGTTACACCAGCTCTGTCAGGAGGAATGGGCCAAAATTCACCCAACTTATTGTGGGAAGCTTGTGGAAGGCTACCCAAAACGTTTGACCCAAGTTAAACAATTTAAAGGCAATGCTACCAATACTAATTGAGTGTATGTAAACTTCTGAACCACTGGGAATGTGATGAAAGAAATAAAAGCTGAAATAAATAATTCTCTCTATTATTATTCTGATATTTCACATTCTTAAAATAAAGTGGTGATCCTAACTGACCTAAGACAGGGAATTTTTACTAGTATTAAATGTCAGCAATTGTGAAAAACTGAGTTTAAATGTATTTGGCTGAGGTGTATGCAAACTTCCCGACTTCAACTGTATGGTTTAAAGGGTTTTCTGTTTGAAGTTCATAATGTATGATGTTATACAGGGTATAAAGTTTGAAGGCTTGGATATCTATATTAGTGTATCCCACCTTACCTCCACCGCTAACTCCCTCCCTTGCTCCAGCACCAGTCCATTCTAACTTCCATCCCTCCAGCCTGTGGCCCCTCTCTCCTGTGGCCCCTTGCTGGGCCTACCTGTCAGGGAGTAGCGGACACTGTGGACTCTCTGTTTGACAGCCATGACAGGGACTGATGGATGTGGTTTAGGGTTTAATGGCGGGAACCCGGTTACCAGGATTTACTGCCCAAAACCACTCCCTTTTCCCAGGATAAATAACTGAGAAAACGGTAAATTAGAATACATTATTTATATGAACAGCATGGCATGAAATGGAACTGTTAAATTATATGCGATGTCTAAATATGGCTTCTCTACGGCCTCTGCATGAAGAATCATCAACACTCAGCCCATCGTATTATGGAGCGCAGTTCACAATGAATGTAGACCAATCATCTCATCATGGTAACTTTCTTTCTTGTGACAGGCAGGCCTACATTTGCTGCAGCATAGCCTATGCAACAGTAATATAAAGACCGAATGCGCGTAATTTACCCATCTCAATCCGGCTTTTGTGGTCACCTTATTTTTTAATAGTAAAGAACTGTTTTATTTTTTATGGCAACTGCAGAGTTTTAAAACAGCCTATCACTAAAATACCGTTACTTTAAATCATTGCACGCGTGAGCTCTTTTCTCTCCATCAACTCCAACTCCATCAACTCCAACCTAGGTAACCCTGTCCTAGATTGATATATAACCCTATATATAGATGTCCTAGCCTACCTCTTTCAGGTAATACATTCAATGCAGTATTAGCCTTATATTTAGCTAATGAATAATGGGTTATGCATAATAAGCTTCTAATTTATAGCCGCTGTCTCTTGGACTAGAATAGCTTGCTGGACATAATTGTTTGAGCATTTCTTATACCAATAGACTATTCAAAGAGGGACACAAGCAGTTTTTTTTTGCTGAACGTTAAATACAACAACCAATAGAACTCACGGATAGTTTGAAAGAAGAGTGAACATGCGATGGTGGTAGGCTATAGCAGTTATTTATTTAGACCCATAACCATTCAATCTTTGTGAAGAGAAGTGAAAGATTTCTGCATCTAATTCTAGTCCTATATTATTCAAGGATGTCATTGGAATGATGACGACAAAGCTTATTTCATTTAACTGTTGAAAGCGAGGAAATAATTTAGCAACAATAGAGAAAGAGGAGGTAGGCTAATAACATTAGAGGAAATATTATGATCTGTATATATGCATCGGCCTACTAACTATAAAAATAGGCCCTATTATATTTCAAAATTCAAATAATTAGCTAGCCCATACGTTTAACTTTGTATGCCTCATGTGCTGCACCAGAATCTTATGTTTTCTCCCTGCTTTAATGTGGTTTGAACAATGTGCCTAATTCCAGTCCATATAATACAGTACAGTACAGTAATGAAAATAAATCAGAAAGATTAGCCTACTGGAGCTAGTTTCATTTATTTATCCAAGAGACCATATAGCTACATCTATGGGCTTTTATGTTTTTTTGTCATGCTTAATGTGCAGTAGCCTGTGTCATATAGCCTATCCTATTGGATGATCTCATAAACGATCAAAGCTCTATTTAAATCAAGACATAGGCCTATTGTCACGTCCTGGCCAGTATAAGGGTTAATTGGTATTGTAGTTTGGTCAGGACGTGGCAGAGGGTATTCGTTTTATGTGGTTCGGGGTGGTGTGTTTGTTGAAGGGGCATTTGATTTAAGTATTCCGGGGTTTTTGGGCACTGTTTGATTTTCATGTATTCTATGTTTAGTCTAGTGTGTCTGTTTCTATGTTTGGTTAATTGGGGTTGGGACTCTCAGTTGAAGGCAGGTGTTGTCTATTTGCCTTTGATTGAGAGTCCCATATATTAGGGTGTGTTTGTCATTTGTGGGAGATTGTTCTGTGTTAGCCTTGTGCCTTGCCAGACTGTCAGTGGATCGTTCGTTCGTTCGTTCGTTCGTTCGTTCGTTCGTTCGTTCGTTCGCTTATTTGTTGTTTTTGTGTTCGTTTTGATTTAAATAAATGTTCAAAATGAACAAACACAGTCCTGCTGCATTTTGGTCCTCCTTCACCGACGATACCCGTGACACCTATTTCTACGCTTTATAACGCTTTTGAATGAGACTTCCGGTTTTGGCGGGAAATACCGGGTTACTCGGGAGAAAAGGGATTTATTCTTGGGATGGAATCTTTGTAAAATACTGGGAAAATATTCCACCCTAATGTGGTTGTGCTGCTGCATCTGTAGCTGTGAATAGCTCTGCTCTTTCTTGCAGTTACTTTGTCCTGTGCTCTCCCTAAGCTACGGTATCTCTCATACTGTACCAGAGAGAGAACAATAGTAGTAAACATGATTTTTGAATGACTACCTCATGTCTGTACCCCACACATACAAGTATCTGTAAGGTCCATAAATCGAGTATTACATTTCAAGCACAGATTTCGAATCCCCGAGCTGACTAGGTGAAAAATCTGTCAACGTGTCCTTGAGCAAGGCACTTAACCCAATCCAGAGCGACTTACAGGAGCAATAAGAGCATCTGCTAAATGGCGTAAATGTAAAGTAATACTGCAAAAAATGTGGCAAAGAAATTACATTTTTGTCCTGCATACAAAGTCTTGTTTGGAGCAAATCCAATACAACAGATTACTGAGTACCACTTTCCATATTTTCAAGCATAGTGGTGACTGCATCATCTTGCTAACACCAGCCTCTCTACATCCTTGACTTGATAGTCTGGAACGGCTGCTTTGATGTTTCAGCACAAAGCAACCACAGTGAAAGGGCTGTGCCCTCAGACTTCAAGGCGGCCCCCTACGCTGGTTGGATATCCCCGTTTCAAATTGAACGACAAATGTGATAAACAAAAACGCACATACAAACCAGCACAAACCTTTGGAGCTTGGACATCGTTTGCCGCTAATATGAATAGGGCACATAAATCACACACATTTTCAAAACATTAACAAACATTCTACACTAAAACCAGTGAAATATTAGGCCAGGGTTTCCCAAGCTCGGGCCTGGCACACCCCCCTGGGTGCACGTTTAGTTTTTTGTCCTAGCACTATACACCGGATTAAAATAATCAAAGCTTGATGGTGAGTTGGTTATTTGAATCAGCTGTGTAGGGCTAGGGCAATAACCAAAAAGTGCACCCAGGAGGGGCCCCAGGACAGAGTTTGTGAAACCCTGTATTCGACAACTGCAACCTGTTAAACGTTATGATGTTGTGGCTTGCAAGAAGCAACTAACATTAGCTTGCATTGTTCAGCCCATGGAAAGCCAGCAAGATAACTTTAGCTTGCTTGCTATCAACTCAAAATCGTATGTTTTTGTTATAAATTAACAAGTTAACTAATTAAAGGCTGCACATTTCCTTATCCCACTGAAGAATTATTTATTTCCTCTGATAAGATAGTAGGGCAATGATGTGAATCAACCATGCATTCTAGCTAGCTAGCTACTACTGTACTACCCATGTTCACTTCTGGCAAGTTTCCTCCCTGCCCCCTAATTTTGGCAAAACATGAACATGAAGTACCCTAAAAATTAATAGATCATAGTCTCGCCCAAAAAGATCAGACTACATACAGCAAGTATTACCAATGAAACCAAAAGAGAGATTAATCATCTTTCATCAAGTCAGAGAACAAAGAACATGTACAACATTTTACAGGATGAGATAATGCATGAAGCAAAAAAAATATATATATTGTTTAATTATTAACCCATCCACCACCCCTCCCCCCCTCTTTGGAGGACACATATTTTACAGATTTTCTGTTAGATTTACATACATGGTACTTTTAAATAGAGCAATCACATAAGCTCCTTAATCCCACCCCTCAGCCACTATCACTATCGACCACCTAATCGTATAGTATCCACAGATTGTGAGCTGAAGATGAAAACCTTTCCTACGAGTATTGTTATATTATTTATTAACTGACTATGGCTTTCAAAATCCCCCAACACTGCTATTTGTAAGGTTAATTTTGAATGTTGTAATTTTTGTTTTTACCCATTCCTGAACCTGTGACCAGAAACAAGCTACAATGCATTCGGAAAGTATTCAGATCCCTTGACTTTTTCCACATTTTGTTATCATAACGACACAGAGAAAGACCCAGATGGTTTGAGTCTGATATTTATTGAAAAACAAGGGGCAAGCAAGAGGCAGGTCGAGGACAGGCAGAAGTTCATTAATTAGGTCAGATTCCAGAAGGTACAGGGCGGCAAGTAGTCTCGAGATCAGCCAGGCTGGTTCAGTGTCAGGGCAGGCAAAGGGTCAGAACCTGAGGACTAGAAAAATAGAGACTAGGAAAACCAGGAGCACGGAAAAACACACTGGTTGACAAGACAAGACGCACTGGCAAAAGACAGAAGACACCGGTATAAATCAAATCAAAGTTTATTTGTCTCGTGCGCCGAATACAACAGGTGTAGACCTTACAGTGAAATGCTTACTTACAGGCTCTAACCAATAGTGAAAAAACGGTATTAGGTGAACAATAGATAGGTAAAGAAATAAAAACAGTAAAAAGTAACAGTAGCAAGGCTATAAAAGTAGCGAGGCTACATACAGACACCGGTAAGTCGGGCCAATTGAGTTAGTATGTACATGAATGTATAGTTAGAGTGACTATGCATATATGATAAACAGAGAGTAGCAGCAGCGTAAAAAAGGGGTTGGGGGGGGGGGGGGGGGGGGCACAGTGCAAATAGTCTGGGTAGCCATTTGATGACCTGTTCAGGAGTCTTATGGCTTGGGGATGAAAACTGTTGAGAAGCCTTTTTGTCCTAGACTTGGCACTCCGGTACCGCTTGCCATGCGGTAGTAGAGAGAACAGTCTATGTCTGGGGTGGCTGGGGTCTTTGACAATTCTTAGGGCCTTCCTCTGACACCGCCTGGTGTAGAGGTCCTGGATGGCAGGCAGCTTAGCCCCAGTGATGTACTGGGCTGTACACACTACCCTCTGTAGTGCCTTGCGGTCGGAGGCCGAGCAATTGCCGTACCAGGCAGTGATGCAACAAGGCAGGATGCTCTCGATGTTGCAGCTGTAGAACCTTTTGGAGGATCTCAGGACCACATACAGGTAATAACGGGAATAAATGGGAGACACCTGGTGGGGGTGGTAGACAAGCACAAGACAGGTGAAACAGATCAGGGTGTGACAGTTACAGTTGAAGTCGGACATTTACATACACCTCAGCCAAATACATTTAAACTCAGTTTCACAATTCCTGACATTTAATCCTAGTAAAAATTCCCTGTCTTAAGTCAGAGAAGAATTTATTTCAGTTTTTATTTCTTTCATCACATTCCCAGTGGGTCAGAAGTTTACATACACTCAATTAGTATTTGGTAGCATTGCCTTTAAATTGTTTAACTTGGGTCAAACGTTTTGGGTAGCCTTCCACAAGCTTCCCACAATAAATTGGGTGAATTTTGGCCCATTACTCCTGACAGAGCTGGTCTAACTGAGTCAGGTTTGTAGGCCTCCTTGCTCACGCATGCTTTTTCAGTTCTGCCCATACATTTCTATGGTGTTGAGGTCAGGGCTTTTTGATTGCCACTCCAATAACTTGACTTTGTTATTCTTAAGCCATTATGCCACAACTTTGGAAGTATGCTTGGGGTCATTGTCCATTTGGAAAACCCATTTGCGCCCAAGCTTTAACTTCCTGACTGATGTCTTGAGATGTTGCTTCAAGACATCCACATAATTTTCCTACCTCATGATGCCATCTATTTTGTGAAGTGCACCAGTCCCACCTGCAGCAAAGAACCCCCACAACATGATGCTGCCATCCCCGTGCTTCACAGTTGGGATGGTTTTCTTCGGCTTGCGAGCCTCCCCCTTTTTCCTCCAAACATAATGATGTCATTATGGCCAAACAGTTATATTTTTGTTTCATCAGACCAGTGGACATTTCCCCAAAAAGTACGATCTTTGTCCCCATGTCTCAGCGATCTCAGCGATCTCAGCGATCACTGCCTCATTGCCTGCACCCGTAATGGGTCAGCGGTCAAACGACCTCCACTCATCACTGTCAAACGCTCCCTGAAACATTTCAACGAGCAAGCCTTTCTAATCGACCTGGCCCTGGTATCCTGGAAGGATATTGACCTCATCCTGTCAGTAGAGGATGCCTGGTTATTTTTTTTAAATGCCTTCCTCACCATCTTAAATAAGCATGCCCCTTTCAAGAAATGTAGAACCAGGAACAGATATAGCCCTTGGTTCTTCCCAGACCTGACTGCCCTTAACCAACACAAAAATATCCTGTGGCGTTCTGCATTAGCATCGAACTGCCCCCGCGATATGCAACTTTTCAGGGAAGTTAGAAACCAATACACACAGGCAGTTAGAAACGCCAAGGCTAGCTTTTTCAAGTAGAAATTTGCTTCCTGCAACTCAGTCTCTAAAAAGTTCTGGGACATTGTAAAGTCCATGGAGAATAAGAACACCTCCTGCCAACTGCCCACTGCACTGAGGATAGGAAACTCTGTCACCACCGATAAGCCCACTATAATTGAGAATTTCAATAAGCACTTTTCTACGGCTGTCCATGCTTTCCACCTAGCTACCCCTACTGCATTCAACAGCACTCCACCCCCCACAGCTACTCGCCCAAGCCTCCCCCATTTCTCCTTCTCCCAAATCCATTCAGCTGATGTTCTGAAAGAGCTGCAAAATCTGGACCCCTACAAATCAGCTGGGCTTGACAATCTGGACCCTTTCTTTCTAAAACTATCTGCTGAAATTATTGCAACCCCTATTACTAGCCTGTTCAACCTCTCTTTCGTGTCGTCTGAGATTCCCATAGATTGGAAAGCAGCTGCTGTCATCCCCCTCTTCAAAGGAGGTGAGACTCTTGACCCAAATTGCTACAGACCTATATCCATCCTACCCTGCCTTTCTAAGGTCTTCGAAAGCCAAGTCAACAAACAGATTACCGACCATTTCGAATCCCACCGCACACTCTCCGCTATGCAATCTGGTTTCAGAGCTGGTCATGGGTGCACCTCAGCCACGCTCAAGGTCCTAAACGACATCGTAACCGCCATCGATAAGAAACAATACTGTGCTGCCGTATTCATTGACCTGGCCAAAGCTTTTGACTCTGTTAATCACCACATCCTCATCGGCAGACTCAGTAGCCTTGGTTTCTCAAACGATTGCGTCGCTTGGTTCACCAACTACTTCTCTGATAGAGTTCAGTGTGTCAAATCGGAGGGCCTGCTGTCCAGACCTCTGGCAGTCTCTATGGGGGTACCACAGGGTTAAATTCTTGGGCCAACTCTTTTCTCTGTATACATCAATGATGTCGCTCTTGCTGCTGGTGAATCTCTGATCCACCTCTACGCAGACGATACCATTCTGTATACTTCTGGCCCTTCTTTGGACACTGTGTTAACAACCCTCCAGACGAGCTTCAATGCCATACAACTCTCCTTCCGTGGTCTCCAACTGCTCCTAAATACAAGTAAAACTAAATGCATGCTCTTCAACCAATCGCTGCCTGCACCTGCCCGCCTGTCCAGCATCACTTCTCTGGACGGTTCTGACTTAGAATTTGTGGACAACTACAAATACCTAGGTGTCTGGTTAGACTGTAAACTCTCCTTCCAGACTCACATCAATCATCTCCAATCCAAAGTTAAATCTAGAATTGGCTTCCTATTTCGCAACAAAGCATCCTTCACTCATGCTGCCAAACACACCCTCGTAAAACTGACCATCCTACCAATCCTCGACTTTGGCGATGTCATTTACAAAATAGCCTCCAATACCCTACTCAACAAGCTGGATGCAGTCTATCACAGTGCCATCCGTTTTGTCACCAAAGCCCCATATACTACCCACCACTGCGACCTGTACGCTCTCGTTGGCTGGCCCTCGCTTCATAATCGTCGCCAAACACATTGGCTCCAGGTCATCTACAAGACCCTGCTAGGTAAAGTCCCCCCTTATCTCCGCTCACTGGTCACCATAGCAGCACCCACCTGTAGCACGCGCTCCAGCAGGTATATCTCTCTGGTCACCCCTAAAGCCAACTCCTCATTTGGTCGTCTCTCCTTCCAGTTCTCTGCTGCCAATGACTGGAACGAACTACAAAAATCTCTGAAACTGGAAACACTTATCTCCCTCACTAGCTTTAAGCACCAGCTATCAGAGCAGCTCCCAGATCACTGCACCTGTACATAGCCCATCTATAATTTAGCCCAAACTACTACCTCTTCCCCTACTGTATTTATTTATTTTATTTATTTTGCTCCTTTGCACCATATTATTTATATTTTAACTTTGAACTTTCTTCAAATTACAAATCTACCATTCCAGTGTTTTACTTGCTATACTTTATTTACTTTGCCACCATGGCCTTTTTTTGCCTTTACCTCCCTTATCTCACATCATTTGCTCACATTGTATATAGTCTTATTTTTTTCTACTGTATCATTGATTGTATGTTGTTTTACTCCATGTGTAACTCTGTGTTTTTGTATGTTGTCGAACTGCTTTGCTTTATCTTGGCCAGGTCGCAATTGTAAATGAGAACTTGTTCTCAACTTGCCTACCTGGTTAAATAAAGACGAAATAAAAATAAATAAAATGTGCAGTTGCAAACCGTAGTCTGGCTTTTTTATGGCAGATTTGGAGCAGTGGCTTCTTCCTTGCTGAGCGGCCTTTCAGGTTATGTCGATATAGGACTCGTTTTACTGTGGATACAGATACTTTTGTACCTGTTTCCTCTAGCATCTTCACAAGGTCCTTTGCTGTTGTTCTGGGATTGATTTGCACTTTTTGCACCAAAGTAAGTTAATCTATAGGAGACAGAATGTGTCTCCTTCCTGAGTGGTATGATGGCTGCATGGTCCGGTGGTGTTTATACTTGCGTATTATTGTTTGTACAGATGAACGTGGTACCTTCAGGCGTTTGGAAATTGCTCCCAAGGATGAACCAGACTTGTGCAGGTCTGCAGTTTTTTTCTGAGGTCTTGGCTGATTTCTTTTGATTTTCCCATGATGTCAAGAAAAGAGGCACTGAGTTTGAAGGTAGGCCTTGAAATACATCCACAGGTACACCTCCAATTGGCTCAAATGATGTCAATTAGCCCATCAGAAGCTTCTAAAGCCATGACATAATTTTCTGGAATTTTCCAAGCTGTTTTAAGACACAGTCAACTTAGTGTATGTCAACTTCTGACTCACTGGAATTCTGATACAGTGAATTATAAGTGAAATAATCTGTCTGTAAACAATTGTTGGAAAAAATGACTTGTGTCATGCACAAAGTAGATGTCCTAACCGACTTGCCAAAACTATAGTTTGTTAACAAGAAATGTGTGGAGTGGTTGAAAAACGCGTTTTAATGACTCCAACCTAAGTGTATGTAAACATCCGACTTCAACTGTATGTTACAGCCTTATTCTAAAATGGATTTTTTTAAATCCCTTATCCATCTACACAAAATACCCCATAATGACAATGTAAAAACAGATTTTTATACATTTTTGAAAATATATAAAACAATTCAAACTGGGAGCTCAGAACAAAAGAACTTTGGACTTTTCACTGGAAAGGGACAAAGGTGTTTTTCCCTGACTTTTCCAAGGAGGTGCGAAATGCGTTCATGGAGGTGAGACATATGTGCATGAAATGGGGACGGAAATACTCCTTGCAATACCCTGCCGTGTTCTGCGTTACTGTGAGAGGATCACTACATTGTTTCACAGACTCAAAGGAGGCAAAGAAGGTTGCCGCGGATGTCATTGAGGCCAGACAATCTGAATAGCGTGGTAGGCTATGGAAGATCCACGTGTTGGCAGTGGTTCATCACGGATGGACTGCCATTTATCTCTAAGCTGATAGGATAACTTCCTATGTTGTGAGTAACAGTCTCACCGAGTGTTTATGCTGCGAATGCTGCCTACAATTTACCTTTCTGGAGGATTATATTCCAAGCATATCATTCTGTTTTATGTTCATAGTAGGGATAAACATATCTATTCTTTTAAGTTTTCACTCTTATCATAACAGCAATAGTTGGTCAATATAGGCCACAACAGGCGTGTTCGTGCCATGCGTGATGGGCACAACCCAAAGTGTTAGTTAGCTTATTTGATCATTATTATGACATATACCAGTCTCCCTTTGGTGTTTGTTCTCTGCTTACGTTCCTGCCTTATGGAATTAGACAGTTCATGAGAAAGGTAATCTCTTCTCTTTGCGAGTATAATGATCAGCCTGTCTTTATGTTAGATCAACCAAAAACATCGATGTCATTTTTATGACATGTCATCGCTGTCATATCAAAATGTATATGGTCGTGCCTATATTTGGCGTTGGTAAAACATTCTTATTCTGGTTGGAGCGTCAGTGCACGGAAGACCTCGAGACACTTCACATGGATGAAGGCCTGGTTTTGGGGTAGGGTGATTTTTATTTTGTACTTAAAGAAAAAAGTGTATCTTGTGGGTTTGGGATATATTTATGACATATTTGTTCTATGGGAAGTTTAGTGTTCTAGGTGGGGTGCACTACCAGTTGTTAACTTTCTTTGATTCTCTAAGCAAAGGCTATCCTAAACGCATTGATTTAAAATATTCTAACAGTCGTCACGTTTTGGTAATAGTATATTTACAACCTTGTAGACATGATGACCAATGTGATTAAATGTGATAAAAATTACGCTGTGGAATGTGAACGGATTAGGTTCATATTCTAAAAGACGAAAAGTATCGAATTATCTAATCACTCAGACGTGATTATGCTCCAAGAGACCCACCTTCTGGAAAAGGATGCTCCTAGAGTGGGAGACAGATGACTGGGCAGTGATTACCATAATACATTCAACCAACAAAAAAAGAGGTGTCTCTTTCCGAAAGTATACATGTTCAAGTGGAAAAAGAGTTTAAGGACAAAGATGGAAGAATCTTTCAGGACAAAATATAATATTGGGGAATATTTATGCTCTGAATGAGGAGGACCCAGACTTCTTCCTTCAATTTAACCCCTGTGCGGCCTCGACATCCAGCGAAAAATCATATCGCCATTAGCATAACAAAATTTTATAATTAAATATTTTTTTAAAAATTTAAAATTATATCGTTTTATAGATACACCTCTCCTGAATCGAACCACGTTGTCCGATTTCAAAAAGGCTTTACAGCAAAAGCAAAACATTAGATTATGTTAGAGGAGTATATCGTAAAAGTAGCCACATAGCCATTTTCCGACCAACCACATGCATCACAAATAACCAAAAAACAGCTAAATGCAGCACTAACCTTTGACAATCTTCATCAGATGACACTCCTAGGACGTCATGTTACACAATACATGCATTCTTTTGTTCGATAAAGTTCATATTTATATATTGGTCCAATCCTAACAACATGTCTCTGGTAAATCGGACGAAAACCAAATACGAGCTGAATACTTTATTCAGTAAAAAAGCTCAATATTCCCTCTACAGGCTGCAGCAGAGATGGTACGAATCAGGTGAAAAGTCAGGAAAACTGCTGGCCAGTCAATTGAAATCTAGAGAAACAGATTGGCAAATAGGTGGAATCAGAAATAAGACAGGCAAGCTGATTACCAATCATAAAGAAATAAACAATATATTTTGAGACTTCTATCAGGAACTTTATACTTCAGACGGAGAAATGCAGAAAGCAGAGGTATTCTTTCAGAATTTGAACCTTCCTAAACTAACATCGGAAGACAGGAATTGGCTCGACCGCCCCATTTATTTGGAGGAATTGACCGAAACTATAAGACAGCACCCAGTGGTAAAACTCCTGGGTTGGATGGGATACACAGTGATTTCTAGAAAAGGTTTGCAGAGCAGCTTAGCCCAGAAATATTGAAAACATTTAACACATCAATTGACACAGGTGAGCTCCCACCTTCTATAAGTAATGCAGTAATGACCCTAATCCTCGAAAAGGGAAAGAATCCATGTGAGTGTGGGAGCTATCGTCCAATTTCTTTGATAAATTGTGATGGAAAAATTGTTTACAAAAATTGTTTACAAAACTTCTGGCAGTGGGTAGGTGTGTCATATCATAAATCCAGTCCAGGTGGGATTTGTGAAAGGCAGAAATTAATCTGACAATCTTAGACGCCAACTGCATGTCATCTGCAAGGCTAAAGATTTGCATACTTCAGTGGCAGCCTTATCCCTAGATGCAGAGAAAGCCTTTGATAGGGTGGGCTGGGACTACCTGCATTACACTATAAATATAATAGTACAACAAATACTCCTCCCTATGAGAAAAGCCTGGTCCAAACTAATTCAATTTAAAGTGTTTAATAAGATTTATTGGACTCCTCTGAGGTTGAACAGAATAGGTTTGATAGAATCCAACCTATGCTGGAGATGTCAGTCAAGTACAGGTGACATAATCCATATGTTTTCTAACTGTCCAAGCTTGCATACCTTTTGGCAGAAGGTAATGAAAAAGATTGGGGATATTGTATAGCCAGTACCAGTCTTGGTGGTTCCTAACCTCTTGCATTTAAGAATGACAGAGGCCACTGTGTTCTTGGGGACCTTCAATGCTGCAGAAATGTTTTGGTACCCTTCCCCAGATCTGTGCCTCGACACAATCCTGTCATGGAGTTCTACGGACAATTCCTTCGAGCTCATGGCTTGGTTTTTCCTCTGACATCCACTGTCAACTGTGGGACCTTATATAGACAGTGTGTGCCTTTCCAAATCATGTCTAATCAATTGAATTTACCACAGGTGGACTCCAATCAAGTTGTAGAAACATTTAAAGAATGATAAATGGAAACAGGATGGACCTGAGCTCAATCTCGAGTCTCATAACAAAGGGTTTGAATTATGTAAATAAGGTATTTCTGTTTTTTATATTGGATACATTTGCAAACATGTCTAAGAATCTGTTTTTGCTTTGTTATTATGGGGTATTGTGTGTAGATTGATGAGGATAAAAAAAAATTATGTAATCAATTTGAGAGTAACGCTGTAACGTAACAAAATGTGGAAAAAGTGAAGGCATCTGAATACATTCCGAATGCTCTGTACATAGAGGCAATACCAGAATAAATGATCTAGTGATTCTGTTTCTTTGCAGCAAAATATACAGATTGTTGTATGCCCCATATATATAAATATCATTCTGTTGGTGGCAAGAATTCTGTATAATAATTTAAATTGTGTTGATTTTTGAATCAGTTCATAAACCATGTGCCATGGAATCGGTACATCGAAAATATCTTCCTTTTTGCAACATGTATGTCAAGATTTTTTTTTCCTCAAATGAAAACTGGTATATTTTTCCATTTATGCCAATTATTTTCTGCCAATTTGTATCTTTAATATATGGCAGACAAAGAAGACAAAGAAGTTCCCTACCGTCTCCCTATTCCATTTTTTTGGTAACGCTGCAATCAGTTGAGCAGACATTCCCATGTATTTTCGATAGCTGAATATGTGACATAACTCCACCGTTTCTATTTACATTATCATTAATAAATAGAACACAATTTTTAAACATTTTTTCAATAAAGAATGTTTTTTTATGAATCAGTATATTTGAGCTCAACCATAATATTTGTTCTATCTTTTTTGGAGGATAAAACTTGTTACCAGCTTTGTATGGCTTGTTTAAGAAAGGGCAATACTTTAAACATAACTGGAATGACTTTGTGAAATGTGAAGATGTCGAGTGAAGGTGTCTTTCATCCATCTCTGTACCCTGGTGCAGTGGAACAATTCGGGTTCAGCCTCATAGTAGCATGATTATGGTTCTGATTCTGAATAGCTGAACTCCTATAAATAGTGAAAGGACATTTAGATGTCTATGGGACAGTTTTCCAACCATAACATTGTAAAACACTCAGTGGGCTACGAGTGGTTCCAACTTGAGGATGAGTAACCTGTCGAACGACAGCAACCTTGTTCTTGTTCATATGAATTTCAATTTGAGACTAAGGGGAGGAGGGGTTCCCTTACACAGACACAGAGACAACTGCAATTTGACAATAGAACAAATAGGCCGGAGCTTGCTTTTTATGCAGGGTTCATTGTTTAGTATGCACCTGTAATTAAAAAGGTACTTGCACAGTATATGTCACCACTATGTTGATAGGTTAATTTCAGTAAATTTATTTGGAATGAAAGGTCTAGGCAGCCTAGCCAGCCAGTGCATTTGTGGCACACCTTGTAGGACAGTGGCAGACAGCTGGCTTGTGTCTATGAGCTTTTCCTTTGTCTGTTGTCATCCACAACACCATCTTGCAGGTACTACCTTCTTCATCTTCACTGTGTCCTACAGCCAGAGAAGTGAAGAGAAAGAGGAGGGAGAAGAGAGGTGTTAAAATATACAGGCCATATTGGGGATCATGATGTCTGTGCTAAAGGTCAATTGGGCAGGCATCGCCACAGATACATGGACATCTGATGTTAAGTTAAACCTCCTCTGCCAGTAATTCTGGCAGTACTTGGTGTTAAATGATTAAGCAACATTTTGGTTTTCAAACAACTAATTGACTGACGCCTGTTCAATTATTTGAATTCCATTTCGTTCACTTGTTTTCTGTGAACTCAATGCGCACATCGCAAAGTTTCTCTATAGAGATAAATCAGATCCAGCCTGAACCGTGCGATGTAGTAGGGAGTTATTTCCAACAGGCCAATATTCTACATAGTTCAGCGCATAAAATGTGGTAATTAACTACAATGACAATAATCGCATTTACTTGTCCAGTCTGTTTCTTTTATGCCTGATATGGAAGAGAAGAATGCGCAATTGATCATGAGGTCATATAGAGAGCAACTGTTGCTTCGCGAAGTATCTCTACCTGAAAATACATGATCTAAGTGATTGATAGATGGTATTCAGCAGTCATAAAAGTATGCCTTATTTACTTTGAAGAACTACAAAATAGTGATGTTGTCAGACAGCATAGGCAGCAGCTCATTAGAGATGAAAAGATGACTTGGAATTAAATAATAAAGTTAGAAAATAAAACACATGGAATATACACAACTTAAATATTTTATTAATGTAAAGTAATGTGAATAAATGATGCTTAATAAGTGATAAGCAGTACCATCATGCGACCATTATTCATTGTTTTATTCTGTGTTGTTACAGCGGTCAACCCACATAATGAATGCATAGTGCATTTAATGTTTAAATAAACAAAACCGAAATTGAAAACTGTGATTATTATTTAAATAATCAAACCCGAAACCAAACCGACCTCAAAAAGCACTAATCACTCAGCATTAGGTACTTGAGGAACACCTTGTTTCCATAAACCATTCCACAGACATTCCCTTCCTAAACCAGGCAATAGACTGAGTTAGGCACACCATCCTAATATTGAGTTGCACAATGCACCCCCTTTTCCCCTCAGAACAGCCTCAGTTCGTTGGGGCATGGACTCTACAAGGTGTCGAAAGTGTTTCACAGGGATGTTGGCCCATGTTGACTCCAATGCTTCCCAGAATGTCCTTTGGGTGGTGGACCATTCTTGATACACACAGGAAACTGTTGAGCGTGAAAAACCCAGCAGCGTTGCAGTTCCTGAAACACTCAAACCGGTGCGCCTGGCACCTACTACCATACCCCATTCAAAGGCACTTAAATCTTTTGTCTTGACCATTCACCCTCTTAATGACACACAGACACAATCTATGTCTCAATTGTCTCAAGGCTTAAAAATCCTTCTTTAACCTGTCTCACCCCTTCAATCTACACTGATAGAAGTGGATTTAACAAGTGACATCAATAAGGGATCATAGCTTTCACCTGGTCAGTCTATGTAATGGAAAGAGCAGGTGTTCCTAATGTTTGTAAGTTCAGTGTATAGTCTTGACACTCTCTCTCTCTTTCTCTCTCTCTCGCACTCTATATGTCCCTAGGTCATGCTGGCACTATGAAGACATCCATTGTCAACAGTATCATTTGCTGGCATTGGAAAATTACACAAACTTAAGACCTCATTAAAATACCTTTTTGTTTTACGTTGTGTTTCACTTTGAAGACGCTGAGGGTTGAAGACGCTGAGGCCCCTAGTAAAGTAGACAGTTGACATGGGCTATAATCTGTAGTGATGCCTTCTCAACATGGCTTCTCATGTTTAACTCTCTCATGTTTAACTCTGAAAAGAAGGAAGCCTGTACAGAATAAAAAATATTCCAAAACATGCATCCTGTTTGTGACAATTCCCTAAAGTAATACTGCAAAAAAATGTGGCAAAGCAATTAACTTTCTGTCCTGAATAAAAAAGTGTTACATTTTGGGCAAATCCAATACAACACATTATTGAGTACCACAAAGCATAGTGGTGGCTGCATCTTGTTATGGGTATGCTTGTAATCGTTAAGGACTGGGGAGTTTTTCAGAATGAAAAATAAACAGAATGGAGCTATGCACAGGCAAAATCTTATTGGAAAACCTGGTTCAATCTGCTTTCCACCAGACACTGGGAGATTAATTCACCTTTCAGCAGGACAATAACCTAAAACACAAGGCACTGTAGCTGTGTCAGACTCGTTCTGTAATTTGAGTTTGCAAATGGGAAAATAAACCCTCATAAAATGTCTGAACATGCTTGTGAATTGGTGTGTATGATGTTGTATTATTGAAGAGTGTGATGGTTTAGATGAGAAGCTGCTCTTATAGGATTCTTCCAAACTGTCTACTGTGGGATTTACGGTATTACATGTGTGCAGGGAGAATTTAGCGTCACTGAAGCCACAGTAAGTGTAGCTAAATCTGTCTGAGTCCTTGAGCATGGCACTTAACCCTAATTGCTCCTGGGTTGCCGTCAATAATGCCTGATCCCTGGCCGTGACCCCACTCTCCGAGGGTGTCTCAGGGGCAGTGGGATATGCAAAAAAGACATTTCCAATTCACACATGCGTATAATACACATGTACATCTATGAAAAAGCACCCAAGCACCCATCTAATTATAATGGGAACACAAAAAATGTGTATATCTGGTGACTTACGAGACCGGCGCTGGTAACAAGACTAGTGAATATGAACAGGCGCTTAGTCTCGGAGAAGAAAAGGAGAAAAGTGTGAGTCTTCGCTACACAGCTACAGTTGAGCGGGATTGTTATCCCTCTCCCCCTATTCTCATCCTCCCCATTCCAGTCAGGATGAGGTAATCGGGTTAGTTAGACCATATCAGTAAGAGCTTTGATTAGAGAGGGGAAATTGAATTGGTTCCCCTTTTTCAGCCCCCTCCCCTGGCCTTCAGTTCTCCTCCTGCTCTGCTACACTAGATGCCATTCAGTTCAGCTGCCTGCTACAGCAAATCACTGGATAGCCTATCTGATGAATCCATTTGTTCCTCTCTTCCTCAATCTCTATCTCTCGGTGACTGTTCTTGTTGCGACTATTCTTTTACTGGTTTATTTAGTTTCTCTAGCGACCAAGTGTGCTGTAACTCTTCTCAAAGTTGTCATGTTTCAAAGTGCTTTGTCTGCTGAAAAATGGTAATAACCATAGTGTATGTCAGGGCTAGTAGCTACTGTATGACAAACTTAGCGTTAGCTATGCATTTCTTAGCCTTTCATCCAGATAGTATTTCAGGAATGTTCTCTTTTTCTCCCTCCTGCTGATATGTGAGTACTCCTTTGATGACGCCAGTTGAAGATTTGCGTGTGTGTGTGTGTGTATTACATATGGGTTGTGTTTTATTTCCTTATCTCAGGGGAATGAATGTACTTTCCTAGCAGCAGCACAGTTAAGAGGACAGCAGGAGCGGTGTTCTCATTCCTAGGGCTGGCAGAATTGCCGCGTAACCGACAGTGGTGGATGAAGACTGTCATCAAAATAAAATAACCGGTATAACCTTTTATTTATATATATATATATATATATATATATATATATATATATATATACGCTACCATTGAAATGTTTGGGGTCACTTAGAAATGTCCTTAGAAATGTCAGTTTTTGAAAGAAAATCAATTAAAATAACATCAAATTGACCCCAAACTTTTGAACCGCAGTATATATATATATATATATATATATATATATATATACTGTAATAATTGGAATGAACAGCTGACTGAAGATGGGAGGGCCAGGCATTCGTGCAGTTGAGTCCGTTTCTGCGATAACATGGACTCTTAACAGCGTGATGAAACGGTGTTGCCCATTGCTGAAACAAGCAAGGTGTTTCAGAAAACAATGAATAGAATGGGCTTGGAACTTTTAACCCTGGGTACACTCGCTGCCTGGTATTGTGATGCAATCATTTCCATGGTAATGTAGAATGCTCATTCACATGATACTTCTATCTCAAGCAGCCATCAGACTGCTAAACAGCATATACTAACTCAGAGAGGCTGCTGCCTACAGTGGCTTGCGAAAGTATTCACCTCCCTTGGCATTTTTCCTATTTTGTTGCCTTACAACCTGGAATTAAAATGGATTTTTTGGGGGGGTTTGTATCATTTGATTTACACAACATGCCTACCACTTTGAAGATGCAAAATATTTTTTATTGTGAAACAAACAAGAAATAAGAAAAAAACCCTGAAAACTTCAGCGTGCTAACTATTCACCCCCCCAAAGGCAATACTTTGTAGAGCAACCTTTTGCAGCAATTACAGCTGCAAATCTCTTGGAATATGTCTCTATAAGCTTGGCACATCTAGCCACTGGGATTTTTGCCCATTCCTTCAAGGCAAAACTGCTCCAGCTCCTTCAAGTTGGATGGGCTCTGCTGGTGTCGAGCAGTCTTTAAGTCATACCACAGATTCTCAATTAAGTTGAGGTCTGGGCTTTGACTAGGCCATTCCAAGACATTTCAATGTTTCCCCTTAAACCACTCAAGTGTTGCTTTAGCAGTATGCTTAAGGTCATTGTCCTGCTGGAAGGTGAACCTCCGTCCCAGACTGAAACAGGTTTCCCTCAAGAATTTCCCTGTATTTAGCGCCATCCATCATTCCTTCAATTCTGACCAGTTTCCCAGTCCCTGCCGATTGAAAAACATCCCCACAGCACAGAATCCCCACAGAATCTAAATGGCCCGTTTATGTCTAGTTGTTATGTGATTGATTGGAAGAACAATAGTTTTAAAGGTTATTGATTTGTTATCTTGAGGGGAAGGTTTTGAGGGAAACGTTTTCATACAGTAGTATGATTTGATATGTTTTCTTATTTTTCTTACAATTTTTATCCTGTTTTAGCATATAAAAAAATGCTTGGAAAGATCAGAGGTTGGACCTAAGCAAGTGTTTAAATACTTCCCTACACATACACAAAGTCATCTATCTTGATGATGAGGTTGAGTTCACTGTGGTCAGGCCTCAAACTGGAAAAAAAGATGACTGCTATGGTGTGTGGTCATCCACACCCCGTCCCAAAATGGCTGCTGTGCCATTTCTTCCCCTTGCATTACTTGACATAGATTGCAAGACACTGATGAGAGGTGTTGAGTTTGCGCCAGACATAGCGTTTTCCTTGATGGCCAAAAAGCTCAATTTTAGTCTCATCTGACCAGAGTACCTTCTTCCATATGTTTGGGGACTCTCCCACATGCCTTTTGGCGAACACCAAACGTGTTTACTTATTTTTTACTTTAAGCAATGGCTTTTTTTTAAGGCCACTCTTCCGTAAAGCCCAGCTCTGTGGAGTGTATGGCTTAATGTGGTCCTATGGGCAGATACTCCAATCTCCGCTGTGGAGCTTTGCAACTTCTTCAGGGTTATCTTTGGTCTCTTTGGTCTCTTTGTTGCCTCTCTGATTAATGCCCTCCTTGCCTGATCCATGAGTTTTGGATGGCGGCCCTCTCTTGGCAGGTTTGTTGTGATGCCATATTCTTTCCATTTTTTAACAATGGATTTAATGGTGCTCTGTGGGATGTTCAAAGTTTCTGATATTTTTTTATAATCCAACCCTGATCTGTACTTCTCCACAACTTTTTCCCTGACCTGTTTGGAGAGCTCTTTGGTCTTCATGGGGCCGCTTTCTTGGTTGTGCCCCTTGCTTAGGAGTGTTGCAGACTCTGGGGCCTTTCAGAACAGGTGTATATATACTGAGATCATGTGACAGATCATGTCATACTTAGATTGCACACAGGTGGACTTTATTTAAGTAATTATGTGACTTCTGAAGGTAATTGGTTGCACCAGACCTTATTTAGGGGCTTCATCGCAAAGGGGGTGAATAAATAGGTACGCACCAATTTTCAGTTTTTTTCACTTCACCAATTTGGACAATTTTGTGTTTGTCCGTTACATGAAATCCAAATAAAATTGAAATTACAGGTTGTAATGCAACAAAGTAAGAAAAATGGCAAGGTGGATGAATATTTTTGCAAGACACTGCACGTTGAGACCCAATCGCTGACCACTTTAATAAATGGATCACTAGTCACTTTATATAATGCACTCTAAATAATGCGACTTTAGTAATGTTTACATATCTTACATTACTCATGTCACATGTACAGTTGAAGTTGGAAGTTTACATACACCATAGCCAAATATATAAAATCATTTTTTCTACATTTCCTGACATTTAATCCTGGTAACAATTCCCTGTCTTAGGTCAGTTAGGATCACCCCTTTATTTTAAGAATGTGAAATGTCAGAATAATAGTAGAGTTAATGATTTAGCATTGCCTTTAAAATGTTTAACTTGGGTCACACATTTCGGTTAGCCTTCCACAAGCTTCCCACAATACGTTGGGTGAATTTCGGCCCATTCCTCCTGACAGAGCTGGTGTAACTGAGTCAGGTTTGTAGGCCTCCTTGCTCACACACACTTTTTCAACTCTGCCCACAAATGTTCTATAGAATGAGGTCAGGGCTTTGTGATGGCCCCTCCAGTACCTTTCCTTTGTTGTCCTTAAGCCATTTTCCACAACTTTGGAAGTATGCTTGGGGTCATTGTCCATTTGGAAGTCCCATTTGCGACCAAGCTTTAACTTCCTGGCTGATGTCTTGAGATGTTGCTTCAATATATCCACATAATTTTACTTCCTCATGATGCCATCTATTTTGTGAAGTGCACCAGCCCCTCCTGCAGCAAAGCACTCCCACAACATGATGCTGCCACCCCTGTGCTTCACAGTTGGGATGGTGCCCTTCGGCTTGCAAGCCTCCCCCTTTTCCCTCCAAACATAACAATGGTCATTATAGCCAAACAGTAATATTTTTGTTTCATCAGACCAGAGGACATTTCTCCAAAAAGTACAATCTTTGTCCCCATGTGCAGTTGCAAACCGTAGTCTGGCTTTTTTATGGCGGTTTTGGAGCAGTGGCTTCTTCCTTGGTGAGCGGCCTTTCTGGTTATGTTGATATAGGACTTGTTTTACTGTGGATATAGATACTTTTGTACCTGATCGGTATGACGGCTCTGTGGTTCCATGGTGTTTATACTTGCATACTATTATTTCTACAGATGAACGTGGTACCTTCAGGCGTTTGGAAATTGCTCCCAAGGATGAACCAGACTTGTGGACGTCTAAAATGTATTTTCTGAGGTCTTGGCTGATTTCTTTTGATTTTCCCATGATGTCAAGCAAAGAGGCACTGAGTTGGAAGGTAGGCCTTCCACATCCACAGGTACACCTCCAATTTACACAAATTATGTTAATTCGCCTATCAGAAGCTTTTAAAGCCATTACATCCTTTTCTGGCATTTTCCAAGCTGTTTAAAGGCACAGTCAACTTAGTGTATGTAAACTTCTGACCCACTTGAATTGTGATACAGTGAATTATAAGTGAAATAATCTGTCTGTAAACAATTGCTGTAAAAATGATTTGTGTCATGCACAAAGTAGATGTCCTAACCGACTTGCGCAAACTATTGTTTGTTAGCAAGAAATGTGTGGAGTGGTTGAAAAATGAGTTTTAATGACTCCAACCTAAGTGTATGTAAACTTCCGACTTCAACTGTATATACTGTATTTTATACCATCTATTGCACCTTGCCTATACCGCTCGGCCATTGCTCATCCATATTCTTACATGCATATATTCTCATTCACCCCTTTAGATTTGTGTGTATTAGGTAGTTGTTGGGGAATTGTTAGATTACTTGTTAGATATTAATGCACTGTCGGAACAAGAGGCACACGCATTTCGCTACACTCACATTATTATCTGCTAAGCATGTGTATGTGTCAAATACAATTTTATTTGTTTTTAATTTATAATTTTTTTGTATTTTGTATTTTTTTGTAATGTCAGTTGAGTTGAACCAACAAATCACAGCACATATTGATGGGTCCACTTTCTGATTTTATTTCCTGCTTTGCTCCTATGGGTACACTCGCAATGGTTGTCTGTCCACCAATTATGCCATCATTGACTTGAATGGGGACGCAAGTTCTATTAATTATATTTCTATGATAGGCAGGAGCCGAGGAATTGAGAAAATGTACGTAAAAGTAACATGAGACCACGGTCATTTGACTGGCCAATTACTGTCACAGCTCTACTCATTCCTCAACAACAGAACAGCCTGTTTCCACCTGGATAACATCAGCTCCTGGGCCTAGCGTAGCTGCCTAACAAACACCGCTAGCCTCTTCCTCCTCATACACACCTCCTCAAGTTCAGAATATGAGTCTATGACTTATCTCAGGTTCATCCATTGGCTTGTGACCTGATTTTCAGTTCACCCATTGTCATTTGATTGGTGCTTCCTGTGTGCTTCCTGTATTAATGAGGATTGGTTAACCCTTGTGTGGTGTTCATGTTTTTGTTATTCACCCAGTGTTTGCAGGTTTGACGGACCCACAACATTGTTTTTTGTTTTTTTAACAATACAGCCATAACAATTTACATAAAAATCCTTAATACTTAGATGTTGACATATCAATTACCAGAAATATAGATAGCATACATGGTTAATATTTGCTATTTACTTCTGCATGATCACATTGATCAATAAAAGCGCTATTATAATCAAGACATGGGTGGAATAAATCATGTTTATCTTGAACAAATATAAATGAAACAAGGTTTTCATCACTATTAATGTTGTATTTCTTTGAACTGAACAAATTGGAAGGACAAATTTTACACAATATTTTATGGAAATGATAAATGAGCCCCATTGAACACAAATTAAGGCCGGTCTACACACCACATGAGGGACAGAGTTTTACTGTGTTTTTGTGTTGCAAATGTATTTCTTGCACTTGATGCATGTTTACTGTCTCTTCCTGTACTTCTTGGGTCCACACACATCGCAGCGCTTCAGCTTGTTGCTACCGGCTGCAATCTAGAATGATGAAAACACTTAGTTCAGGAACATCTCACTCACGTAGTTACAGCAGGCCAAGGTAGGAGAGTCAGACACACACACATGCAACAGCATCACTCACACTTACTTCCAGTATTGGAGTTGTTGGTTCTGTGGGTCGGGCGGATGGGGCAACAGCATTCTCCTCCTGAATCCTCCTCACGATGGCTGCGGAAGCAGGGGTCCTAGTTATATGTTGCCTCCTCTGGATTTGAGCTCTTACCAATGCCTTTCCCAGCTCCTCGAGAAAGAGCCGTCTCCTCTGGAGCTTCCCTCTGTTCCAATCTGGGTTCAACGCCATCCAGATGACACATGTGTTGTATGCCGAGATGTCCATGATGTTGAAGAATATCAAGTGGCTAGCGTAGGGTTCTTCTTTTGCAGCTGTAGCCAGTCACCAGCTTGTCTAAATTGTCCACCCCTCCTTTTGTGGCATTTTAATCCATTATGATTTCTGGATTTTGATGTTCCTGGCCACAGATTCTCTCATCCCTATGCAGCGTACTCATGAGTACCACATTTTTGCCTTTCTTTGGCAAGTAGGACACTAGGGACTTGTCGACCGTGAACACAAACTTAGAGGAGTTGATAGGCCTGTTCCGTGTATTCAACAGCTGAGGTGGGAGCTCTGGCTTGTTTTTTCGTACTGTTCCTACTAGAGGTCGACCGATTAATCGGAATGGTTTTCATAACAATCGGTAATCGGTATTTTTGGCCACCGATTTGCCGATTTATTATTATTATTTATTTTTTTACACTTTTATTTAACTAGGCAAGTCAGATTAAGAACACATTCTTATTTTCAATGACAGCCTAGGAACGGGGGTTAACTGCCTTGTTCAGGGGGGATTCGGGGATTCGTTTTTGCAACCTTCCGGTTACTAGTCCAACGCTCTTACCACCTGCCTTACATTGCCCTCCACGAGGAGCCTGCATGGCAGGCTGACTACCTGTTACGCAAGAGCAGCAAGAAGCCAAGGTAAGTTGCTAGCTAGCATTAAACTTATCTTATAAAAAACTATCAATCTTAACATAATCACTAGTTAACTACACATGGTTGATGATATTGCTAGTTTATCTAACGTGTCCTGCGTTGCATATAATCGATGCGGTGCCTGTTAATTTATCATTGAATCATAGCCTACTTCGCCAAACGGGTGTTGATTTAACAAGCGCATTTGCGAAAAAAGCACTGTCGTTGCACCAATGTACCTAACCATAAACATCAATGCCTTTCTTTAAAATCAATACACAAGTATATATTTTTAAACCTGCATATTTAGTTAATATTGCCTGCTAACATCAAATTGTGTCACGTCTCTAGCGTTCATTGCACGCAGAGTCAGGGTATATGCAACAGTTTGGGCCGCCTGGCTCGTTGCGAACTAATTTGCCAGAATTTTACGTAATTATGACATAACATTGAAGGTTGTGCAATGTAACAGGAATATTTAGACTTAGGGATGCCACCCGTTAGATAAAATACGGAACGGTTCCGTATTTCACTGAAAGAAAAAAACGTTTTGTTTTCGAGATGATAGTTTCCGGATTCGACAATATTAATGACCTAAGGCTCGTATTTCTGTGTGTTTATTATGTTATAATTAAGTTTATGATTTGATAGAGCAGTCTGACTGAGTGGTGGTAGGCACCAGCAGGCTCGTAAACATTAATTCAGATAGCACTTTTGTGCGTTTTGCCAGCAGCTCTTCGCTGTGTTTCAAGCTGTTCATGACTTCAAGCCGGGTGGGTATAATTTGTGGAACGTTCCAACAGGAATCTATTCCAAAAACTTCGTAAATAACAAGGTTGCCAAAAAACAACGCATACAAAGTTGTTTTGCGGCAGAATAAGATACCGGGTAGTGAGTGGTCTATTTCATTGCGTTTTTCACTCATCACGTTTATTCCGAAAATGTCTGTCCTCACTCTGGTTGCCTATGGACAAACATTAAGAATAAGCTACGTGGTGAGTTGATGCCTATTCGGCAGCTAGTTAGCTAGGTTTGTATGCGTTGCTACTTTGTATGCGTTGTTGGTTGGCAACCTTTTACTTTACGTTTTTTGGAACAGATTCCTGTTGGAACATTCCACAAATTATACACACCCCTTCAAGCCTGTCAACTCCCAAGATTAGGCTGGTGTAACCGATGTGCAATGGCTAGCTAGTTAGCGGGGTGCGCGCTAATAGCGTTTCAAACATCACTCGCTCTGAGACTTGGAGTAGTTGTTCCCCTTCCTCTACATGGGTAACGCTGCTTCGAGGGTGGCTGTTGTCGATGTGTTCCTGGTTCGAGCCCAGGTAGGAGCGAGGAGAGGGACGGAAGCTATACTGTTACACTGGCAATACTAAAGTGCCTATAAGAACATCCAATAGTCAAAGGTATATGAAATACTAATCGTATAGAGACAAATAGTCCTATAATTCCAATAATAACTACAACCTAAAACTTACCTGGGAATATTGAAGACTCATGTTAAAAGGAACCACCAGCTTTCATATGTTCTCATGTTCTGAGCAAGAAACTTAAACCTTAGCTTTTTTACATGGCACATTTACCACTTTTACTTTCTTCTCCAACACTTTGTTTTGCATTATTTAAACCAAATTGAACATGTTTCATTATTTATTTGAGGCTAAATTGATTTTATTGATGTATTATATTAAGTTAAAATAAGTGTTCATTCAATATTGTTGTAATTGTCATTATTACAAATAAATAATAATTTTAAAAAACGTCCAATTAATCGGTATCGGGTTTTGGCCCTCCAATAATCGGTATCGGTGTTGAAAAATCATAATCGGTCGACCTCTAGTTCCTACCATCGAATATGATTTTGTGGCCACGGAGTCCCTGTGTCACGTCCAGGACAACCCTCATCCCTTGGTTTTTCTCAGGGGCTCCTCCATCTGGATTCCCTGTATACACTTGCAAGTTCCACGATTATGATGAAGCAGCATCACAGGCAGCCCAGATCTTGTTTCCATATTTTGCAGGTTTAGACAGTATGTACTGCCTAAAAGGGCAGCAGCCCCTAAATGGCTTTAGCAGCTCATCAACAGTAAAGTTGGGCCCAGGGTTGTAAAACCGGGGAAGGCGGTCCACCCACTTGTCCCACACTGACCTGATTACAGCTAGCTTGTCTCTCTGCCGCCAAGCTAGTCTGGAGTCTCGGGTATCGAAGCGGATAATCCTGGAAATAATGTGGAAGTTTTCCCGAGACATTGTTGCACAGAAATGTTCTCTGCCAGTTTCTTCATCCCACAGGGATTCTGTGGATTACCCATTGGATCTGAAAACCCCAGCAAGGATAATAACCTCAAAGTATGCAAGGCACACAGTTAAGGCCCACAGTGGACCACATATGAAAAATAAATGTGTAGGGGGGTGCACAGTGTGCACTCAATGAAAATGTATTATTTTATGAGCCAAGGCCAATGTGTCTCAGGTTGAAAAAAGTATTCATTGTATAATTTTTATTTTAGTTAACATTGAAAATGGGTCCCACAGACCCGAACTCCACACAAGGCTTAAGCCTCTCCTGGCAGTTCAGAGGGAAGTGGACGGCATTGTTGGATTAAGCGCTTCACTGCTTTCTCCAAGCTCCTCCTTAGTACTGTACATTATTGTAGGTGGGTGCTCCCTCTGAACTCTTCCCCCCTACTCTGCCTGTGCTGCTGGGGTATTGGCCAATGAGCATCCAATCTAAAGACGTTATCTCTATTCATGCCCTGCCCTGTGTCTGTGAGCAGCAGAGAAGTTCAATTACAGCAGCAGACCAGGGGAGGAACACGGGGAGGAGGCCTTTGGCCCGACACACTACAGCCAGCCTGGCCAGGCACTCTGGGGTATGTTCCCTAAGATAAGTAGCTCCACTCCACTAGCTCTGGAATGGAGCTTCAAGTGGGACAGACTGTGGTCAGAGGATTGCGAAATGAGAACAAGATCTATCTCTCCCTCTTGCTCTTCCCCTCCCTCCCTCCGTGGTTGGAGTTTGAGAAGCCTAAAGTAGTCCGCAGGCTTCCCAGCCAAAACAGTTCGGAAGAGTTCATGCATATATAATGACAACATTTTGTTTGCTTTGGTTGTTCAGGCACACTGAATTTTTTTCTGGAGGGAAGCCGAAGTCCGGAGCCGAAGTCTACGCCCTTCATCAGTGATTGGCAAAAATGTATGGCAGAGTTATCTTAAATTAATTCTGACTATTTTGAGGAAGTGTATACTGGCTACGGCATTTCAAAATGGACAAAACACTACTATTGCCATTTTTTCCTTGTTTTTCAAGCGAAAGTCTTTTAAGGGAGTATGCGAGCACATTTCTTCGATTTGGCTAGCCGAGTTCAGCTAGGCGCCAGCCGAATTGAAGCATGGTGACTCCTTTAGTCAGAGTTTTCTTATCAGTCTTCTGACGATGGGGTTTATGTGATGGTTTCTCTGCCAGCTCTCTGTACTGCTGCTCCCTGTCCCCGCTCTCTCTGCTAGAAGTGTGGCTTCCAGTCTTAGATTTGGGCTGGGTGTAGCATTATAGCTCCTGTCTGAAGCACAAAGCATCTGTTTTCCTGCTCAGAAGTGTTTCTGTGTGATATACAGTACCAGTATAAAGTTTGGACACACACCTACTCATTCAAGGGTTTTTCTTTATTTTTACTATTTTCAACATTGTAGAATAATAGTGAAGACATCAAAACGATTAAATAACACATAAGGAATCATGTAGTAACCAAAAAAGTGTTAAACAAATCAAAATATATTTTATATTTGAGATTCTTCAAAGTAGCCACCCTTTGCCTTGATGACAGATTTGTTCTCTTGTTTAACACTTTTTTGGTTACTACATGATTCCATATGTGTTACTTTATAGGTTTGATGTCTTCACTATTATTCTACAATGTAGAAAAGAGTCAAAATAATGAAAAACCTTTGAATGAGTAGGTGTGTCCAAACTTTTGACTGGTACTGTATAAATAAATATATATGCATATGATGGTGTGTAAAGACAGTATGGGCAGTAAATTAATGGAAAAGGTGTGTACAACAGTAGTTACTGTATATAGGATGAGCCATGACTAGATTACGGTATATACTGTAATTCATCCCCCTCCCCAAACTGGACTAACGACACACACTCCTTTAGCTGATGAAGGAAGTAGCTCAGGAAGGGACTCCCTCTCGCTCTGTTAATTCATTAACAGGTAATCATTGTAATCTAGCCTTGGCCATGAGGATGGCCTCCATTGATTTAGTCACAATCATTTTGACCATCCTACAAGGGTAAAAACTCCAATACATTTTCTATGGATTATGACATGAGGTTTTGGACCATTTTGTTTTCTTAAATATCTATTATTTTACCCATTGGTCAAAAAATGTGTTTTTGATTGGACACCCTAGCCAATATTCCTTTATTTTATGGTGCTGGCTGCGTGGGTTGACGCACTAATGGGTTATGAACCCAATGTATATGGATGACCGGTAAATTTCTCAAATGTCCGATAAATTTGAATCTTCCTGGTCACTTGTCCAGTGGCAAATCTTTTCAATGAAAACCCTGGTGTCTGTCTGTCTGTCTGTATCTATCTATCTATCTATCTCTGTGTATCTACTATATTTTTTGGTGTGTGTGTTTGTGCATACAGTACTACGGGGAGATAGAGTATTTATGTACTGTTTGTGTGTGCGTACACAGCAGGTGCGTGTGGATAGCACGGGCACACTAAATCCTCCCTAGTTAAGTGACCTGACTAAGGAGTGCTATAAAATGTTTATGAGACCCTCCGGACGGACAGGGGACAGGCTGAGCCATGAGAGGAAGTAACAGTACACTACGGTACCACAGCAGCAGTACAGAAGATATCTATATTCATGAGGCCTCATCTGCATAAATCAGGCCAACTCTACCGCCGCCATAGAGCGCTACGCTAACAGGCAGGCGAAAAATACACAGTGAGATAGCATAGCTAGCGCTTGTCTTGTCTCAGCTGGCACTTGTCTCTAAACTCTTGTGTTATCTGTCAGTGGGTCCTGGTAATGGGGACGGAGATATGGAAAGAGAGAGATGGAGAGCGAGAGACAAAGGTCATGGTGGTGTGTTCGCATGCTAGCTAGAATGCCAATGGGCGCCTGTTCTGGAGTGGGAGGAGATAAGGGGGCTACTGTCTAAGTGTTCACTCTTCCTGGTCTGCTGGCTGGTGAATGTATGTGGAAAATAACTTACGGCTGATTGAGGTCAGGGGCAGGGCTCTGTGTCTCTGACCCCTGACCTCTAACCCTGTCTGTAACCCCTGACCTCTCAGCCTGTGGGGTGGTAAATTATAATGCTAGCTCAGCTGAACCTGTGGTTTTATAGTATATACTGTACAATATGGCGTTTTTTACTTTCTGTGAAGACTCTAGACTGTATGGTAGAGGTCTTACCGGGTCCAAAAAGTTGGACCTATTCTGAAATGGACCTGGTGCTTTCTTACCCGGACACGATAGAGACCCGTTCCGAATGGACTTGAGGACAACTAGACTCGTTCCGAATAGACCTGGTCCGATCCGAGTGATGGAAGCAACAGAAAATTATTTTTTTAACCTAAGTAGGGTAGGGGGCAGCATTCCGGATTTTGGATGAAAAGCATGCCAAAAGTAAACTGCCTGCTACTCAGGTCCAGAAGCTAGGATATGCATATAATTGGTAGATTTGGATAGAAAACACAAAAGTTTCCAAAACTGTTAAAATAATGTCTGTGAGTATAACAGAACTGATATGGCAAGCGAAAACCTGAGGAAAATCCATCCAAGAAGTGCCTTTATTTTGAAATGCCTGTTTTTCCATTGAAAGCCTATCCACCATACAAAGACTTATGACGTAGTTCACGATCCCTAAGGCTTCCACTACATGTGGCCAGTCTTTAGGCATTGTTTCAGGCTTTTACTCTGAAAAATTAGGGAGAAACAACCCTTTCAATAGAGTACAGTGGAAATTTCCAGACATAAGTCCAGCGCGTGACCGGGATCGTGCCTTTCTTGTTTTTCCTTTTCTTTTGACAAAGATATTGTCCGGTTGAAATATGATCGATTATTTATGACAAAAACAACCTGAGGATTGATTTATAAACATCGTTTGACATGTTTCTACGAACTTTTATGCTTCTTTTTATATTTTTCGTCTGCATGCTGTGACTGCGCTTTGTTCCAATGGATTACTGAACAAAACGCACAAACAAAACGGAGGTTTTTGGATATAAAGAGGGACATTATCGAACAAAACAAACATTTATTGTGTAACATGGAGTCTTGGGAGTGCTACCATATGAAGATCAAAGGTCAGTGATACATTTTAATCGCTATTTCTGACTTTTGTTACTCCTCTTCCTGGCTGCTAACTGTTTGTAATGATTTTTCTGCTGGGCGCTGTTCTCAGATAATCGCATGGTTTGCTTTCGCCGTAAAGCCTTTTTGAAATCTGACACAGCGGTTGGATTAACAAGAAGTTTATCTTTAAGCTGGTGTATAACATTTGTATCTTTTATGTATGTTTATTATGAGAATTTCTGTTTTGTTGAGTTTCACGCACTGCAATTTCACCAGATGTTGTTTGAGACAGTGGATTACTGAACAAAACGCGCCAACAAAACTGAGGTTTTTGGATATAAAGAGGGACTTGATCGAACAAAATGAGCATTTATTGGGTAACTGGGAGACTTGTGAGTGTAACCATATGAAGATCATCAAAGGTAAGTGATTCATTTTATCGCTATTTCTGACTTTTGTTACTCGTCTACTTGGCTGGTTACTGTTTGTAATGATTTGTATGCTGGGCGCTGTTCTCAGATAATCGCATGGTTTGCTTTCGCCGTAAAGTCTTTTTGAAATCTGACACAGTAGTTGGATTAACAAGAAGTTAATCTTTAAACTGGTGTATAACACTTGTATGTTTCATGAATTTTTATAATGAGTATTTCTGTTTTTGAATTTGGCTCTCTGCAATTTCACTGGATGTTGGCCAGGTGGGACAGTAGCATCCCACACCCCCTAGAGAGGTTTTAAGGTACTTTAATGACCAGAGTTCTGTTTTTGAATTTGGCTCTCTGCAATTTCACTGGATGTTGGCCAGGTGGGACAGTAGCATCCCACACCCCCTAGAGAGGTTTTAAGGTACTTTAATGACCAGAGCTGATAAAGCGCAAGAGGACGGAGAGAGATGTGCTGCTTTATCAGGTGGGGAAAGGGCCGTATTGTGAGCGAGTGACACGGGAGCAGTGAGGAGAGGGAGGGAGAGAGAGACATCAACCAACCAAGCTGACTCGCGCTGTAGTAGACTAATAGCTGCCATAGCTAGGATATTTATTGTTAAATATGATTACGTTGTACTTTTCTTGACTGCATCAAACCGGGAGAAGTTAGTTAAGCTAGCTCCATTCAGAATATTAAGTAACAGCCTACCTGTTGGCTCTTGGTTGTTGTAGTCTATCCTTCTCCTTTAACTTTTGATTCCGCCATCTTCCATTGATTAGTGAATCAATCTTCCATTGATTCCAGTGAAATATTTTACTCGTTTCAGGAAACTAGGCGTATGTCGTGGGTCATTACTTCACACGAGAGCCATTGCCTTCTGGAACGTGAACTTTCATGTGCCTTAAAATAACAAACTTGTATGCCATCTGTAAATACGAATACATTGTTAAATTATGAGCCTAGTTGGTTTAGCCACAGAAAAAGTCAGCAACCTTCCCACTAGCCATGATTGGCTGAGATAATGAGTAGGCTGGACATGCCAAGAGATGAGTTCGGATTGGTCTGCCATATAGCACGCTTCTGTCTATTTGAGCTGGTTAGTGTGTGTAGGTAATACTGTCTAACGCTGCTTTTAAAAAAAATATATTGCTTAGTAAAACTTCATAAGTGTTGCTCTCCACTTTCTGGAGGACCGAGTTTTGGAATCAGTGGAATTAGAGTATGATAGCTAAGGAGATGGAGAAAACACATTTCTCCGGATTACGTCTTCAAACTAAGGGCAACCTTAGTGCTCTGAAATTGTGCAGAAAGTGGAGATGGAAATTCCGGATGATGTTAGGGTCCAGGATGTCCGCCACTGGGACACAGGTGCACTCCTCAGAACTGTACCCCTCCCAGTCCACCAGGTACTGGAGGCGACCCCCACGATGTCAGTAGTCCAGGAGAGACCTAACAGCATAGGCGGGGGTCCCCTCGATGTCCAGGGGAGGCGGAGGAGTGTCGTGGGGGATGGCATCAGCCAGGGGACCAGGAACCACCGGCCGGAGGAGGGAAACATGAAAGGTGGGTGAGATTTGGTAGTTAGTGGGGAGTTGAAATCTGTAGGTTACCTCGTTGACCATCCGGTGGACTTCCTACAGGGCAGTTGGAGCGGGAGGTTCCTGGTGGAGAGCCAGACGTGATCACCAGGATGGAACACGGGAGCCTCACTGCGGTGGCGGTCCACCTGCTTCTTCTGGCGGCAGACGGCTCGCTGGAGCCTCACTTGGGCATTGTTCCAAACCTCCTCTGCGTGCCTGAACCACTCGTCTACCGCAGGAGTTTCGGTCTGATTCGGGCTGGCTGATATCCCAGAACACACTGGAAGGGGGTCAGCCCGGTGGAGGAGTGACACAGTGAGTTCTGGCCGTACTCCACTCAGGGAAGGAACCGGGCCCATTCTCCCGCTGGTCCTATCAGTGACTCCTAAGGCCAGTACCCGGAAGTGAGGTTGATCGTGACCCTCAGCTTCCCCATAAAGGCTCTCCATGCCCGTGATGTAAATTTGGGGCCATGGTCGGAGACGATGTCCTCCGGAAGGCCATAGTACTGGAAGACCTGCTGGAAAGTGCCTCAGTGACCTGGAGAGTGGTAGGGAGACCAGAGAGAGTGATAAAACTGCAGGATTTAGAGAATCTGTCCACAACAACCATAATAGCAGTGAAACCATCAGAAGAGGGGAGATCAGTGACAAAATCAATGGACAGAGATATAGTTTGGGACATACGGAGCAGGAGTTGACATAGCGAGGGATGTCCTGCACCAAGGTGGGCCACCAGTAATTTCTGGAGATAGTGCTGGTGATACCTGGGTGTCCAGCGACGAGAGATGTGTGCGCCCAGGTCAACAGCTGATTGTTTACCTCTATGGGAAAGTAGGTGTGCTCCGGAGGACAGGTAGCAGGTGTGGGATCCCTCTCCAGAGCCTGGTGGATCTCCACGTCTACGTCCCAAATCACAGGGGCAATGATTCAGGTGGGCGGTATGGTGGGCGCACTCAGAACAGGAACCTCTCCCGAATTGTGGAGACGGGACAGGGCATTGGCTTTGATGTTCTTTGAACCTGGGCGGTATGACATGGTGAAGTTAAATCTGGAGAAGAAAAGTGCCAACCTTGCTTGGCTCGGATTCAGCCACCTCACTGTCCGTATGTATTCCAGGTTACGATGGTCGGTGAGGATGAGAAATGGGGGCCAGCGTAGGATCTGGGTGGTGAAGCGCCCCTTCAATAGGTGGAAGGCCTCATCGGCTGCAGCATTCCACACCAACTTACGGGGACCACCTTTGAGGAGAGAAGTGAGAGGAGAGGCAATGGAGCTGAAGTTTTTAATGAAGCGACAGTAGAAGTTAGCAAACCCCCAAAACCGTTGTAGTCCCTTTATGGTGGTTGGGACTTGCCATGACCTGGCTGCATCGACCTTCCTCTCCTCCATAACCACTCCCTCTGGGCTGATCCGATATGCCAAGAAGGAGACAGCGGCCTGATGGAACTGGCACTTCTCCGCTTTGACGTACAGATGGTTCTCTAGGGGGCGTCCCAAGACTACCCGGACGCGGGCAATGTGATCCTCCAAGGTGGCCGAGTAGATCAGGAAGTCGTCAATATACACGCCCAAGCATGTCCCGGAACACCTTGTTCACGAATGCCTGGAACACTGACGGAACATTGGCTAATCCATAAGGCATCACCATGTACTCATAGTGCCCATTCATCCCCATCCCGGAATGCGGATGAGATTGTAGGCACTCCACAGGTCCAGTTTAGTAAAAAACCTGGGCCCTGCGGATCTGTTCGATGGCGGCCGGCACCAACAGGAGAGGGTAGCGGTACTTAGCCTGTTAGGGCTAGGGGGCAGTATTTACACCGTCGGATAAAAAACGTACCCGATTTAATCTGGTTACCACTCCTACCCAGTAACTAGAATATGCGTATACTTATTACATATGGATAGAAAACACCCTAACGTTTCTAAAACTGTTTGAATGGTGTCTGTGAGTATAACAGAACTCATTTGGCAGGCAAAAAACTGAGAAGGTTTCATGCAGGAAGTGGCCTGTCTGACAAGGTGTCGTTCTTCTTGTCTCTGTTTATTGAAGAGTGAGGATCTTAGCTGTCCCGTGACACTTCCTACGGCTGCCATAGGGTCTCAGAAGGCGGTAAAAAGCTGAATCGTGGCTTTGCAGGCTCTGGCTGAAAAAAAGTAGCGCGTTTGGGTAGTGGCTGGTTACAGTACTGTGAGACTCAGGCTTGTGCCCGCGTCAACCGAAAGCTTTGTTTACTTTCCTCTGTTTAGCTAAATGGACATTCCCGGTCGGAATATTATCGCTTTTTTACGAGAAAAATGGCATAAAAATGGATTTTAAACAGCGGTTGACATGCTTCGAAGTACGGTAATGGAATATTTAGATTTTTTTTGTCACGAATTGCGCCATGCGCGCGACCCTGATTTACCATTTCAGATAGTGTCTGGGACGCACGAACAAAACGCTGCTATTCGGATATAACGATGGATTATTTTGGACCAAACCAACATTTGTTATTGAAGTAGCAGTCCTGGGAGTGCATTCTGACGAAGACAACAAAAGGTAATCAAACTTTTATAATAGTAAACCTGATATTGGTGAGTGCTAAACTTGCCGGGTGTCTAAATAGCTAGCCCGTGATGCCTGGGCTATGTACTTAGAATATTGCAAAATGTGCTTTCACCAAAAAGCTATTTTAAAATCGGACATATCGAGTGCATAGAGGAGTTCTGTATCTATAATTCTTAAAATAATTGTTATGCTTTTTGTGAACGTTTATCGTGAGTAATTTAGTAAATTCACCGGAGGTTTGCGGGGGGTATGCTAGTTCTGAACGTCACATGCTAATGTAAAAAGCTGTTTTTTGATATAAATATGAACTTGATTGAACAAAACATGCATGTATTGTATAACATAATGTCCTAGGGTTGTCATCTGATGAAGATCATCAAAGGTTAGTGCTGCATTTAGCTGTCTTCTGGGTTTTTGTGACATTATATGCTAGCTTGAAAAATGGGTGTCTGATTATTTCTGGCTTGGTACTCTGCTGACATAATCTAATGTTTTGCTTTCGTTGTAAAGCCTTTTTGAAATCGGACAGTGTGGTTAGATTAACGAGAGTCTTGTCTTTAAATAGCTGTAAAATAGTCATATGTTTGAGAAATTGAAGTAATAGCATTTCAAACGTTTTGAAAATCGCGCCACAGGATTCAACTGGCTGTTACGTAGGTGGGACGAATTCGTCCCGCCTAGCCCAGAGAGGTTAGTGGTTATGGAATTGAGACCTCTTTAGTCGATGCACGGATGTAGGCCTCCTTCTTGGCCACGAAGAAGAAGCTGACACAGGGGAGGTGGATGGGTGGATGAAACCGTGTTGGAGAGCCTCCTGGATGTAGTCCTCAATGGTTTCAGCTACCGACAGTGGGTAGATGCGGCTGCGAGGAGGCGCAGAGTCTGCTAGCAGGTCGATGGCAAGGGTCCCAGGGGCAATGACAAGGGAGACAGGTGGCGTGAGCCTTGTAGAAAACCTCCCGGAGATAATGGTAGGCCTCCGGGATGTTGGGCTGGAGGGCAACCATAGGACTTTCAACTGACGTGGAACCACAGGGTAAGGGAAAGCAGGTCTTCCCACATCTGGGTGCCCAGGCAGTGATCTCCATCCTCAACCAGGAGATGATGGGGTCGTGACGTTGGAGCCACAGGAGGCTGAGGATGACTTCATGTATGGGTGCCTCTGTGATAAGCAATGGAAGGCTTTCTTGGTGCAGGGGTCCCACAGTGATGGTGAGTGGTGCTGTGATGTGCGTGATAGTGCCGGATCCCAATGGTAGATTATCCAAAAGCTTGGACCGGAAAAGGAGAGGAGAGCGGGTATGAGGTTATGTTCAATGAGGAGACAAGGGCCTAGTTGATGAAATTCCCTGCGGCACCGAAGTCCACTAGAGCTGTGGAGACAATACATGAGAGACAGCCAGCCAGTGTAATGAAAAAACTGGGAAGGGTTTGGCAGAAAGCAATGATGATGGAATACTCACGTGTGTTTTCCATCGGTTGGACCCTGGGCTGGAACGCACCGGACACCGCTGAAGCAGGCTCTGTTTCAGGACGGAAAAAGGCGTAAGGCGAGAGACGATGAGGGTGCCGGCGCTCTTGAAGAAGGTTATCGCGTCCAAGGAAAGGTTGTCGTCCTGACATGCCAACTCCGTCTGGACCACGCGCAGTCCTCTTCGGAATAAGGTGCGGAGCGCTGGCTCATTCCATCTGCTGGAGGCTGCCACAGTCCAGAAGGTGAGGGCGTAATCCGCAGCGGTCTGGGCACCCTGCCGGAGTTGGAGAAGTTGCTCATTACCCTCTCTGCCCTCAGGTGAATGATCAAAGACCGCCCTGAACAGAGCCACGAACCTCTGATAGGAACCCAGCTCCTCCTCTCCTCTCTCACAAACGGATGTAGCCCACTCCAAAGCCTGTCCGGTTAGCAGGGAAATGACTGTGGCATCCTTGGACCCCTCGGTGGTGGGGACTCCTGTCTGATGGACGAAATAAAGAGAGCACTGGAGTAGGAAGCCACAGCATTTCGATGGAGTCCCGTCATATTTGTCCGGGAGGGACAATAGTGCATTGCTGACCTGGACGGACTACTGGATGGGCTGGGGGACTGGCTCGCTGGGACGAATCGTGTTAGAGGGGCCTCTGCTAGTTGTAGATGAATCCTCTCGGGTGTTGTCAAAGTGGTGGAGAACGTGGAGGACCACATCTATTACCGTACCCAGTTGAGCCAGCTTCTCATGGTGTTGATGGACTAGGTGTTCCTGTTCGTGGACTGCTGCTTCCATATTTTCGAGAGGCAGTATTCTGTAACGTATGCACAGGGAGTCAGGAAGCAGGTGCTGAAGGTAAGTTAAATAATAAAAAACATGAAGATAATACAAAACAGGAGAAGCGTACTGAACGTAAAAAAAACCAATACTGCCAGATGACAGAGGCTACTGAGGGCTATACAGTGCCGTCAAAAGTATTAAGACACCTTGACTTTTTACATATTTTACAGCCTTATTCTAAAATGGAATAAACAAAACAAAATGCTCAGCAATTTACACACAATATCCCATAATGACAAAGTCAAAACATATTTTTTTGCGAATGTATTAAAAATAAAGAACGGAAATACTTTATTTACATAAGTATTCAGACCCTTTTCTATGAGACTCAAAATTGAGCTCAGGTGCATCCTGTTTCCATTGATCATCCTTGATGGTTCTACAACTTGATTGGACTCCACCTGTGGTAAATTCAATTGATTGGAAATGTTTGTAAAGGCACACACCGGTCTATATAAGGTCCCACAGTTGACAGTGCATGTCAGAGGAAAAACCAAGCCATGAGTCGAAGGAATTGTCTGTAGAGCTCCGAGACAGGATTGTGTCGAGGCACAGATCTGGGGAAGTGTACAAAAACAATTCTGCATCATTGAAGGTCCCCAAGAACACAGTGGTCTCCATCATTCTTAAATTTAAGAAGTTTGGAACCACCACGACTCTTCCTAAAGCTGGCCGCCTGGCCAAACTGAGCAATCGGAGGAAAAGGGCCATGGTTAGGGAGGTGACCAAGAACTTGATGGACACTCTGACAGAGCTCCAGAGTTCCTCTGTGGAGATGGGAGAACCTTCCAGAAGGACAAACCTCTCTGCAGCACTCCACCAATCAGGCCTTTATGGTAGAGTGGCCAGATGGAAGCCTCTCATCAGTAAAAGGCACATGACAGCCCGCTTGGAGTTTGCCAAAAGGCACCTAAAGACTCTCAGACCATGAGAAACAAGATTCTCTGGTCTGATGAAACAAAGATTAAACTCTTTGGCCTGAATGCCAAGCGGCGCATCTGGAGGAGACCTGGCACCATCCCTACGGTGAAGCATGGTGGTGGCAGCATCATGTTATGGGGATGTTTTTCAGCGGGAGTTGCCAGGTTTGCAGGACCGGTGGTTAGTAGACTGATGACTTCGAGCGATGGAGGAAGGGAGCAGGACTAGGTGGGACAGTACCTAATAAATCCCCACAATTTCCCCCCTTATTTAGAATGTTTGGTTACAGTCATTTCTGTTCGGTAATTAAATTAATTATCATTATCATAGCAGACACGTTGTTTGGAGAGCTCACAATCTATGCAACACTTGTGATGAAGTAGCTTTGGATTATTTAATTCTATTTAGCAGTTTTATGTCAATATCTTCATTATCTTTTGTTAGGAGCACAAGTCTGGTTTCTCCGTCTTGTCAGTGCACATAAATGTACATGGCCTGCGCGCCAGGATAGGTGTGGCTTATGTCACTTAAGTTCGCTTTTGGGCATGTTCTGGCAGTTCTGTATGAGGATTCAAATGGGGAGGTTGTATCCGAGCTGGATAGACCCCACCTGTGTCTTATTTCTTTTGAATGCTGACATTTTAAAGTCAGAAGTTTGTATACTTGTAAATTTATCACCGTCATCACCAGTGCTGTGAAAATAAATCATCCACCATTTAAACCTCTGCCCTGCCTGCCTGCCTCTTGCTGAATCTTTGTCCTTACGACTGCTAGAAGGTCCCTATTTTACAGTACGTCACTGGTAAATAACGAGTTTATTGCTCGATAGAGCTCTCCCTTTCTTCCTCACTCGCTCTCTTGCTCTCATGCTATGCTGAACAAAAATATAAACGCAACGTGGAACAATTTCTAATATTTTGTTGAGTTACAGTTCATATAAGGAAATCAGTCAATTGAAATAAATTCATTATGCCCTAATCTATGGATTTCACATGACTGGGCAGACTGTCAAAAAATACAGCATGAGCTGCTGTTTTTATGAGTGAGTTCAGCACTGTCAACACTGATTTAATTCAACACTATTACAAAACATAAAGCGCATTTCTCTGTACTTCCACTCGCGCTGCATCTACAATGAATGCGTAGCCAAGTGTATCGATAGCCCTACGTTTTTATTATTATCAGCAGCTCGTCGTGTCTATTTTAAGTCTTTTTGAACTGTCATCTGACTCGGAATTCCATGTCGGAAACTTTCTAAAGCTCCTACTTTCCTACCTGAAGATCACTGACGTCATGATTTGACCTCGTTTCTTTACCGAGTTTCCAGTTGTCTTGAAGGTACCGTCAGTCCAGTAAAATAAAAAATCTAATTATTGAAATTTATGCGCCACAGTGCCTTGCAAGTACTACACCAACTGATCTATTTTGTTATCAAAGCTCGAGTTTTGAAATATAGTATGGTGTGAGAATAACAATATTGTCAGGCTAGGCATATAGCCAATATGCTGAGATAATGTATTAGGCCTACTGCCCAAACTTAATTACTACAGAACTGTTTTTATTAGGTTAATGTTACATTTTTTTTTAATGTTTAAAAACAAATCTGAGCGGTTGATCTCGGCTTGCTTTTTGACTGCGAAAGGGATCTTGACTCAGAAATTTATGGTGACTACTAGGGAAGTACGGCCCAGTACATCAGTGGGGCCTAGATCCTTGCATCCAGGACCTCTATACCAGGCAGTGTCAGAGGAAGGCCCTAAAAATTGGCAAAGACTCCAGCTGCCCAAATCATAGACGTCTCTATAATAACGTACGGCAAGCGATACCGATGCACCAAGTCTGGAACTAACAGGACACTGAAAAGCTTTTATCCCCAAGCCATAAGACTACTAATTAGTTCTCCAAATAGCTAGCCAGACTATAAGCATTGATCCTTTTTACACTAACTCTTTTGACTCATCACATACACTGCTGCTACTGTTTATTATCTATCCTGTTGCCTAGTCACATTACCTCTACCTACTGTGCATTCGGAAAGTAATCAAACCTCATGTTTTTTCCTTCTCATCAATCTACACACAATACCCCATAATGACAAAGCAAAAATAGTTTTGAAATGTTTGCAAATGTATTAAAAAAAACTGAAATGTAACATTTACTTAAGTATTAATTTACTCAGTACTTTGTTGAAGCACCTTTGGCAGCGATTACAGCCTCGAGTCTTCTTGGGTATGACGCTACAAGCTTGGCACATCTGTACTTGGGGCACTCTGGCTGGGCCACTCAAGGACATTCAGAGACATGTCCAGTTGGAAGGTGTTGGAAGGTGAACCTTTGCCTAAGTGAACCTTTTCCCCAGTCTGAGGTTATGAGCGCTTTGGATCTCTCTGAACTTTACTCCGTTCATCTTTCCCTCGATCCTGACTAGTCTCCCAGTCCCTGCTGCTAAAAAACATCCCCATAGCATGATGCTGCCACCACCATGCTTCACCGTAGGGATGGTGTCCAGGTTCCCTCCAGACGTGATGCTTGGCTTTTAGGACAAAGAGTTCAATCTTGTTTCAACAGACCAGAGAATCTTGTTTCTCATGGTCTGAGAGTTCTTTAGGTGCCTTTTGGCAAACTCCAAGCGGGCTGTCATGTGCCTTTTACTGATGAGAGGCTTCCATCTGGCCACTCTACCATAAAGGCCTGATTGGTGGAGTGCTGCAGAGATGTTTGTCCTTCTGGAAGGTTCTCCTTCTGGAAGAGCTCTGTCAGAGTGACCATTAAGTTCTTGGTCACCTCCCTGACCATGGCCCTTTGCCCCCGATTGCTCAGTTTGGCCAGGCGGCCAGCTTTAGGAAGAGTCGTGGTGGTTCCAACCTTCTTAAATTTAAGAATGATGGAGGCCACTGTGTTCTTGGGGACCTTCAATGGTGTATAAATGTTTTGGTACCCTTCCCTAGTACTGTGCCTCGACACAATCCTGTCTCGGAGCTCTACGGACAATTCCTTCGACCTCATGGCTTGGTTTTTGCTCTGACATGCACTGTCAAATGTGGGACCTTATATAGACAGGTGTGTGCCTTTCCAGATCATGTCCAATCAATTGAATTTACCACCGGTGGACTCCAATGAAGTTGTACAATCATCTCAAGGATGATCAATGGAAACAGGATGCACCTGAGCTCAATTACGAGTCTCATAGCAAAGGGTCTGAATAGAGGTATTTCTGTTTTTTATTTTCAATCAATTTGAAAAAATGTATACAATTCTGTTTTCACTTTGTCATTATGAGGTATTGTGTGTAGATTGATGAGGAAAAACATTAATTTAATCAATTTTAGAATAAGGCTGTAACGTAACAAAATGTGGAAAAACTCAAGAGATCGGAATACTTTCCCAATACCATGTATATGTACATATCCACCTCAATTACCTTGTACCCTACACATGGACTCGGTACTAGTACTGGTACCCTGTGCATATAGTTAAATAAAGGTAAAAGAAAAAAATATAGCCAATTTATTCATTGTTTATTTATTTCCCATGTTATTATTTATCTATATTTTTCTGTGAATTGTTATGAACTCCCCGAAAGTAAGCATTTCACTGTTAGTCTACACTTGTTGTTTATGAAGCATAACATTTTATGTAATTTGACTCTTCTCATTCCTTCTCTTTCTCTACACCTCTCTTTACTCCTCTCCCTTCATCTGCTGCCTCTCTGGCTCCCTTTGGTGGTGTTGAAAGAAGACAACACTGATTGTAAATGTCTTTGTAAATCTTTAAAATGTATTGAAAACAACCAGAATAGTGTATTGCTAGGTGTATGAAAGACTTCTCCTTTGCTTGATTCTGGGATTTGGAGGGATATTCAAAGGAAAGAAGGAAATGAGAGAGAATCAACCTTTAGAGGAGAAACAGTAGCTAGCTGTTAATGACACAGTGGAGACTGACTTTGTTCAAATATTGTTGATAAATAATTAATCGGCCTACTGTCAGATCAGAGCACTCATGATTAATTCATTGTAATGCAATAATACATCAGCACGGACCGGTGATTAGTATGTATATGTGTGTGTTCTCCTGTGTATGCCATATGTGTGTGTGTTCAAACGCAGCCCCTTTTTTCGATGAGAGAACAGGGCTGTGGCGAGTGAGGAGTGGACAGAAAGCAAGGCGGAGCGTCTTTCCCTCCTCCATTCATTCTATGTAAATTCACTGCCGCCTGCTCGTGTGTGATTGGCTGGCTCCCCGAACAGTTCTTCTGACGAACGAGAGAGGACGCGAGAGTAGAGGAAGGGAGAGAGAGAGAGGGAAAGAGAGAGAGATCCCACACTCTAAAGGAAAGAACGGGGGAGGTGCAGGAGCATGTGAGTGCATCGACACATACAGAAACAGAGAGAGAGAAATGGAAACAGAGAGAGGGAGAGAGAGAAACAGCAAGGGACAATGCCAGAGAAAACCTCTCGCTGCTCCGTAAACCCTGTTGATAAAGGTGCGTTGTTACCAAAACGTGAGCCCATCTGCCTCTTGAAGACCACCTGCACTGGAAGACCACCTGCCACAGACCACCCTGGGGACAACTGATACCAAAGGACCAGAGAAGAGACTGAGAGAATAGTGCCTTTTGGTTGTAGCAGCATTCCAGTAAAGAACCTCATAAACCAACAGACATATCTGTGTTCTCTTTAAGGAAAGACAGAATGAGAAGAGACTGACATCCTCTCCTTTTATCACTCCCAGCTGTGATGGATCCCCCCGTGCATTACTCCGAGCACACAGACTTGAACCTGAGAGAGGTGGATGTGCGAAGAGAGAGAACAAGAGAGAAATGAAGAGATGACTGCTGCATATGTTGTTCTGCTCTGAGGGAATGGCTCTGCTGGTCTGAGTAGAGATAGAGGTACTGGCCTTTTCCTTTCTACGGTTTGTAGGCTGCTCCTCTACTGTTTCTAGACTGCTGCTGTTGCTACTGCCCACTGCCTTTCCCTGAGCCTCAGATCCCAGTGTGGGCAGCCACTGTGTGTGTTGTTCACAACACTTCTTCTGCCTTTTCTCCATCTCGGGCAGTCCAAGTGGAACATTCATTACAGAGAGAGAGAGAGAGAGCGCACAGTCTAGCCTTGAAGCTGTGTAGATACTTGGAAGCTCACTGCCCACTGTGCTGGACTGGAGTTGGACTCACTCATCAATACTGCTTTATACCCAGGGGGAATCCAACTCTCAAAAAAAAACATTGGAAAGCAGAAAGCACCTTGTTCTTCAGACTGTTTGTTTTGAGGCGGTTAGAAGCCTTGTATGTATGTGTGTGTGAAACAAACAATCAACCCTGAGGAGTGTATGTGTGAGAGTATTGTGTGCGTTTACAGTCTTTTTCTAATTAAGCTGGCAGACTGCAGTGAGACGGACGATCAGCGTGGGCGCCTCTTTCTCTCCCTCTTCCCACTTAGGCCCCATTGTGATCATTAATGTCTGTTGCAAACTGTCCATGAATTATGGAGTAGTGAAGTCTCCATAGAAGTAGTGACTGTGGGGAACAGATAGACGGACAGAAGGACGGTCAGAGAAAGCGTGAAATAGAGAAGAGGGGGATATAGAAAACAGATAGTTGTAAGCTCCAACTGTACATGTTCTCTCAACTGAGCACAGACTCAGTGGAGGTGTGAGAGAGAGAGGGGGAGTTGTGTGCCCTTCGTTGAACAGATGAATGAGAGAGGAGCTTAGAGACAACACGTGATTCACAGAAAGAGAACTAGGGAAGAAAGGGAGTGAGGACGAGAGAAGCAAGCTCGCATACACCACTGTCAACCTAGTTACATCGGCGCTGCACCGACTGCACCGACAGGCAACAATCCAGGACAGAGGAATGTAGCGTGGCCTCATTGAGAAGAACAGAGAACAAGCACTGCTGCTGAGCCTTTCATTTTCAGGAGGTATCTTTTGGAAGTCACACTACAGTGTTTATCAGGGAGGGACACCGTCTAAGCAATACTACAAATCAAAAGGGGGACTGTTTAGCGTGTTGCACTAACCAGCAGAAGTCTCAAGACTGCCGAGGCATGAGGCAAGCAGAGAGGAGAGGTATTTCTTCCCTCTATGGGCAGTGACACATCTAGTTCCCAGAGTAAGGTCTGAATTAATCCTGCTGGACCAGAGGAGTGAGGGAAGGAACTATGAGCTAACTCACCCTCTGTGATCGACCCCTGAAAAGTGCCTGCTCACCACCCCCATCCTGGTGCAGAGGACCATCTCTCGATCTGTACCCCAACCCCAGAAGAAAGGGTGTTTCTGTACCCCTAAAGAGGGGTGAAACTGTCTGGATATAGACTCTACTATTTGACTCTACAGCAGCAGAAACATGGATGACTCCAGTATTCTGAGACGCAGGGGTCTACAGGTAAGACGTGTTCCCAACCGACCACCAAACATCAACAAGCACCCTCACACCCACATGTGACCAGAGTGTTGGTTTGTTGTGTTTGTGTACTGACGCCGGGCATTGCGTAGGCAATACAGTATGTGTTACCTTCTCTCCTTGGTACTACTGTGCTGTTGTAGTACTGCATACTTGTTATTAGTCGTAGTGTGTGCTTCCTGGAAGTGGCTGTGATTGTGTTTAATAGCAGTGGTACTGTGTCGTGCGATCAGCCTGCTTGATGCAGACAGGCAGAAACAGTAGAGGAAGGCCAGGGCAGCAGCAGCCAGTGGTGTCAGCATTATTCACTCCCCAAATCTACAACAGCACAAACCCCTGGCAGAGAGGAGCTTTACAGACCAGGCTCAGAATTAGGAGTGAATTAGCCAAGAACATCCTTCTCCACCAGGCAACCCTCAATCCATCTACAGCTCAACTCATAGAGTGGACTAGACTGTTAGTTTACAGTCAGAGATAACGCTACTCAGAGTGCACTATGTGCCTTCAGTGTGATGTGGTGCTAATTTGTTAGTGTTCTTCATTTTAAGAATGAATGCAGGTAGAATGAGGGTATTGGCTGAACTGACCTGGGCTGAATAGGTTCAGTCCTGGATAACTCATTTTGAGTTGGCCTACATAGTCTACCAAGTAACGGACTTGTTTAGTTTATAGGGAGGATTCATACAGTCCATAACAAACCCATATACTTTCTCTCTGTACTATGATTGTGCTGACTGTCCATATGTTCTGGCTTAGGCCATGTCTCCAGGCCGTGTGTGTGTGTGAGAAGAGCTCTGCCTCTGTCAAACCGGCTCTGGTGTGACCCTCTGCCCTGCAGTGACATGGATGCCCGTCTCAGCTGTCCAACCCCGCTGAAGTCATGCTCTCTGCCATGCAGTGACACACACACACACACACACACACACACACACACACACACACACACACACACACACACACACACACACACACACACACACACACACACACACACACACACACACACACACACACACACACACACACACACACACACACACACACACACACACACACTTTCTTGCTTCATATCACACACAGAGAGACAGACACTCTATCCAGTGCTGTTTTCATCCAGCAGTAGTTTAGTTGTGTAACATCTTCCTCAAACCCTGACTGACTGTTGAAATAGCTGCAGGCTGATGACGAGCAGAGATTTTTAATATGAGACGGTGTCTTTAAAAGGAACTAGTCAGATCACTCTTCACAGCATGTCGTAGTGGGACATTCTGATGTTGTAACAGCAAACAGGGTGGTCTGGTTAACCATAGGGTAACCTGACTCTGTCTGCTTAAAGAAAGGCATGTGTAATAAAGAGGACTGGACAGCAGAGTGTCTCAGTGAGGCCCTGTAAAAACAGCCTGATATTTAAGAGGACATATTTCTTAATGGGCATAAGATTGCGGGATGGGTCACTCGTTGGGTTGCAGTTGGAAACGGATTGATCTGAAAAGATGACCTCAGCTCAGACTATTTGATTTTGTGTGTGAGTGGAATATGTGGCTTGTGTTCTTTATGTGAATGTGCCAGATTTTGTTTATGTTTCATGGTGCATTTGTGAGTAACTTTGTGTGTGTTTGTAGACACTCTAATGTACATGGCCTCTAGCTCAGTTGTGCACCGGGGCCTCCCACTCCTCTTTCTATTCTGGTTTGAGCCAGCATAGTGTTCTGTGAAGGGAGTAGTACACAGCGTTGTACGAGATCTTCAGTTTCTTGGCAATTTCTCGCATGGAATAGCCTTCATTTCTCAGAACAAGAGTAGACTGACGAGTTTCAGAAGAAGGGTCTTTGTTTCTGGCCATTTTGAGCCTGTAATCAAACCCACAAATGCTGATGCTCCAGATACTCAACTAGTCTAAAGGCCAGTTTTATTGCTTCCTTAATCAGCGCAAACGTTTTCAGCTGTGCTAACATAATTGCAAAAGGGTTTTCTAATGATCAAGTAGCCTTTTAAAATGATAAACTTGGATTAGCTAACACAACATGCCATTGGAACACAGGAGTGATGGTTGCGTTATAATGGACCTCTGTACGCCTATGTAGATATTCCATTCAAAATCAGCCGTTTCCCGCTACAATAGTCATTTACAACATTAACAATGTCTACACTGTATTTCTGATCAATTTTATGTTATTTTAATGGACAAAAAAAAAGCTTTTCTTTAAAAAACAAGGACATTTCTAAGTGACCCCAAACTTTTGAACGGTAGTGTATATAACACAGGGCTGTAACCCAAACAAAGGGCGAGGTGTAAACCTCTAATAAATACACGGGACGAGACCCGTAATAACACTACATGGGACGAGACGCGTAAATACAAGTGCACACTAACACGGTAACGCCAAAGCCAAAAGAACAGTTCACAGGTACTCACAAGACCAACGGACATGGAACAATAATCAACAAGGGCAATGGGGAACAGAGGGCACATATATACACATACTAATCAGGGGGAATAGGAACCAGGTGTGCGTAATGAGACAAGACAATTCGGGGGTTGGTGGTAATAATCCAGTTCAGTGACACCTAGAAGGCCGGTGATGTAGACCTCCAGAGCTGGTGAACAGAATGAGCAGCAGTACACAGGGGAATCCGTGACATAGAGCATGTCACATATTTACAATGTGTAAGGATACTGGGGTGCTTGGAGTAGATATGTACAGTGCCTTCACCCCTTGACCTTTTACACATGTTGTTATTACAGACTGAATTTAAAATGGATTAAATTGAGATTGTTTTGACACTGGCCTACACACAATACCCCATAATGTCAAATAAAAAATGAAAAGCTGAAATGTCTTGAGTCGAGTATTCAACACCTTTGTTATGGCAAGTCCAAATAAGTTCAGTAGCAAAAATGTGCTTAACAAGACACATACGTACAGTTGCGTGGACTCCCTCTGTTCGCAATCATAGTGTTTAACGTGATTTTTGAATGACTACCTCACCTCTGTACCCCACACATACAACTATCTGTACGGTCCCTCAGTCGAGCAGTGAATTACAAACACAGATTCAACCACAAAGAGCAGAGAGGTTTTCCAATGCCTTGCGAAGAAGGGCACCTATTGGTAGATGGGTACAAATATAAAAAAGCAGACAAAGAAAATCCCCTTGACCGTCGTGAAGTTATTCATTCGTTTTCTCCGATCACAGCCATTAAACTCGGTAACTGGGCTAAAGTCACCATTGGCCTCATTGTGAAATCCCTGAGCGCTTTCCTTCCTCTCCGGCAACTGAGTTAGAAAGGACGCCTGTATCTTTTTAGTGACTGTACTACCTGTTGTGGGTGAATAGGTAGTACAGGAGGGGACTGCTTGTCATCGGCAAGTATTAGGATAAAAAGTCATGGAATAGAGCTAAACACAGGCAAAATCCTAGAGGAAAACCTGGTTTAGTCTGCTCTCCAACAGATACTGGGAGACAAATTCACCTTTCGGCAGGACATTAACCTGAAACCCAAGGCCAAATATAGACTGGAGTTGCTTACCAAGACAGCATTGAATGTTTCTCCCACTTTGAATATCTTCTTCCACTTTGATATTTCAGAGTATTTTGTTTAGACCAAACATTATAATTAAATACATTTTAATCCCACTTTGTAATACAACAAAATGTAGAAAAGGTCAAGGGGTGTGAATACTGTCTGAACTGTATAGGGGCTCTGTATAGGGGTAAGCTGACTATGCATCAGGATATGATAAACAGAGTAGCAGCAGCCTATATGATGATTGTATGTGAGTGTGTGTGCATGCGTGTGTGTCAGTATGAATGTGAGTGTTATGTGTGTGTGTGTGAGCAAATTAAGTGTGAGTGAGTGTGCATAGAGTCAGTGCATAAATAAAATGGTCAATGCAGATAGTCTGTGTATCCATTTTGTTAGCTATTTAGCAGTTTTATGGTTTAGCAGTTTTATGAATAGAAGTTGTTCAGGAGCCTGTTGGTGTTAGACTTGTTTCTCCGGTACCGCTTGTGGTGTGGAAACAGAGAGAACAGTCTATGACTTGGGTTGCTAGAGTCTTTAACAATTTTCCAGGCATTCCTGGATGGTCCTGGATGGTGCAGCTGTAACTTTTTTTAAGATTTGAGGGCCGATGACAAATCTTTTCAACCTCCTGAGGGGGAAGAGGCTCTGTCGCACCTTCTTTATGACTGTGTGCGTGGGTGTGGACCATTTTAAGTCCTTGGTGATTTGGATGGGGGCGTGCTTGCCTCCCTCGTTTCCCCATGTTGAGGGTCAGCGTGGGGAAGGTAATGTTGCCTACCCTCAGCACCTGGAATTGTCCCATCAGAAAGTCCAGGATCCAGTTGCAGAGGGATGTGTTTAGTCCCATGGTCCCAAGCTTGGTGATGAGCTTGGAGGGTACAATGGTGTTGAACGCTGAACTGTAGTCAATGAACAGCATTCTCACATAGGTATCCTTTTATCTGCCTTGGTGAAGGCAGTGTGGAGTGCAGTTTAGATTGTGTCATCTATGGATCTGTTGGGGTGGTATACAAATTATAGTGGGTCTAGGATGTCTGGGATGATGGAGTTGGTGTGTGCCATAACCAGCCTTTCAAAGCACTTCATGATGAATGATGTGAGTGCTACAGGGTGGTAGTCATTGTGGTAGGTAGCCTCAGAGTTCTTGGGAGCAGGAATGATGGTAGTCAGACTTGGCGATTACGGACTGGGACAAGGAGAGGTTGTAAATGACCGTGAATATGCCTGCCAGCTGCTCATTCTCTGAGGATGTGCCCTGGAATACCTTCCAGCCCCGCGGCCTTGCGAGTGTTGACCCGATTAAAAACCTTACTCACGTCAGCCAACGTGTGTGTGTTTTTTGTTAATGTGTAAGAACACGTGTCCGCTGGCCCGTGTGCAGACAGACAAAGAGTCGTGTGTGTGTGAGTGTGTGAGTGTGTGAGTGCGTGAGTGCGTGCGTGTGAGCGTGCATGCGAGCGTGCATGCGAGCGTGCGTGCGAGAGCGAGCCTAGGCCCACTGTTGGATAAAGCAGTACTGACCTTTGACTGCATGAGTGTTTTGTCTGGCCAGTGGACTGTGTGTGCCGGCTGGGGGAAGGGTTTTTTGTTTCTCCAAATCCTCTGGTGTGGCTGGATGCCATGGGGCATCGTACGGCTGGACGGCAGAGACAACACTATCAGCTCCCGCCCCGGAAACACACACACACAAACACACAGCCTTCCTACCCCTGGGGTAACTTCCAAAGCTAATAGTGTAGGTAGATGGACGACAACAAAGAGAAGACACGTGACTTGTTGTTAATCTCAGTGTATGCTCCTCAAATCCACCTCAGGACGTCTAAACTGTCTCCCTTTGGAGTAGTCAAATGGGCCTGGGGTGGGAGGTCAAATAGGGCGTTACCCTAGTAGGAGTGTGTGATGGTCTAAATGCACTATAAAGGTGGCTGAGCGGTGAGTCATTTGGTCTACGGGACTAATAAGTCTACACACACACAGGTGCCGGTACACACCTGCTGGCAGTCAGTTTCCATTCCAAATGGCTGTCATGTGACTACTCTAATGGTCCCAGATCTGCCATACTGGGCTGTTAGAATGGCTCACTCTGATGTACACTAACACTTCACTAACATCTTTATTATGCAGTCGTGTTTGTGGGTATTTCAGTTGGAGAATGGCACTCCTTTTCACACTTTTGAATATTTTGTTTGTTTGAAGAGAACACTTGGTTTGGAGATTAGCTGAAACGTACAGGAAGATAGAAGTCAAATGAATGTTCGTTAAGCCCTGCCCCAGAATTTTGGGCAATCAATTGCAGCGCTCTGATGCATAACAAATGAGTCTGACACCTCGGACAAGCAATATTTTAATTTTCATTTAACCTTTATTTAACTAGGCAAGTCAGTTATGAACAAATTCTTATTTACAATGACGGCCTACCCCGGCCAAATCCGGACGACGCTGGGCCAATTGTGTGCCGTCCTATGGGACTCCCAATCACGGCCGGTTGTGATACAGCCTGGAATCGAATCAGGGTCTGTAATGACACCTCTTGCACTGACATGCAGTGCCTTAGACCGCTGCGCCACTCGGAAGCCAAGGAAGGCTATGCAGGGTTTTTTTCTGCATCCAAAAGTATTGAATGGGTCACCTACAGTATGTCCAGACAAAAAAATTAAAATAATATATTTAAATATATTATTGAATATATATATGAATGAATATAATTTTCGGGGTGGAAAAACATTTTCAGTGTAAACTTAAATGACTAAAACCAGATGTAAAGTATGTAGAAAAGATAATGGACTTATATATTTTTAAATAGGATCACCTTTGAGAACTAACAATCACCAAAATAAAAGTTAGACAGTGAAATTTTAGGTTGGCGACGGCCCTATTTGCCACGCCCAAGGTCATGGCCCCACCACACCCACTACCTAAGCCCCATTTTGATCCAGAAAACAGAGTTTTCATTTAAAAAAATACATGTTTAAATGGCTAAATAATTTAACAGTGCACCAGGGGTAATTTCAACTATGATACCTGAAATACTGAGTATCCTGAATTTTGTAAATGTTTTATTATCAGAAATTATATTGTTGTTGCATTGTTTGCTAGCTAGCTGGTTAGATAGCTCTCATTGAATACGCTGCTAACACTAGCTAAGTAGCTATCCATAGTTAATATAACTCGTTTTCTACAAAGGTATGTTAGTTAGCTAAGTTGGCTATATAATACATATAACTCATCTGATGTCGATATACCTGAGAGTCTCCTTCCTGGTCAGCAAGGGGTAGTCTGTGTTTCATTTCATTGTGAATTAAAAACACAGTTTGAGATCATTGTGAAGGGTTTTCTCCAGTGGTTTGAAAGGGGAATCGGGCTTCCCGGGAAAATGATGACCGAGGTCGCAACAGTAACCAAGGGGGAGCAGGGTTTAGCGAAGGGTCATTATCGGATACTTTTTCTGTTTCCATCAGGCACAAAGGTTAACGATTAAAGCAGAGAAGGGTTGAGTATTGCCCGTTCCTTTTTGTTTTGGCTGTATCTTTCCTCCTTTGTCTAGACAGACAGACGAATAGATGGAGAGTCAGACAGAGGGGTAGATCAGGAGAAAGCTTCAAATTGTCAATGTGAGCTCAGGTGCAGAGAGAGAGAGAGATGAGGAGGAGAGGGCTGGGAGGGGAAGTGGGGAGTGCCACGGGGCATCTTACTCTTCTGATGGTGCTGGCTGGCAGGACAGGGCAGGCTGGTAAATGGTTATCCTGCTTCACTGGGTTTGTCGGCGAGGACACAGGGGGAGGTGGTGGGGGTTGAGTGGAGGGGGAATTGTACCTGCAGGGTGGAGGGAATGAGAAGAGGGGGAGGGAGTGAAGGGGAGCTGGGAGGCAGAGGTGGAGAGATAGAAGATGGAAAGGAGAGGAGGTGAGAGCAAGAGGGTTGTTGTATGGTGGAGTTGGCTGACTGAATGACTGAAGGCAGCACTTGAGCCCTGTTAGGGCTGGCATGTAGGCTAACGGTTAGAGCGTTGGGCTAGTCACCAAAAGGTCACTAATTCGAAACACCGAGCCAACAAGGTGGAAAATCTGTCAATGTGCCCTTGAGCAAAGCATTTAACCCCTATTGATCCAGGAGCAACGTCGATAATGGCAGACCCTGGCTGTGACTCCACTCTCTAAGGTTGTCTCAGGGAGAGTTGGGATATGCAAAAAACACATTTCCAATTCACAGCGTAATACACACTTGTACATGTGTGAAATAGGACAAATATTAGCACCCAACAAATTATTATGTAATGACTGTTTCTACATAGGCTTTTATTCATGCTCTGCTCTATTGCTGGCCTGATTATTAACCAGCCTGCTGTTAAAGACTGACCCATAACCTGTTAGCCCAGACCCCAGACAATGCACAGGGCTTCTGGGCTCCTGTGCTCAAACATTGACTCAGACGGTGAAACATTGAATAGCTAACCCACATTACAAAGCGACCCCTCACCAACCCTTCAGCCGACGGGCAGTCGTCGGTCTCTCACCGTCTCTACACGATATCATCCATAGTGCTTAATGACCATTATAAACTGGGTGGTTCGAGCCCTGAATGCTGATAGGCTGACAGCCGTGGTATATCAGACCGTATACCATGGGTATGACAAAATATTTATTTTTACTGCTCTAATTACATTGGAAACCAGTTTATAATAGCAATCAGACACCTCTGGGGTTTGTGGTATATAGCCAATATACCACGGCTAAGGGCTGTGTCCAGGCACTCTGCTATGCGTCGACGTAAATGTAAATGTAAAATGTGTCTAAGAACAGCCCTTAGCCGTGGTAAGGGCTGTTCTTAGACAGGGCCTTATTTCTTAAACACACTGTGCCATTTTGAAGTATTTGCCCCCTTTCTAGTGTTCTTTATTTTTGCATGTTTTTTTTACACTGAATGTTATCAGATCTTCAACCAAAACCTAATATCAGATAAAGGGAACCTGACTGAAAAAATAAATAAAAATCTAATGACATTTTATTCATTACATGCTTTGTAAACAACAAGTGTAGACTAACAGTGAATTACTTAATTACGGACCTTTCCCAACAATGCAGAGAGAGAAAATAGAGAAATAATAGAAAAGTCAAACACGTAATAATAAAAAGTAGTAATAAATACCCATTGAGTAACAATAACTTACCTATATACATGGCGTACCAGTGCAGGGGTACGACGTGTTTGAGGTAGATACAGTTGAAGTCGAAAGTTTACATACTCTTAGGTTAGAGTCATTAAAACTCGTTTTTCAACCACTCTACAAATTTCTTGTTAACAAACTATAGTTTTGGCAAGTCGGTTAGGACATCTACATGGTGCATGACACAAGTAATTTTTCCAACAATTGTTTGCAGACAGATTATTTCACTTATAATTCACTGTATTACAATTCCAGTGGGTCAGAAGTTTACATACACTAAGTTGACTGTGCATTTAAACAACTTGGAAAATTCCAGAAGAATATGTCATGGCTTTAGAATCTTCTGATAGGCTAATTGACATCATTTGAGTCAATTGGAGGTGTACCTGTGGATGTATTTCAAGGCCTACCTTCAAACTCAGTGCTTCTTTGCTTGACATCATGGGAAAATAAAAATAAATCAGCCAAGACCTCAGAAAAGAAATTGTAGACCTGCACAAGTCTGGTTCATCCTTGGGAGCAATTTCCAAACGCCTGAAGGTACCACGTTCATCTGTACAAACAATAGTACGCAAGTATAAACACCATGGGACCACGCAGCCGTCATACCGCTCAGGAAGGAGACACGTTCTGTCTTCTAGAGATGAACGTACTTTGGTGCGAAAAGTGCAAATCAGTCCCAGAACAACAGCAAAAGACCTTGTGAAAATGCTGGAGGAAACAGGTAGAAAAGTATCTATATTCACAGTAAAACAAGCCCTATATCGACATAACCTGAAAGGCCGCTCAGCAAGGTAGAAGCCACTGCTCCAAAGCCGCCATAAAAAAGCCAGACTACGGTTTACAACTGCACATGGGGACAAAGATTGTACTTTTTGGAGAAATGTCCTCTGGTCTGATGAAACAAAAATAGAACTGTTTGGCCATAATGACCATTGTTATGTTTGGAGAAAAAAGGGGGAGGCTTGCAAGCCGAAGAACACCATCCCAACTGTGAAGCACGGGGGTGGCAGCATCATGTTGTGAGGGTGCATTGCTGCAGGAGGGACTGGTGCACTTCACAAAATAGATGGCATCATGTGGAAGGAAAATTATGTGGATATTTTAAAGCAACAGCTCAAGACATCAGTCAGAAAGTTAAAGCTTGGTCGCAGATGGGTCTTCCAAATGGCCAATGACCCCAAGCAGCCTTCTAAAGTTGTGGCAAAATTGCTTAAGGACAACAAAGTCTGTTAGAGTGGCCATCACTAAGCCCTGACCTCATCCTATAGAAAATGTGTTGGCAGAACTGAAAAAGTGTGTGCGAGCAAGGAGGCCTACAAACCTGACTCAGTTACACCAGCTCTGTCAGGAGGAATGTGCCAAAATTCACCCAACTTATTGTGGGAAGCTTGTGGAAAGCTACACAAAACCTTTGACCCAAGTTAAACAATTTTAAGGCAATGCTACCAAATACTAATTGATTGTATGTAAACTTCTGACCCACTGGGAATGTGATGAAAGAAATAAAAGCTGAAATAAATCATTCTCTCTGCTATTATTCTGACATTTCACATTCTTAAAATAAGGTGTTTATCCTAACTGACCTAAAACAGGGAATTTTTACATGGATTAAATATCAGGAATTGTGAAAAATTGAGTTTAAATGTATTTTTTTTAAGGTGTATGTAAACTTCCGACTTCAACTGTATGTACATATAAGTAGGATTAAAGTGATAGGAAATAAACAGTAGCAGCAGCGAATGTGATGAGACAAAGAAGTTAGTGAGAAAGGATGCAAATAGTCCAGGTAGCTATTTAGCAGTCTTATGGCTTGGGGGTAGAAGCTGTTCAGGAGCCTTTTGGTCCCAGACTTGGCGTCACTACCACTTGACCTGTGGTAGCAGAGAGACCAATCTATGACTTGGGTGGCTGGAGTCTTTTGACAATTTGTAGGGCCTTCCTCTGAGACTTCCTGGTATAGAAGTCGTGGATAGCAGGGAGCTTGGCCCAAGTGATTGCGTGATGAAAGTGCTGTTGCCTACCCTCACCACTTGGGGGCGGCCCACCAAGAAGTCCAGCATCCAGTTGCAGAGGGAAATGTTCAGTCCCAGGGTCCTTAGCTTAGTGATGAGCTTGAAGGGCACTCTGGTGTTGAACGCTAAGCTGTAGTCAATGAACAGCATTCTCACGTATGTGTTCCTTTTGTCCAGGTGGGAAAGGGCAGTGTAGAGTGTAATAGAGATGATGTCATCTGTGGATCTGTTGGGGCAGTATGCAAATTGGAGTGGGTCCAGGGTGTCTGGGCTGATAGAGTTGATGTGACCCATGACCAGCCTTTCAAAGCATTTCATGATGTGCATTTCATTGGGTGTTGCATAACTTTGTTTATTAAATAAATGAATCATTTAGATTATTTGTTCACTCAGGTTCCCTTTATCAAATATTATGTTTTGGTTGAAGATCTGATAACATTCAGTGTCAAAAATGTAGAACATCAGAAAGGGGGCAAATACTTTTTCACAGCTCTGTAAATCATAGCAAGTCATGTTATAGCTGTTGTATGGAGGCCACATTGAGCTGATGCTCATATTACTCTGTGCTTTGTGAATGTATAGTTGTACAGTTATGCTATATCTTCTGCGGTAACATAATGGGGGCCTTTGGAGGGATAAGCTCTCAGGAGGACAGAGTGACTGTTCTGTCTCAGCTCAAACACACACCACAGACCACACCAAACACACACTGCTCTTCTTAGCTGCTGAAATATGAATGACCCTGAGGTGTTGGACCTAATAAAATGAATATCTCTCTCACCCCCCTGTCACTTTCTCTGTACTGTTGGAGCTTGCCTTGCATGGCTCGAGGTAATCGTGTCTTTTGGCAGGCAAACTATGTTAAAGCAAAACGCCTCTAGTTGCTTGAGGATAGGATAAGGGAGGTTGAAACTGAGGAGGAGGGAAAAGAGAGAGATTTAAAAAAAATAATAATAATCATAATAATAATAATTACCTAGTGATCTGCTTTTTTTGTGAGAGGGATCAGGAGTCATTATAATGATTGGAAACGCTGCAAGGCTCTCGCACTCTTGCCCTCGCTCCGTCCGGCCGCACCGGTGTGTGTGTGTGTGCTGCAAAATGTTCCTGCTCAGGAGGTGAAAGACAGGAGGCCTCTGGCCCTCAGACTGCAGGTGAGCTGGTATGGCAAGAGGCTGACCATCCTGAAGGAAATAGGAGAGTCTGCTTCCACCACTATAGAGACCAGACAGGTAAGACCCAACACAGACCACAGGGAGAGCTTCAGGTCAGTGATGGCTATGTGTAATGAAGGCCTGTGGGCTTTCATATCTTGGAGTCTTAAGGCTCCTGCAGACAGAGTGTGGGCAAGCGGGGTCCCCATTCATTTTCAATCAAGCCTCGGGGATGAGGGGTGGAATTCTAGCCAGGCGGAGCATTCGGCGGTGCTCGAGCCCGTGGAAGCCGCTCAGCCGAGGCGGAGAAAGTAGGATTATGCTCTATTTTTCAAGCGACACCGTTGTCGTTGACCAATCGCAGTAGAAATGTAGCCTTGGTGGTGATGTCATTCTCGTGTGTGAAGGCACTACTCAGCGAACATCCGCTCAACCCATCGCTGGCTGTCTGTAAAGCGCTTTCTCTTCATACTTTCTCTCCATTGTGTCACTCCATTCTCCCTCTGAGTCTTTCTTATGCTCTTCTTATCTACAGTCCTGTAGATCTCTGGCACTCTCCAGCTCTGTGCTGTATGGCCCTAAAGATGCTCCTACCGGATCTCCTCACAGAGTAAATCGGTAATAACTTATGAACTCACCACAGCGTAGTTTATTTATTACATTTTTTATAACCCCTAGAAAAATGTCCATTAATTGTAATCCACATAATAATTCACATTCCCTGATGCTGCAGGATAATTCTTCTGCTGTAGCGAACTGGCTCATATTAAGATCCTACATCTGTACTGTGTACACCATGTGTATCCTGTGCAGGTGAAAAATAAACTTGACTTAACTTTACTTGATCAGGAGCCAAGGGCCAGTCTGTCTATTCATGTCAGCTGATGTAGCCTCTCCAGACCTACCATGCTATTAGAGAGATATTTTTGTCCAGCCTGTTCTCTTATGTTTTGCAAGGCCTTCTCCCACCACTCTATTGCATCGTACAGTAGTCTCACAACCCTCTCTTTCTTCCTCTAAACTCTTTCTCAACTCCCTCCAGTGGAGGATAAAAATACATGTGCTGTGGATGTGTAGCTATGTAGCCGAGCTGTGTATGGACCCTATAACGTTTGCTATACTGTTCCTTCAGAAAGTATTTATACGCCTTGACTTATTCCACATTTTGTTGTGCTACAGCCTGAATTCAAATGGATTACATTGGAAAAAATTCTCACCCATTTACACACAATACCCCATAATGACAAAGTGAAAATGTGATTGAAATTGATTGAAAATAAAATATAGAAATATCTCATTTACATAAGTATTCACACGCCTGAGTCAATACATGTTAGAATCACCTTTGGCAGCATTTACAGCTGTGAGTCTTTCCGGGTGAGTCTCTAAGAGCTTTAAACACCTGGATTGTATCATATTTGCACATTGTTTATCATATTTGCACATTGGTTGTTGATCATTGCTAGACAGCATTTTCAAGTCTTGCCATAGATTTTCATGCCGATTTAAGTCAAAACTGTAACTTGGCCTCTCAGGGACATTCAATGTTGTCTTGGTAAGCAACTCCAGTTTTGCTTACCATTTTAAACCATGTTTTAGGTTATTGTCCTGCTGAAAGGGGAATTTGTCTCCCAGTGTCTGTTGGAAAGCAGACTGAACCTGTTTTTTCTCTAGCATTTTGCCTGTGCATAGCTCTATTTCATTCATTTTTATCCCCCAAAAAACTCCCTTGTCCTTGCCGATGACAAGCAAACCCATAACATAGTGCAGCCACCACCATGCGTGAAAATATGAAGAGTGGTTCTCAGTGATGTGTTCTGTTGGATTTACCCCAAACATAATGCTTTGTATTCTGGACATAAAATTAATTTCTTTGCCATTTATTTTTGCAGTTTTACTTTAGTGCCTTATTGCAAACCGGATGCACATTTTGGAATAGTTTTATTCTGTACATGCTTCCTTCTTTTCACTCTGCCATTTAGGTTGCGGAGTAACTACAATGTTGTTGATCCATCCTCAGTTTTCTCCTGTCACAGCCTTTGAACTCTGTAACTGTTTTAATGTCCTCATTGGCTCATGGGAGGACTGCCACAAGAAAGGAAGATCTAGAGTTACCTCTGCTGCAGATGATACGTTCATTAGAGTTACCAGCCTCAGAAATTGCAGACCAAATGAATGCTTCACCGAGTTCAAGTAACAGACACATTTCATCAACTGTTCAGTGGAGACAGCGTGAATCAGGCCTTCATGGCCGAATTGCAGCAAAGAAACCACTACTCAAGGACACCAATAAGAAGAAGAGACTTGCTTGGGCCAAGAAACACGAGCAGTGCACATTAGACTGGTGGAAATCTGTCCTTTGGTCTGATAAGTCCAAATGTTAGATTTTTGGTTCCAACCGCTGTGTCTTTGTGAGAGCAGAGTAGGTGAACGGATGATCCCCGCATGTGTGGTTCCCACCGTGAAGCATGGAGGAGGAGGTGTGATGGTGTGGGTATGCTTTGCTGGTGACACTGTCTGTGCTTTATTTAGAATTCAAGGCACACTTAACCATCGTGGCTACAACAGCATTCTGCCTCGATACGCCATCCCATCTGTTTTGAACTTAGTGGGACTATCATTTGTTTTTCAACCAGATAATGACCCAACACACCTCCAGGTTGTGTAAGGGCTATTTGACCAAGAAGGAGAGTGATGGAGTGCTGCATCAGATGACCTGGCCTCCACAATCACCCGACCTCAACCCAATTGAGATGGTTTGGGATGAGTTGGACCGTAGAGTGAAGGAAAAGCATCCAACAAGTGCACAGCATATGTGGGAAATCCTTCAAGACTGTTGGAAAAGAATTCCAGGTGAAGTTGGTTGAGAGAATGCCAAGAGTGTGCAAAGCTGTCATCAAGGCAAAGGGTGTCTGCTTTGACAAATCTAAAATATACTTTAATTTGTTCACACTTTTTGGGTTTCTACATGATTCCATATGTGTTACATTATTTCATAGTTTTGATGTCTTCACAATTTTTTTACAATGTACGAACTTTTTACTGGTACTGTATACAGTTGAAGTCGGAAGTTTAAATACCCTTAGGTTGGAGTCATTAAAAGTTGTTTTTCAACCACTCCACAAATTTCTTGCTAACAAACTATAGTTTTCGCAAGTCGGTTAGGACATCTACTTTGTGCATGACACAAGTCATTTTTCCAACAATTGTTTACAGACAGATTATTTCACTTATAATTCACTGTGTCACAATTCCAGTGGATCAGAAGTTTACATACACTAAGTTAACTGTGCCTTTAAACAGCTTGGAAAATTCCAGAAAATGATGTCATGGCTTTAGAATCTTCTGATAGGCTAATTGACATAATTTGAGTCAATTGGAGGTGTCCCTGTGGATGTATTTCAAGACCTACCTTCAAACTCACTTCCTCTTTGCTTGACATCTATCGAAAATCAAAAGAAATCAGCCAAGACCTCAGAAACAAAATTGTAGACCTCCACAAGTCTGGTTCAACCTTGGGAGCAATTTCCAAACGCCTGAAGCTACCATGTTCATCTGTACAAACAATAGTACGCAAGTATAAACACGCAACCGTCATACCGCTCAGGAAGGAGACACGTCCTGTCTCCTGGAGATAAACCTTGGTCGCAAGTGGGTCTTCCAAATGGACAATGACCCCAAGCATACTTCCAAAGTTGTGGCAAAATGGCTTAAGGACAACAAAGTCAAGGTATTGGAGTGGCCATCATAAAGCCCTGACCTCAATCCTATAGAAAATTTGTGTGCAGAACTGAAAAAGCGTGTGCGAGCAAGGAGGCCTACAAACCTGACTCAGTTACACCAGCTCTGTCAGGAGGAATGGGCCAAAATTCACCCAACTTATTGTCTGAAGGTTGTGGAAGGCTGCCCGAAACGTTTGACCCAAGTTAAACAATTTAAAGGCAAATCTACCAAATACTAATTGAGTGTATGTAAGCTTCTGACCCACTGGGAATGTGATGAAAGAAATAAAAGCTGAAATAAGTCATTCTCTCTACTATTATTGGGACATTTCACATTCTTAAAATAAAGTGGTGATCCTAACTGACCTAAGACAGGGAATTTTTACATGGATTAAATGTCAGGAATTGTGAAAAACAGAGTTGAAATGTATTTGGCTAATGTGTATTTAAACTTGGGTATTGGGATTGAGCCTGGGAGTGGGACAGGGTTAGCTAGGGATTGTTTTAGCTCTGCTAACTAGCATCACACTCTGTTAGTGTTACACATTCTGACTGACACCCAGTTACTCAGACTCCGTCCTTCTTTTTCGCCCAGTCAGCTTTCAGTTAGAATACCTCAGACCACACAACCCCCCCTGAGCATTGTCATCCTTGGCATCCATCACCTCTTCTTCCCGTTTGGAACAGTGACATCTCTGATTACATAAGCCCGACGACCGTCCCTCCGCTCTCTCCCTTCTCCCCCATCTCTCCCTTTCCACCCTTGTTCATTACCTTCTTTCCGTTCTCTTCCTTCTCTTCCCATTCTCTCCTTTCTTTCCCTTCTCCCCATTCTCTCCCTCTCTCGTCTCCCCCTCCTACCCCTTCTCTGCCTCAGGCCCAGGTCTTGTTCAGTTACCACATAAAGCAGGTTAAGGACAGCTTAACAGGCTTAAACATGGACTTTGGTTGGAACAGTCTGGTCGTCAGTAGTGGTGGTGTTGACTTGTTTGTTTGTTAGTTGGGAGATAGTGTGGGGGATAGTTTGGAGAGGGGAGATCGAGAGAGAGAGAACAAGGTGGCCCTTGTCAATGCTCGAGCCCTGCAGAAACCACAATGCCTGGCTACTGTCTGTTTCATGCTTGTTCTGCCTGTCTTTTCTCTTTCTCTCTCTCCCTTTTCCTCCCTCTCTCTCTCCCTCTCTACGCCTGCTCAGTGGATAAGCCAATTAGAACCAGGCGGTGAGCTCATTCCGCATCCACGGAGAACGGTGGGCAGTATGAGCTCATCGCTACACAAGTGGAGAGTGAGAGAAAGACAGGGGAGAGAGATAGAAGAGAGAGAGCAAGAGACCCAATGACTGCACAGGTCAGGAGAGGAGACTTGTAGTAAGAGCCACTCCAAAGCTGGTTGAATGTGGCCCTTGTCCCCTCCATGTCTCGTGTGTAGGCCAGCTTAATCGAGAAGTGTATGTGTGTGTGTGTGTATGTGTATGTGTGTGTGTGTGTGTGTGTGTGTGTGTGTGTGTGTGTGTGTGTGTGTGTGTGTGTGTGTGTGTGTGTGTGTGTGTGTGTGTGTGTGTGTGTGTGTGTGTGTGTGTCACAGGCCTGTCACAGAGTACATTAAGTCATCATCTCCCAGTCAGAAACAAAGCACATAAGATGGAATGGAACAAGCTCTAATTGAAAGACTGATGGGCAGCTCAGCACATCACACTCAAACACAGATGTGGAGATGGAGAGGTTATTTCAAGTGTATGAAGTGGATTGCAAATGCATACACGTGTGTGTACACAGACAAGACACAAGACGCTACTGAGCTGGGAGGACAGGGGGCAGGAAACCTCTCACTGTTAATTCAGTGTATGAAACCATTTGTTTCCTCACACAGTGTTTGATTTAATATAAACCCCCTCCTCTCCTCCCTCTTATTGATCAGCCATATCTAGTCATGTTCTGTCTGTTCACCAGGCTGTGTTGGCCAGGGGGCACAACTTCAAACACTATGAAATGGAATGTCTAGACACCCACTTCTCTCACTGCCTCCAGCCAAACCATGTTTTATCAACTGTTACTGAAACAACTTTTGGAGAAATAAGTATCTACTGTCTAGGTTCTGTTTGTCTCTCTGATAATTAGGCACCGGCCGCAGAACATACGGGTGCGGATGATTTGCGCCCCCCCCCCCCCCACTCAATCTTCCTCTGTGGTGTTACGTTTATATCTCCCCCCCCCGTTCTGTGGCTGTGTGAATGGGTAGGGCCCTTTCTGTCTCTCTCCCCCAGAGCCTCTCTCAGTCGGCATTCATCACATCAGCAGTAACAATGGAGAGGAGCTGTGAGTGTGTTGGGCCACAGCAGGAAAGGAGAAGGGAGGGAGAGAAAGGGGAAGAGGTTAGAGGGAGAGAGCGCTTTGATCTGATGCCTCTCACGTGCCTCCCTCTCTCCCAGGGGAGCCTCCTCTGTCTCTACACGCTGCCATCCCTCACTTCACTCTGGATAATGAGTGTTTTTCTCTTTAGCTCGCCGTCTCTCTTCCCACTCTGTTGCTCTCCCTCCATTGTTATCACTCTACCTCTCTCGTTTCCCACCCCGTATTTTTCCTTCTTCATCAATTCCTCACCGTATCTCTCTTTCCAGCTCTCTGTATCTCTTCTTTTCTTTCTATCTTCCTTCCCTTAGTTCTTTTTGTTTGAGGAAAGATTTAGCCGTGCAGTCATGTTGTGTCTATAAAGGTTGTCATCTATGCATTTCTATCTAAATTAACTGGAAAGGAGAACCTAGTCAGTTGCACCACTGAATGCATATTCCACGTTTAACCCAACCCCTCTGAATTGGAGAGGTGCTAGGTGCTGCTTTAATCAACATCCGGGTTGTTGTTGGGGGTTAACTGCCTTGCTCAAATGCAGAACGGCAGATTTTCCACTTTGCCGGCTTGGGGATTCAAACCAGTGACCTTTCGGTTACTGTCCCAACGCTCTTAACCACTTGGCTACCTGCCGTACCTATAACTGAAAGGTACAGTATAGAGGTAGATCACGTTTGATTTAGTCAGTTATTACGCCGTAGGAATATTTCTCCACAATCTCCCCTTGGCTTTAGAAAATCAAGTTGTTCAACAGCCTTAAAAAAACATCTTTGGTAGATACGAGATAAGGTAGTATACGAGAGCATTTCAATGTACCACCCTGTTAATACTCCAAGAAAAAGATGACAGCATATTGCAGAATCCAACCTCAACATGGCAATGTATAATATCGTACAGGTCCATTGTAATACTAATCGCTGCTCTGGCACCCCAATGGTGGAACAAGCTCCCTCACGACGCCAGGACAGCGGAGTCAATCACCACCTTCCGGAGACACCTGAAACCCCACCTCTTTAAGGAATACCTAGGATAGGATAAAGTAATCCTTCTAACCCCCCACCCCCCTTAAAAGATTTAGATGCACTATTGTAAAGTGGTTGTTCCACTGGATATCATAAGGTGAATGCACCAATTTGTAAGTCGCTCTGGATAAGAGCGTCTGCTAAATGACTTAAATGTAAATGTAAATGTACTAATACATATATTGTATTTTTCCCTGCAGAGTCAATTTCTGTTACAACTTAAATGGTATTTTCCTATAGTGCTCTACTGTCTGTTACAGAGATGTATAAATCCAGCCTTGTATGTACAAGACAAACGACCCACTCTCCTTCTCTTCTGTGTGTGTGTGTGCGTGTACTGATACGTGGTAGTGAGACGGATCCGGGTGTACAGTAGAGAGTAGATATTTGCACCTACAGCGAAGCTGTTTTCTCCTCTAGCAGAACTGAGTGATGGTCGTGGAGAGATGACAGGAGGAGAGAAGGTTTCACTGTCTGACTTACGATAATGAACTGGGGTCTCGGCGGGCACAGAAACAAGGAAAGGAGAGAAAAGAGGCGGGAGGGAGGGGGGTAAAGAGCGAGGGAGGGAGTGGAAGGGTGCCAGAGACAAAGGAACTTGAGACGGCTTCATTTCTGCCCCTGAAGACTCGGGCTAACTGCGCTCTCTTCCTTCTCCTCTCTTTCTCTCTCCCTCTCTCTCTGCTTCTTTGTGAAATTGGCAAATTTGACAGAACAACAATCCGATACAGTCTGGAACAAGTCAGTAATTGCGGTAGAATCTGGGTCAGACATGCCGTAAGAACATATTTAGTATTTCAGTTTAAAGCTGTGATGATAGTGGTGTTACTGTGGTGTAGTCCTATAAGCATCATGTACAGTAACGAGTCAGACCACACCCTAGTTAGCTGACTAGGCTAGGATGTCTCTTGTCTGTTAGAGAGAACTCCCATGTGGTTGTCCATGATGTGTCTGTCACAGCCCATCTCCCCATCATTAATATTGTCCTTCAGTACAGACCCCCCCCTTTACTCAGAATCAGCTCAATATGCTGCTCGGTTGTCCTCTTGAGTGCTCTGTCTCCCATGGGACTAGATACTAGCTAACATGCTATTCTGTCAAACCTGGACACGTACACACCCGCACACACACACGGCAGCCATCTCTACTAGTTTGCTAATTCTCGCTAAACCACCACAATTAGCCATATCAAAGCTCTAACGCTAATGCAATGTATAAGGCGGATTATGTTGGAGTGTTTTTAAGTTTGAATTTCAAGGTCGTATATATTTTCTGTGTTGCCGGATTGTTTTCCTCCCCTCATGACCTTGTTTCACAGTCTTTGCTGCGATGGGTAAAAACCACACACACTCATAAAAAGCCCACATCTCTGGGAGGGACTGGGAGTGTAAGTCTCCATCTCACGGTAATGTAGTGTGTGTGTGTGTGTGTGTGTGTGTAATATACTGGGGGGGGTTATGGTCTCTATGGTAAAGTTGCTGTGGTGTGGTGATGAATGACGGTCAAGGGGTTGCCAATAACCCTGTGAACACTGTTTCCAAGAGATGGTGGGAGAGAGAGGGATGGAGGAGATGGGCGTCATCTCGTGAATATCTCATGTTTACCAGTCAGACAGGCGGGCACTGTGTGGTGTGGGTCCTGGTTTGACAGAATGAAACTTCAGCTAGGTGCTTTAGCAGTGAGCGGTGGGGATCGCGCCGGTGCGCTATCTAGCTGCAGATGTTAGTGTGTTAGTGGAGAGAGGAGACGTTCTGATCAGCCCGGATTTGTTCCATTCAGCCTGGGGAAGGGAAAGGATAGAGAGAGGGAAGGTGGGGACAATGGCGGCCCATTCATCCACAGCAGCCCTCTTTCGTGGAAAGATGAAGGGAGTGCGGGAGGGAGAGAAGGGTGGTGGAACTACACAATAGAGGAAGTAATTAGCATGTTGTCCCAGATAAACCTCGCAGGACGGCAGGAATAACATGCCTGGATAATTGTGCAGATTTACCACTCTGCGTGTGTGTGTGTGTGCTTATGTTTGTGCGTGTGTGTCTGTGAGAGAATCGAACAGCTGCAGCACTTGACGTCCAAGCCCCTTCCGATTGCCACAGGAATTGTGTAACTGTGTGTATAGGGGGTGTGAAAGGGTTTCTGATGCAGCCATGGGACTGTATACCACAGCTGTACTGTAGCAGCAGAGGAATAGCACAGATGTCGAAGGATAGAGGATAGGAAGAGGGAGGAATTGTCATTCAGAATTAAGGAGCACAAAGGACGATGTTGGACGGACCTTCCACACGAAGGATAGAGGATACTATAGACTTTGCAGGGACACAGCACAGTACATCTGGTGTTCTCTGTATAGTAAATAATGAAATGACAGTGGCACTGGAGACATCAGGAAGTCACATCTCTCTTTTTCTCTCCATCTTCTATCCAGACCCCTTTCTCAATTCAGTTACATTTAAGGGCTTTATTGGCTCAAATTAAATTTCTCCCACTCTCCCTCAGAAACACACACACGTGAATGTATCTGGGGGGTAGCTTGACTCAGTGTGCCTGACGTGTTGGGTTCTTCTGCACCAATAGGTTTGTCTCTATCTCAGCCTCTCTGCTGTGCCTCAGTCCCTTCTTTCCTCTGTTCCTGGACCATGTCTCCTCTGCCCTCGTCTCCTCTCTTCTGCTCCTACCCTATACAATATGGATGAAAGCCAACGTGAGACACAGTGTTCTATCCAGCTCTTATATTCACTCTGCTCTGTCACTTTGCTGGGATGACAGGGATTGAGTTGGAGCTTATAGGATATTTATTTCGCTGTTGGAGAGGCAGGTTCTGTGTTGGAAGCAGTTGGCAGACTTGTTGTCTTTGTTTGATGTTTAAGTGGTCTGATGGAAGATAGCCTGACCTTTCAAGTCAATTCATATTGTTTTGAGAGCCTGTTAGATAGTTTCCTCAGTAGTGATTTAATGACTTGCAGTCCATGTTCTACAGTTGAAGTCGGAGGTTTACATACACCTTAGCCAAATACATTTCAACGCAGTTTTTCACAATTCCTGATATTTAATCCATGTAAAAATTCCCTGTCTCAGGTCAGTTAGGATCACCACTTTATTTTAAGAATGTGAAATTTCAGAATAATAGTAGAGAGAATGATTTATTTCAGCTTTTATTTCTTTCATCACATTCCTAGTGGGTCAGAAGCTTACATACAGTCAATTAGTATTTGGTAGCATTGCCTTTAAATTGTTTAACTTGGGTCAAACGTTTCGGGAAGCCTTCCACAAGCTTCCCACAATAAGTTGGGTGAATTTTGGCCCATTCCTCCTGACAGAGCTGGTGTAACTGAGTCAGGTTTGTAGGCCTCCTTGCTCGCACACACTTTTTCAGTTCTGCCAACACATTTTCTATAGGATTGAGGTCAGGGCTTTGTGATGGCCACTCTAACACCTAGACTTTGTTGTCCTTTAGCAATTTTGCAACAACTTTGGAAGAATGCTTGAAGTCATTGTCCATTTGGAAGACCCATTTGCGACCAAGCTTTAACTTCCTGACTGATGTCTTGAAATGTTGCTTCAATATAGCCACATAATTTTCCTACCTCATGATGCCATCTATTTTGTGAAGTGCACCAGCCCCTCCTGCAGCAAAGCACCCCGACAACATGATGCTGCCACACCCAGGCTTCACGGTTGGGATGGTGCTCTTCGGCTTACAAGCCTCCCCCTTTTTCCTCCAAACATAACGATGGTCATTATGGCCAAACTAATATTTTTGTTTCATCAGACCAGAGGACATTTCTCCAAAAAGTATGATCTTTGTCCCCATGTGCAGTTGCAAATCATAGTCTGGCTTTTTTTATGGCAGTTTTGGAGCAGTGGCTTCTTCCTTGCTGAGCGGCCATTCAAGTTATGTCAATATAGGACTCGTTTTACTGTGGATATAGATACTTTTGTACTTGTTTCCTCCAGCATTTTCACAAGGTTCTTTGCTGTTGTTCTGGGATTGATTTGCACTTTTTGCACCAAAGTACGTTCATCTCTAGGAGACAGAACGCGTCTCCTTCCTGAGCGGTATGATGGCTGCGTGGTCCCATGGTGTTTATACTTGCGTACTATTGTTTGTATAGATGAACGTGGTACCTTCAGGCGTTTGGAGGTTTACAATTTTATTTCTGAGGTCTTGGCTGATTTCTTTTGATTTTCCCATGATGTTAAGCAAAGAGGCACAGAGTTTGAAGGTAGGACTTGAAATACATCCACAGGTACACCTCCAATTGACTCAAATGATGTCAATTGGCCTATCAGAAGCTTCTAAAGCCATGGCATAATTTTCTGGAATTTTCCAAGCTGTTTAAAGGCCCAGTCAACTTAGTGTATGTAAACTTCTGACCCACTGGAATTGTGATACAGTGAATTATAAGTGAAATAGTCTGTCTGTAAACAATTGTTGGAAAAATTACTTGTGTCATGCACAAAGTAGATGTCCTAACCGACTTGCCAAAACTATAGTTTGTTTACAAGACATTTGTGAAGTGGTTGAAAAACGAGTTTTAATGACTCCAAGCTAAGTTCATGTAAACTTCCGACTTCAACTGCACATTAGCTTCTTTCATTGTCCACATAGGACATGAAGTGAATTTGCGGAATTGTTTTCATGACAAACCACCAGTCAGCCGAATGAAGAGCTCCACTCTTGGTCTACTCCGTCATGTTAATGATTGTTGCTAGTGCTACCTCTCCTCCTCCATCTCTCTTTCTCCATAACCCTCTCTCTCTACCTCCTTTTTCTCTGACCAACTCCAGGCACAACAATCTTATAATGGATGTTCTCTCTCTCTCGCTCTCTCTTTTTCTCTCTCTTTTTCTCTCTCCCCTCTCTCTCTCTCTCTCTCTCTTTCTCTTTCCCCCTCCCCCTATCATCCTCACTGGCTCCATTTAAAGACAGCAGACAATTAGTCAGAACAAAGGACCTGTGTTATTACCAGTGTTGATGAAGGGCTTTGCCACTAGCCAGGTGGGGCCTCCACTCCTGTTGCTATGTGCATGGATTAGAAACCATCCCAATTGGTTGTCCATGTCCTCCAAACATCTTTCATGCACACACACACACACACACTCACACACGGTTCCAGCTCCCTGGTTAGGCCACTAATGGTGTTTTATAGCTAGCGTTAATGTGTCACTAAGTGCAGGTGTTGAGTCCTAATGGCTCTCACAACGTGTGTCGTTACTCTGCCAGTCCCAGTGACACCAGACCCATCCAGACCTAGACACTTATTAAGTTATCCCCATCAGCTTCGTTAACACCACTGGCCCTGTCCCTGCCTGGTCCTGTCTCAATGTTCCTACCTGTCTGCGTCGCTTAAATGTTCAGGTGAGCGGCACAAATTTCAATGGCTTGGGCCAGGACACATTTCTCTTAACATCTGCCCTACTGTATTGAATCACTATTCCAAATCCTCATTAAGTGGAAATAACCCTCTTAGCCTTTGGCCTGGCATGGGTTGTCACCAGCTCCCACCATCTCTCACATCACAGTGTGCTGCCTACCTGTTTAGGCTTCTTGGCTCCTCCTTCGCGCCACTCTGGGTAAGTACAGGAAGCTGAGCCTTCCTGAGTCTCCTGCCCTCATATATGGTCCATTATACCTGTGCTAAGTAGATATACTGCCTGGGATTGGAATTCAGGAGCAGACACACCTGCCGTGGGAGGACGGGTATCAGTTGGCCTACTTTATACACAATGTGTGTCTTTAAGCTGAGATAGTTGGGAAGGAGGGGGGAGAGAGATGGAGATAACGGAAAGGAGGGAGGCAGGGAGCAAAAAAGGTGTTTCTCTGAATGGGAGAGAAATGTGCGAGAGATATTGATAGAGAGAGAGATGTGTTAGAGGTGTTTCTCTGAACAGATCATTAGCTGGTTTCATCACCTTCTCTCTCTCTCTCTCTCTCTCTCTCTCTCTCTGTGTGGTTCTGTGGTGGTGAAATCACTGCTGCCATGTGCCAAATATATATCTAATGCCAGCTAAAATAAGATGGGGGAATCTACCGCACTGATACGTTTAAGAGGTGAACTTTCACTCCTCTTAACCTGTTACATTGAATCATTGTGAGCGTTCTAAACGGTGGCCGAACAGCTCGATAAGTCATTAACAGCTGGTTCTATTATGTAACATGGTTCAGTCACACTGTCACTGTCACACCGCTCAGCTGTCTCTGAGCCACAGAGAGTAGTGTAGAAAGATCAAAACAACGACTGAACATTGAGTCAAGAAACTTGGGGGAAATTTGAAATGACACCTACTTCTCCATGTGGCTCTGGCTGAAAGTATTGCTGTGTAAAGTGAAAAGGAAACGTTCTAATCCCTTGTAGCCTGTAAGAGGTCGCTAGTTTCTCCTGGAAATATTGGGTATTACAGGGAAACTCCTGGCACTTCACTGTATACTCCATGTGTATGTGATCCAACCCTATAGAGCAGCATCTTTGTTGTGTATCCTATACGATGATGGGAGCAGTTGATTGGTATGCAGTGTGGTGGTAATGTAATGAATACCTTGCCTGCTACCTCTGATGGAACTTGTCTGTTTGTTTCTGTGTGCACATGTGTACAGTACAGTACTGGTGATGTATGTGCACAATGATGCCAGCCTTTGTATTTTCTTTTGGTGTGCGTGTGCGTGCGTGTGCGTGTGTGCGCTCACATTAGCATACCTTAGCATACTCTGTTCTGGCCTACTCAGCAGACCTGTCCTTCTGTCTGTCTTTGCCTTTATCAGTCAGTCACCATGGCCCCAGGGAAGTGCCCTCTGCCCACATGTCTGTGCCTGCCCACCATCTACCCTGCTAGCACTGCCAGGCCTATCACTCACCCCTCTCCTCCCTGGCAGAGCAGGCCGGGGCAGAGAGAAGGGGGGGGGGGGACAGTAGTGTTTTCCACAAGTACGTGGACAAGCCAGCCAAATAGAAACAGTAGCCAGCCACCCAGTAGCCAGCCCTCTGCCCCCCCTGAGTTAGACATTTTTTGCCTAAGGAGCTCTATTTTGGTGGCCTCTGGTACATTCCAATTTGCCTGGCTGCCCAAACTCCTTGCTACGCCCGCAGACGTTAGTTTCTTCTCCATAGTGAACCTGGATCTGAGTAGCTCCCCGACGATTGCTAGAACGCAAACACATTATAACCGTTCTGATTGGTCCCAGAAACCGATGGGCCAGATCCAGATCGCACTTGGGTAAAGCAGCTTTGTTACTCTGATTGGTTAGAAATGATCCCATCGCTGATGACTTTGTTTTGTACAACAGCGCGAGTTTTAGTTGCCAGGCAACATTCTAATGCCTTGATTCCATCTGAAATACACAGCAAAATTATTGAATACTTTATCAAGTATACCTCCCAGATATATATATATATATATATTTAATTGTGGTATTGTGTAGAAAGACATGACTTTACAATTTAAATGACTGAAAATATATTAATTCAGAGGATTGTTAGTTGTTTTGGATATTGTCTAAGCCTATGATCATTACTATTTACTAAGAGAACATTAAACTTTTTTAACTAGTCTTCTCTTGAGATGAAAGTGTTATTTACAGTTTTACTGCAATATATGAATTGCCACAATGATGTTTGTTCTTCAAATTATGTATTTTATTAAAACAGAAAAATTGTAACGGCTGTCGTGGTGAATGGATGACCAAAACGCAGACGGGATGTGAATGCTCATCTTTCTATTTAATTTGAATACAATGAACACAAAAACAAGAAACAATAGACCGACAGGAACAGTTAGCAGGCTAACATAAAGCAGTGCTAAAACAACAACCCACAAACCCCAGGTGAAAAACACACTCCTAATATATGACTCCCAACAGGAACAACGATATCCAGCTGTTCCTGATCAGGAGTCACAAGACTAACACAGAAACAAAACAACTAGAAACTAATACAACACACAACTTCTGCCACGTCCTGACCAAATACTAAACAACTACTCCCTCTGCTGGTCAGGACGTGACAAAAATGAAGTCAGTAGCCCACATTATCTTGAAAATTACAGGTTTCTATTTTTAAGGTTTTCACTCTCACAGTCACACTTTTTAATGGAAAAACAACAAAATTGGACATTATAAGTCCACAACAATGCTTAAACCACATCAGGAGACAATTTTTGAGGTCTGGGAAAAATCAGAGAAATGTAGATTTTGGGGTGTATTTTAAAAATTTTTCACCTTTATTTAACCAGGTAGGCCAGTTTAGAACAAGTTCTCATTTACAACTGCGACCTGGCCAAGATAAAGCAAAGCAGTGCGACAAAAACAACACAGAGTTACACATGGAATAAACAAACGTACAGTCAATAACACAATAGAAAAATCTGTATACTGTGTGTGCAAATGAAGTAAGGAGGTAAGGCAATAAATAGGCCAATAGTGGCGAAGTAATTACAATTTAACAATTTACACTGGAGTGATATGTGTGCAGATGAGGATGTGCAAGTAGAAATACTGGTGTGCAAAAGAGCAGAAAAACAAAAACAAATATGGGGATGAGGTAGGTAGTTGGTTGGATGGGCTATTTACAGATGGGCTGTGTACAGCTGCAGCGATCGGTAAGCTGCTCTGACAGCTGACGCTTAAAGTTAGTGAGGGGGATATAAGTCTCCAACTTCAGTGATTCAGTGATAGTTACCTTTTAATTCAAGTGTGTACCTAGCAAGAGGCTATTGTTTAGCAGTGTTTTTGTACGGCACATGTGATGGAAGAGTTTGCAAAACAAATAGACACTAGATTGATGAAAATAATCATGATATAATTCTGCCAGGTAAGCATATGCTACTTTGTAGTTAACATTTAATAGAAAAGGTTTTTGGGATAGCCTTTCGGTCTACCAGAATACTTTCTTTCATTAGCATCATTGCTAACAGCGCACCGCACACACACGGATAAGGGCATTCCTGTTGCCTCGTCAGAAAGTTGCAGGAAATACGAATCACTGATGAACGGCTCTCACACCGATGCTATTTGGTAGGCTACACTGACTGACGAGACGAGAGTCACTCACTTTAGTGTCACTGTCTGCCAAGCCCTGGCGACATCCTAGGAAATCCTTTGGTTTACTTGTCCCGATGCGATTACCTTGGACATGGCTCAGAGCTACAGCTGTCTGTCTGTTACGGTCTGTAGTTGGCTTTGTGACAAGGGGAGGCACTTTACCCCATTTACAAAGGGTTAGGTTGGACACTTGATGAAGCCTAGGCCTACATCTGTCAAATCAAAGAGGTCTACATTCATTAGGGCTTTATCTGTCTACTAGCCAACTACTCTATATGCAGGGTGGGAGTGGTGGGTTGGATGCCATCTTTCACCTGCTAAGTTAATGTTGTTAGTTACGTGTGCATTTAGCTCAGGGCAAGGCCATACTATCTCAAATATCCGTCCACTGTCTACATCAGCAACCCGCCAAATGTCCTGAGTGAGTGTACTCGACGAGAGCGCTATGTGGCACAGCCCACTCTCTTTCTCTGCCCATGTCTCTAATAGTGTGGAAGAGGTGAACAAAAGGGTTGTTGTCTATCAACAATGACAAGCCACCTGTGTCTGACAACTTGGATGGGCAATTTTTAAGGATGATAGCGGACTATATTGCCCTCCTATTTGCCATCTCTCCAATCTAAGCCTACAGGAAAGTATGTGCCCTCAGCCCTGGAGGGAAGCAGAAGTCACCCCGCTACCCAAGAATAGCAATGTACCGCTTTACTCGGTCAAACAGCCGACCAATTGTATTTGGGACAAACCATTCACTAAACCCTAAACCTCAACTAAATCGTGCAATTAATAATGTAGACGTTGAGCAAGTTGAAACTAAACTGCTTGGTGTAACCCTGGATTGTAAACTGTTATGATCAAAGCATATCGATGCAACGGTAGCCAAGATGGGGAGAGGTATGTCCGTAATAAAGCACTGCTCTACCTTCTTAACAACGCTATCAGCAAAACAACTACTGTCCAGTCATATGGTCAAGTGCCACAAAGAGGACATAGGCAAATTACAGTTGGCCCAGAACAAAGCAGCACAGCTAGCCCTTAAATGTACACAGAGAGCTAACATCAATTACATGCATGTCAATCTCTCAAAAGTAGAGGAGAGATTGGTTGCATCACTACTTGTCTTTTGTGAGAGGTATTGGCATGTTGAAAGCACCCAGCTCTCTGTTCAAACGACTAACACATAGCTCGGACACCCATGCATACCCCACAAGACATGCCACCGGGGGTCTCTTCACAGTCCCCAAGTCCAGAATAGACTCCGGGAAACGCATAGTACTGCACAGAGCCATGACTACATGGAACTCCAGTCCACATCAAGTAACTCATGCAAGCATTCAAATTAATAAAACTTCTAAAGCCGGGTGTGCACAACACGATTTTGTCTTTTGAGATCGGAGACAAAATTCTCATGTCGTTGCCTACTTGGGGCTCACGGCCGTCACCGACGCCCGTTTAATGTGAGCGGGTCAGAGACGTAATCTCAGGGCTACCGAACCCGTCTTTGAGTAGTCCCAGAGGTCCAGATATTTTCAAACATGTTTGACTTTATCGGCTCCAAATCTGCAATGCTCTCGTAGTGTGAGATGTGCACCGAACACGTTTTTTATAGAACGGTGATCAGCAAACGCCAATGAGAGCTCGCCAGAGAAGAAGCCAGTGAGGATGATGATGTTGTTTCGCATCACCCATGATGTGTAGACTCTCGAGCAGGAGCGATGGCCACTTGTATGCGTTTGTACTTGCCTTTAACCAAAGCCAAAGTGTCAAATCATTACAGCTCTGTATGGCAAGCATTAATATTTCACTGAAAAGTTTTATGAGTCTGCTTTGAGCCACAGCTCGTTCTGGCCACGTTAACAATCTAGTGACATCATCACTTCATTGTTTTTTTTGTGAGACAGCATGGCTTCGAGAATCCTCACGACCAAGTGAAGAATCTTGTAGTGTGTTGAACCCCGTCTGTGCCACATCGTTTACTGTGCGCACCACTACGTTGGCAAGACAAAAAAACTACAGGAAGACAGTCGTTTAATGTGAGTCTCAGCGATGTTAGGATTTTGAAAGTCGTGTAGTGTACACCCAGCATTATGGAACAACAAGGACTGTGAAGAGACACACACACATAGGCAGACACATGTGCATACTTACACTACAAGATTTCCCTCGACTAACCTGTACCCCCGCACTAGGTACCATGTACCCCCTGTATATAGCCTCGTTATTGTCATTTTATTGTGTTACTTTTATAAAAATGTTTACTTTAGTTTATTTAGTCAATATTTTCTTAACTCTATTTCTTGAACTGCATTGTTGGTTAAGGGCTTGTAAGTAAGCGTTTCACGATAAGGTTGTATTCGGCGCACGTGACAAATAAGATTTGATTGAATTTTGACACACACGCTAACACACGCACTCTACACACATACACTTGTGTGTTGTTGTATAGTGGTATTATATATTTAGTGGTCTAATGATGTTATGTGATGTACTGTTTTGTTTGTGCCTTAATGTGCCTTAATGTATTTGGGCTAATGGGGATCCATAATAAATATAAATCACATTTCCCTCCTCTCTCGCTGTCGTGTTGGTTGGACCTAGAGGAATATTGATGCTTGTGTTCCATCGAGGAGATTACTTTCGTTTTTTTTGTGTGGCGGTTGCCATCCAAACTGTCAATCCAGCTAATTTCATCATCACCCTGCCTTTGAGATATTACATGACCAGCTGATGCGTGTGTGTGTGTATGTGTGTATGTGCATGTGTGTGCACTTCTGCGTGTGTATGTGTGTGTGCTTGTGCATGTGTGTGTGTCTGTCATGGAGATTTGAATATTTTGTCTCGGGGGGGTTTGGGGAGGAGGTGAACATCCCCACTCAAGGATGTGGGGCAGCTCAGCCACACACACACACACACGCAGCGGCAGCCCTAATGCAATCAGTCTGCCAGAGCAGAGATGCTGAGAGCAATCCTTTCACGTTACAGAACTATGCGTGGGTGGCTGGTTGGCAGAACGTACCCCCTTTCTCTTCTCCCTTTCCTCTCTCCCCTCCCTGTTCCTCTCTCTCTCTCTCGCTCCGCCCCTCACCCCTTTGATAACATCTTCCCTTGTTTCAGATTGTTTGATAAGACTGTATTAATGGTGGTCTCCTATCCTGTTTTGTCTCTATGTTACAGTGTTGCCTGGCTTTGCCCCACCATCTCTCCCCCTCCATGAGTCTGGGTACTATTCCAACCCCCCCCCCCCCCCCCAGTCCCCTGATAAGATCTATACATCAGGCAGCCTGCAGAGCTCTCTAGCTGAGCTCTGAACAGCATCTGTAGGGAGGCAAATTGAGTTGAGGCCTCCCGGCCCTCAGAGAGTTAGCTAGAGATAGAGGGGAAGCAGATGCGTTACAGACGCACACTGTCAATGACATTAGTCCTGTGTTCTGAGCCTCTAATGGAATCAGGCAGTTTAGTCCTGAGAACTATGTTGTTGTTTATTCTAGACTCCCTAGAACACACAGTGCTGAGACTTACTCACACACTACAAATCTTGAAGCGTAGAGACACACACACACATATTTTTTCTCCCATGTACTATCCTCTCTTTAAACTCCATATCTCCATTAGCTCACTAATAATAATAATAATAGACACGAGAGAGAGAGGGTGAATGAGAGGGAGAGAGCGAGAGCGAGTGAAAGAGAGAGAGAGAGCTACTGCTCGTCTGACAGTGATGGAGACAGCCATCCTGAGTCAGAGTCAGAGAGAGGAATGGAGAGTGAGGTTGAGAAAGCCCGCCAGCCAGCAGACAGACTGTATCTATGCAGAAGTGCTCCTGTCACTAATGAAAAAGTAGGGTTCTGCCGGCTAAGTGTGCACTTTGAAACTGTCTGTGTTAATATTCCACTATCAAGCAGAGAGACCGGGAGGGAGCGAAACAGGCCGTGGGCTTGAAAGATACACCGCGGTCGGCAATGTGGAGCAGCAGATGGCTGCTGTACATGCTCCCTTCATCGATCTGTCTTTCAGTCTCTTTCTCTCCCTCTGTCTGTCTTTATGACAAGGTCCTTTTCTCCTTCAGTTATGTTCTCTCTCTCTCTCTCTCTCAGTGCTCTTTGTCTGTCTGTCTTTCAGCCAGGTTTCTGATGGTTCTGTTTTGGTACTTTGCGTAAGCACACATTATTTGTTATTGAGACAATAGCAGCTGTTGCTGTGAACATGTTGACCTGGGGTTACGACACACTTCACCCCGAGGCACACGTATCCTGTCGAGTTCAGAGCCTGTTAGAGCAAGCCCACTCTTGTGTGTTTATCTGTGTGTCTGTGTGTGTCTGTGTGTGTCTGTGTGTGTCTGTGTGTGTCTGTCTGTCTGTCTGTCTGTCTGTCTGTCTGTCTGTCTGTCTGTCTGTCTGTCTGTCTGTCTGTCTGTCTGTCTGTCTGTCTGTCTGTCTGTCTGTCTGTCTGTCTGTCTGTCTGTCTGTCTGTCTGTCTGTCTGTCTGCCTGCCTGCCTGCCTGCTTGCCTGCCTGCCTGCCTGCCTAGTGGCTATCTGATTCAAAACACTGACACACACACACACACACACACACACACACACACACACACACACACACACACACACACACACACACACACATACACAGACACACGCTGTTGGTTAGGTGTTAGTGTTCTGTTCTCACATAGAGAGCTCTCACACCCACCCACCCACCCAGTAGACACCACTGTGATCACGTTCGTCTCTATTTCATATCAACACAAACCTGATATTATAGCTACAGAAACGTTGTCCTCTCAGCAGAGAGTGGTTTCTCCGAATTGGCCCATGCTATTGTCACTCCCTTGAGAACTGCAGGTCCGTTTAACACTCAGGTCAAGGGGATTTCAAACTACCTTAACGATGGAAATAGCCTACCTCTAGATTGTGTGTTTACACTGAATACAGTGCAAGCTGTGAATACCAGTCATTGCCATTAAAACATAAACCATGGATCAGCTGAATGTTGTGCTGTGCTACCGCTGTAAGGAAGACGTTGCTATTTGCTTTGCTACTCAACAAATTCAGATGGTGACACAGTGCCACCTAGTGCAATTTTCAGGGTTTTACACACGCTTTCTCACTCGGAGTCAAGCAACACTGTGTACATGGGCTTTTATTTACATCCCAAATAACAAACAACTTTAACACTGTATATCTCCATGTGTCTAAATGATGAGTACACTGACATGTCCTTCTCTCTCTCTCTCTCTCTCTCTCTCTCTCTCTCTCTCTCTCTCTTGCAGAAGGAGCTCAGTCTTCCGAGGAGGGGGAGTTTGTAAGTACCCATAGCCATTCCATCTCTATTCTTGATTCACTTCTCCAGCCTTGCCAAGGGCAGAGGTGTCTTTCTCTCTGTCGGCCTGTAAACAGGAAAGCCTTGCACTGAACCGGGCTCTGTAGAATCCTGCAAGGACTCCATTGTGCGTCCTGTGACTGTGTAACACAGCCTTGAAGAGCAGTGGGAAGGAGAAAGTTAACTCTTTCCGTGAGACTTTCTGTGCTGAGGAGGATTTGAGGGTTCAGGGTTGGGCCAGATACTTGGGCCTGGTCTGCGAGCTCCTCCATCCAAACATGTTTTTTATTATTTTTGTATTATTAAGGGCTACATTGAAACCGACATTGGTTAGGCTCTCTAGATCTCTGTCGCTAAGATAAGAGAGGGAGAGAGAGGGATCTGCTGAAAGAAAGATGATTAGTCTAAAAGAAAATGTGATAGAGGGAAGTCTGGATAGAGAGAGGAGGGAAAAGGGGACTGCTGTAGCCAGTCCGTGCTCTCTCAGATCTACACTGGGCTCGAGGCTCTCTCTCTTTTTCTCTTTCATTTTCTCTTTTACGGTCATATCACAGACTGTCAAGCTCTGTCAAACCCTGGACAACCTCATGGCATTATGCAGACATGACGGCAGCACATGATACAGCATGTTATGGAGTGGGCGGGCGGGCGTGTTAATTCCACAGGGTATAATACACTTTCAGTCTTTTTGTCTCCATGGACACACAGCACATCCCATTGGGATTCAATTTATTTCCATATTCCCATTGTCAGAATCCTGTATCCCCATACATCACATGGTAAAGGCGTATCTCAACATGTCTATGAGAGAAGAGGTATCCAGTTTAGCGGTGTCCGTTAAAGTAAAAGCTTTGACGTTTGAAAGTTGACATAGCAAAAGATGCTTTTTGCAATTCCATCAAAGTTGTGAAATCCCACCTTGACCTCAAAATACAACTAACTGCCTTGTCAAGAAAGAGAACAGTACCAGTACGGTCTGAAGGGTAAAAGTGGAAGCTCATTGGGATGGGCAGAACAGGCCTGTTGCTCTACAGTCTCACCCGCTCTCTGTAACAGCTTAGTGTCCACAGTGGATGCTGCTGGCCTATATATAATTCTGTGCCAGCCAGTCACCGGCTCTGCTCTGAAAAGTAACCCAAAAACAAACACAACACAAAAGTTGTGTCTTTTTATCTCTTATTTCCCACAGTGTCTTCGAAGACAGGCCTGCCTTGTGAGAGTGTGTGCGCGCATGCGTTCACTTGACCGGTGAGCAGAGCAGAACAGAGCTAGGAGATTCCAGGCAGCTTTTGAGCCTCCCATGTGTATAAAGAATGGTCCACCACCCAAAGGACATTCAGCCAACTTGACACAACTGTGGGAAGCATTGTAGTTAACATGGGCCAGCATCCCTGTGGAACAATTTCGACACCTTGTGGAGTCCAGGCCCCTGCTACAGCAACAGTGATGGGAAATTTAAAATATATAGTTTTACTTCACTCATGTCCTCTTGCTCTCATGCTCGCTCACTCACTCACACACACACACACACACACACACACACACACACACACACACACACACACACACACACACACACACACACACACACTCTCTGACAGTCTCATATCCTGTAGACAGTGGTCATACGTCAGTCCACTAATCAGGCTGGATTAGTTTAGTGAAGCTCCAGCGCTACGCTAGCAATAACCATAGCCCCTACTGTAGCCTCTTTGATCCAGACCCATTGTCCCTGTCCCTGACCAGGCATGTGAACTGTGTTCAACCCCTGCGTAGGCAGGCTCCCTCACCATGGACACTTGTGTCCCTCTGATTCCCCGAACAGAGATTGGGGATAGGAGAGAACAGGGGGATGAGGGGTGGAGAGAGGAGGTGGGGGGCTAGCTCGCCAAAATAAGGTAGGGGCGACAGCTGCACCTCCCACAGGGTCTTGTGATATCATGAGAATGCTCTGTGCCTGCCTGCTGGGCGTGTTAGTGCTGTGTGTCAGTGTGTTCTGGAGCTCTCTCTCTCTGTCTGTACTCTACCGCTCAGACAACTCCAGTGTGTGTGAGAGTGACCGTAGCTCAGGCTGTATGCCCTCTCTCGCTCTCTCGCTCTCTCTCTCTCTCTCTCTCTCTCTCTCTCTCTCTTTTTCTCTCTGGCTGAAGAAGCAGTGACCAGGGTCAAGCTTTCACTTTGGACACTACTGTTCGACAGTCACAGAGTACAGTCAAATCTCCAGGACACTGCTATGAACCAGAGGACAAACTGACAAGCCATCCCCAGGATTGGGGCTCTTAGGTTGGGGATACTGCCTGCGGAGGAATTATGTGAGGCTATTCAAACCAATGCTGACCTATACTTGACCTCTGTGTGTGTGTGTGTGTGTGTGTGTGTGTGTGTGTGTGTGTGTGTGTGTGTGTGTGTGTGTGTGTGTGTGTGTGTGTGTGTGTGTGTGTGTGTGTGTGTGTGTGTGTGTGTGTGTGTGTGTGTGTTTAGAAGACAGGGTTGCTTGGAGAGTGTTTCTGAATGGTTTGATGTTATTATAGCTGGATCAGGGAGAGACAGATAGTGTGTGTGTTTGTTAGAGAGATGGATAGTGTCTATGTGCTAGTGTGTGTGTGACTCAGCAGCAGTGATAAGCTGTTATGAGCCCTGCTCTGTGTCAGTATAGAGCACTGAGAACACTGTAGCCTAGATACCTGACATACATTGGTTCGGAAAATATTCAGACCCCTTTACTTTTTCCACACGTTACAGTCTTATTCTAAAATTTATGAAATATTTTTTTCCTCATCAATCTACACACAATACCCCATAATGACAAAGCGAAAACAGATTACATTTAAAAAAAAATAAGTATTCCATAAGTATTCAGACCCTTTGCTTTGAGACTCAAAATTGAGCTCAGGTGCATCCTATTTACATTGATCATCCTTGAGATGTTTCTACAACTTGATTGGAGTCCACCTGTGGTAAATTCAATTGATTGGACATGGTTTGGAAAGGCACACACCTGTCTATATAAGTTCCCACAGTTGACAGTGCATGTCAGAGCAAAAACCAATCCATGAGGTTGAAGGAATTGTCTGTAGAGCTACGAGACAGGATTGTGTCAAGGCACAGATCTGGGGAAAGGTACCAAAACATTTCTGCAGTATTGAAGGACCCCAAGAGCACAGTGGCCTCCATCATTCTTAAAAGGAAGAAGTTTAGATCCACCAAGACTCTTCCTAGAGCTGGCCACCTGGCCAAACTGAGCTGTCGGGGTAGAAGGGCCTCGGTCAGGAAGGTGACCAAGAACCCAATGGTCACTCTGACAGAGCTCCAGAGTTTATCTGTTGAGGTGGGAGAAACTTCCAGAAGGACAACCATCTCTGCATCACTCCACCAATCAGGCCTTTATGGTAGAGTGGCCAGACGGAAGCCACTCCTCAGTAAAAGGCACATGACAGTCCTCTTGGAGTTTGCCAAAAGGTACCTAACGGACTCAGACCATGAGAAACAAGATTCTCTGGTCTGATGAAACCAAGATTGAACTCTTATGCCTGAATCCCAAGCGTCACCTCTGGAGGAAAGCTGGCACCATCCCTACGGTGATGCATGGTGGTGGCAGCATCATGCTGTGGGGATGTTTTCAGTGGCAGGGACTGGGAGATTAGTCAGGATCGAGGGAAAGAGGAATGGAGAAAGTACAGAGAGATCCTTGATGAAAACCTGCTCCAGAGCGTTCAGGACCTCAGACTGGGGTGAAGGTTCACCTTCCAACAGGACAACGCCAAGACAACGCAGGAGTTGCTTCGAGACTCTGAAGTCTCTGAATGTCCTTGAGTGGCTCAGCCAGAGCCATACTTGAACCCGATCTAACATCTCTGGAGAAACCTGGAAATAGCTGTGCAGCAACGCTCCCCATCCAATCTGACAGTGCTTGAGAGGATCTGCAGAGAAGAATGAGAGAAACTCCCCAAATACAGGTGTGCCAAGCTTGTGGGGTCATACTCAAGAAGACTCGAAGCTGTAATCGTGGCCAAAGGTGCTTCAACAAATTACTGAGTAATGGGTCTGAATACTTATGTAAATGTCATATTTCAGTTTTAGTTTTTTTGCTGAAATTTCTACAATTCAGTTTTTGCTGTGTCATTATGGGGTGTTGTGTGTAGATTGATGAGGGGGAAAAAACAATTGAATCCATTTTAGAACAAGGCTGTAACGAAATGAGGAAAAAGTCAAGGGGTCTGAATGCTTTCCGAATGCACTGTACCTGTCTGTGTACTGCACAGTCTGCACCCCACGGCCTCTTAAGATTGATCGCTTGATTTTGGATTGTGCTACACACACACAATTACTCACTCATACACACAAGTGTGCCTGCACACACACACACACACACACACACACACACACACACACACACACACACACACACACACACACACACACACACACACACACACACACACACACACACACACACAGTTACATATACTCCTTGTGTGTTATGAAGGACTGGTCAGTGAGGGCTGTGTCTGTTTTGTAGTGTTGTTTTGAGAGGAGGTGAGCGGTCAGCTCATTGGCCAGCATGGCTTTGATGGACAGGTGGCAGAGTCCACTGGAGCAACACTGACTTTCACCCTGAGCCCACCCCTTTGCTTTACCATTGCCATTGGAAACATGATGAAGAGGAGGAAGGAGAGGCCAGGAGCTCCCGACCTGCGCATGCAGTAAGACACACTCAAACACACACTGACCACAAAGGGTTAACTGACCCTACTGTATGTGTGTGAGTCTCTCCCCCTTTTCGTTGTGGAGCCGTAGCTCTGAGAGTAGAGTGATGGGCCCGGCAGTATCAGTTTACACCCCCTCCGACACATACAGTGCACACACACAGCCACGGAAACACAGATCAGCACTTAGGCAGAGCGGAAAAACTGGAGGAGAGGTGGAGGGAAAGTGAGGAGGAAAAGAAAGGCGGGAGGTTAGGAGGAGAGATTAGAGGAGAGGGAAATCCTTCATTCGCAGGGGGGAGGGGGGGTCACTGCCCAGTCATACACGCACACACAGTCACACACACACACAGCAGGCTGCTGCCAGGGTTATATTCTCACACATTCTGGTCACTCGCCAGGGGGTCCAGACCTGTTTAGACTAGTCCCATATGGCTCCTCTCTACCCAGCCTGCCAACAGCCCTGCCTTTCCAAGTGTTAACGCCCAGTCTGTACCAGCCTCAGAGCAGAAGGCTGAGGGATCCACTGCCTGAGTACACAGCCAAGCTTTTGCTTTCTTTATCAAAGCTTGTATGGATTGAAGTTAGGATAGTTACTAGTCGTACAATAGTTAGTGTTGGTGATGATTGTGAGGCGATTTTAAACCCCACTGTTGTTTATCAGACAGTACTCTCACCTTCCCGCTATTCTTCTCCTCCATTTCCTCCTTCCTCCCATCTGCCCGTCCGTGGTGAACTGTAGAATCTGGCCGGCCGCTCAGCACCGCTGCCATGGCAACAGCAGCCTCCTGCAGCACCTGCTCTCTCCCACCTCACTCCCTCCCTCCTTCCACACCTCCTCCTCCCAGCCCTCCCTCCTCCTCTACACCACCTCTGCCCACCCAGAGGGCCCACTGTCAGCCCCCGTCCACCAGGTGGGAAACCCCTTCCTCTGGAGGTAAGACTGGCTGGGTCTGTGTGTCGACTGGTGTTGGTATGGGTAGTACTGGCATGTGTTTATAACCCGGTCCCTTAACTCCGAGAGTAACAGTTCCCTTAAAGGACAACTCCGCCGCTTTTAACATTTGGTTTGTTATTATTAAGTATTTAGTGATATGTTACACAGTTTTAGTGTAATTGTATGATTTCATGTCTATTGACTGTTTAGTGATGAGCTAAACCGGAACTTGCTTCTCTTTCAAGTAGGATCCCAGAGATGACTAATACAAGAAATGATGGGCAGTCATTTTCAATGATCTATATAACTCCTTGCTATATGTTGTTCTGTTTGTCTTTGTCTAATAACATCTGTAAATATTTTAAACATATGCTCAAAACCTATAGAATTATATTTCTAGTCAGCTTGCTACAATAATTTGCTGTTGTTCAAGGCTCAAACTCCCATGATTCCATCACCCACCGAAGTTGCAGCTCCGGCAGCCATTGTGCCCTTTCCAAATAGCCTATATTTTCCTATTGAATTACTTGTAAACTCCATACTTTTTATTAGTTCCAATAGGCCTCTAGTGTTGTTCGATGGTTGCTTGGACAGTCGCTGATGCTGTATTTGTCTGTTATTATTGAAAACACTTTATTTCAGATTTTGAAGGTTTATATACTTGGCTAGCTAGCATTACTAACTTTAGCACCAAAGGTACAGGCTGAGAGACTAGGATTCCATAATGATTTACCTGTAAATGTCATAATAAATGTTGTGTTCTTCTAACAGCCTACATGTTGTTTGGACTGTTGTTTAAGACAGTCACCAAGATGAAACGTAGTTGTTATTGTTGAAACAATATTATTTTAGATGTAGCAGTTGGGCTAGCTAGCATGTTAACTAGATACAGTAACTCTGTGTTATGGTTTGCGTTGGTAGTTAGCATCTAAATTTGAATTATTTTTAAGTGTATTGCAGTTGATTGGTGACAAGGACATGAACATATACTCAGCACGACATTCATGCAAGCATTATAATATATTTACAAGCCAAAAGTAATGTGAAATGCACTCATAACGTATGACATAAGCAATATATTTAGACTAAGCTTCGTCTGGGCTTGATAGCCAGCACGGGGAGATGAAATGCACCCTGGGAATCATAGTATGCTGTAGACTTGGGCAATACAGAAGCTTCAAAATGACAAAAACAAAGAATCGTGCAGTATGACTAACAAAAACAATAAAACATCAAAATGTGTATCAATTCTTAAGGAGTGCATAATAATTGGTTAGAAAGTGGCAGAATTGTCCTTTAAGGCATGTGTGTACATGTGTCTGTTGAGGAGTGTGAGAGGGAGACAGAGAGAGAGTGTACTAATACCAAACAAGAAACTATCTAATAGCACTCTAATGTTAAAGGCCCGCTCATAAAAGGCATCACATTCTGTGTGTTTAGACCTTGAGTATGTGTGTTCAGACTAGGTACAGTAAGCATGTGTGTGTTTGTAAAGCAGACTCAGGTGCAGTAGTGACTATGTAGAGACTTGTAGGGATTGTGTAGCGAATGTGTAGTTTATGCACTACTCAAGATACTCAAGTAGAGTTTTGTTGTAGTGTTCAGTAGGAAAACAGTACTGTTTCAGTAGTAAGTAGAGCATTTTACTACTTGATGTTGGAAGTAAATAAATAGTCAAAACACTACAGCTTAGCTGCACAGGCTTGTCTATAGCAGTGGTTCCCAAACTTTTTAATGTCCCGTACCCCTTCAAACATTCAACCTCCAGCGCCGTACCCCCTCTAGCACCAGGGTCAGCACACTCTCAAATGTTGTTTTTTGCCATCATTGTAAGCCTGCCACACACACACACACACACACACACACACACACACACACACACACACACACACACACACACACACACACACACACACACACACACACACACACACACACACACACACACAACGATACATTTATTAAACATAAGAATGAGTGTGAGTTTTTGTCACAACCCGGCTCGTGGGAAGTGACAAGGAGCTCTTATAGGACCAGGGGACATATAATAATCTAATAATAATCAATCATTTTGCTCTTTATTTAGCCATCTTACATGTAAAACTTTATTTGTTCATCCAAAATTGTGAATAACTCACCACAGGTTAATGAGAAGGGTGTGCTTGAAAGGATGCACATAACTCTGCAATGTCGGGTTGTATTGGAGAGAGTCTCAGTCTTAAATAATTTTCCACACACAGTCTGTGCCTGTATTTAGTTTTCATGCTAGTGAGGGCCGAGAATCCAGTCTCACATAGGTACGTGGTTGCAAAGGGCATCAGTGTCTTAACAGCACGATTTGCCAATACAGAACCGCTTGTTGAAATTTCGATGAGGCTCTCTTGTTCAGATATCGGTAAGTGGACTGGAGGCAGGGCATGAAAGGAATAACGAATCCAGTTGTTTGTGCCATCCATTTCGGGAAAGTACCTGCGTAATTGTGCACCCAGCTCACTCAGGGGCTTCACTATATCACATTTGACATAGTCCGTAAGCTTGAGTTCATTTGCACACAAAAAATCATACAATGATGGAAAGACCTGTGTGTTGTCCTTGTTAATGCAGACAGAGAAGAGCTCCAACTTCTTAATCATAGCCTGAATTTTTTCCGCACATTGAATATAGTTGCGGAGAGTCGCTGTAATCCAAGATTTCGATCATTCAGGTGAGGAAAAACATCACCCAGATAGGCCAGTCGTGTGAAAAACTCGCCATCATGCAAGCGGTCAGACAAGTGAAAATGATGGTCAGTAAAAAAACGTTAAGTTCGTCTCTCAATTTAAAAAAAAACGTGTCAATACTTTGCCCCTTGATAACCAGCGCACTTCTGTATGTTGTAAAAGCGTTACATGGTCGCTGCCCATATCATTGCATAGTGCAGAAAATACACGAGAGTTCAGGGGCCTTGCTTTAACAAAGTTAACCATTTTCACTGTAGAGTCCAAAATGTCTTTCAAGCTATCAGGCATCCCCTTGGCAGCAAGAGCCTCTCGGTGGATGCTGCATTGTACCCAAGTGGCATCGGGAGCAATTGCTTGCACGCTCGTTACCACTCCACTATGTTTCCCTGTCATGGCTTTTGCGCCATCAGTACAGTCCAAAATATCCTCTCCTGTTGTCCAGGTTTCCAGTGGTTTGCAGAAGAGGATGTCTTCCTTAATGGACCCCCCCATAAACGTAACATATACCAGGAGCTGTGCTAGGCCTGTTACGTCTGTTGACTCATCCAGCTGTAACGCATAGAATTCACTGGCTTGTATGTGTAACCAATGTGAAATGGCTAGTTAGTTAGCGGTGGTGCGCGCTAATAGCGTTTCAATCAGTGACGTCACTCGCTCTGAGACCTGAAGTGGTTGTTCCCCTTGCTTTGCAAGGGCCGTGGCTTTCGTGGCGTGATGGGTAATGATGCTTCGTGGGTGTCAGTTGTTGATGTGTGCAAGGGTCCCTGGTTCAAGCCCAGGTTGGGGCGAAGAGAGGGATGGAACCTACACTGTTACATATGTGAAGCAGTAATTGTTGAAACAAAACATGCCAATTTGAAAGATAAGCCGAAGGAAGTTTTTTGAGCAAGAATTAAGACGACTTTCGAGTAGTAAGACATGTATAAAAGCAACATATACCATTAATAAGAAGGGGCTAGAAGCGTATGGTGAGCTACCGAGTGGCTAAGACAGGCAAGCCCCATACTATTGTGGAGGACATAGGTCCAACATCCCTGTCTGTTGTCCGGTGCTTTCCCGGGTAAGGTGGCAGTAGCTCTTCGGCTGCATTAGATTCACAACTGTCAGTGTCCTTGCTAGCTGGGCTAACAACAAATGTAGAATTTCTGATGCTACCATTGGATGTGCTCGTGGAAGCAGAACAACTTGTGTCGTCGACAGGTGCAGGTCTAGTACTGCTGGTAGTAGCAGTACTACCAGTAGAGCTGGTATGTGTCTCTATGGACACAAATCAAATCAAATGTATTAATAAAGCCCTTCTTACATCAGCTGATATCTCAAAGTGCTGTACAGAAACCCAGCCTAAAACCCTAAACAGCATGCAATGCAAGTGTAGAAGCACGGTGGCTAGGAAAAACTCCCTGGGAAGGCCAGAACATAGGAAGAAACCTAGAGAGGAACCAGGCTATGAGGGGTGGCCAGTCCTCTTCTGGCTGTGCCGCAGGCCTTCATTTTTTTTTAACCATTTATCCTTTTTCGAGCAAACGGAAGGAGCAGCAGCTACGTTTGGCTCCATACAGACCGTTAGTGGAATTCCGGCGAGAGAGTAACGGTTAATGTGATTGGATGTTAACTATTTGACTAGGCTACCTGTATTTGACATTGTGTTGTTATTTCACTGAACACTAGATGGTTTAACTTTATTTTTGGCAGTGAAACGAGTCTACTCAGGCAACAATATGTTGCCTTGTATTTGTCATACCCCCGACGGCATTGGGGTATGCCCAGTTTGGGAATACCTGTTTGGGAATACCACGTACCCCAGTTTGGGAATACCTGGTCTATAGCAATCAGGTAGAGATTTTTACTACTTGATGTAGGTTGTAAATAAGTATCACAACTCTATAGCCAGACAAAACAGGAAGTAGATGGCTGTAGGACAATCCTGAATGTAGTCATCTTCCGTCCTTTGTCATCCTGTCTGTCATAGCTATTATGTTGACACCATCTGTAAGTTTAACTTTCCTATATGTTTTATGAATACTTTCATGTCATTGTTTAGCGTTTTTTTATAACTTTTTAACACAAACGATTGCTTGCCAAAACAGTCTTAGCTGTTATCCATTGTCATAGAGATTGTTGTCAATGTTGGGGCGGCCGGTAGCCTAGTGGTTAGAGTGTTGGGCCAGTAACTGAAAGTATACTTATCGAATCCCTGAGCTGACAAGGTAAAAATCTGTCGTTCTGCCCCTGAACAAGGCAGTTAACCCACTGTTCCCCGGTAGGCATGGATGAGTCCTTGCATCTATGGATCAGTCCTTGCATCTATAGCTCTGTCTATTAATCTGAGAGTGGTTACATTTCTCCAGGCCCATCCCTCAGCTTTTTACCAAAACAGAGGCGGGGCGACCATTTTGTTATTGTTTCATCTGTGGATTTGGCCTTTAAACAGCTGCATATTATCAAGATAAAGTGTCACCAACAAAAAGGTAAACAATAGGCCTATAGCAAATGCAGCATATGGCATTAATTTTTCACATGTAAATATCACTTTTCAATAGTGCTCAAATTATGCCATTCCATAAGTGCAGCATTTATTTTTCAACTCGAATCAATGAGCCCAATCAGTCCTCCATGACAACAAAATCATAAACAACAGAGTAGGGCTGGCTAATAAGTCCTTAGTTTTGGGGTCATGCTCAGGTAAAATAATTAATCTAATCTATTCTTCCATATTTCCAAGTCCTATTCTTGAAGATAAAGGTGTATAACATTTATTGGAATGACTGGAATTCTAATAGACTTTGGTTTTTAATGTAAAGATATAATTTAATCGTATTATTATATGTAGTAGAAAGTGATGGGTTAGAAGAAGCCTACATAACCAACCCATAAAGTAAAATTTAACATCCATATATGGCCAGCTGTGTAAACTTTAACATTGATTTATCCTGCAATAGATGTCGTTCAATTGGTAACATACAGTTTTGTCTTTTTCGAATGTCTCTTCAGGGGGAAAGTAATCTAAAAGTAATGGAATGTAATCAGATTATGTTACGGAGTTTGGGTAATCCAAAAGTTACAATACTGATTACAATTTTGGACAGGTATCTAGTAATTGTAACGGATTACATTTAGAAAGTAACCTACCCAACCCTGCTAATAAGTATGTGTGTTTGTATGCAAATGTACAATATATTCATATTGGTATACTTACCCATTCTACTTACCTCTTAACCTGTTGCCAAGGAGGCTCTCAACAATAGAAGACTAGAGGCCATTGTTTATGAGATTAACATTGTTTATCAAATGTTTTTTTTGTGTTGTCTTATGTGACCTCTGTTAGCAGATGATTGGTAACGGCTTATAATTGGTTGTCTCTTCTGCTTGTCTTTATTTTCTGAAAGGTTATGTGGTGGAGAAATGTGGCTGCAACAAAAAAGAGGATCTGAAGATAGTTAAGTCAAAGCTGAATGAAGACAAGGCCTCAAAGGGATTAAGAAAAAAGTGTAAATATTGAATAGGTATTTAATAATAAAAAAAATTATGTTTGTATGAGCGTATCATTTCTTCTTTGATGATACAGCTACAGTTAGAACATTTAGGAAATAAAATGTGCACTAGTCCACTGGTGACACAGTAGTAAAACAACAAGATGTCAATAGTGATTTTGAGTAGGCTAACAGAAGTGAATGTTTTCAATAGTAATTCAAAAGGGTTTATGTAGAAAAAGGAGCAGGGGCAATTCACTTGTGATCAGTAGTGACACAACACTACACACACAGATGGCATGGCACTAGTAATTCAATAGGGATTGAGTAGACACACAGCAGTGATGTGTAGGCATTGTGTTGTAATTCAATAGTGAACATGTAGGAACTGTGTAGGTTTTAAGTTGTAGATACCCACTGCTGCTACTGTTTATTATCTATCCTGTTGCCTAGTCACTTTATCCATACCTATATGTACATATAGGTGGCAGGTAGCCTAGTGGTTAGAGCTTTGGACTAGTAACCGAAAGGTTGCTAGATCAAATCCCCGAGCTGACAAGGTAAAAATCTGTTTTTCTGCCCCTGAACAAGGCAGTTAACCCAGTGTTCCTAGGCTGTCATTGTAAATAAGAATTTGTTCTTAACTGACTTGCCTAGTTAAATAAAAGTAAAATAAAAAAATATCTACCTCAATTACCTTGTACCCCTGCACATTGACTCAGTACTGGTACTCGTGCATATGGCCAAGTTCTCATTCGTTACTCATTGTGTATTTAGTTCTCTTTTTATAATTTTTTCTATTATTTCTCATTTTTTTCACTCTGCATTGTTGGGAAAGGCCGGTAAGCATTTTAATGTTAGTCTACACCTGTTGTTTACGAAGCATGTGAAAAATAACATTTCATATGATTCGATACGGCCTACCTGTATGCAGTGGAGGTTGCAGGATCGGATGGAAAGCATGATCTGTCTGTAACCTTTTTCGTCCTCACAAATATCGGAATTCATTTGCTAGAATGTTACATCTTCACCCCATAAGCATTGATGTTACAGCTATCTTTAGGCATACTTTGGAAAGTATTCAAACCCCTTGACTTCTTCCACATTTTGTTACGTGACAGCCTTATTCTAAAATGTATTAAATTGTTTTTTTGTCCTCATCAATCTACACGCAATACCCCATAATGACAAAGCAAAACAGGTTTTAAGAAATGTTTTGCTAATTTATAAAAAAAATTATAATAAATGAAATATAACATTCACATAAGTATTCAGACCCTTTACTCAGTACTTTGTTGAAGCACCTGTGGCAACAATTACAGCTTCAAGTCTTCTTGGGTATGAAGCTACAAGCTTGGCACACCTGTATTTTGGGAGTTTCTCCCATTCTTCTCTACAGATGCTCTCAAACTGTCAGTTTGGATGGGGAGCGTTTCTGCACAGCTATTTTCAGGACTCTCCAGAGATGTTAGATCCGGTTCAAGTCCGGGCTCTTGCTTGGCCACTCACTTACATTCAGAGACTCCTGCATTGTCTTGGCTGTGTGCTTAGGATCATTGTCCTGTTGGAAGGTGAACCTTCGCCCCAGTCTGAGGTCCTGATCGCGCTGGAGCAGATTTTCGTCAAGGATCTCTCTGTACGTTGCTCCGTTCATCTTTCCCTCGATCCTCACAAGTCTCCCAGTCCCTGCCGCAGAAAAACATCCACACTGCATGATGCTGCCACCACCATGCTTTACCGTAGGGATGGTGCCAGGTTTCCTCCAGACGTGACTCTTGGTTTCATCAGACCCTTAGGTGCCTTTTGGCAAACTCCAAGCGGGCTGTGATGTGCTTTTTACTGAAGAGTGGCTTCTGTCTGGCCGCTCTACCATAAAGGCTTGATTGGTGGAGTGCTGCTGAGATGGTTGTCCATTTGGAAGGTTCTCCCATCTCCACAGAGGAACTCTGGAGCTCTGTTAGAGTGACCATTGGGTTCTTGGTCACCTCCCTGACCAAGACCCTCTTCCCCCGATTGCTCAGTTTGGCCGGGTGTCCAGCTCTAGGAAGAGTCTTGGTGGTTCCAAACTTCTTCCATTTAAGAATGATGGAGGCAACTGTTTTCTTGGGGACCTCCAATGCTGCAAAGATATTTTGGTACCTTTCCCCAGATCTGTGCCTTGACCCAATCCTATCTCGGAGCTCTACGGACAATTCCTTCGACCTCATGGCTTGGTTTTTGCTCTGACATGTACTGTCAACTGTGGGACCTTATATAGACAGGTGTGTGCATTTCCAAATCATGTCCAATGAATTGAATTTACCACAGGTGGACTCCAATCAAGTTGCCGAAACATTTCAAGGATGATCAATGGAAACAGGATGCAGCTGAGCTCAACTTTAAGTCTTATAGCCAAGGTTTTGAATACTTATGTAAATACGGTATTTATGTTTTTTATGTTTAATAAATTTGCAAACATTTCTAAGAACCTGTTTTCGCTTAGTCATTGTGGGCTATTGTGTGTAGATTGCTGAGATGTTTCATTTTTTAAATCCATTTTAGAATACGGCTGTAACGTAACAAAATGTGGCAAAAATCAAGGGGTCTGAGTACTTTCCAAAAGCACTGCATTGCCAGTACCACCACTGAGGTATATAATTAAAACCCACCCAAACTAGGGCTACCTGAAAAATGAAAATGATCAATGAAGTCAACAGGTAGCCTATTGTTGTGACAAAGATGCGTCCGTAGCAGATTACTAAAAGGTACTTTATATGGATAATATTAAAGTAGGTAGGGTACCCTGTTTTTGCCAGGCAAACCAGAGAAAATTAAACAAGCGCTTTCTGGTCACTAATCTGGATATGTGCGCCCACCTTTGTGCGCCAATGCTGATGACTGGTCAACAATCAAGACACACAAGTTTTTGGTTCAGAAGCATAGATAAGATGTTTTTAAATCGAGAATTTGCTGCAATGCCATAGGCCTATGTTTGTGACGAGATTGAATAAGCAAAGATATAAATATAAAATACAAATGGTAGGCTACAAATATGTATGACAACACAGTACCAGTTAAAAGTTTGGACACACCACATTCAAGGGTTTTTCTTTATTTTTACTATTTTCTACATTGTAGAATAATAGTGAAGACATCAAAACTATGAAATAACATATGAAATTAGTTCTACAAAAATAGAACTGTTTGGCCATAATGACCATCGTTATGTTTGGAGAAAAAAGGGGGAGGCTTGCAAGCTGAAGAACAAAATCCCAACCGTGAAGCACGGGTGTGGCAGCATCATTTTGTGGGGATGCTTTGCTGCAGGAGGGACTGGTGCACTTCACAAAATAGATGGCATCGTGAGGCAGGAAAAGTATGTGGATATATTGAAGCAATATCTCAAGGCATCAGTCAGGAAGTTAAAGCTTGGTCGCAAATGGGTCTTCCAAATGGACAATGACCCCAAGCATTGTCCAAGCATTGTCCATTTTGCAGTTGTTGCAAAATGGTTTAAGGACAACAAAGTCAGGGTATTGGAGTGGCCATCACAAAGCCCTGACATGAATCCTATAGAACATTTGTGGGCAGAACTGAAAAAGCGTGTGTGTGCAAGGAGGCCTACAAACTTGACTCACCAGCTCTGTCAGGAGGAATGGGCCAAAATTCATCCAACTTATTGTTGGCTACCCGAAACATTTGACCCAAGTTAAACAATTTCAAGGCAATGCTACCAAATACTAATTGAGTGTATGTACATTTCTGACCCACTGGAATGTGATGAAAGAAATAAAAGCTGAAATAAATCCATCTGTCTACTATTATTCTGACATTTCACATTCTTAAAATAAATTGGTGATCTTAACTGACCTAAGACAGGGAATTTTTACTAGGATTAAATGTCAGGAATTGTGAAAAACTGAGTTTACATGTATTTGGCTAAGGTGTATGTAAACTTCTGACTTCAACTGTAATAGCACTCACAGCTTTCCAATAAAACAAAATCTGAGACATTTATGATCTGTTTACATATATTTTAGAGGCTATTTATACTGTAAATGTGTTTAACTGTATTTATAATTATATCACAATATTGAAAGTTGACTATAATTCTATTACACAGTTTCTGATACATAACATGGCTTATATCTATTTTTCTGCATAAGTAAAAGCAGGAAATGCATCCCCTAAGCCTCTACTGCCATTTATTCCAATTAGACTGGTTTTATATTTCTCCCTGACCAAGATGGCTGCCATTTGTTTTGCCCATTTCTGTAACTTTAAATGCTTGACATTCCCCTCTTGTAATTTAATAGGATCTCTATGATATTAACCTTGTATCCCATAGCAACATTGCAAGTAGCGGTCTGGGCCTAACTAGACCACCAACTGCCCTTCTGCAGTACAGGCCGCCGATCCAGGACCCATTTACAAAAAAGTTTAAGTACCTTCCTCGACCCTTGCCCCTGGAAATGATGTATGTTCTAAAAATCACACTGTCGACGCTCACCCTTGACGAGTGAGGGCATCAAAGATGCTGGGTTTAAAGAGAGGGTGAGGCGTGTTTCCCAATGAATCCAAAGAAATATGGACAGCAGAAGCTGTTGGGTACCGAGAGAATCAGGACACATGGATGATCACATATCCATTGCTCCTACTTTATTATAGAGGCTGCTTCACTGCTCGCAGACAGGCTGCTGTGATGGGGTCAAATTGGTTGCGGTTTGCTGGCATGATCTGCTATCTGTCCGTCATTCTTATGGACTTATATGTGATTCACCACCTGGATTCGGGCTTATGTAGCAACATTTGAATTTCTGTTTTTACATAGTTAAAAGTAGAGACTCAGAGCTACAAAATGCTATATCATACACTGCCTTTGAGGAAACAATGGGAAAGTAATTATGTTTTGAAAGTTGATCAACTTGTAAACTCACTTTTGAGAAAACCGTCTTTCAATGTTTTGGTGCTGATATTGTAGAGCCCTATTTTGTCTACACCCATTCAGCATTGTTCACACCCTCTTAAGCCCTAGCCCCACCCATCTCTTTAAGGGTTGATCCAACCGTTCTGTTACTAACTTACCAGCTACTTCCTGACATCTAAGAGAGAGAGAACAGTTCACTGAACATTACTCGCCCTATCGCTCTATCTGTGGTTTCGCATTCAGAGCGCACTTATGTGTATAACGACCCAGCCAGCTAACGTTAGCTAGCTAACAGTACAATTGAAATGAAACCACTTCCTGTCAAATTTAGATGTGTAATATCTGAAAATCTTACCAGTATGGTCTCCTGTCTGATGCCATGCATAGTTGCCCTTAGTTTGACGATGTAATCAAGACTGGTGTTTTCTCCATCTCCTACAGTGGGGGAAAAAAAGTATTTGATCCCCTGCTGATTTTGTACATTTGCCCACTGACAAAGAAAGGATCAGTCTATAATTTTAAAGGTAGGTTTCTTGAACAGTGAGAGACAGAATAACAACAAAAATATCCAGAAAAAAGCATGTCAGAAATGTTATAAATTGATTTGCATGTTAATGAGGGAAATAAGGCTTTCCACTAGATGATGGAACATTGCTGCGGGGACTTGCTTTCATTCAGCCATAAGAGCATTAGTAAGGTCGGGCACTGATGTTGGGCAATTAGGCCTTGCTCGCAGTCGGCGTTCCAATTCATCCCAAAGATGTTCGATGGAGGTCAGGGCTCTGTGCAGGCCAGTCAAGTTCTTCCCCAAACTATTGCCACAAAGTTGGAAGCACAGAATCGTCTAGAATGTCATTGTATGCTGTGGGGCGTAACCCGAACAATGAAAAACAGGCCCAGACCATTATTCCTACTCCACCAATCTTTACAGTTGGCACTATGCATTCGGGCAGGTAGCTTTCTCCTGGCATCCGCCAAACCTAGATTAGTCTGTTGGACTGCCAGATGGTGAAGCGGGATTTATCACTCCAGAGAATGCATTTCCACTGCTCCAGAGTCCAATGGCGGCGAGCTTTACACCACTCTAGCCGACGCTTGGCATTGCACATGGTGATCTTAGGCTTGAGTGTGTCTCCTCGGCCATGGAAACCCATTTCATGAAGCTCCCGACAAACAGTTATTGTGCTGACGTTCTTCCAGAGGCAAGTTGGCACTCGATAGTGAGTGTTGCAACCGAGGACAGACAATTTTTACGTGCTTCAGCACTCGGCGGTCCTGTTATGTGAGATTGTGTGGCCTACCACTTTGCGACTGAGCTGTTGTTGCTCCTAGACGTGCCACTTCACAATTAACAGCACTTACAGTTGACCGGGGCAAGGCAGAAATTTGACGAACTGACTTGTTGGAAAGGTGCCATCCTATAACGGTGCCAAGTTGAAAGTTACTGAGCTCTTCAGTAAGGCCATTCTACTGCCAAGATTTGTCTATGGTGCTTCTACACCTGCATTACTTGCTGTTTGGGGTTTTAGGCTGGGTTTCTGTACAGCACTCTGAGATATCAGCTGATGTAAGAAGGGCTATATAAATACATTTGATTTGATTTGATATGGAGATTGCATGGCTGTGTGCTCGATTTTATACACCTGTCAGCAACGGGTGGCTGAAGTAGTCAAATCCACTAATTTGAAGTGTGTCCACATACCAGTCAACAGTTTGGACATGCCTACTCATCCAAGGGTTTTCCTTCTTTTTCTTTTCTTTTTCTACATTGTAGAATAATAGTGAAGACATCAAAACTATGAAATAACACATATGAAATTATGTAGTAAACAAAAAAGTGTTTAAACAAATCAAAATATATTTTATATTTGAATTTCTTCAAAGTAGACACCCTTTGTCTTGATGACAGCTTTGCACACTACCAATAGGTGCCCATCATTGCGAGGTATTGCAAAACCTCCCTGGTCTTTGTGATTGAATTGGTGTTTGAAATGTACTGCTCGACTGGAGGACCTTACAGATAATTGTATTTGTGGGGTACAAAGATGAGGTAGTCATTAAAGTCAAACACTTTTATCCATGCAACTTATTTTGTGACTTGTTAAGCACATTTTTACTCCTGAACATATTTAGGCTTGCTATAACAAAGGGGATTGAATACTTATTCACTCAAGACATTTCAGCTTTTCATTTTTAATTAATTTGTAAAAATTGCAAAAAACATTATCCCACTTTGACATTATGGGGAATTGTGTGTAAGCCAGTGACAAAAAAATCTCAAATTAATCATTTTAAATTCTGGCTGTAACACACAGAAATGTGGAAAAAGTAAACGGGTTTGAATACTTTCTGAAGACACTGTAGTTAACAGTTTCCTTCAAACCGCACACAGAAACATAAACATAGTATCCACGAGTTCATCTGACTCTGGGGAAGTTGACAAAGTGCCTCATTGCCAAAATCCTGAAGTATCCTTTTAATGTTTATATGCCACATGATAACATACTAGTGTACAGGGCCTCTTTGGTTCCATAAGATTGCCTTGCGTACTTCCAAGGGACTTGCATGTACGGGACATCCAAGACATTCATGTACAGGACAGGACATTAAGGCACGAATGGTGTAGATTAGTGATGCACCTATATGACATTTTTGGCCGATATCCGATATTTTCCTTGCCAAAAAAACCCGGTACCGATAACCGATATTAAAAATGTTAGTGGCCTTTTAAGCATTCTAGTACAGTTAAATAGTTAACACACACACATGGACGCAGCAGTCTAAGGCACTGCATCTTAGTGTAAGAGGCGTAACTACAGTCCCTGGTTCGAATCCAGGCTATATCACATCCGGCCGTGATTGGGAGTCCCATACGGCGGCGCACAATTGGCTGTCATTGTAAATAAGAATTCGTTCTTAACTGACTTGCCTAGTTAAATAAAGGTTACACACACACACACCACACTGACCATTTACGTATGTCCCCATTACCAGTAAAACATAATCAATACCTATTTCTTTCACTTACTTGCTGTGCTGTTTTGTTGTTCATTTGTTCGGTCATTTCATTCTCAACCAGGATTTCTATGGAATGCCGTTTGGGTCTTTGCATGTCAAAAAAGATGGGAAAAATTACACTATTTGAAGTGTCAAATAACACTATTTGAGTGTCAAATAAGCTTGTTGACCAATGAGGACCTGAATATGACTGCACGTCACATAATAATTTAACACGTTCATACATTTTTTACATAGTTATTACACATTGATTACACTATCACTCATATTTCATATGTCACAACGATTCATCAATACGTATGCTATGATGCTGGTAAAGTTATCTCACGCACCTTCAGTGCTGGTCATAAAAAAAAGCTAGCTAGCTCATGGATGCAAACAATGTTCTTCCCCAAAAACATAGCAAGACGACATCTGTTTCAGTAGCAATTAGTTAGCTAACTATATAGCTAGGTGTCATCTGAAATAACCCTAATTTATAAGACAGTTCTTATGTGATTAATGGTGGTCGGACACATCTATGTGAGGCTAGCCACAATAAGGACTAGCCACAGTACTGGACTTTGCTGTTAGCCTTCAAAAATTAAAGTATGGCATAATTCTACTATTTGTATTAATTTGCATCACTGTCAATGACATTCTTTTATTTTGAAGGCACACCACAAATCCCACTATTGTGTCTAATCCTTATTGTGATTAGCTTCACAACACAGTTTCATGTATTTTTTTATTTCACCTTTATTTAACCAGGTAGGCCAGTTGAGAACAAGATCTAATTTACAACTCCGACCTGGCCAAGATAATGCAAAGCAGTGCAACAAAAACAACAACACAGAGTTACACATAAACAAACGTACAGTCAATAGTCACATAACCCGGTCCGGTCGAGCGTCACTAGCCAGATGAAGCTAGGTGGCTGCTTATAACGTTAGCTTTGGGCAACCAGGTTAAGTAGCTGGCTAGCTATTTATTTTCATGAACTGAAGTTCAATTTCAATAGGCGAACAACAAGTGGCAACCTAGCTAATACTTACTCACAAGGATTCCTAAATCATTGCTAAGAATAATGAAAATGACTGCAGTTTCTACTGGTCATTGTTTTCAGGCTGGTTGTATTGGTGCTAGCTAGGTACCAAGCTAAAACTCGCTACCCCAGAAGTTGCGGTCGAACAAATTATGCTTTATTACCAACGCGGTATTGTAAACACATCATTTGTGGCCGGTGTTTGCTTGTTTGCAGACTTTTTTGTACAGCTTTGACAGTGCTACTGTATCTTTTTTTGACACGTAAAGACCCAAACGGCATTCCATAATATGTATGTCATGAAGCTAATAGCAGTGACGCTATTATTGTGTAACTCCGGTAGGGCAACATCTGAAAAATAGCGCACTTGGTAGTGTGTACCGATGCTCGACCAGTCGGCGAAAGCCAACATCACCCACAACAGAGAACAATTGATTGTCAAGGGCAATAAATTCCGTTATCTTGGCTTTAATGGATTTCGCCTTTGAGTTGTCCCACTGAAATTTTCTTACTCTTTCAAATGACAGCTGGACTTGTTGACTGCTCGATCCACACAGCAGACATTGTGTGGGCTAGGTTAGGAATGCTGTGTTGCACGTGTAGTGCAACATTTTACGAGGCATCATTATGTCATGTACCTATGTTATATAGGTATGCACGGTAGCTTAGGTTTAAAATATATGGTGATGAGATGAAGCCCAGTGGCCGGCAATGGGAGAAGATGGAGCAAGATGGATTTTGGCCGACATTCTACTAATTTTGTCATTGATGGAACATTTGATCTCAATACAGTTTTCTGTTCCCAGAACTAGTCATTAACAGAGTGAACTATGCTTCGTAGACTTTACCCTTTGCCAAAGTTTCTATAAATTGTGTTGTTTAGGAGTGCAAGGGCGAATTGAGTTATTGCACACGCGCACTTCACAGAGTAGGCGTTCCTTAATGTAAATATGCAAATACATGCTAGAAAGATACCAATAGGATCTCAGCTCCTTGCTTGTTTTGCCCACTATGATTCATTTGCTCCCATTGGAAACAACAGGCTGTGGTCTATCTTGAGTTAGTTCTAAACACCTTTGGTGACCCTGCTGCCTGTGTCTGTCACGCTCTGCTAGCTTCTGTTCTTTCTCTGAGGTGCTACTGCTAACTTATTCCTCTGTTAGTTAGCCTGGTGGAAACAGGAGCCATAAGCATTAGGCACACAGCACTACCCCAGCACTGTCACGCAACTGACACTAGCACGCTCACCTGCCCCCACACAAACTTCCCTGCTATCTTTTTTTCCCTTCTATCTTGTCTTGTTTTCTGATCTGTTGCTGGCTGGTACCTTTCATTACACACACTACTAAAGGGCAGGTAGCTGATCGGCCAGCTGTGTAATACATAGAGAGAAATATTTGTTTCTACTGAGAAGGTAAACCTTAAATCCACTATGTTCTGTTCTGTCTGATAATGAGTTTGTTTCTCCTTGGGCTCCCTAATACTTTGCATGCACACACACACACACCACACACACCCCAGATGGGCGGTAGATGGTGCAGAGAAAGCACTGGCAGTAGAGTTAATAGGTGTTTACGCAGGCTGCACCTTTAAATGTGATCCACGGAGAGAGGCTGGCCACTGAGCTAAAGGGAGTGAGGGAGGATGAGAGAGAGAGAGGCTGGTCACTGAGCCGGAGGGAGGGAGGGAGGGAGGGAGGGAGGGAGGGAGGGAGGGAGGGAGGGAGGGAGGGAGGGAGGGAGGGAGGGAGGGAGGGAGGGAGGGAGGGAGGGAGGGAGGGAGGGAGGGAGGGAGGGAGGGGCGAGACAGAGGGGAGGAGGAGAGAGACTGTCAGGCAGATAAATTGAGAAAGAGATTGAGAGGGAGAGAGCACACTGAGGTTGCTCAGATCAGCGGTAGCTAGCGGTGCAGGTTGAGACCAGCAGCAGTTTTAGCTTTAGTTTAGGAAGCAGAAGCCGCATCCTATCCATCTGTCCAAGCTGCCTGTCTGCCTGCCTGCTGCCAGTAGCTGGCGTACGTGTGTCTGTGTGTTCAGAGGCTGGCGGGCAGTGCCATCTCTGTGTGTGTGTGTGACAGCCATGTGTGTGGAGCTGCAGGACCATGTCTGACTCTTTTTGGACCGTGCTCTCCAATTTTTCCCTGCCGGAGAGAAGCATGCTGCGCCGATCCAAGAGGTATCTCTCCATTTCCTCTTCTCTGATCCCTTGCTTTCTCAGTTTTAATTTGTCTGTCTCTATAATGTGTCTCCTTACCCCTTTTTCCTCTTCCTCTTTTTAAATGCGTCTCCTCTCCCTCTTTCTCTCCGGTGTGTTTTCTGCTGGACTTGGTTTTAAGATGAAGGTCAGGAAATGACTTTTGCCAGTCTGGTTTAGGGATAATAGGTTGCATGCAGTTGCTGGCGCTTTGTGAGGATTAGAGTTTCCTTGTTTTGAACATTTGTGAGGTATGATCTAACCATATTGCGCACATTTAGCGCAGTTCTTTTGCTCTCTCCCTCCCTATCTCTGTCTCTCTCGCTCTCTGTTTCCCTCTCTCGGTTTCTCTTTTTCTCTCTCGGTTTCTCTCTCTCTTTCTTTTAATATGTAGATGTGGCTTTTAGACAGGCAATACAGAGCTGTACTTACAGTACCAGCAAATGTCTAACTCCCTGTTAATAACAGTGAGCTTTGTAACACACACTCACACACAGACACACTTCATATCTCTCTACAGTCAACAGTGTACACTCTTAGGAACAAAAGGTGCTATCCAGAACCTAAAAGGATTCTTTGGCTGTCCCCATAGGAGAACCCTTTGAAGAACCATTTTTGGTTCCAGGTTGAACCCTTTTGGCTTCCATATATGACCCATTCCACAGGGGGTTCTACCTGGAACCAAAAAGGGTTATCCTATGGGGACAGCCGAATAACCCTTTTGGAACTCTTTTTTCTAAGAGTTTTCTAAACGCTTAGACACATTCTGGGCAGACAGACAAACAGACAGATAGACAGACAGGGGGTTAGGCAGGGACAAAGTGACTCTTGCATAGTAATAGTGTGCTGTGCTGTGCTGTGCTGCCTAGGGGGTGAGTGAGTGGGCAGGCATGGTTAGGCTCACTCTCACTGATTCACTGTAGTTTTATGGACTTGACATGGAACTGCTAGAGCAGCTAGACTATGGATGTAGCCATTCTAGCAAACTGAAACCCCCTTAGTTTGACTGTGCTGGTGATGTGAGCACTGCCCCTCACTCGCTCTGGAAATGTTCTCCATCTCTGCTCTCAGTTTGATCTGCTGTCGTATAATTCCTCAGATCTCTCCTGCTCTATGTGGCTCACACCTGTGAAGTGTGTATGTACAGTACCTGTCAAAAGTTTGTACACACCTACTCATACAAGGGCTTTTCTTAATTTTTTAACTATTTTCTACATTGTAGAATAATAGTGAAGACATCAAAACTATGATATAACACATATGGAATCATGTAGTAAGCAAAAAAGTGTTAAACCAATCAAAATATATTTTATAGTTGAGATTCTTCAAAGTAGCCACCTTTTGTCTTGATAACAGCTTTGCACACACTTGGCGTATTCTCTCAACTAGCATCACCTGGAATGCTTTCCCAACAGTCTTGAAGGAGTTCCCACATTTGCTGAGCACTTGTTGGCATTTTTGTCTTCACTCTGCGGTCCAACTCACCATCTCAATTCGGTTGGGGTAGGGTGATTGTGGAGGCCAGGTCATCTGATGCAGCACTCCATCACTCTCCTTCTTGGTCAAATAGCCCTTACACAGCCTGGAGGTGTGTTGGGTCATTGTCCTGTTGAAAAACAAATGATAGTCTCACTAAGCGCAAACCAGATGGGATGGCGTATCGCTGCTGAATGCTGTGGTAGCCATGCTGGTTGTGTGCCTTGAATTTAAATAAATCACAGATAGTGTCACTAGCAAAGCACCATCACACCTCCTCCTCCATACTTCATGGTGGGAACCACACATGCGGAGATCATCCTTTCACCTACTCGGCGTCTCACAAAGACACTGCGGTTGGAACCAAAAATCTCAAATTTGTACTCATCAGACCAAAAGACAGATTTCCATTGGTCTAATCTCCATTGCGGAAGACACATTTCAGTTGAAGGCATTCCGTTGTACAACTGACTAGGTATTCCCCTTTCCCTTTCCCTTCCTGCTCGTGTTTCTTGGCCCTAGCCAGTCTCTTCTTATTATTGGTGTCATTTAGTAGTGGGTTCTTTGCAGCAATTTGACCATGAAGGCCTGATTCACACAGTTTCCTCTGAACAGTTGATGTTAAGATGTGTCTGTTACTTGAACTCTGTGAAGCATTTATTTGGGCTGCAATTTCTGAGGCTGGTAACTCTAATGAACTTATCCTCTGCAGCAGAGGTAACTCTGGCTCTTGCTTTCCTGTGGCGGTCCTCATGAGAGCCAGTTTCATCATAGCGCTTGATGGTTTTTGCGACTGTACTTGAACAAACTTTCAAAGTTCTTGACATTTCTGGATTGACTGACCATGTCTTAAAGTAATGATGGACTGTCGTTTCTCTTTGCTTATTTGTGCTGTTCTTTCCATAATATGGACTTGGTCTTTTACCAAATCTTCTATACTACCACTACCTTGTCACAACACAACTGATTGGCTCAAACACATTAAGAAGGAAAGAAATTCCACAAATTAACTTTTAACTTCTATGGGCTACGTGGGACGCTAGCGTCCCACCTGCGGGACACACTATTCAACAACCAGTGAAATAGCATGGCACAAAATACAAAACAGCAAAAATGTCATAATTTCATTTTCTCAAATAATCAACTATTTTACACCATTTTAAAGATAAACTTCTCGTTAATCTAACCACATTGTCCGATTTGAAAAAGGCTTTACGGGGAAAGCATAAAATTAGATTATGTTAGGACATAAACTTCACAAGAAAAACCACACAGCCATTTTCCAAGCAAGGACATGCATCACAAAAAACAAAAATACAGCTAAAATATTCACTAACCTTTGATGATCTTCGTCAGATGACACTGATAGGACTTCATGTTACACAATACATGTATGTTTTGCTCGATAAAGTTCATATTTATATCCAAAAACCCCAATTTACATTGGCGCGTGATGTTCAGAAAATGTATTTCCACCAAAACATTCGGTGAATGAGCACATTCATTTACAAAAATACTCACCATAAACGTTGATAAAATTTACAACAGTTATTGAAAGAATTATAGATATACTTCTCCTTAATGCAACCGCTGTGTCAGATTTTAAAATAGCTTTATGGAGAAAGCACATTTTTCAATATTCTACATAGCTCAGCCATCAAAGCAAGCTATACAGATACCCGCCAAGTTCTGGGGTCAACTAAACTCAGAATTAGTATTATAAATATTCTCTTACCTTTGCTGATCTTCGTCAGAATGCACTCCCAGGACTCCTACTTCCACAAGAAATTTAATTTTTGTTCGAAATACTCAAAATGTATGTCCAAATACCTCCGTTTTGTTCGTGTGTTCAGATCACTATCCAAAGGCATAACGCGCGAGCGTAAATCCAGACACAAAAAGTCAAATAGTTCCATTACCGTTCGTAGAAACATGTCAAACGTTGTTTACAATCAATCCTTATGGTCTTTTTAACATAAAACGTCGATAATATTCCAACCGGACAGTAGCGTATTCATTACAGAGGAAAAAGAAGGAGTGGCGCGCGAAACGTGCCCGCGCAGTAAACAACTCACTGGTCCCAGGCAGTCCACTCATTGACTGAGCTCATATTTTATGCCCAGTAACAGGAGAAGGATGAAACACGTTTCTAAAGGCTGTTGACAGCCAATGGAAGCATTAGGAAGTGCAACGTGACCCCACAGACACTAGTTTCGATAGGGATTCAAAAGAAGAACTACAATTCTGAGATTTCCAACTTCCTGGTTGGATTCTTCTCAGGTTTTTGCCTGCCATATGAGTTCTGTTATACTCACAGACATCATTCAAACAGTTTTAGAAACTTCAGAGTGTTTTCTATCCAAATCTACTAATAATATGCAAATATTTGACTCTGGGCCCGAGTATTAGGCAGTTTACTCTGGGCACGCTTTTCATCCGAAAATGAAAATACCGCCCCCTATACCTTAAAAATTTAACAGGTTAAAAATCATGAACCAAAAACTAACGTGACCAGCAACAACAAAAAAATTCACTGGCACCCTCGTGACCAATTAGAAATTGATGTCGCACTGCCAAGTCAAAGGGTTACAATGCATTCCATCTGATTGAAATGCATTCCATCTGACTACCTCATGAAGCTGGTTGAGAGAATGCCAAGAGTGTGCAAAGCTGTCATCAAGGCAAAGGGTGGCTACTTTGAAGAATCTCAAATATAAAATATATTTTGATTTGTTTAACAGTTTTTTGGTTACTACATGATTCCATATGTGCTATTTCATAGTGTTGATGTCTTCACTATTATTCTACAATGTAGAAAATAGTAAAATTAAAGAAAAACCCTTGAATGAGTAAGTGTGTCCAAACTTTTGACTGATACTGTATGTGCGTTGTCTACAGCCACTGGGCTCTGTTGGTCTTAGATATGATCTAACTGATCTTAGATATTTGTGTATGTGTGTGTGTATGACTGATCTTAGATATTTGTGTATGTGTGTGTGTGTGTGTGTGTGTGTGTGTGTGTGTGTGTGTGTGTGTGTGTGTGTGTATGATACCACAGCAGGGTGAGTTTAATGAGCCACCTACGCAGCTGTTTGCTCACTGTTTGTTCATTTATCTCTCCTGTCAACTCTGCTCCTGCCGCTGTCACTGCGTAGTGTGTTGGTGTGTGTGACTCTGTGACAGGGTGACAGCGCCCTGTACGTGAATGGTAATTGCATAGTAGATAACCCCTGTCTCATTCACAGACTATCTATCTCTGATAATCCTAACGCCTGTTTACATAGCAGCAACCCTACTGCTCACCTTAACCTAGCCCCTGCGTGTGTGTGTGATCGTGTCTGGGAGCATGTGTGTGACCGCATATGTGAGCGCGTGCACATGTGTGCATGTAGGACTTAGAAGGGCTCAAAACTGTGACCAAAACACTTGCATTTGTAACCCTTTGACTTGGCAGTGCGACATCAATTTCTAATTGGTCACGAGGGTGCCAGTGATTTTTTTTTTTGCTGGTCACGTCAGTTTTTGGTTCACGATTTTTTGTATCAAGATTTATTCAAAAAGCAATGGGTATGCAACAATGGGTTTGCAGACCAGGTATTCAAAAAGTTTGATCCAAAGTCTTGGTTGAATCTTTGCAATGATCTATTCATTCATCATGCACTGTTTGAATGAAAAGGTGTAAAAGCTTTTCCAAACAACCTTCCCAATTAAATGTTGACAGCAAAGTAGGCCTACCTGGCAGAATTATATCTGATGATTTATATCAATAGTGGGGCATTTGTCTTGCAAACTCTGACATCACATGTACTTGCAGCCTGCACTGTTCATTGTACAGTACAAAAACACAGCTAGCCAAACTCTCTTGCTAAAAGCACAATTGAATTAAAGGGCTCTACACCCTCCCAATAATGTTTGCCTGATTGGTCCCAGACCTCAAGTGGTATCCTGATGTAGTTTTAGAATTCTTGTGGACTTAGAACATCCAATTTATAAAAATGTGGGAGAGGAACTGAAAAATTAGGAAGACTCGGAAACCTGGAAATGAAAAACTGAATTTAGCAAAAGATTAAACAGATTTGATAGGGCCTTACAACTGTAGAGTGACTGTTCAAAATCGCTAACAATAACACCCTTTTTGAGATTGCGCACAGGTTTTTGGTTTTCCCTTCAAACAATCAATGTAAATATGACATTGTCAAGTTAAAATGTAATTATTTGTGTATGGAGGGTAGGTCATTATAGGCTATCGGCTACTTGCTCAGCCCGTAATAAAGATAACATTTAAATGAGGTACGCATTATCCACTTTCCCGGGCAGTATTCTTTTCATTCTGGCCAGTAACTTTTATTTGGCACTGGCCCGCTGTACCACTGGCAAATTTACCTGAATGTCAAGCCCTATAAGGACATGCTAGTTTAAAAGATGACTAATCTTTATTAGCCTGGTGTGGAATGTTATGGGACACAGGTCAGGTCATTATGGGCACACATCAGCAAACAATTGGTGCTACCAAATCATGTGCTAGTGCAATCAACTGAAATAGTTGGTGGCTGCTTAGGTGAGTTCTCTTGCATGGAGTTATATGATACGGTAGATTATTGCTGTGATGTGTGATATGCTACCGCCAATACCATGTTTAGTGTGATGACAGATAGCTGTGTGACAGGGACACCTGGCCTGGCTGTGGGTGTCTCAGTGCTGTTAGCTGAGTCAATTGGGAGGGAGGCAGTAACAAGGTATACTGTGTTGTGTTCGTGCACCAGCTCTGAGGAGTAGCTTGAGAGATGCTTGAGAGATGGGAATGTGTGAAAGAATGTTCTGTAACATGTCCAGACCTAGTCAGTGCTTTCTGAATGTCCCCATGGAGCTCTCATCCTCTCTCTTTTAAACCTCTCTCTTCTTATCTCTCCTCCTTTCTTCATCACTCCTTCTCTCTCTGTGGTAGCAGATTAGGGGCGATTAATTATTCCTCTGACTCAATGAAGTGAGGGAGGGAGCCTCGCTGTGTCCAGGCCACCTGTCTCTGTCTGTGCATACGTCACTCATATTGTGTCTCTACATTGTATTGGTATCCCAGGGTGCGTGCGTTGCGTGTTTAGCCAGCTGTTATTGTATTCTGGAAGCATTGCCATGGAATGTGCTGCAGTGTTACGTTGTCTATATCCTCCTGATGTTAGAAAATTAGGGATTGATTATTATATCCTCCATCCTCGGTTTTTCTCCCTCTCTTCACCCTTTTCCCCTTGACCTTTTTCTCTAATGATCTTGTATTCTTAGCTTCCTGGCTGTGAGGTATTTGTACAGTCATAGCACAATCAATACCTGATTGAGGCAGTAGAGACCTAGAAATACACTCAGTGGCCACCCCGTTCACGAAAGTGTTTGGCTCCTACAGACAGTGAGTCACGTGGCTTGCTACATTGAAGCAGGCAGACAGGCATCGAGGCATACAGTTACTGTTCGATTGAACATTAGACTGGGTAAAACTAGTGACCTAAGCGACTTTGAGCATGGTTTGATCATTGATGCCAGGTGCGCTGGTTCCAGTATCTCAGAAACAGCCAGCCTCCTGGGCTTTTCACGCATGACAGTGTCTAGGGTTTTCAGAGAAAGTGGCGACGAACAAAAAACATCCAGTCAGCAGCAGTCCTGTGGGTCAAAGCATTGGAAAAGCATTCCTCATGAAGCTGGTTGAGAGAATGTCAAGAGTGGGCAAAGCTGACATCAAGGTAAAGGGTGGCCACTTTCAAGAATCTCAAATATAAAATATATTTTGATTTGTTTAACACTTTTTTGGTTACTACATGATTATTTCATAGTTTTGATGTCTTTACTATTGTTCTACAATGTAGAAAATTGTCAAAATAAAGAAAAACCCTTGAATGAATATGTGTGTCCAAACTTTTGACTGGTACTGTATGTGTATATATATTTTTTATTTATTTGTTTGTTTAACACTTTTTTGGTTACTACATGATTCCATATGTGTTATTTCATAGTTTTAATGCCTTTACTATTATTCTACAATGTAGAAAATTGTAAAAATAAAGATAAACCCTTGAATGAATATGTGTGTCCAAACTTTTGACTGGTACTGTATCTATATCTATATATTTTTTTTACTGTTTCGACTAAAAACCCGCCCAATACTTTTCTTTTGCAGAAAAAACACTGAGTGTGATTTGGCTGCTGTCGATACTGTTGTCCTGTGGCTAGAGAGAGAAATGTTGCAGGCTAGTCTGCCTCTAAATCCGTCCATCTATCTCCCCTACCATTGTATACGCGGTACGCCAGACCCCCTGCCTGCCTAACTCTGCCCCCCACCCCCATAAAAAAACTTTGTCTGGTTGTTAATTTGGAGGCCCTTTTCCACTACTGGGCTGCATCATACATGTAGGCTATCAGAACCAGTGATGGTGATTCCGGTCTCTCTCTCAGGTCGGTCTGTCTCGGGTTGACTTCCTTCTAGCAGTGATTGTGATTCAAGTCTCTCTCTCTGTTGACTCCCTGTTAGCAGTGATGGTGATTCTGGTCGCTCTGTTGACTCCCTGTTAGCAGGTGTCTCTGTATAATTGCGGCGTTCTCGTGTTAGCCTAATTGGCTTGTCACATCAGCTGAGTGTAATTATGTTGTTTAACTCCTGATGTGTGGCGTCTACCCGCCTGCCGCCTGCCTGTCGAACCCCCGGCCGGCCCCCTCATTGAACTGTTTGGTGAGACAATTAGAGCCGGTAATTACTTATATAAAGAAAATTATTAATTGACATTTAACATTCAAATCTCATTTCACATTTCCAATTCCAATCCCTCTCTTGTCTGTCTGTTTTGTGTGTAGGTGTGTATGCATGTGTGCCAGGCTTTCCTTAGGAAAATGTGGCACCGGACATTTTAATTTAACGACATTTGAGAAATTTACTGCACCCATATGCAATGACAGAAATCCCATTTAGATTATGGCTAGCCATCTTAACAGAACATGCACCTCGAGGATGCACAGCGATCGTTCTTCTTGCCTGAATTCCGATGCGCACTTTGAAGATGTTAGAATAACTGCCATATTTACAACAAGACCAATAACGAATAGCAAAATCATTAGCCTATGTCAATCCCCATAAAAGTTGACATAATCTATTGGTCAGTTTGTAATTCTGTGCAAGAAAGAAATAGCCTATTCCAAACAGACTATGGGACAGTTGTGGGGCGATAGATCCCAAATTCATACAACCAGTAGACCTGGTCTACAAAAAACAATACTTTAAAAAGCAATGAGTCTGATACAACAGCTCTAAACTTTTATTTTTTTCACATTATAAGTGTGCACAAGGCAGTAGGCTACATGCGAATGTTCGTTCCATAATGCAATTACCGGGAAAACACCATTGTAAAAAGCATACGTATCATGTGAGCGGTTTCATGTGACAGAGATGAAAATATCTGAAAGAAGGGAGATCTAAAGATGGAAAAACTAGCATGGTTTGCTTATATGACTAGGATTGTGCCTTTGGCTACTGGATAATGAAAGCAAGTTGATTTGAAAAGCAATAGAACATAGACTACTGGTTTCAATGGCATATGGAAATATTTGTAAAATCTCAGAAGGCACAACTCGTCAGTCCTTGTCACAGATGGGCTATTGCAGCAGAAGACCACACTGGGTTCCACTTCCTATCAGCTAAAAACAAGAAGAAGCGGCTCCAGTGGGCACATGATCACCAACACTGGACAATTGGGGAGTGGATTTGCCTGGTCCGACAAATCCTGGCTCCTGTCGTGTCATGCTGATTGCAGAGTAAGGATTTGGCGTAAGCACCATGAGTCCATGGCCCCATTCTGCCTTGTGTCAATGGTACAGGCTGGTGGCGGTGGTATAATGGTGTGCAGAATGTTTTCCTGGCACACGTTAGGTCCCTTGATACCAACTGTGATTTGTTTCAGGAAACTAGGTGTATGTCGTGCGTCACTACTTCACAGGAGAGGCATTTGAACTTAAAAATGTTTTGGGCAGAAATGCCTTCTGGAACATGTGAACTTTCATGTGCCTTAATAATAAACTTGTATGCCATCTGTAAATACGAATAAAAAAAATTATGAGCCTAGTTTGTTTAGCCACAGAAAAAGACAGGAACCTTCCGCTTGCCATGATTGGCTGAGATAATGGATGGGATGGACATGCCGAGAGATAAGTTCAGATTGATCTGCCATGTAGCACCTTTCTGTCTATAACATGAGCTGTCGAAAAGATAACACAGAAGGCTGATGAATAAAACACCTGTCTCTGGATTAAATCTTCAAACTAAGGGCAACAATGGCATCCGTGACAAAGGGAGAAGAGTTCATCCATGTATATGGGAAAGAGAGTCTAGCTAGCTACATTTTCAGATATTATACGTTTCTAATTTTGTCAGAAAGTCATTTTCGTTGCAAGTGAAATCATACTATTAGCTAGCTAGCTAACGTTAGCTGGCTGGCTGGCTGGCTCGCTCGCTAGCTAGCTAATATTATCTGTATGATATTTGTAGTAATATTATTCATATCTCAGAGCCATTTGCATTGCTAGTTATAGCCTAATGTTAGCTAGCTAGCTAACATTGAACCTAGCTAGTTGGTTAGCTTTATCTACCTGTAGATTCATACAGGGGAATAATGAGATGAGTTGGGATTATGGTTCATTGTTTAACTAGCTAGCTAGCTACATGTCTAAACAAAAGACTCCACTATGCAAGTAACCATTAAACTGTACCGTTTACACCTTCTGTACCCTGTACATGAAACTTTGATTGTATTTGATATAGTGTGTGTTCACCAGAGACGGTAATGTGAAGAACAACATGATCTGCACCAAAGTCAAATTATGATATAATGTTAGGCCAACGAGACAGTGTCCAAGTTTTAAAATTCTCTGGTAGAATGCCCTGCTTTTATTTTGTCACACTCACAACCGTAAGCAATTTTCTGTAATTTGCTCGCCATTAACTTGTAAATAATTATCTTATTGTGAGTTTATTTTCCTGTAATAATTAATACAAATGATCTGAAGTTAAGATGTTGTCAGCTATTTGATATGATTGTTTGAACTGGCTAGCCAGCTAACATAACGTTAGATAGCTAGCTAACAAGCTAGAAATTAACCAAAACATTGTTCAGAAAGTTGTTTTTAGTTTCAGGTTTGCTAAATTAACATATACTAAATTCATTTTTAAACGGATGGGTTTATTTGTGTTAAAATACACCAGTTATGCTATTTTGGACCACCAGGCTGCTAATGTCGTTTTTGTGTTTATACTTTTTCATAACGACAACGTCAAGTGTGATGTCGGATGACAGGACATCACTAGAGATTCATGGATAAGGGGGCTAAGCCTCTTTTAGGGGGGTCTGGGCATACTCCCCCAGGATTTTTTTAAAATCCCCCCAAAACATCTTTTCATCATGTATTTTTTAGAGTAACAACGGGTGTAAAATCTAGCAAAATAAGGTTATTTTTGGTCAAGGTTGGCTAAAAGTATACCTGTCTCATAGTTCTAATCTAATATGACTTACTTAAATTCTATCCAAATAAAGGAATTAAAGTCCACTCTGTCCCCATCCATCCAACACCATCAAAAGCACTTGCAAGCCTTTTCTGACCCATTGTCTTACGCAACCAGGAGTGCAGCCGGCGCAGTGCACTAAAGGACCTTTCACAGGAGCAGCTGATTACAGGACTTGTGAGGGCAACCTGAATGATTTCCTTCAGAGAAGGAAACATCATCATCCAGGAGGTTATGCACAGCAAGCATATCTTTGGGAGGACATCCAGTCTCTCTTTTCCGGGCAAGAAAGTTTCTGGCCACCAACATCTCTTCTGTTTTAACATCAATACCGTAGTGCTTGGCAAACTCAGTGAAGCATGATGTAGCTAGGACGTTTTTTGAGTTGGGGCTGCATGCCTGTATGCCTTTGAGCAAACCTGCATCTACAGTCGAGAATCACTGGTCAAGCTCACAAACCACCCTGTCCAAGCAGGGGAGCAACAACTCTGTTTTCATTGTTTGGGAACATGAGAATTCTGTGCCTAAACCCAAGGAGGTCTCCACCACAAAATCTCCCATTTTTGTTTGATTGCGCTTTCTTGCTGCATCTGCCTCTCGAATATTGTGAATTTCAGTGCTTTGGTTCTGTCATAAAGTTCTGTGGCAAATGCATGTGTGTGTTTGCCTATCAGTGTGTCACATACAGCTTGTTTGCCCTAAACAAGCTTCTGCCAGGTAAACAGTCTCTTTCTGGAGGAACTTGTGTAGTGCCTCAGAAAGAAGGGACTGAAACATCAGTAGCAAATACACGGCGGAGAACTTATAAAGCTTTGCTCTCAGACCAACAGCTATGGGGGATCAAATGGCAGATAGACAATCAAAAATAGCAGTTAAAGTGTCCATGACTGCATTTATGGACCGTAGCTGGCATGCCCAGTGAGTGTTTGAGAGCTGTACAAGTTCAGCTGATGCTATTCCAAGTTTGGACTGAGCTTCTTTGAACTTGTGGTGGTTAACTAGGGATTTACTGAAAAACGAATACACATTCTCCAAGAAACTGGAAAACTCAGCAGCCTCCATAATAGCCCTGCACCAAATTAAGCCAAATTAAGCATAGTATGAGCATAGCAATGTACATACATTGCCTTCCGGATGCAGCAGTCTGAAATGTGCTCGCACACCTCCTTTGGACCCACTCATGACACCTGCACCATCATAGGTCTGTGCAACACACCTTGGGCCTGCTACCCCTCTCATTTGGAGGTGCTGTTGCAACTCATTTGCTATTTATTGGGGATCAAATTACTTGATTTCTGCTAGTGCTAGTAAATGCTCCTTAACTGTCCCTTCTGTCACATACCTAACACACAGAGCCAACTGTTCAGACTGCCCATCCCTGGCCTCATCCACCATAATGGCATACATGACAGACTTTGACATCTCAGAGACTATGGTGTCTGTAATCTCTTGAGCACAGCATTCGATCATGTCATTTTGAGATTCTGGTGAGAGATACGTCACATTTGATTTAGTATTGTACCTTTGCAGGAAAGGGTCAAACTCCTTCAAAAGCTCCATACATTCAAGAAAGTTCCCTCTATTTGTGCTTTCACTAGATTCATCGTTGGCACGGAAAGAGAGCCCCTGTCTTCCTAACATTGAGGTGAATGCAACAATTCTCCTCAGATACTCCCTTCTCTCTGCAATATCACTAGCATGGGCAGATGTTAAAATCTGAGCAATGTTCCCATGATTGCTAGTTGCCTGGTGGCTTTGCCATGAACCAACACTGTCTCTGTGTGTTTGTGCCATCTCATGTTTACCAAAGATAAACAAAGCTTTTTTTCCAATTTTTGCAGCCGTTACTGACAAAATAATCAAATATAATGTTTTTTCTCTACCCAATTGTATTTCTCAAACCAGCAGTGCTGAAATGTCCTTTTCAGTGTACCAAAACTTTAGCGTGGGTAGCTATTCAGCTTCACTGAAGCAGCTTGATTACTTTCTTTCTATGGATCTGTATGTTGTCCCTCCCTCTCTGGATCTGTTTCTTGTCCCTCTTTCTCTGGGCATGCTTGCTCTCTCTCACTTATACAGCTCGCATGTTGATCTCTGCCTTGAACAGAAGCCTCTCTTTCTGCATGACCCTTTAAGATATCATGAACATCATTTATTTATGCCTAACAAAAGTAAGACATATGCTGTCATATGCTGTACAAATTTAACTGAAAGCTTAAACATCTACTCGCTTTTTTTTTATCACTAACCTTCATCAGACATGCTCCCTCAGCCCTGTCAGCCTCCAGATTCTTTCCCTCATTCTTGTCTGCTGTGTTTTGACATGTATTGTTATTAAACTCATATTTACAATAACTCAAGGCTTAATAGGTGATTATTCAGTTTAAGTTTTAATTTGTTTGTTTGAACTGGTAAAATCTTAATTTCTCACCGGATTGGCCTTCGGCAGAGCTGCTGGCACTGCCTCTCTTGAAGAATTTCCTACAGTTGACAAATTGAGGATAATACAATGACATTGTGGTCAACACTATGTCACCTTTTCTACACATGACCTACTTATAATTGTTTTGCAATGGCCTACTGAATGAAAGCAATTGAGTATGAAAAGATATGTGCATGATGTTATGTTATCTGTCTCATTTGTAGCCTGGCACAGATAGCAAAACTACATTAAATACAATGTTAATTAAATATCATCGCCACAATTTATGTCGAATTTAAAAGACACCGTTAACGTTACCGTTAGCTAGCTCGCAACGTCTGTTACACTGTAACTTACAGGCAGCCTCACAGTAAAACGTTAACATATTGGTTAACAAAGCTTTGATTATGACCAAAGTCTATAGTAGTGAATACTCTCTCTCTGTCTGTTCTAACTCGCCCCAAATTCACATCGTAGCCTATCTTCATGAATCCGTTCTGTCAGAGCCTTTTCCTGTCCGTTTACTGTTAGCTAACAGTCTCAAGCCACAGAAGTAGCTAACATTAACCAAAATGTTAGCTACAAGTAGACCTAACAGTCACTAGCACGTGCAGCAGTCTCTGCGGCAGCAGCCTCCCCCACGTTTTAGTGCCCGCCCGGTAAGAAGATTAAGATGCGATGGAATGGTTGACAAAAAAAGAAGAAATCACAGAGAAAATATATTGACTGATATATTGATTTATTTAGGGGGGCTAATGAAGGCCTAGCAACATCCCTGTCAGACGACAATAGAATGTTCATGATGTCACTTCGACAACTGTATACAGACATGTCGATAGTATAAACCAGCCTTTAGTCTTGAAGTCTTTGGTTGTACACTACCATACTTATTGTTTAGCACATGGCCTCATGTGAATCCTTAAAGAGATGGGTGGGGCTAAGGCTTAAGTGGGTGTGAATGATGCTGAATGGGTATAGACAAAGAAGAGCTTTCCAGTAGGTGTACCAAAACATTCAAAGGCCATTTTCTCAAAAGTGGGGTTACAAGTTTATCAACTTTCTAAGCAGATTCACTTTCCCATTGTTCCTCAGCTGTAGTATATGATATATCATTTTAAAGTAGAGTCTCTACTTTAATCCAATGTAAAAAAAAAAAAAAAAACACAATTTCAAATGCTGCTACATAAGACTGAATCAAGCTGTCGGTGACAATTGAGCAACATTTCTATGCCCCAAAGAATTCAGTCTGTTCTGGAGGCAAAGGGGTGTCCAACCCAGTACTAGATGACTATACCTAATAAACTGTCCATTGAGTGTTTAAGCATGACCGGTCAAATGTATTTACAATGACTTTAGAAAGCATTCACGCCACTTGGCTTTTTCCACATTTTGTTGTGTTACAAAGTGGGATTAAAATTGATTGAATTATATATTTTTGTCAACACTCTACACAAAATACTCAAAATACACAAAATACTTTTGTCAACACTCTACACAAAAAGTGGAAGAAAAATTCTAACGTTTTAACTTTTTTTGTAATATATTTGTATTAGATAAGTATTCATCCCCTGAGTGATAACAGCTGTGAGTCTTTTAGGGTGTCTTTTAAGAGCTTTGTACAATATTTACTCATTATTCTTTTTTAAATTCTTCAAGCTCTGTCAAGTTAGTTGTTGATCATTGCTAGACAGCCATTTTCAAGTCTTCCCATAGATTTTCAAGACGATTTACGTCAATACTGTAACAAGGCATCTTGGTAAGTAACTCCAGTGTATATTTGGCTTTGCGTTTTAGGTTATTGTCCTGCTGAAAGGTGGATTTGTCTACCAGTGTTTTGGAAAGAGGACTGAACCAGGTTTTCCTCTAGGACTTTGTTAGTCCTTGCCGATGACAAGCATACCCATAACATGATGCAGCCACAACCATGCTTGAAAATATAAAGAGTGGTATTCAGTAATGTGTTGTGTTGGATTTGCCCGAAACATAATAATTTGTATTCAGGACAAAAAGTAAATTCCTTTCCACATTTTGTGCAGTATTACTTTTGTGCCTTATTGCAAACAGGATGCACATTTTGGAATATTTTTATTCTGTACAGGCTTTCTTCTTTTCACTCTGTCATTTAGGTTAGTATTGTGGAGTAACTACAATGTTGTTGATCCATCCTTAGTTTTCTCCTATCACAGCTATTTAACTCTGTAACTGGTTTAAAATCACTATTGGCCTCATGGTGAAATTCCTGAGTGGTTGTTCCTCTCTGTCAATTGAGTTAGGAAGGACGCCTGTTTTTTTGTATGGAAAACCTCCCTAGTCTTTGTTGTTGAATCTGTACTTGAAATTCACTGCTCGACCGAGGGACCTTACAGCTGATTGTATGTGTGGGTTACAGAGATTAAAAAATCATGTTAAATACCCTTATTGCACACAGAGTTAGTCCATTCAACTTATTATCGGACTTGGTAAGCACATTTTTATTCGTTTTTTGTTTTTCTCCCAGCGGCAGTTTAATTTTTCGACTTTTCATTTTTTTTATTGGCCAATAGCCAGCTATTACCGGCTAACGGAAACCCTGGTGCGTGCGTATGCATGTGTGTACTGTGGCCAGTGGGTGTGCATCCAACGTAAGCAGCCAAGCTTGGGTAAGAATTCCTTCATGAGTGTCACGCCCTGACCTGAGAGAGCCTTTTTATGTCTCTATTTAGGTTTGGTCAGGGTGTGATTTGGGTGGGCATTCTATGTCTGTATTTCTATGTTGGGGATTGCTTTGTTTCGGCCGGGTATGGCTCCCAATCAGGAACAGCTGTACATCGCTGTTGCTGATTGGGAGTCATACTTAGGCAGCATGTTTTTCCTTTGGGTTTTGTGGGTAGATGTTTTCTGTTTAGTGTGTCAGGATACCTGACAGGACTGTTTGGCTGTCGTCTGTGTTTCTTTGTGAAGTGCCTTTTTTTCATCTAAAATAAAAGATGAACAACTTCCACGCTGCACCTTGGCCTACTACTTCAGACAGCCGTTACAATGAGAAGCTGTGTGTTTGATAAGTCTCTTACCATCTTTGAAGGATGAGAAGGATGTTGTGTGTGTGTGTGTGTGTGTGTTCCATCTGTCTAAAGAACATAGTAAGTGGACGTGTCCTCTTTATGGAACCGTCAGACCCTCCTCCCTATGACCTCAAACCTCTACTTGTCAGAGTGGTCAGAGGTCACTGCTTCTGGTCCAGGTAGACAGCATCATGGGATGTCTGAGAGGCCCAGTGGCAGCTGTATGGATGGACCTCTCTGGCCTCTCTCTGAGAGAGAGAGAATGAAAAAGATGGAGTGAACAAAGCACCGACAGAAAAGGCTAAAGCCATCTGTAAAATGTATATAATCGTACACACACACACATGCACAGCTCTCTGAGGTGACAAGGACACTGAAGACACAAATACTCTCAACTTTTTGAATAATAAAACTAGAGTTTAAGTTACCTGTGATGAATGTTGAAAACAAAAACTGTAATTTCTATATGCAGGAAATCCTATTTTAATAATAATCCCCATGACACCTTCCAGCAAAATCTGAAAAGCGGTTCCTTCATTAATTTATTCCATGGGATATTTTTAGATGAACTTCAAATAACGTCTGTGTTTCGTGTAGGCTTACACCACCTTGACAATTTGATAACTGTGTAGATATCCATAGGACAAGGTAACTCTGATCAATATTGGCTAAATATAAGCGAAGATATTTTTTTTGGTAGAGTGGATTTATGAAAATATGTTGACAAACGTTAACTTATCCTAGTGAGATTTACACGAGTATCAAAACGCTGAGGCGGTTTAAGCCTGCACGAAACAAAAACCTTATTTGAAGTAGATCAAGACATTCTCTATGGAAGACATGAACGGTAAAATAATGAAGGAACCCCTTTCAAGTTCAGCCGCAAGTTATTATAGGAATTATGACGCGTCGACTATTTCTCTCTATACCATTTGTGTTTCATATACCTTTGACTATTGGATGTCGTTATAGGCACTTTAGTTTTGCCAGCCTAATCTTGGGAGTTGATAGGCTTGAAGTCATAAACAGCGCTGTGCCTCAAACATTGCTAAGAGCTGCTGGCAAACACAGTAAAGTGCTGTTTGAATGAATGCTTACCAGCCTGCTGCTGCCTACCACTGCTCAGTCAGACTGCTCTATCAAATATCAAGTCATAGACTTAGTTAATATATAACAAACACACAGAAATACGCGCCTTTGGTCATTAATATGGTGAAATCCGTAAACTATCATTTAGAAAGCAAAACGTTGCGTATTTTTCGTATTTTATCGAATGGGTGGCAACCCTAAGTCTAAATATTGCTGTTACATTGCACAACCTCGAATGCTATGTCATAATTATGTAAAATGCTGGCAAATTAATTACACTCTTTGTTAGGAAGAAATGGTCTTCACACAGTTCGCAATGAGCCAGGCGACCCGAACTGCTGCATTATACCCTGACTCCGCTTGCACTGAACGCAAGAGAAGTGACACAATTTCCCTAGTTAATATTGCCTGCTAACATGAATTTCTTTTAACTAAATATGCAGGTTTAAAAAAATACATAATTCTGTGTATTGATTTTAAGAAAGGCATTGATGTTTATGGTTAGGTACATTTGTGCAACGATTGTGCTTTTTTCGCGAATGCACTTTTGTTAATTCATCACCTGTTTGGCCAAGTTGAAGTAGGCTGTGATTAGATGATAAATTAACAGGCACCGCATTGATTATATGCAATGCAGGACAAGCTAGTTAACCTAGTAATTTCATCAACCATGTGTAGTTAACTACTGATTATGTGAAGATTGATAATTTTTTATAAGATAAGTTTAATACTAGCTAGCAACTTACCTTGGCTCCGTGCAGCCACAAGGTCCTTCTGATGCTGCACTCGCGTAACAGGTGGTCAGCCTGCCACACAGTGTCCTCGTGGATTGCAATGTGATCGGCCATAATCGGCATCCAAAAAGGCCGATTACAGATTGTTATGAAAACTTGAAATCGGCTCTAATTAATCGGCCAATGCCAATTAATCGGTCGAACTCTAGTAGCTCCTAGCTAAGACCTCCCACCTGGTTACAGAGGTAGGTAGGTTGGTACTGTTGATGTATTAGCAGTAGCTGGATGATCCCACCAAACTGGATGATTCCTTTCATCAAACATACTTATAACCTCTGGGACCTCACTCAGGAGCGAGAGAGAGAGATTTGTTTGACCTGAGACTTGGGCTTTACCATGAGTCTCTGTTAAATCTTTCCTTAGAGTATATCGCTTTGAAGTAGACTTTGAGCACACACACAGTCACACAATCCTATTTTCCTTAACCTAACTTAAATCTTAAAATCCTAAACCTAACCCCCTACCCTAAAATAGCCTCTTTCCTTGTGGGGACTGGCAAAATGTCCCCACTTGTCCGAATTTTCCTTGTTTTACTGTCCTTGTGAGGATTTCTGGTCCCCGCAAGGATAATAAAACCAAATACACACACACACACCTCACAAATCCCTCAGATGTGTGTGTTCAAGGCTGCCATGTACTGTAGGGGTATCATGAAACCAAAAATTCTGAGGGGGCACAAAGTGCGTGATGATGGCTAGGGGGTGGTCCAGAGGGGTGCTAGGTCCCCCGTTTGGAAGTTGGATAATTTAGAATTTTTTGAAAACCTGAAACAGCTTTTTCCTGCAATCTAGAGCCATAATCATTATGTTTAATTCTACAGTGCCTTCAGAAAGTATGCATACCCCTTGACTTATTCCAAATGTTGTTGTTTTACAGCCTGATTTTTTTCTCTCACCCATCAACACACAATACCCCATAATGACAAAGTGAAAACATGTTTTTTGGAATTTTGGGAAATCTGGGTGATTGTAATTACAGAGCAACTTTCATTTCACGCCCCTGCCTGCCTCCCTCCACACAGCTGCTCTCTTACCATAACAATGTTAATGTACCAAGGCCTTGTTGTTGATTTGGTCCTGTTTTTCTCTCCACTAGACAGGATGTTGTTAAATATGTGTGCATGCGGTGGTGTTTCTCTAGTCTCTCTACTACCCCTCTGTTCTCTCCATCCTCCCGTCACACCCTTTGAGTAGCAAAGTGCATGCCCTGCCCACCTAAGGATCTGTCTTTTTCTATTTCCTGAGTTTGAGGGGTGCAAAATCCACTTGTCACTTAAATGTCACTGGATTGATTGCATTCATTGTACTCCTGCGACTCTTCAATGCTCTTGCTTGTGCCTGACTTTTCTTTCCCGTTAACATCACGACCGCGGAAATGTTTGTAGTGACCGGTCAAACACACCGTGGTAATGGCTGAAATGGGATAAACGGAATACATTGTTTTTCCGTTGCATCTCTAAGAAAGCTAAAGCTTCGTCTGGGATTCAGCGCATCGTCTCGACACTTACATCACAAGAAAGAGAAGAAAGATTTGTGACATTGAAAAAAGTTATCATTTACAGTGGGGGAAAAAAGTATTTGATCCCCTGCTGATTTTGTACGTTTTCCCACTTACAAAGAAATTATCAGTCTAATTTTAATGATATGTTTATTTGAACACTGAGAGACCGAATAACAAAAAAATCCAGAAAAACGCATGTCAACATTTTTTACAAATTATTTGCATTTTAATGAGGGAAATAAGTATTTGACCCCTCTGCAAAACATGACTTAGTACTTGGTGGCAAAACCCTTGTTGGCAATCACAGAGGTCAGACTTTTCTTGTAGTTCGCCACCAGATTTGCACATATCTCAGGAGAGATTTTGTCCCACTCCTCTTTGCAGATCTTCTCCAAGTCATTAAGGTTTCGAGGCTGACGTTTGGCAACTCGAACCTTCAGCTCCCTCCACAGATTTTCTATGGGATTAAGGTCTGGAGACTGGCTAGGCCACTCCAGGACCTTAATGTGCTTCTTCTTGAGCCACTCCTTTGTTGCCTTGGCCGTGTGTTTTGGGTCATTGTCATGCTGGAATACCCATCCACGTTACATGGCCCCGTCCATCGTCCCTTTGATGCGGTGAAGTTGTCCTGTCCCCTTAGCAGAAAAACACCCCCAAAGCATAATGTTTCCACCTCCATGTTTGACGGTGGAGATGGTGTTCTTGGGGTCATAGGCAGCATTCCTCCTCCAAACACGGCGAGTTGAGTTGATGCCAAAGAGCTCCATTTTGGTCTCATCTGACCACAACACTTTCACCCAGTTGTCCTCTGAATCATTCAGATGTTCATTGGCAAACTTCACACGGGCATGTATATGTGCTTTCTTGAGCAGGGGGACCTGCAGGATTTCAGTCCTTCACGGCGTAGTGTGTTACCAATTGTTTTCTTGGTGACTATGGTCCCAGCTGCCTTGAGATCATTGACAAGATCCTCCCGTGTAGTTCTGGGCTGATTCCTCACCGTTCTTATGATCATTGCAACCCCACGAGGTGAGATCTTGCATGGAGCCCCAGGCTGAGGGATATTGACAGTTGTTTTGTGTTTCTTCCATTTGCGAATAATCACACCAAATGTTGTCACCTTCTCACCAAGCTGCTTGGCGATGGTCTTGTAGCCCATTCCAGCCTTGTGTAGGTCTACAATCTTGTCCCTGACATCCTTGGAGAGCTCTTTGGTCTTAGCCATGGTGGAGAGTTTGGAATCTGATTGATTGATTGCTTGCTTCTGTGGACAGGTGTCTTTTTTACAGGTAACAAGCTGCGGTTAGGAGCACTCCCTTTAAGAGTGTGCTCCTAATCTCAGCTCGTTACCTGTATGAAAGACACCTGGGAGCCAGAAATCTTTCTGATTGAGAGGGGGTCAAATACTTATTTCTCTCATTAAAATGCAAATCAATTTATAACATTTTTGACATGAGTTTTTCTGGATATTTTTGTTGTTATTCTGTCTCTCACTGTTCAAATAAACCTACCTTTTAAAATTATAGACTGATCCTTTCTTTATCAGTGGGCAAACGTACAAAATCAGCAGGCGATCAAATACTCCCCCCCCCCCCACTGTAATACTGTTGAAATATTTACAAATTAGAATCGCTGAAATGAAAGCAACTTCCAAAAAAGAAAACTCGGATTATAGTGATATTATGTCTGATCTCGCAAATAATGTAAAGTATTTATAGATAGGTGTAATCAGTGGCAATTTTAGCATGTAAATCTTGGTGGGCCACACAACACTGAACAATACATTAATTGCACTAAAACGGTACATAAAGCTGTCCCAACAGCAGTCCCAACAACTTACCACTGCTACACCTGGCTATCAGCGGAGACTTGTCTGGCTGCTAAACAGTTTATTTTCGCTGCCAGACGCCATTTTATCTGTGGCCAATGACCTTGAGCCTTCTTGGATGGGCACTTCTAATATAACTCTATGGCAGCACCTAAGGGGCTTGAATTTTCAAGCTCTACCCTTAGACATGAGTGACAGAACGCTGAGCCAATCACGCCATAACTAGAGAACATTACCAACCCCTACGCTCTGTATTTTCCGCTGGCTCCCCCACCACCACAGAAAGCACTGAGCTAGGTTGAAAAACCTGCATTTTGGAGCTGCCTTACTCAAAAAAAGTAAAAAATATAATTTTTGTATGCGGCTTTATTAACTCAATGATTATTTTTTACATTGTTTGTAAACTGATATGTGACAAATAGTAATATATATACAGTTGAAGTCGGAAGTTTACATACACCTTAGCCAAATACATTTAAACTCAGTTTTTCACAATTCCTGACATTTAATTATAGTAAAAATTCCCGTTTTAGGTCAAACGCCCTGTTTTTTGGATCACCACTTTATTTTAAGAATGTGAAATGTCAGAATAATAGTAGAGAGAATTAACATATCTAACTGACCTAAAACAGGGAATTTTTACTAGGATTAAATGTCAGGAATTGTGAAAAACTGAGTTTAAATGTATTTGGCTAAGGTGTATGTAAACTTCCGACTTCAACTGTATATGTATCGGACGGGGTGAGCGTGACCTTTCGAAGTTAGCATTTTCAATTGCTTGTTATAGCGCCACCATGTGGCCAATATGCATGGCTATGCATGAGAGGGTGTGGCCCTTGACCGTTTACAATCTTGCAAAGTTGCACCCTTACCATCTCACAGGAATTTGTATTTTTCACTAAATCAGCAGAAGGAAAATAATAATTAACGACAACAAATACAATAGGGTTTCACCAGCTTCGTTGCTGAACCCCTAATAATAAAAATAATAATAAAACGGAGACAAAGAAACACGCTGTCTATATCAAGTCGTACAGTTTGTGTTTAGTCGATGATAGCTCTGTGTGCACATTTGAGCTCCAACCAGGAAGGCTCTCCTAACCAAAATCATGTTCAAACCACCGTCTCCTCTTTCATCACCTCTCCTCTCCTCTCCTCTTCAAACTATGTCCTCTCCCCTTTCATCTCATCTCTCCTCTTCTGTCCTCTCTTCTCCTCTTCTCTCCACTCCTATGCAGGCTCCCTGCTGTAGACCACCTGCTGTGAGATACAAACATTAAGCAGAGCTGACTGATGGCACTGTTAGTTTGCTGTGTGTGTGTATACCTGTTTTGTATGCTTGTGTACTGAACATTAGCGTCATCATCATTGCAGCAGTACTAGGCTAGCAGCTACGGTAGTAGTGCAAAGACATCATTGAGCTCTGCAGGTGTTTTTATGTTGGGATTCTTACTGCGAACAGTTAATGGCTTATTATACTCATAAAACTAGAGATCAACAGTAACGGACTCACACACATACTGACACACCGTCCTCACGGACGGACGGACAGACACACACTGTCCTTTTTCTCTCTCTCTTACACACACAAACACACACACTGACACACCGTCCTCACGGACGGACGGACAGACACACACTGTCCTTTTTCTCTCCCTCTCTTACACACACAAGCACACACACACACTCACCCTCCTCAGTCAGTCACCTCACACAAATCCAATGTAGTGTGCAGTTCTGATCAGTGGGCATTGAGTACTGTACAGGCTTCCAGCTGTGATGATTGGGTCTTCAGAGAGAGAGAGAGATGAAAAGCTGCTCAGACTGAGTAGAGCCGTTACTGAGAGTGGGGACAGAGAGAGAGGGGGGACAGAAACACAGAGACTCTGGGGTCAGCTGGAATGCTGTATGTGTGTGTGTGGAGCTGCTACACTGTTCCTTTAACTAGGTCTACTGTAACCCCTAACGTAGTTGAAGTGGAGAGTCTTAATAAAGCGACTTTTTCACTGTTATGCGGACACTGAAAGAGCGAATGGTGTGTTGATAGAACACATTATGGGAATAAGTGTTCATCTGGTTCCAGATGTACTGAAAATCTCCTCCCAGTTCAGTGCAAACTCCTCATTGGTCACCCAATTGAATGTACTGCCTCGGTGTGTGTTGTTGTCGTTTTTAAGTGTGTTTGTGGCTATTCTCTAAGTGTGTGTGTCTCCTCTCTCCCCAGCTGTCGGACCAGCAATAGGAAGAGCCTGATTGTGACATCCAGCACCTCTCCTACACTACCCAGACCACACTCACCACTACATGGACACCCAGGTAAGACACACACACACACACACACACACACACACACACACACACACACACACACACACATATATAACCCCCATCAAGTATGGAGCTTTTATATGGTTTTAGCTGGAGTGCATTTTTTCCACTGCAGTTCATTATAACATAAACAAACAGCATGCTGTTTGTCTCTGGGGGTTTTCAGCAGAAAAGTCTACATGTGGTCCACCAGAAATACAGCATCACATCAGTGTTTTCCGTAAGTACATGGAGTAGCTTGCCAAATAGCAAAACTAGCCAGCCAGGGAGTTCCAGGAAAGAAATTGCAGAACAAGCTCTATTTTGGTGGCCTCTGGCACATTCTGATGACTTGATTCCATCCAAAATACACAGCTAAATTATTGAAAACGTTAAAGGGATACTTCGGGACTTTTATCTCCTTCCATAGAGTCAGATTAACTCGTTAACTCGTTTTTATGTCTCTGCGTCCAGTATGAAGGAAGTTAGAGGTAGTTTTGCTAGCCAATGCTAACGAGCGTTAGTGCAATGACGGAAGTCTATGGGTATCTGCTAGCAAGAGCACTCCAAGAAAACATTCCCAAGTTACAAACTCTTAAATATATTTTTATAATACTGTAATATTGTTCGAAAAGTTGAATTTGAGGTTTTCTGCAAATCAGCTCTTACTTCGGAAACAATCCTACAACAGCGTCCCACAGTGAGGAAATAAAAATCCATGTTCACCCTTCATACACTTGTGGGTAAAAAATATTATAAACTTGTGGGTTAGTAGTATGGAGCTAGCTAGCAATTGCATTAATATTCATCAAGATGGCCAAGATTTGTGTGGTAGCAGGGTGTACTGTAGCAGCACTTGCTATGCAAATGTGAGTATGCCTCTATGGCTATGAAAATGAAACACTTTGTAAAAAGTGTGATACAGTTGTGAGAATGAGGCATGCGAATTGGGCATCTACTCGTCAATCTACAGGGAAAATTTCATCCTTGAGAACTTCCACGGCTATCAACAATGAAAGTAGCTCTTCAGCAAAACGTTGCTTTTCAAAGTGGATGCTGTCCCTACCAACAACGTGGCTTATAAGGTATCACAAACAGCCAGCAGCACCTGCAGTAATTATCAAGGCAATATCAAGGCTTCACTGGGTAAGTGAAAGAGCTAATTAACATATCTGCCAACTGCTGGGAGCTAACTTCTGGTGCTGTCATACATGTGTGGATGGCGGGCTGAATGCTAATGCAACGGTTCGACCATTTATTAGATTGTAGATCTGGTGGCATTTCAGAGAAAGGTGCCAGGTTTTCGTTAGAGAGGTGTATTGTGGATTTTGCTCATTGGGAAAATGTATTCCTGCAACTTGCCGCATGACTTTTTGGAGCCGCTGGCTGTCTGCACTTGGGCTCTGTGTGTGTGTGTGTGGATGGCTCGTTGGATGGTGTCTGTGGCGCCGGGGGAGTTTTCTAAAGAGGCTGCCTGCGTGCTAAATTGAAATGGGATGCTTTGGTCATGGATCTCATCGCGGATCTTGGGTCATTTTGGAGACGTCCCATAGACAGGTTTTCTTAAGGGGGTTGGATTTAGTTCGATGGGAAAGTATATATATTTTTTTATCTTAGGGTCAATGTTCTCACAGTTTCTTCTTGTTGAAGAGGCATCAGCTAACATTAGCTTGGTATAACATTAGCTAGCAATCCTCTTCCTCAGTTTCTGGAGTAATTTGTCACTGATTTCTTTATAGCTGGCAAAGTGAGTTAGATTTTGTTTGTGTACTGCCATATTTTGATAACATAGACAAGTTCGTCACTGCTATGGGCTAGTAAATATCCTTAAGCTAGCCAGATAGACAGTGATAGCCGCAGACAAAAATCAGGGCGAGAGGGAGGGATCCACTTTCTGTTTCATCTGCTGCTGGCTTGATAATGTTCACTCCCCCCCCCAAAAAAAATCATGTAATTGATTCAATTACATTTTTATTCTATGAAGATTGTAATTGTGTCAATATGTTGTGAATATTGTAGAAAATTCCTCACAGCCGTTTTCCAAACTAAAACGGGAAGTAGAGCTTGGTGCGCACCAGTTTATCATGTACAGTAGGCTACAGATGGCTCACCGTGTGTCATCAAAATTACGATCTTGCGTTCGGGCCTTTCCGGCAGTCTTTGGTTTTTATGAGGGGGAGCATGAATTGTACAATTGTAATCTAACAAGTCATTTTTAAAGTTGTAATTCGTTTATATACATCACCAACTATATAAATATCTGATAGGGTCCATTATCTGCTACCTGGACTTTAACAACCTTACCTCCCAGACTGGTCAAATTAGTTGTGGTATTGAGTAGAAAGATGACTTTACAATAAAAATTATTGAAAATGTATGAATTCAGTGTATTGTTAGTTGTTTTGAATATTGTCTAGGCCTAGGCCTATATGATCAGGATTATTTACTAAGTAAGATTACCTTTTTTAACATTAAACCTGTCTTCTCTTGAGATTAAAGTCATATTCAAAGTTTTACTGATATGAATTGCCACAATTTTTTTCTTCTTCAAATTATGTATTTTATTGGCTCAGCTGCTGTGGACACATAGGGTAAGGAAGCCAATGTGTCCTTCTGTAATTTAGGTGAACTAAACCTTTAACAGTTTGGCCTGTCAATCAATCACTGTGGGTGGGATTGTCAGGGGATGGGGCAGGATGTGTGTAAATCATAGAGTTAGGGGTTCAGACCTGTCAATCAATCACTGTGGGTGGGACTTTTTTGGGAAGGTTGTAGATTAGTAATCTAGTCAGAATAAATAATCTAGTCTACTCCCCCTACCAGATTGTGCACCCCCACTTTTATACAATGTCAGGCAACCATGAATAGACCTACAGCTATGATTGAAGAATGAAGCAGGTGTTAACAGGGGCTTTGCTACACAGGAAACAGTTGACTACTCCATTGTTGACACTTTAATCAAATCAGTAGGCCTATATCAATATATTTAATACTACCATATACAGTGCTTTCGGAAACTATTCAGACCTCTTGACTTTTTCCACATTTTGTTACAGCCCAAAACAATCTAAAAACCTGTTTTTGCTTTGTCATTATGAGGTATTGTGTGTAGATTGATGATGGAAAACAAAAGTAATTTAATCCATTTTAGAATAAGGCTGTAACGTAACAAAATGCTGAAAAAGGGAAGGGGTCTGAAGACTTCCCGAATGCACTGTAAGTATCATGATAGTTGCTTTTATAATTTTCAATCGGTTTTCTTTTATTATATTTTTGACCAGAATGAGGCTCTCTCTCCAGTACCTATTGTTCCTGCAGTGAGGTTTCAACATCTTCATAGAATGTTTTCATAATTTCTCTGCAGATAATCGCCAAAAAGCAGTAGCCTACCAGTATGCAAATTAGGGAGACAAATGAACGGCTCTCTCACCGATGTGTTTGTGTTTGTATTTATTAAAGATCCCCAAGGCAGCAGCTACTCTTCCTGGGGTCCAGCAACATTAAGGCAGTTATATAGAATTTAAAATATGACATGACATTACACTTTTCACAACAGATTAAGTGTGTTCCCTCATGCCACTACACTACTATCACATATCTACAATCCAAAATCCATGTGTACGTGTGTGTAGAGTGCGTGTCTTGTCATGTGTATATGTGTCTTAGCCTGTGTGTGTGGGTCTCTTCACAGTCCCCGCTGTTCCATAAGGTGTTTTTTATATGATTTTTAAATCTGATTCTACTGCTTGCGTCAGTTCCTTGATGTGGAATAGAGTTCCATGTAGTCATGGCTCTATGTAGTACTGTGCTCCTCCCATAGTCTGTTCTTGACTTGGGGATTTTGAAGAGACTTTTGGTGGCATGTCTTGTGGGGGTATGCATGGGTGTCCGAGCTGTGTGTTAGTAGTTTAAACAGACCTCGGTGTATTCGGCATGTAAATACTTCTTACAAAAACAAGTAGTGATGAAGTCAATCGCTCCTCCACTTTGTGCCATGAGAGATTTACATGGATATTAATGTTAGCTGTCTGTGTACATTTAAGGGCCAGCCATGCTGCCCTGTTCTGAGCCAATTGTAATTTTCCGAGGTCCTCTTTGTGGCACCTGACCACACGACTGAACAGTAGTCCAGGTGCTGCAAAACTAGAGCCTGTAGGACATGCCTTGTTGATAGTGTTGTTAAAAAGGCAGAGTAGCGCTTAATTATGGACAGACTTCTCCCCATTTTAGCTAATGTATCAACATGTTTTGACCATGGCAGTTTAGTCACCACAACTTGCTAAATTTCCACATTATTTGTTACAAGATTTAGTTGAGGTTTAGTGAATGATTTGTCCCAAATAAAATGCTTTTAGTTTTAAATATTTAGGACTAACTTATTCCTTGCCACCCATTCTGAAATTAACTGCAGGTCTTAAGTTAAGTGTTGCAGGGCTTTCACTCGCTGTAGTAGCTGACGTGTATAGTGTTGAGTTATCTGCATCCATAAAAGGCATGTCATTAGTAAATAATGAAAAAAGTCATAACACATACGCTTTTCCATCAGCAGACTATGATCGATAATGTCAAAAGCCACACTGAAGTCTAACGTTTTGGTTCCGTTCACCTAAAAGATCAGTTTGTTCGTGATCAACCCATCACTAGGTAGGCTACACTGGCAAGTCTCGACATGGGCTTCGAATCCTCGGAAAATACTAACAAGATCTTTGTATTACTTGTCCAGATGCGATACCATGGACATATAACTACGTTGTATGATTTATGAATAGCAAAGGGATATACAGTATATTGAACTTTATTAATTCAGGTCGACATCTTTTATAAACTAAGCTGTTCGGTCGTCAATCAAAAAACAGTAAATAGCCTATGCGCCCTGTCTCCGTGGCTGGCTATAGACCTATGAAACATGCAAAATAAAATAAATGAATGTGCCAGAAAACAATAATTAAGAGGCTTTCAACTCATCGTTACCACTTACATTACATGGGACGAAAGGCTATACAGATTTTTCTGACTAGCAAATTGAAACTTTTAAATGAAAAGAATCCTAGTTAATTTATGAAGTGGAAAAAGTAGCCGGCTGACATTGAGTAGGGTGTCCAATCAAAAATGCATATTTTGACCATATGTTAATTGTGTAGATAATCCTCTGAGAAAACCAATGTTCCAAACCTTATCTCAATCATTAGCCGTTCAAACGTTATTGGAGTTTTCACCTTTGTAGGATGGACAGAATTAAGGTGACTAACGTTAAATCAATAGAGGCCAGAGAAAAATAGTGGTCAAAAATGTGGCTAATTACATTGCGTCAGAAATCAAGAATTAATGCTACTAACTGTTAGCTACCTGACAGGCTCACTTTCCCGTTGAAATCGTCATCTTTCTTCTCGAATACACACGACATAAAATAATATAGAGGTAAGATGGACATCGATTTTGAGACATGTCAAGACCACTCTAAATAGCAGGAGGGTGAAGTCAGGCGCAGGAGACCCGAGGTACGTGAAAACACGTTTAATGAATAAGTCCACAAATACCAAAACAAGGCAGGGCAACAATACTCCAAAACAACAGGAACAAGATAATCCTGAAAAGAGTCGGGACGCAACCCTAATGCCCAAAATGACAGTGACAGATGAAGACCAAATCCCCCAACCTACTAATAGGGCGACACGAAAATAACCCCGCACAAACCTCAACAAAAACAGACAGACTAAATACCCCACTAACGACCTAACACAAAACAGGTGCTAACCAAAACAGACATAACCAAATGACACAGAAACAGAGATCGGTGGCAGCTAATAGGCCGGCGACGACGACGACAGCCGAGCGCCGCCCGACCCGGGAGAGACGCCACCTTCTGTGGACGTTGTGACACATGACATGTACACACTATATACACTTTTCATATTCATTTGAAATTCCTCTTCTTTTTCAAAGATTTCTCACCAAAACAAGCGTATCTCTGTGAAATGTCAATGGCGCACTGATGCCAAGCTTTTTATTTTCAAAGTCTTTAACATTTAATTCAGCTCGTGTCATGCTAATTTAGCTTTTTGCCACCCGCGGAAACAACTTTGAAGACTACCACCACAAAATGTAAAATCCTCAAAGGTTACGAGAAACCTGCACCACTATGTCAACAGAGCTCAGTTCTTATTATCGGATGTTGCGAAATCCGACTTTTTTTTATTTATATATAAGGCTAATAATATGTTAGAGAATGACCTCGTTGAATGATTCAGAACAATTATAATCATATTTGTCTTGGTAAAATGTATTTTATTAACATAAGGAAGTGAAATGTAATCAGCAAAGTGTGTTTTCAGGCACTCTGGGTAGAGTGGGTGGACACCTTTCAGTGAGTCTGTTACCAGCTGTTTAGCCTACAAAACACTGTAAATACAATTATTTATTTGCATACGACCCAATTAGGAGCTGAGAATACACACTGAGCTCTGCACAGTCAGGGCCTAGTGGCTCTGCTGTTCCTATGACATTAGAGTGTGTGTCTGTGTGGATAAAACCGGAACCACTGCATGTGGAGACAACCGTTCCATGACATGGAAAAGTGCCAACACAGCATGTATCCACCCAGCAAGTCGCACATACAGAGAGAACACTCATACACATTCAGTAAATAGTGTTCACTGGTTGTTTAGTCAGAGTCAACGTGTTACATACTGACACTCCTTGTCGCTGGAGATTGTGTGCATGTCTGTGTGTGTGCGCGTGCGCTAGGGGTGTGAACGTTTTAACTTTAAAACATTTCAACGAAATTGGGATCCATAATGTTAAGAAAAATCCCTAATGGATAAACAATGTTTTTTTTTTTTTTTTTTCCTCCACTGAATTAAAATCAAAGTGCAGCTTGCTCGCCTGCTCTTAATCTTCGCTAATGATGTGAGTGTGTTCAGTCTTCGGTCTGTTGCATGTAGAATATCCTAGCTTATTCATTGATGATAGGCCCTGCTTTACTGAAGTTGTGAAATACAACATTCCATTGCGAAATACAGTTTTTGATTGCGGATAGATAGACCGAGTGCAGGGTTCTGACTCCGTCTGCCTGGTGGCCAACCTGCCTATACTATGTCCCTCCTCTCTCTCGCAGTCCCTCGCTAGCTCGCTATGAAAGATGTGAGCGCGTTTGTGTTCTCGGAAGTACGGCAACTAATCTGTCTCCTCTGTTCCAAAAATACTGAATCTTAGGAGTCGATTCCTAGCAGAAGATATTTTCTTTCTACTGCATGTCATGGTAAGTCACGGTATTGAACAAACTTTAAAGTAATTTTTTTAGGAGAGAGTGGTCTGCGTGCAGGCAGCTCAAGATTATTTGATTGACAGTTCTGCTTACCTAGTGATGGACGTCGATCCCGGTTCAGATGGGGCATTCCTATACAGACAAGTAAAATGCCCATTCAGTGGCGCTTCGAAACTATCTCCAGAGAAGGTTTTGTGTCGGCGTTTGAAAAGCTATAGTGTACCCTTACAGACCAACAAACATTCCGTAGCCGAGACGCTTTCAAGGGTATATGACTGCGGTAGATATAACTTCATTGCCCGGCCCTAGCGGTCATGCGTAATAGGACCATTATTCTGAATTGTGAATTGATGTGGAATTTTATGTTTTTTTTCTGAATGTTATGATGTTTAAATGTTTAGCAAAATTGTCCATTTGTCACATCCCTTGCATGTGCATGCATGCGTGCGTGCCTGTGTGTTTGTCTCCGTTCAAGTGTCTCCAGCCCTGATGCAGCAACCTAATGTAATCTGACAGGTTTAGGTGAATGCTCTGACACCTTGCCATGCCGGCCACCACACACACGTATGCACGCACACACACCCCTCTTCTAAAGAGCTAGATATATTGAAAGAGAGAAAATTGTAGGAGCGATAGAGAAAGGAGATGGAGAGAGTAACAGACAGGCAGACAGGAAATCACAGCACTGTCTCAACAGGGGCTGTGGCCGTGTGTTCTTATTGGTTGTTTAAGTTGAGCCTGGTGACATTTACTGAAACGCAATAACAACCAGCTCATTTCCTCAACAGGAAATAATAAAACTGTATAGGCTGTCAAGCACACACACTCACACGCATGCACACACGCTCACACACACACACACACACTTTGGGCTGCAGGACATGCTGGAAGAGAGAAGCTATGACCTTGACCTCTGGCTTCTATTGGCTTTTCTGTCATCACTCCCTCTAGAGCACACACAAATATGCACTCAGTGGCCAGTATATTAGGTACACCACCCCGTTCACGAAAATGGTTCGCTCCTACAGAAAGTGAGTCACGTGGCCGGCCGTGTCTTGCTATACTGAGCAAAAATATAAACTCAACATGCACAAACAATTTCAACGATTTTACTGAGTTACAGTTCATATAAGGAAATCAGTCAATTTGAATAAATTCATCAGGTCCTAATCTATGGATTTCACATGACTGTGCAGTGGTGTAGCCATGGGTGGGCCTGGGAGGGCATTGATCCATCCACTTGGGAGCCAAGCCAACCCACTGGGGAGCCAGGCCCAGCCAATCATAATGAGTTTTTCCCCACAAAAGGGCTTTATTACAGGCAGAAATACTTCTCAGTTTCATCACCTGTCCAGATGGCTGGTCTCAGATGATCCTGCAGGTGAATAAGCCGGATGTGGAGGTCCTGGGCTTGCGTGGTCTACAGTTGTGAGGCCGGTTGGACGTACAGTGCTGCCAGGAAATCCATGATCCAGTTGCAGAGGGAGTTGTTTAGTCCCAGGGTCCTTAGCTTAGTGATGACCTTTGTGGGCACTATGGTGTTGAAAGCTGAGCTGTAGTCAATGAACAGCATTCTCACATAGGTGTTACTTTTGTCCAGGTGGGAAAGGGCAGAGTGGAGTGTGATTGCGTCATCTGTATGCGCTATGCAAATTGTAGTGGGTCTAGGATTGATGGTGTTGATGTGTGCAATGACCAGCCTTTCAAAGCACTTCATGGCTACAGATGTGAGTGCTATGGGGCGGTAGTCATTTAAATAGGTTACCTTCGCTTTCTTGGGCACAGGGACTATGGTGGTCTGCTTGAAACATGAAGGTATTACAGACTCGGTCAGGGAGAGGTTGAAAATGTCAGTGAAGACACTTGCCTGTCCGCGCATGCTTTGAGTACACGTCCTGGCAATCCGTCTGGCCCCACGGCCTTGTGAATGTTGACCTGTTTAAAGGTCTTGCTCACATCGGCTACGGATAGCGTGATCACACAGTTGCCCGGAACAGCTGGTGCTCTCATGCATGCTTCAGTGTTGCTTGCCAGGGGTGCATGCTTAGTCACCTCCTGTACTCCCTGTTCACCCACGACTGCGTGGCTAAGCACAAATCCAACACCATCATTAAGTTTGCTGACGACACAACAGGGGTAGGCCTGATCACCAACAACGATGACACAGCCTATAGGGAGGAGGTCAGAGACCTGGCAGTGTGGTGCCAGGACAACAACCTCTCCCTCTACGTGAGAAAGACAAAGAAAATGATCGTGGACTACAGGAAAAGAAGGGCCGAACACGCCCCCATTCACATCGACGGGGCTGTAGTGGAGCAGGTTGAGAGTTTTAAGTTCCTTGGTGTCCACATTACCGGCAAACTATTATGGTCCAAACAAACCAAGAAAGTTGTGAAGAGGGCACGACAATGCCTTTTCCCCTCAGGAGACTGAAAAGATCTGGTATGGGTCGCCAGATCCTCAAAAAAGTTATACAGCTGCACCATTGAGAGCATCCTGACCGGTTGCATCACCGACTGGTATGTTAACTGCTTGGCATCCGACCGTAAGGCGCTACAGAGGGTAGTGCGTACAGTCCAGTACATCACTTGGGCCAAGCTTCCTGCCATCCAGGACCTATATACGGGGCGGTGTCAGAGGAAGGCCCAAAACATTGTCAAAGACTCCACTCACCCAAGTCATAAATTATTCTCTCTGGTACCGCACGGCAAGTGGTACCGGAGTGCCAAGTCTAGGTTCAAAAGGCTCGTTAACAGCTTCTACCTGCAAGCCATAAGACTACTGAACAATTAATCAAATAGCCACCCGGACAATTTGCATGGACTCTTTTATTTTTAAATTTAATTTAACCTTTAACTTCATAGGAACTTGACTCTGTACCGGTACCCCCTGTATATAGCCTTGCTATTGTTATTTTATTTTTGCTCTTTAAATATTTTTTCTATTTTCTTATATTTTATATACACTGCTCAAAAAAATAAAGGGAACACTTAAACAACACAATGTAACTCCAAGTCAATCACACTTCTGTGAAATCAAACTGTCCACTTAGGAAGCAACACTGATTGACAATACATTTCACATGCTGTTGTGCAAATGGAATAGACAACAGGTGGAAATTATAGGCAATTAGCAAGACACCCCCAATAAAGGAGTGGTTCTGCAGGTGGTGACCACAGACCACTTCTCAGTTCCTATGCTTCCTGCTGATGTTTTGGTCACTTTTGATTGCTGGCGGTGCTTTCACTCTAGTGGTAGCATGAGACGGAGTCTACAACCCACACAAGTGGCTCAGGTAGTGCAGCTCATCCAGGATGGCACATCAATGCGAGCTGTGGCAAGAAGGTTTGCTGTGTCTGTCAGCGTAGTGTCCAGAGCATGGAGGCGCTACCAGGAGACAGGCCAGTACATCAGGAGAAGTGGAGGAGGCCGTAGGAGGGCAACAACCCAGCAGCAGGACCGCTACCTCCGCCTTTGTGCAAGGAGGAGCACTGCCAGAGCCCTGCAAAATGACCTCCAGCAGGCCACAAATGTGCATGTGTTTGCTCAAACGGTCAGAAACAGACTCCATGAGGGCCCGACATCCACAGGTGGGGGTTGTGCTTACAGCCCAACACCGTGCAGGACGTTTGGCATTTGCCAGAGAACACCAAGATTGGCAAATTCGCTACTGGCGCCCTGTGCTCTTCACAGATGAAAGCAGGTTCACACTGAGCACGTGACAGACGTGACAGAGTCTGGAGATGCCGTGGAGAATGTTCTGCTGCCTGCAACATCCTCCAGCATTACCGGTTTGGCGGTGGGTCAGTCATGGTGTGGGGTGGCATTTCTTTGGGGGGCCGCACCGCCCTCCATGTGCTCGCCAGAGGTAGCCTGACTGCCATTAGGTACCGAGATGAGATCCTCAGACCCCTTGTGAGACCATATGCTGGTGCGGTTGGCCCTGGGTTCCTCCTAATGCAAGACAATGCTAGACCTCATGTGGCTGGAGTGTGTCAGCAGTTCCTGCAAGTGGAAGGCATTGATGCTATGGACCGCCCGTTCCCCAGACCTGAATCCAATTGAGCACATCTGGGACATCATGTCTCGCTCCATCCACCAACGCCACGTTGCACCACAGACTGTCCAGGAGTTGGCGGATGCTTTAGTTCAGGTCTGGGAGGAGATCCCTCAGGAGACCATCCGCCACCTCATCAGGAGCATGCCCAGGCGTTGTAGGGAGGTCATACAGGCACGTGGAGGCCACACACACTACTGAGCCTCATTTTGACTTGTTTTAAGGACATTACATCAAAGTTGGATCAGCCTGTATTGTGGTTTTCCACTTTAATTTTGAGTGTGACTCCAAATCCAGATAAATTGGATTTCCATTGATTATTTTTGTGTGATTTTGTTGTCAGAACATTCGACTATGTAAAGAAAATAGTATTTAATAAGATAATTTCATTCATTCATATCTAGGATGTGTTATTTTAGTGTTCCCTTTATTTTTTTGAGGGGTGTTGTAACGCCCTGGCCATAGAGAGGGGTTTTTGTTCTTTATTTTGGTTAGGCCAGGGTGTTACATTGGGTGGGCGTTCTATGTTCTTTTTCTATGGTTTTGTATTTCTTTGTTTTGGGCCGTGTGTGGCTCCCAATCAGGCACAGCTGAAGTTCGTTGTTGTTGATTGGGAGTCACACAATGTGGTTTTGTGGATAATTGTTTCTGTTAGTGTTTGCACCTGACAGAACTGTTGGCTGTCGGTTTTCTCTTTTCTTGTTTTTGTATAGTGTTCACGTTGTTCAATTAAATATTAAATGATGAACACTAACTCCGCTGCACCTTGGTCTGCACCCACTATGCCCTAGCGTTACAGAATTACCCACCAAACAAGGACCAAGCAGCGGAGGAATGAGCAGCGCCAGGAGGAGCAAGGATCCTGGACCAGGGAGAGAAAGGACTGGACATGGGAGGACATCCTGGATGGCAAGGGATCCTACACTTGGGAAGAGATCCTGGTCGGAAGGGATCGCCTCCCATGGGAACAGGTAGAGGCATTCAGAAGAGTGGCGGCAGCAGGAAGGAAGGACCAACGGCAACGGTATGAGGGAACACGGCTGGGAAGGAAGCCCGAGAGGCAGCCCCCCAAAAATGTTTGGTGGGGGCACACGGGGAGTGTGGCAGTGTCAGGTTGGAGACCTGAGCCAGCTCCCCATGCTTACAGGAGGCAGCGCAGTACTGGTCAGACACCATGTTATGCGGTAAAGCGCACGGTGTCCCCAGTACGCGTGGAGAGCCCGGGGCGCTACATCCCAGCTCCTAACATCTGCCGGGGGAGGTTAGGCATCAAGCCAGGACGGGTTGTGCAGGCCGTGCGCTCTAGACCTCCAGTGCGTCTTCTTGACCCGGTCCGTTCTGTGCCTCCTCCTAGGACCAGGCCACCAGTGGGTCTCCCCATCCTGGTCCGTCCTGTGCCACCTCCCAGGACTAGGCCTCCAGTGGGTCTCCCTATCCTGGTCTGTCCTGTGCCTGCTCCACGGACCAGGCCCCCAGTGGGTCTCCCCATCCTGGTTAAGCCTGTGCCTCCTCCTCGGACCAGGCCTCCAGTGGGTCTCCCCATCCTGGTCTGTCCTGTGCCACCTCCCAGGACTAGGCCTCCAGTGGGTCTAGCCAGTCCGGAGCTGCCAGAGCCGCCCGCCAGTCAGGAGCTGCCAGAGCCGCCCGCCAGTCAGGAGCTGCCAGAGCCGCCCGCCAGTCAGGAGCTGCCAGAGCCGCCCGCCAGTCAGGAGCTGCCAGAGCCGCCCGCCAGTCAGGAGCTGCCAGAGCGGCCCGCCAGTCAGGAGCTGCCAGAGCGGTTCGCCTGTCCGGAGCTGCCAGAGCGGCCCGCCTGTCCGGAGCTGCCAGAGCGGCCCGCCTGTTCGGAGCTGCCAGAGCGGCCCGCCTGTTCGGATCTGCCTGAGTGGCCCGCCTGTCCGGATCTGCCAGAGTGGCCCGCCTGTCCGGATCTGCCATCGCTGCCCGCCAGCCGGGCGCAGCCAGGGTCATCCGCCAGTCGGGCGCAGCAAGGGTCGTCTGCCAGCCGGGCTCAGCCATCACCGCCCGCCAGCCGGGCGCAGCAAGGGACACCCGCCAGCCGGGCGCAGCCATCGCCGCCCGCCAGCCGGGCGCAGCCAGGGTCGTCTGCCAGCCGGGCGCAACAAGGGTCGCCCGCCAGCCGGGCGAAGTCAGGGTCACGGCCAGGTGCGCCACCTAAGAGGGGGGGGTACTGTAACGCCCTGGCCATAGAGAGGGGTTTTTGTTCTTTATTTTGGTTAGGCCAGGGTGTTACATTGGGTGGGCGGTTTTTGTTCTTTATTTTGGTTAGGCCAGGGTGTTACATTGGGTGGGCGTTCTATGTTCTTTTTCTATGGTTTTGTATTTCTTTGTTTTGGGCCGTGTGTGGCTCCCAATCAGGCACAGCTGAAGTTCGTTGTTGTTGATTGGGAGTCACACATAAGTGCATGTTTTTCCGTTGGGGTTTTGTGGGTAATTGTTTCTGTTAGTGTTTGCACCTGACAGGACTGTTGGCTGTCGGTTTTCTCTTTTCTTGTTTTTGTATAGTGTTCACATTGTTCAATTAAATATTAAATGATGAACACTAACTCCGCTGCACCTTGGTCTTCTCTCCAGTACGACAGCCGTTACAAGTGTATATATCTTTTTTTTACTCCAGTTTATTTTAGTAAATACTTTTTAACACTTATTTTTCTTAACTGCATTGTTGGTTACGGGCTTTTAAGTAAGCATTTCACGGTAAGGTCTACACCTGTTGTATTTGGCGCATGTGACAAATAAAATTGTATTTCATTTGTTAAGCACATTTTTACTCCTGAGATTATTTAGGCTTGCCATAACAAAGGGGTTGAATACTTATTGACTCAAGACATTTCAGCTTTTCCTTTTGTATTAATTTGTGGGGGAGAGAGAGGGAGAGGGAGGGAGAGGGAGAGGGCGAGAGAGCTCCTCTTCCTACTGCTGGATTTGTGGCTTCTGGGTACTGGCATGTCATGGGCAGCATTCATAAACATCACAGTTATCTCTGTCTCTCTCTCTTTATCTCTGCCCTTCAGCCGTCTGTCTCTGCCCAGAAAGATGCTGTTGTGTTACTGTGGCAACAGACCTAGTACCACTCTGTCTGTGCCCCATCTGGCGTCCCCTCTGCCAACCCAGCCGTGTGCCACTGCAATCTGGGAAAACATTAACAGCTAACTAACTACACCACCATTAAGATAATGATCAACAAGTGTGCATCTGTTCCCCAAATTCAGTTATTCCTCACTTATACAAGTAACTTTACATTTGAGAGACATTAGTTAGATACTGCAATTAGTCAAATGCAGCCGGAGACCATATTTTAATAGCTTAAGGCTTCAAAAGTGTGATGGCTTATAGTGTTACTTTGTGCTGCTGCTGTGAAATAATTTGGCTCATGACAGCTGTAAAGAAATAGTTGTGCTCCTGCTGTTGGTGAGGCTAGCAAAGTTGTAAAGGAACAGAGCGTTCTGATATCTTATAACTCTGTGTGGAAGAGAGGGGTTCTGACTCAGAGAGATTAATTAGCACACTCCTCTACTGCAGAGTGGGATTTGAAACTGCTCGCTGTCTGATTTCCCAATGGTAACCCATATCTAAGAGAGCCACTCACTCCCAATGAGAGCTGCAGCCCTGTCAATCATCCAAAAAACTGTTTATGTTCACTTCTGTCTGTCTACACACTGACCTACTGGATTGCGTTTCTCTTCTGTACTCCCTCAGTTAGTTCCTATTGCTGATAGTCAGTCAGTCATTTAGTCAATAATTTAGTATGTCAGTCATTTAGTCAGTCTGTCAGTCATTTAGTATGTCAATCATATATTCAGTCAGTCATTTATTCAGTTGTTTAGTCCGTCAGCCAGTCAGTCATTTAGTCAGTCAGTCAGTGTTAATTCCATCTGATTCAACCTCAGCTCTAGCAGCATATAGAGTTAAGAGTTTAATCATGTCTCTGCTTTAGGCCTTTTTTACCTAATTACTTAATACTAATGAAATGGAGGACTTTTTTATAACTCTGAAAAATGACTTGGATTAAATAGACTCTCTCTCTTTCCCTCTCGCTCTCTCTCTCATACCCACATTATTTATCTCCCCCTCCCATGACATCTCCTCGCTCACCTTTCTTGCCCTCTTGCTGTATCTCTCCTCCCAATTTATTTCAAAGGGCTTTACTAGCATGGGAAACTTTATGTTTACATTGCTAAAGCAAATCTCTCTCTCTCTCTCCATCCCTCTCTCATTAGGTGGTGATCGTGAATTTCCCCAGAGATTCTGCTAGAAAAAAATGGGGTCCATTCTGAAAAGGTTTGAATACCACTGAGATGGAGGGATGTGTGTCAGTGATGCGCCGGTTGACTCATAACCCGCAGTCCCTGTGGTTATATCCGAGGGGAGGATAAGTTTAGGGTCATTAAATATTGTGTGGCTGAGGGCGGGTGTGTGGCGAGCGGGTTGAATAAAGAGAAACAATACCTTAAAAAATCTACGAATGTATAATCGTTGTGGAATTTATATAGGCTACATTGAGGTTTTTCATTCATTATTTTAGGCCATCTGGTATAAGTGCATAAGCCTAAGCTTTAGGGCTTAACTGTACGCACTCCAAATATTGCTTTTGGGAACTGGCAGAAAAAGTTCACGTCAATCCACGGAGGCAAAAAGGACATTGTCTAAGTTTAACTCAATAAGAGAAAAGCTGCGAAAGAAGAGTTGAAAATAAAGAGACGGGAGGGCCAGAAAAGTAATGTTTGGAAAATATTTGTTCAAGTGGTAAAAGAGGATGATAGCAGTGTGTTATGTGTGATGATTGTGAGGCGCTATAGAAATTTGACAGACACAAGACGGGCCTATGGCATGTCAAGGGAACTGTAGCCTACTGTTTAGATGGGTTAAAAAATCTGGACACTGACTGTAGGTCTATAACCTCTCACATAGCCTTAATAATAACTCCTGTAGAATTAAACATTTCTTGCAGTAAAATTATACACCAAAAGTGGGCAAAATTTGCACTTGGGAGTGGAGAAATAGGATTTCATTCTTTCTGCATCTTGAGAGAATGCAATGTTCAGTTTGATACCACCTGTAGAGGTGCTGTCTTCATCATTAAAGTGTTGTGGGTTGACTATCATTAATGCGATGACTGCTATTTATCGAAAAATTACCTACTACGTTAAATTATTACTCGATTAAATTAATCATGTAACAATTAACTCACTAGGAATTTGGGCCACCACGGGAAAAGTTTATTTAATGAGTTACCGTTTCCTGAATTAACTCATGAATATAGTATCATACCAGTCATCAATCAATCATTTCCTCATATCAGTCTCATTCTGAATGTCGTTGACCTGGTAAATCTGCACGAACCCTAACCTAAATGATGAATCAGCGATACACAAATTGCCTTAATTATTTATTTACTAACTAACTAAATAATCACATAGAAATACAGAAACACACACACGCTATAGGTTATTGATTACTAACATAATGCATATGAAACGTCCCTAGTGGACTAACCTGATATGACGGCTTGTTACACAATGGAAAGGGGTTGGGGAAAGATAAAGAGCGGGAGAGACAAAAAGAGTGGACTTATCGTACATACATTTGGAAACTACGCTCACCGTAAATATGAATATTTAGCACCCTAACAACCGCTTATTTTGCAAAAAAAATGTGTCTAAAAGTCTAAAATCACACATTGTTATCTTTTCACAAATAGTTTCATATTTAATCATATGTTTTACAACATTTAGATGTAAATCTGATATATACATTGTGAAAGCTCTTAAAGTTACAATGTTTCCGTTATAACGTCTTTCTGATCATTTTAATGACATCACAAAATAGACATTCATTTCCCATATTCCAACTGTCTATTGATGTTAGAAATATTGTTTCAATGTCTATTGTTTGATGTTGAAGTTTTGGCGGCACAGTCTCTCTGTGTAACACAGCAGACATTCCATTCTCCATTGGGCCATTTTCACAGCTTTCTTTTTCTTTACCACCGGTCAAACTGATGTCATTTGGACATTTTGCGTAGATAATCTTTCCCTTTTTTTGTTGAGTGATTGTATTTTCTCTCCAGTCTCTAAACGTCTTCGCTCCGCGAAAGATGACAGAGAACTTTACCGATGTCAACTAGATTGAAGAATTCATTTTATCAATCTATTACATTATTCTGTTGAGCAAGGGTTTATTTAGTCTTCTAGGGCCACATATAATGACAAGAGTGTGTATGTCTGTGTGTTTAGTTTATTAATTCAACCATTTTAAAAAGTTTATATGCGCCTGTATGAGTGTGCATGTGAGTGTTTGTTTATGTGGGTGGTAAAATGGGTCACTCTCACTGCGATAGCTAGCTGTCTGTCTGCATACATCTCTTCTTTCATGAGTGGCAACCCAATTAACATGACTCCAGGGGTGTAGAATGAGGATAGGGTTTCTCCCATCAGGGAAACACATAGAGTTGAGGAGGTTTTTAGTGTTGAAAATCCCATAGGGCTCTCTAACAACTCTCATATCACACACCATGGGCTCTCAAGTGAAAATGGAATACTACGCCTCTGAATCGCATTTAACCTTGACACACACAGACACACACACACACACACACACTGTGCCTTTGTTTCCCTGAAGTAGACTACAGTATCTCTCCCCAACATAATGTAATGTCATTCCTTGCCTGTGTGTATCACCCTGTGTGTCTGTGAATGCGACTTAATTTGAATAATGGTTCCCGCTCTCTGTGAGGTGTGTATCTATCCATCTAGCCCCCTGCCTGCCTGCCTGTATGCACTGTATCTATGCGGCGTAACACAGTGCAGAGTGATTGAGCTCATGCCTCTAAGCTTCCTAATAGCCCCTCTGAGGCCCCAAGCCCATTTAAAAACAGCTTTCACTGACAGGCCCCAGCCTTAACACACTGCTCAGGGTTACGCACTCCAAGTTCCAGGACACACACACCACATACTGTATACACACACAAAGACACACTCACTCATACACACACACACACACACGCAAGAGGAGCCAAGTGTTTCCTACTCCGGCAGATAGACATGGAATTAATTAATAATTCATTCATATTTAAAGGCCCAGAGCTGTCAAAACCAAAAATCCTGTGTTTTCCTGTGTTTTGTATGATATTGTACCACAGCTAATGAAACTAACACTGTTAAAGTGTGCAAAAAAAATGTTAGCATTGTTATTTCCTGATAGTTGCTTGTTTAAAATGCAATCTCCACAGGACCTTCTAATCAGCCTGTTTGCATGGGCGGGAGTTTCGGCTTGCCTGATGACATCACCAGGTGGTAAATTGGTTAATAGACCAATAACAGAGAGAGCTCCAAATCTCTCTGCCAATAACAGCTAGTTTTACGTTGTCCCCTCCCCACTCAGACCACTCCGATAGTCCTAGCAAAATTCTTGCTTGAGAAAGTTTTTTGTTGTTGCTAAAAAGCAATTTTAGCCAAATTTTATGGAAAACTGTTACAGTACGTTTTTTACATTTTTTTATTTAACTAGGCAAGTCAGTTAAGAAAAAAATATTATTTACAATGCCGGCCAAGCCCGGACGATGCTGGGTCAATTGTGTGCTGCCCTATGGGACTCCCAATCACGGTCAGATGTGATGCAGCCTGGATTCGAACCAGGTACTGCAGTGATCCCTCTTGCACTGAGATGCAGTGTCTTAGACCAAGTTACTTAATTGTAACCCAGAATGATTTGATATTGATATAAAAACAGCTGTATTGGGCCTTTAAAGGATCTGTTCTGGCTTCACATTCTCAGAAAATACATCATTGATGCGGGAGGGAGGGAGGTGTGGTGCAACTCCCAGCACCCCGTCTGCTATGCTTCACCACCCAGTGAGGGGTGAGAGCAACGCCCCACATGTTTCACACCCCCCCACCCTCCATCGCCCCTGTCCCACTCCTCAGATTGATTGGAATGATTTATGTGAAGCAGATTTGGCTTTTCCATGTTGAGCAATTTGTTACGTCACACCCCGGATTTTCTCTATGCTGAGCTGTTGGCTACCCACAATGTAGGCTAATTAGCAGGCAGACATTGAGGGTTCTATATATATACCCAAACTCCAGATCGTTTAATCAACCCTGCTCTCTTTTACGCTTTCTTTCTTACTCCCCCTCTATCTCTCCATCCCCACTCTCCACTGTCTGTACTGCTGTATGATTTAGTCTGTATTGAGACAGTAATAAGATGTTAAGTTCTGTCTGTAGAGTAGCTTGTTAGTGTCCATCTTCTGTCTCTAATGGTCTGTAAATGCTTTATTCCTCTCATTCATCTCATCTCTCTCTGATTGTGCTGCTTGTTGCTGAGAAGAACCAGACGATTAGCAGCCCATTGATCAAACCCCCCCTTGTCTATGTCTCATCCGGATCCTCCTCGCCTCTCCTCTTGTCCTCTCCTTAAGCCTGTCCCTGGCTAAATTAGAACACTCCATCAAGAGCTTTGTGATCTCTAAAATACCCTTTCCTGTCGGAAAGGGGGAAGACGGAGGGATGGGGAGGAGAGGAGACAGATGGGGGGAACGTATTTGCGGTTTAGCGTATGCTGAAGGAGGAGTTGGAGGGTATACTGTATGTATGCCCTATGCAGTACACACACACAGGGATGACAGAACAATAGTTTTCAGTTCCCTTTCACATGCCAATAAAGGTTGAGGGTTTTCATCTAACCTGTGTGATTGTGGTGTTGGGTTATTTTTGCTGTCACCTATGTGGTTATTCGGAGAAAGGAATATTATCTAGGCTAACCCCAACCCGAGCCCCCCCGTTCTACCACCTCTGGTCTCTTGGCCCTCCCACCCCTACGGGAGGGCAGCTCCTGCTCAGCACAGTCAAAGCTCTTTTCAGTCCTTGCACCCCAATGGTGCAAGGTATTATCTGAAAACTGCATTGTTGGTTAAGGGCTCGTAAGTAAGCATTTCACTGTAAGGTTGTATTCGGCACATGTGACAAATACATTTGATTTGATTTGACCAGCTTCCCCCTGAAGCTAGGCTAGCAGAGGCCCTGACCATCTTCTGAAAGCACCTGAAACCCTACATCTTCAAAGAGTATCTTAAATAATCCCCCTCCTCACCTCAAAAAAAATAAAAAAAATAATAATAATATATATATATATATATATATAAAAAACACTGTCCTGAACCAACACTTGCACTTGACACCCCCCCTTCCAGCTCTGACTTTGCTGAAAGCCACTTCATTGGGGAAAAGTGTACTTACTATGCCTGTGATGTGTGATTGTCCCACCTAGCGATCTTAAGAGCGTCTACTAAATGACTCAAATGTAAATGCTAATCTATTGCGTAGTTTCACTACCTCTTATTACACACACTTCACTGACATGCCTATGTAGGGGGATCTTATGTCCTTTCTCTCTCCTGGGAATAATTTACTAAATACCTTGGCTTTTGTTTCTTTTTGTGCCGTGTTTAATCCTTCTCTCCTTTCTGCTTCTCTCTCTCCCTCTCTTTCTCCATCTCTCCCAGGGAGCAGCCCTCTGGACAGCCCCAGAAACTTCTCCCCCAACACGGCAGCACACTTCTCCTTCGTTCCAGCTCGCAGGTGAGCCAGGGGGTCAAGGGGCAGGGTTTCCGTTTCGGAAAATGTGGCCGGGAAGATTACAATTTTCCGACCATTTGACAAATTTACCGGACCCATATGCATTGGGTGCGTAACCCATTAGGTTGTCCACCCATTAGGTTGTCCACCCCTGACAGAAATCACATTTAGATTATGGTAATTCATCTTAACAAAACATGCAAGTTGCGTAATGAAGCAGTCAATAAAAACAAATTTTCAAACTTTGGCCAAAATGCAATTCGGGGGAAAAAAAACATTCTTCACAGCGCATCTGATGCGACCGGTTCCATATGTGACAGATATGAAAATCTCAGAAACGTAGAGAGAGGGCTAATCTAAAGATGCAACAACTAGGATAGGTTGCTAATATGACTGTGATTGTGCCTTTGGCTTCTGGACAACAAAAGAAAGTTGATATGAAAACCAATAGAACAGCAGAGAAATGCTGGTTTCAATGACATGAGGTCTTTATAAAATAATTGACTCCACTTTTATATGGTCGGATTTTGCCTAAGCTACTTTGAAGCAAGGTAAGACATGCCTCATAATATGAAGTAAAAGGTTCAGGTCTCAAACAATTAAGTATATGTTTTCAAAATGCATACTGCCTCCAGCTCACATTGCAAAATGGTGGGGGAAACGCTGCCTACTGCTGCCTATGCACTTGAATGGGAGGCGCGCTCAATTACCTTCAATTACCAGAGAAATAAAAATAGTAGTTCTTTTAATCGTGGCCATCAAAACCATATTAACACGCAATTGCGTTTAGAATTGTTGCACAATGACTGGGTTTATTAAAGCACATAGCTCTAGCACTGTTTGCAGGTGATATTCCGCTCAAAATAGGCTCTGTATGCTGTGCGCGCGTGATAAGTAAGACACATGATGAGTAACGAAAATGTGCACATTAATTCCAATACATTATGCAAATTAACCTATAGAACGATAAGCATGACAGTCAAATGTATTTCCATCAATTAATAAAGAGCATTATTTTGCAATGGATTGTTTTTTTTTGTTTTTTTTGCAGGTCAATTTGGCCAGCAACAATTTTATTTATCGGATTATCGGCCAAAAGCCGACAATTACCAGCTAACTGAAACCCTGGTCAGGGGTTAGCTCACTGGGATCAAATGACTTAATATGTCTGATGGTGATTGTCTTCATAGTTATGCTAGGTAGAAGGGATTATTACCTCATACTATTATTTGAGCCATACTGCTCATTGACAGTCACCTGCACCCCCACAGCAGAGCCAGTTTCCCCAAGCCCAGCTCCAGTTCAATAGTTCACAGCAGAAACTGTGAAGAGTGGAGCCCAAATGGATGCCATTTATCCTCCAGAGTTTAGCCTTAAAATCCAATCCCTCCCATGGCTAATACGCTCAGCACCTCTGTGCTCCTCTTTAAATGATAATTGAAAGTCTGGCTAATCAAGCCCATATCACCTGAATGTTTGAAGCCTGGTTGAATATCCTCTTACCTGTCACAGACTTTGACTAGGAAGTGTAATTACATAGATAGAGAGCCTGGGTGGATTGAGAGCCTGTGTGAAGTTAAACACAGCTCAAGATTAAAAGGATAAATTTGTTTCATAAGTCGTTCAACACGAGGCGAGATATATGACATGTGCTGGTATGATGGTCTTCTGTTTGGAAGAAGGTACCACTTCTTCTGCCCTGAACCTCAATAAATCAGGTGAGACAGGAGACAGAGAAATTCACCTGAAGCAACAGTGCCACCCAATGGTGAAGTGTCATAATGCAGGATGAGATTGCAAAGAAATGGTTCTGCAGTGCTCATTACAAGAACACATGTAGCGCTAACACTATCCTCTCTCCCACACAGTCACGGGCACAGGGCTGACAGGTAACTTCTCACCTTTAACCTTTTACCTCCACCCCCTCACCTTCTCCTCTATCTCCTGTCCTCTGCCCTGAATGGAAATACCAAGGCCCGTATCCACAAAGCATCTCAGAGTATGAGTGCTGATCTAGAATCTGTCCATATAATCTAATTCAATATGATCTGAAAAGCAAAACTGATCCTAGATCAGCACTTCTACTCTGAGATGCTTTGTGGCCTCTACAGTGCCTTCAGAAAGTATTCACACCCCTTTCACTTTTTCCACATTTTGTTGTATTACAAAGTGGGATTAAAATGGATTTAATGTAATTTGTTTATCAAAGATTTACACAAAATACTCTAATGTCAAAGTGGAAGAAAAATGTTTGAATGATAATAATAAATTAATGGAAAATAAAACACTAATATATCTTGATTAGATAAGTATTCAACTCTCTGACTCAATATGTTAGAATCACCTTTGGCAGCGATTACAGCTGTGAGTCTTTCTGGGTAAGTCTCTAAGAGCTTTGCCAGGATTGTCCTATATTTGCCCATTATTCTTTCAAAGATTCTTCAAGCTCTGTCAAATTGGTTGTTGATAATTGCTAGACAGCCATTTTCAAGTCTTGCCATAGATTTTCAAGCCGATATAGGTCAAAACTGTAACTAGGCCACATTTAGGAACGTTCAATGTCATTTTGTTAAGCAACTCCAGTGTTTATTTGGACTTGTGTTTTAGGTAATTGTCCAGCTGAAAGGTGAATTTATCTGCCAGTGTCTGTTGGAAAGCAGACTGAACCAAGTTTTCCTGTAGGATTTTTCCTGTGCTTAGCTCAATTCTGTTTATTTGTATCCTGAAAAACTCCCTAGTGCTTGCCAGTGACAAGCATACCAATAACATGATACAATCACAACCATGCTTGAAAAAATGAAGAGTGGTACTCAGGAATGTGTTGTGTTGGATTTGCCCCAAACGTAACACGTTGTATTCAGGACAAAATGTTATTTTCTTTGCCGCATTTTTTTTTGCAGTATTACTTTAGTGCCTTATTGCAAACAGGATGCATGTTTTGTCGGTACAGTATATTATGTTAGTATTGTGGAGTAACTGTAATATTGTTGATCCATCCTCAGTTATATTCTATCACAGCCATTCAACTCTATCACAGTTTTAAAGTCACAATTGGCCTCGGTTTCCATCCAAAGTGTAATTAATAACTGCACTATGCTCGAATGGATATTCAATGTCTATTTTATATATTTTTTACCTATCTACCAATAGTTGCTCTTCTATGTGAACCATTCGGAAACCTCCCTGGTCTTTGTGCTTGAAATTCACTGCTCGACTGAGGGACCTTAAAGATAATTGTATTTGTACAGAGATGGGGTAGTCTTTTAACAATTATGTTAAACACTAGAGTGAGTCCATGCAACTTATGTGACTTGCTAAGCACATTTTTACCGCTGAACATATTTATAATAAAAGGGTTGAATGCTTATTGACTCAAAGACATTTCAGCTTTTCATTTTTAATGAATTTGTAAACATTTCTAACAACATAATTATATTTATGATGCCCCAGTCCCTAGAGAAGTATGGCCATCCCAAACCTGCATGGACCTGCCCTATAACCAGGACTGTAGTCCCTCCTGCAGAACATATTTCATTTAATCTCATATTCATTTCTATGTTGTCTTCTTGGCAGAAGGTGTGTGTGTGTGTGTGTGTGTGTGTGTGTGTGTGTGTGTGTGTGTGTGTGTGTGTGTGTGTGTGTGTGTGTGTGTGTGGTGGGGGTGGGGGGGGGTGGGGGGGGTGTGTGTGTGTGTGTTGGTTTGTGTGTGTTGGTTTGTGTGTGTGTTTGTTGGTTTGTGTGTGTGTTGGTTTGTGTCAGTGTGTGTTTGTTTGTATCAGTGTGTGTTTGTTTGTATCAGTGTGTGTGTGTGTGTGTGTGTGTGTGTGTGTATGTGTGTGTGTGTGTGTGTGTGTGTTTGCAGACTTTGTCTGCAGTGTTTAAGTTCTTACAGACATCTAGCTCGGAGAAGCACCACTTTGGTACCATGGCTCCATCAAACCTTTCATAGTTAACCCAGGAACTTGTCTGACATTAATACTTTCCATCCTCTCTGCTTTTTCTCTCTCTCTCTTTTTCTCTCTCTGTTTCCCTCCATTTCTATCTCCTTCTCAGGACGGATGGCAGGCGCTGGTCTCTGGCATCACTGCCCTCCTCTGGATATGGCACCAACACACCCAGCTCCACCGTCTCGGTGAGTGTGTGTGTGTGTGTGTGTGTGTGTGTGTGTGTGTGTGTGTGTGTGTGTGTGTGTGTGTGTGTGTGTGTGAGTGCGTGCGTCAAGGTCAGGCATCGAGGCATTCAGTTACTGTTCGATTAAACGTTAGAATGGTCAAAACAAGTGACCTAAGTGACTATGAGCGTGGTATGATCGCCGGTGACAGGCGCGCCGTTTCTAGTTTCTCTGAAACGGACGGCTCCCTGGGCTTTTCACGTACAACAGTGTCTAGGGTTTACTGAGATTGGTACGGAAAAAAACCCCACATACAGTCCTGTCTAGGGATGCACGATATATCGGTGAACATATCGGAATCGATATTAGCTAAAAATGGCAACATCTGCCCGATGTCTAGTTTAACGCCGATGTGCAAAACCGATGTCAAAGCTGACGTGCATACCTATATAACGTAGGTACATGACGTAATGACGCCACGTAATATTTAGCGCTACATGTGCATCACAGCATTCCTAACCTAGTCCACAATGTATGCTGTGTGGATTGAGCAGTCAACAAGTCGAGCAGTCATTTGAAAGAGTAAGAAAATGTCAGCAAGACAACTCAAAGAAGAAATCCAAGATAATGGAATTCATTGCCCTTGACAATCAACCGTTCTCTGTCGTGGGTGATGTTGGCTTTCGCCGACTGGTTGAACACCGGTACACATTATCAAGTGCGCTATTTTTCAGATGTTGCACTACCTGAGTTACACAGAAATAGCGTCACTGCTATTAGCTTCATGACTGACATTTGGACCAGCGATATCAGCCCCATGAGCATGCTGAGTCTGACAGCACAGTGGGTCGTTGAGGATTTTGTACTAAGGAAAGTCATATTGCATGCTCATGAATGTGCTGGTTGTCATACCGCTACTGCTACTGCCATTTAAATTGTATTTGAGAACATGTTTGAAACATGGAAACATGAACACACTAACTAGCTCCATTCGAACAACTGACTCGAGAAATAAGCTCATCAACTGCGCCTGCAGCAGATGTGATACGCTCTGTCATGGCATTGAAACGCCTGCTCAGCAAAACTGCCGACAGACTGTGAACAAGCGATTCGGTGGCATTCTCGTTTTACTGTGTCGCCACCATGCTCGATGCCATGTACAAGGACCGCTACTTCGATGCAGACAAGAAACAGGGTTTATGTGAAATGTTACATACACAGCTGGACAAGATGGAATCGGACACAGTGACAGTGCGCACCGAGGAAGAGAGGCCACGGACAGACAGAGCTGAAACTTCACTGCTTGACATGTATGATGAAATCCTGGTTGAGAATGAAACAACTGAACAAATGAACAATGAAACAGCACAGCAAGTAAGTGAAAGAAAGAGGTTTTGATTATGTTTTACTGGTAATGGGGACATATGTAAATGCCAACAAAATAACTTTTTGGTCAGTGTGGTGTGTGTGTAACCTTTATTTAACTAGGCAAGTAAAATTCTTTTTTACAATGACGGCCTACCCCGGCCAAACCCAGACGACGCTGGGCCAATTGTGCGCGGCCCTATGGGTCTCCCAATCACGGCCAGATGTAATACAGCCTGGATTCGAACCAAGGACTCTAGTGACGCCTCTTGCACGGAGATGTAGTGCCTTAGACCACTGTGTCCGTGTGTGTGTGTTAACTAACATTTAAAAAAAAAATAATATTGTTATTGGTATTGTTTTTTTGGCGAGGAAAATATCGGATATCGGTATTGGCCAAAAATGTAATGTTGGTGCATCACTAGTCCTGTCTCTTGATACCACTTGAGCAACATTTCCATACCCTGAATAATTCAGGCTGTTCTGGAGGCAAAGGTGGTCTGACCCAGTACTAGATGGGTGTACCTAATAAACTGGCCACTTAATGTATAGCCACTGTATACATAAATTGTGTCAAATTGTTTCTTGTTTCAGTCATGTCTTTGGTCACGTTCACATGGGAAAAACCAACACCCTAATGATTGATTGACAACAGGGCTTCCCACAATGCAGGTGATGGCTGCAGGATGAAGTTGGTGAAGAGCAACTGCAGAAACCTGCAGTCAAAACTTCATGACGTTTGATCGTGATTTTTGTAAAGTTCATGCAGTTGGCATATCAGACAATTTGAAAGGCGGCGACCAACGATGTTCACCGACTTGACAAAATGATCCGCTTTAACGTGGCCACTGAGATGAGCACGATGCAAGACTTTGCTCTCACACAGTCACACAGAGTATATGTGCGCTTCACGCTGCTACAACTGGTAGCTACAGGACCTAAACAGCGGAGAAGTTTAACCTCTCGCTTCAACGCTCCTGGTTGTTGCGGAAATTGACCCATTACTACTGTTTACTTTGTGCATCTACACCATTTTGCTGAGTCTACCTAAACTATGACATGACCCATCACCTTACGCATTACTGCCCACAGTGGCAAGAAATCAACAAAAACTATACAACACATAATTGATTCATAGCCTACAAGCATAGGCTACTTTCTGTCCCTAACACTGAAACTAAATAATATACAAATGAAATACAAATGTTATGATGAAACTTAAACTAAACTGAATTTCAAATGAAAATCCTAAAACTACAGTGTATTCGGAAAGGATTCAGACCCCTTGACTTATTCCACATTTTGTCACGTTACAGTGTTAAAAAGTAACGTTTTTTTTTCACTCATAAATCTACACAATATACCCCATAATGACACAGCAAAAACAGGCAAATATATAAAAAATGTAAAACTGAAATACTAGTTTTACATAAATATTCAGGCCCTTTACACAGTACTTTGTTGAAGCATCTTTGGCAGCGATTATAGCCTTGAGTCTTCTTGGGTATAACGCGACAAGCTTGGCACACCTGTATTTGGGGAGTTTCTTCTCTGCAGATCCTCTCAAGCTCTGTCAGGTTGGATGGGGAGCGTCGCTGCACAGCTATTTTCAGGTTTCTCCAGAGATGTTAGATCGGGTTAGTCCGGGCTCTGGCTAGGCCACTCAGGGAAATTCAGAGACTTGTCCCGTAGCCACTCCAGCGTTGTCTTGGCTGTGTGCTTCGGGTCATTGTCCTGTTGGAAGGTGAACCTTCGCCCCAGTCTGAGGCCCTAAGTGCTCTGGAGCAGGTTTTCATCAAGAATTTCTCTGTACTTTGCTTCGTTCATCTTTCCCTCTATCCTGACTAGTCTCCCAGTCCCTGCCGCTGAAAAACATCCCCACAGCATGACGCTGCCACCACCATGCTTCACCGTAGGGATAGTGCCAGGTTTCCTCCATACGTGGCGATTGGCATTCAGGCCAAAGAGTTCAAGCTTGGTTTCATCAGACAAGAGAATCTTGTTTCTCATGGTCTGAGAGTCCTTTAGGAGCCTTTTGGCAAACTACAAGCAGGCTGTGTGTGCCTTTTTACTGAGGTGTGGCTTCCATCTGGCCACTCTACCATAAAGGCCTGATTGGTGGAGTCGTGCAGAGATGGTTGTCCTTCTGGAAGGTTCTCCCATCTCCACAGAGGAACTCTGGGGCTCTGTCAGAGTGACCGTCGGGTTATTGGTCACCTCACTGACCAAGGCCCTTCTCCCCCGATTGCTCAATTTGGCCGGGTGGCCAGCTCTAGGAAGAAAGAGTCTTGGTGGTTCCAAACTTCTTCCATTTAAGAATGATGGAGGCCACTGTGTTTTTGGGGACCTTTAATGCTGCAGAAATGTTTTGATACCCTTCCCCAGATCTGTGCCTTTACACAATCCTGTCTTGGAGCTCTACGGACAATTCCTTTGACCTCATGGCTTGTTTTTTTTCTCTGACATGCACTGTCAACTGTGGGACCTATATATAACCAGGTAGGCAAATTGAGAACAAGTTCTCATTTACAATTGCGACCTGGCCAAGATAAAGCAAAGCAGTTCGACAACATACAACAACACAGAGTTACATATGGAGTAAACAAATATACAGTCAATAATACAGTAGAAAAATAAGTCTATGTACAATGTGAGCAAATGAGGTGAGATAAGGGAGGTAAAGGCAAAAAAAGTCCATGGTGGCAAAGTAAATACAGTATAGCAAGTAAAACACTGGAATGGTAGATTTGTAGTAGAAGAAAGTAGAAATAGAGATAATGGGGTGCAAAGGAGCAAAATAAAATAAATAAATACAGTAGGGGAAGAGGTAGTTGTTTGGGCTAAATTATAGATGGGCTATGTACAGGTGCAGTGATCTGTGAGCTGCTCTGACAGCTGGTGCTTAAAGCTAGTGAGGGAGATAAGTGTTTCCAGTTTCAGAGATTTTTGTAGTTCGTTCCAGTCATTGGCAGCAGAGAACTGGAAAGAGAGACGGTCAAAGGAGGAATTGGCTTTGGGGGTGACCAGAGAGATATACCTGCTGGTGCGCATGCTACAGGTGGGTGCTGCTATGGTGACCAGTGAGCGGAGATAAGGGGGGACTTTACCTAGCAGGGTCTTGTTGATGACCTGGACCCAGTGGGTTTGGCGACGATTATGAAGCGAAGGCCAGCCAACGAGAGCGTACAGGTCGCAGTGGTAGGTAGTATATGGGGCTTTGGTGACAAAACGGATGGCACTGTGATAGACTGCATCCAGTTTGTTCAGTAGGGTATTGGAGGCTATTTTGTAAATGACATGGCCAAAGTCGAGGATCGGTAAGATGGTCAGTTTTACGAGGGTATGTTTGGCAGCATGAGTGAAGGATGCTTTGTTGCGAAATAGGAAGCCAATTCTTGATTTAACTTTGGATTGGAGATGTTTGATGTGAGTCTGGAAGGAGAGTTTACAGTCTAACCAGACACCTAGGTATTTGTAGTTGTCCACATATTCTAAGTCAGAACCGTCCAGAGTAGTGATGCAGGACAGGCGGGCAGGTGCAGGCAGCGATCGGTTGAAGAGCATGCATTTAGTTTTACTTGTATTTAGGAGCAGTTGGAGGCCACGGAAGGAGAGTTGTGTGGCATTGAAGCTCATCTGGAGGGTTGTTAACACAGTGTCCAAAGAAGGGCCAGAAGTATACAGAATGGTGTAGTCTGCGTAGAGGTGGATCAGAGACTCACCAGCAGCAAGAGCGACATCATTGATGTATACAGAGAAAAGAGTTGGCCCAAGAATTGAACCCTGTGGCACCCCCATAGAGACTGCCAGAGGTCCGGACAACAGGCCCTCCGATTTGACACACTGAACTCTATCAGAGAAGTAGTTGGTGAACCAGGCGATGCAATCATTAGAGAAACCAAGGCTATTGAGTCTGCCGATGAGGATGTGGGGATTGACAGAGTCGAAAGCTTTGGCCAGGTCAATGAAAACGGCAGCACAGTATTGTTTCTTATTGATGGCGGTTACGATATCGTTTAGGACCTTGAGCGTGGCTGAGGTGCACCCATGACCAGCTCTGAAACCAGATTGCATAGCAGAGAAGGTGCGGTGGGATTCGAAATGGTCGGTAATCTGTTTGTTGACTTGGCTTTCGAAGACCTTAGAAAGGCAGGGTAGGATGGATATATAGCAATTTGGGTCAAGAGTGTCAAGAGTGTCAAGGATGACAGCAGCTGCTTTCCAATCTATGGGAATCTCAGACGACACGAAAGAGAGGTTGAACAGGCTAGTAATAGGGGTTGCAATAATTTTGGCAGATAATTTTTGAAAGAAAGGGTCCAGATTGTCTAGCCCGGCTGATTTGTAGGGGTCCAGATTTTGCAGCTCTTTCAGAACATCAGCTGAATGGATTTGGGAGAAGGAGAAATGGGGAAGGCTTGGGTGAGTAGCTGAGGGGGGTGCAGTGCTGTTGACTGCAGTAGGGGTAGCCAGGTGGAAAGCATGGCCAGCCGTAGAAAAATGCTTATTGGAATTCTCAATTATAGTGGGTTTATCGGTGGTGACAGAGTTTCCTATCCTCAGTGCAGTGGGCAGTTGGGAGGAGGTGTTCTTATTCTCCATGGACTTTACTATGTCCCAGAACTTTTTTGAATTTGTGTTGCAGGAAGCAAATTTCTGCTTGAAAAAGCTAGCCTTAGCTTTTCTAACTGCCTGTGTATATTGGTTTCTAACTTCCCTGAAAAGTTGCATATCACGGGGGCTGTCCAGAGCACAGCTGGGGGCCGAGGGTGGTCTATAGCAGGCGGCAACGGTGAGAGACTTGTTTTTAGAGAGATGGATGTTTAAAAGTAGAAGTTCAAATTGTTTGGGTACAGACCTGGATAGTAGGACAGAACTCTGCAGTAGATTGCAACACCGCCCCCTTTGGTCGTTCTATCTTGTCTGAAAACGTTGTAGTTAGGGATGAAGATTTTAGAGTTTTTGGTGGACTTCCTAAGCCAGGATTCAGACACGGCTAGGACATCCGGGTTGGCAGAGTGTGCTAAAGCAGTGAATAAAACAAACTTATGGAGGAGGCTTCTAATGTTAACATGCATGAAACCAAGGTTTTTACGGTTACAGAAGTCATCAAAAGAGAGCGCCTGGGGAGTAGGAGTGGAGCTAGGCACTGCAGGGCCTGGATTCACCTCTACATCACCAGAGGAACAGAGAAGTATGAGGATAAGGGTACGGCTAAAAGCTATAAGAATACTTCAGAAAGGATACTTTCTGAATGCACCTTGGTGTGTGTGCATACGTACAGTATGTTTTTTTGTGTGTGTGTATCCCACAATAACCTCACTCACAGCATTCCTGGTACAGTACATACCTTCCCTCTGGTGCAGCAGTAGCCCTGCAGCAAACCCTGCCTTAGCATACCCATATATATGACAGCTAACTAGTGTATCAGCATCTGCAAGATCCCTCCTTCCTTCCTATTTAGTCCCCTAGAATCCACCCCTCTCTCCTCTCCCCTCCTAGCTATTCCCCTAGTCTAGAGTGTGTGCAGCTCTCCCTGTGGCCTGTAGTATGAGGATGCCGCTTGCTTCGAAGAGCTAACCGTTAGTCTTACTTTTAGTCTCACTGATAGTCTTCCTCGTGTTAATGAGAAGCCTGAAAAGGCGTTCTGCTTAGGGCTGTTGCAGTAATTATCGCCACACCGGCGGTCACAAGTCATGAAAGCAGTCCACAATTCCACATGACCGTTTAGTCACGGTAATTAGGCTTCTCCAAGCTCTGATGTTGCTGCTGGTCATTAGTAGCCTACCAAACGTGCTAACTGCCTGGTACTCAGCACTCTATTGGCCCTCTAATCACTCTGACATCAATGCAAATGTATTTAAAAAATCTAATCAAACACTTCATGAGAGCCCATGGGCTCATTTCTATAGGCTATGCAATTGTGTGAGAAAACACAACAGAGTGATGGCCTCTACTATAAAGGGCCTACTATACTTATTTCTCAATTTTCCTAATATTAAGCACATTGTTTATCTTTACATAGGAGTATAGCCTACCTGGCTGGCATGAAAATGAACCACGGGAAAAAGCGTCCTCCATTCGCTATTTAAGTGCATAGATGACGTATTTTTTCACGGTGCCCCCTGTTTTGAGAAAGGTGCATGATAATGGTCCATTCTAAGTCAAAACAAATGTCACACATATATTATTTAGTATATGTAAAGACAAGATTAAATCAAGAATAGTCTGATGGGTGACAATATTAGCCTGTCACTTGCGAATGATGCCCAGCATAAGAAACTGCCTCTTTTTCCCCCCGACTTTTTCTAATCATAGTCGCACACCTCATGTAGCCTAGCCCATAGGCCTATATGTTTTGATAAGGTTTGTATCACAACTAAAGTGGCCAAATAACTTCTTAAAATTAAGCACATTAATCTGCTTTACAAGGAGTGTAGAGCCTAACTTGCATTCGTAACCAGCGCGTGAGTTTCAAGTTTGGGGAAGATCATTTTCACCATAAAAATGCACCTTTATAATAAAAGCATTGCATGCATAATTGCATTTGCGGTCACTTTTGACAATGGTGTTTTCCCGCTAATGGAACATGTAGCCTGCTGCTATGTGCGCAATGCTGCGCTTATAATGTGAAGAAATAGCCTAATAGTTCATCAATATTTTAAGCTAAATGTTCTGAACTGTTGCGTCAGCCACATTGCATAAAATAGGTTTTTTGATGCTAGTGGTTGTATTAATTTAGGATCTATTGCATCCTACAACTGTCCCAGACTATGTTTGGAATATTTATTTCTCGCACAGAATAGAATAGGTTGACTTTTGTACTATGGGGGATAGTAGATTGACATAGGCTAGTGCTTTTGCTGTTCGTTAGGCCTACTCATCTTGTTGGCTGACGAAAAGTAAATCTGGATGGACAGTTCTTCCAATATTTTCAATATGCAGTTGCATCCCCAATGTGTCTGTCTTCACTTGTTGCCTGTGAGAAAGACCCGATCACGTGATGGAGAGCCATGTGAGTGAGAGGTGCTTAGGAGCTCGCAGCACTCGGGGCACAACGCAGCACTCAGGGAGGAGGGCACAATGACCACTGGCCGCAAAAGGCATGGATTTCTATACGGTGCATTACGGCCACATAGGGGATGCCGTCGTGAAATTCGAGGCATTATCAAGTGCTTGTCAAATTGTGTATGAGAGACTAATGAAGTGTGTACAGCCTGCGCAAAAAACAAAGCAGAGCTCATGCCTTTTAAGCGACTTTTTTCAAATCATCATTAGTCTCATAATGTATCCTTACAATGTATTAAAAATCTAAACATATAGCCCAACGTTTGTAGAACAACTAAAGTTACATTAATAACTCTAAATTAAGCAAAAAGGAGTACCTATTTCTTTGTTAACCGCTCAACACAGAATGTGCGCACTCCCTCAAATCGTTTGGAGAAAATATTTATATTTTATTCAGCTTTGTTCAATTGTATTCTTCATACTATAAAATAATGCCATGGAATTCTAAGCAAATCTGGTCTGCTAAATGAACTAGTGTAACCCACAGCCATATGGCATAGCTAGATCAGGACCTAACATATGGACAACTCAAAGTATGCTATTCTGTTCTTCTGAAATAGACTACATTTTCTTCATATCATGTTTCTTTGGACCTGTCTAAAATAAATAATGGATTTAATGTGATGGTGTAGGCTATATTACATGGATTTATTAGACTTTTTAAAATGTAGATGTTCCAAAGGTCTGCATCAGTGGTTTGTGTGGAAGCCAGTAGATTATAATGTGTTTATGTTAATTAACGGTCAATTACCATGAGACCGACAGTTATTTGCTTGACAGTCACCAGCTGATGAAATGTTGTGACCGCCACAGCCCTAGTTCTGCTTCTCACCAGCTCAGAGGAGGGACGACTTGTTAAATGTTTTTCTCCTGCTCAAAGGAGCAGCATTACCTCCAAACCCCCTAATATACTATCAGATTTACAGACAGTTATCCCAATTTGAAACTCTCCAGAGTTTGTTCATTCACAGTTTCTGTATCTCTTCTTCAAAGGCAACAGCCCAGTAGAGAGTAGAGCACACTAGCATAGCCACTAGCCAGGAGTTACCATTCCCAGCTGCAGTTACTCGCTACTAGCAATGGGCTCCTTTGCCCTTGTACTCCCTCCCTCTAGCAGTTAGCTGCTACTAGCTACTCAGCTCTTCTGTCCTTGTTGCTCCCTCCCTCTAGCAGTTAACTGCTACTAGCTACTTGGCTCTTCTGCCCTTGTCACTCCCTCCCTCTAGCAGTTAGCCGCTACTAGCGCCCGGCTCTTCTACCCTTGTAATCCCTCCCTCTTTGCTTCTCACAGTCATCCTGTTCATCCCAGGAGAAGCTGCACCAGCTGCCCTTCCAGCCCACGGCGGATGAGCTGCACTTCCTCACCAAGCACTTCAGCTCCGAGAGCATCACCGACGAGGAGGGACGACACTCGCCCATGCGCCCCCGCTCACGCAGCCTCAGGTAGGATATCCGCCAGAGACTCATACACCCACACTTCAGTACAATGCCCAGTGCCCACTTAAACCCCCCTTTGCCATCCTCCTGCAGTATCTCACCTAAATGACTGTCTGTTGTTTGTCAGTAGGCCTATCTGTAGGCTGTAACTTTGGTAGACACAAAGGTATTCTACCTGTATTTGGTAGACAAAAAGGTCAGGCCCTTCTCATTGACACATCGCTGGCAGGTGTGAGTGACTGTGACCTCTTCAGTGTGGCAGGCTGGCAGCAGAAACACTTCTATCACCTGTCTACTGCCCTTATCACTGACACCCAGCCGACCTCAGCCTCAGACTCCTCGCTCGTTAGCCAACACACCCTGTCCCTCTTTCTGTCTGTCTCTATCTGTCTGTCTCTTTTTCTCTGTCACTTTATCTCTGTCACTCTTGTTTTTCTCCACTTGTCTTTCTCTGTCTCTCTCCACCTCACTCTCTTTCTCACTCTCCATCTGTCTCCCTCTTTGTGTCCCTTAATGGTCTCACTTTTAATGTGTCTATCAGTTTTTGGTGCCAGAATGTACACTACATGACCAAAAGTATGTGGACACCACCTTGTCGAACATCTCATTCCAGAGTCATGGACATTAATATGAGTTGGTCCCCCTTTTGTTGCTATAACAGCCTCCACTCTTCTGGGTAGGCTTTCCACTAGATTTTGGAACATTGCTGTGGGGACTTGCTTCCATTCAGCCACAAGAGCATTAGTGAGGTCGGGCACTGATGTTTGGCGATTAGGCCTGGCTCACACTCTGCGTTCCAATTCATCTAAAAGGGGTTTGATGGGGTAGAGGTCATGGCTCTGTGCAGGCCAGTCAAGTTCTTCCACACTGATCTCGACAAACCATTTCTGTATGGGCCTCGCTTTGTGCACGGGGGTATTGTCATGCTAAAATAGGAAAGGGCCTTCCCCAAACTGTTGCCACAAAGTTGGAAGCACAGAATCTTCTAGAATGTCATTGTATGCTGTAGTGTTAAGATTTCCCTTCACTGGAACTAAGGGGCCTAGCCCAAACCATGAAAAAAAGCCCCAGTTTACAGTTGGAACTATGCATTTGGGCAGGTAGCGTTCTCCTGGCATCCGTCAAACCCAGGTTTGTCCGTTGGACTGGCCAGATGGTGAAGCTTGATTCATCACTCCAGAGAACGCGTTTCCAATGGAGGCGAGCTTTACTCCACTCCAGCCGACGCTTGGCATTGCGCATGGTGATCTTAGACTTGTGTGCTGCTGCTCAGCCATGGAAACCCATTTCATGAAGCTCCCGATGAACAGTTCTTGTACTGATGTTGCTTCCAGAGGCAGTTTGGAACACGGTAGTGAGTGTTATAACCGAGGACAGACGTTTTTTACACACTACGCGCTTCAGCACTCAGCGATCCCGTTCTGTGAGCTTGTGTGGCCTACCACTTCGCGGCTGAGCCGTTGTTGCTCCTAGATGTTTCCACTTCATAATAACAGCGCTTACAGTTGACTGGGGCAGCTCTAACAGGGCAGAATTTTGACAAACTGATTGTTGGAAAGGTGGCATCCTATGACGGTGCCACATTGAAAGTCACTGTGCTCTTCAGTAAGGTCATTCTAGTGCCAATGTTTGTCTATGGAGATTGCATGGCTGTGTGCTTGATTTTAGACACCTGTCAGCAATGGTGTTGCTGAAATAGCCGAATCAACTAATTTGGAGGGGTGTCCACATACTTATGTGTATATATATATAGTGTATCTATCTCATTCAGTCAATCTGCCACTGACACTGTATTCTCTGAGTTCTGAGGTGCCAGATCTGGTGACATCTCAGCTGATCAGCAGTTCAGCTGTGCCTCCCTGTCCTGCCCTGTTCTGTTATGACTTGCAACTGCCAATCTTAATCCCCCCCTTCTTCCTTCTCCTCCTTCTCCTCCTCCCCTGGCTCCTGTCTCTGCATTCAGTTACCCCTCCTTTCAAAAGCTAAACATCAAACAGACTAGCTACTGAAAGGCCCAAACTTTCTGCCTTTGCAGCAGACATATCTCATCTCTACACCCCCTCTCATCTCCTCTCTTCTTGTCTCGTTCCCTTCATCTGTGTGGATTTAGAACACACTGCTTTCATCTCACTCTATCCTCATGAATGGAGAACAGAAAATGCCTCTGTTGGTATGATATGAGAGATACACTTCACACTTAGAGAGAGAGAGAGGAGAGGTTTAGTGTTAAGATGACTCGATGAGACAGAGGCCTAGCCTTTCCCCTCCAACTAGGCCGTATCTCTATCTGAATGTACTCTCAAGGGGCCTGCATGCCACTCAGGCTATAGGAATGAGATGTATAAATATCAGATGAGGTATGAGAGAAAGGCATTACTAGCCGTTTACAAATGACTATCCCTGCTGTATGACTTTACTGTATGCCTCAGCAAGGATTAATCATCTGATGAAGGAGAGAGATGGGCAGAGATGGAGAGAGAGAGATTGGTAGGGGGAGAGAAAGGGGGAGGATGGTAGGGGAGAGTGAGGCTTTAAGGGGTGAAAGAGATAGTGAGAGAAGGATGGAGGAGCTTCAAAGAGGGTGATTGCTATAGAAATAAAGAGAGAGAACGGGCGGGAAAGAGTGCTACAAGGCAGATGAGGTGAGGGAGAGAGTGTGAAAGAACGGGCGAGAGAAAGCTAGGGATGCAACAATTCACCAATACGCATCGGCCCCTGATTCAAATGTTTAAGATACAAGTGCATCGGGCTGCTGACCCCAAACCGATCCAAATTATGTATGCATCAATCCAGTGATGATTTTAGCATGTAAAGCTTGGTGGGGATTTTTTTTATTTTTATGCATGCTGTTGTGGGTGAAATTACAAGAGTATGTTATAATACTGTTATTGCATCAAATTATTGTTTTATGCAACAGAATAGGGGCTTCTTAAAACAATATTGTGTCTGTGTGAACTGAGAGTGGGCCTCTGGGGCTTAATGCTGACAGTAGATTTACGATGCCTTAGGCCACATTCATTCATGTGAGGGAGATGGCTACGGTTTGACTGGAAGGTACCAGGGAGAGATGGCTCGGGTTTGGGTTTCTAGACAATGAGAACAGTCTATACAGCAGATACTGTCTGTTATGAATTATTAGTATCTTTCATACAAATCCTAACCTTGTGACCCATTCCATACATCTGTTGTTTGTCATGAACATTCTGAAGGATGTTCTTTGCTATAAAATTCTGTGGCTCAAAATCCGCTCGTTGGGCTCTCAACGAATCATCTAGGGTTGATTATTCGACCAGATTCATTATTGCAATAATTCATCTATGTTTTGAATAAAGTAATATCCTGATTGGTGATTGACCTTGTCTCTTCTCATTATTGTTTCGAATTTCCACGACAATGCCAGCAAAGCCACTACACAACCCTAAATAATACATTAATTGCACTATAACGGTGACAAACGGTGCCCAGAAACTGTTACGGCCTACATAAAGCTGTCCCAACAGCAGAACTTTATTTTCAGCACCATGGAGTGAATCCTTACCACCGCTACACCTGGCTATCAGTGGAGCCTTGTCTGGCAGCAAAACAGTTCATTCAGCCTCATTTACTGCCTTTTAAAAAACACATAGCTGATATGGCTGACTTTCATAAACAAATGTGGTTTCTACAAACCATGGCATAAGGGAACGATGAGTGGATAAGAGGTCATCCGTAATTTTGATTAAGAAATGAATGAGCAAGCTAAGACGGACGTAATCAATATAACTATTTGTACAGCGATAGAATTCAGAACATGGGCCGGTCTTACAGTATTTTCCCTGTACACCAAGTCAGAACCATAGGATAAATAAAGGGGACATATAAGCAGACAATGAAAGCTCTTACAATATTCGATGATGACATTTCCTAAAACAGGCTAAAGGCTACATGTGCACCACCAAATCAGAACAGTAGACTAAGTTATAAGGGGGAAACGGGCCAAATTATTAGGGCGAGGCACATGGGCTACTAGCAGCTTACTACACAACATAAACTTAGTGTTACTTTCTTAGCTACAGTATACATATCTCCCTGGCATATTACATAATTTATGCAGCAGCACACAATTTGTGGGCATATTTTGTCAACCCTACACTCCGTATTTTCTGCTGGCTGCCCCACCACCACAGAAAGCACTGAGCTAGGCTTAAACACCTGCATTTTGGAGCTGCCTTACTCAAGAAAGCAAAAAAGAGACCATGCTTGGATGTGGCTCCAATAACTCAATTATTTGTTGGGGACTTTGTTTGCGAACTGATATGTGACACGTATTAATTGAAAAATAACATGCAGGTGGGTCTCAAAACCCTGAATGACGTGTCGCCACTACAACGGTCAGAAAATCTATTCAAACGTTACAACTCGCCGGTTCACACATTCTTTTTGCTTATTACATTCTTTCTACCTTCCTGAAAATAGCGCTAATCTTTTGTGACAACTGATGTGTCCTCTCCTTCAGTGTCTGTACTACAACCCCAGGCAATATCAGTAGCCTAGTTAAACTGCACTCTGTGCCCAGGTTCACACCCTGACCAACGCGAGGTAGGCAGCCTGTTCTTGATCTTGCTGCTAAAATGGCCTGCGTGATATCTGGCTTTATTAGTTGACAAATACTGTACTATTTCAAAGATTTTACTGTTACAGTTCATATATCATTCAATTCATTCATTTGAAATACATTTATGGATTTCACATGACTGGGAATACAAATATGCATCTGTTGGTAGGGGTGTCGATCAGAAAATCAGTATCTGGTGTGGCCACCATTTGCCTCTGGCTGTTGATTGTGGCCTGTGGAATGTTGTGCCACTCCTCTTCAATAGCTGTGGGAAGTTGTTGGATATCGGCGGGAACTGGAACATGCTGTCGACCCAGAGCATCCCAAACATGCTCAACGAGTGACATGTCTGGTTAGTATGCAGGCCATGGAAGAACTGGCACATTTTTAGCCTCCAGGAATTGTGTACAGATCCTTGCGACATTGGGGCATGCATTATCATGCTGAAATATGAAGTGATGGCGGATAGAACAGACCTCCAGGATGTGTAAGGGCTATTTGACCAAGAAGGAGAGTGAGCCCCACCCTCTTCAACATATACTGTATATCAACGAGTTGGCGTGAGCACTAGAACAGTCTGCAGCACCCGGCCTCACCCTACTATAATCTGAAGTAAAATGTCTACTGTTTGCTGATGATCTGGTGCTTCTGTCACCAACCAAGGAAGGCCTACTGCAGCACCTAGATCTTCTGCACAGATTCTGCCAGACCTGGGCCCTGACAGTAAATCGACCAAAATAATGGTCTTCCAAAAAAGGTCCAGTCGCCAGGACCAGAAATACAAATTCCATCTAGACACCATTGCACTAGAGCACGCAAAAAAATATACAAACCTTGGCCTAAACATCAGCGCCACAGGTAACTTCCATCAAAAGGAACATAAAATTCGATATACCAATTAGGATCTGGCTAAACATACTTTGCCCTTTATGGTTGTGAGGTCTGGGGTCCGCTCACCAAACAAAAATTCACAAAACGGGACAAACACCAAATTGAGACTCTGCCTGCAGAATTCTGCAAAAATATCCTTGTGTACAACGTAAAATACCAAATAATGCATGCAGAGCAGAATTTGGCCGATACCCGCTAATTTTAAAAATCCAGAAAAGAGACGCTAAATTCTACAACCACCTAAAAGGAAGCGATTCCCAAACCTTGCATAACAAAGCCATCACCTACAAAGAGATTAACCTGGAGAAGAGTCACCTAAGCAAGCTGGTCCTGGGGCTCTGTTCACAAACACAAACAGTCCCCGCAGAGCCCCAGGACCGCAACACAATTAGACCCAACCAAGTCATGAGAAAACAAAAAGATAATTACTTGACACATTGGAAAAAATTTATTAAGAATACCTGACCACTGTGACTGACCCAAACTTCTGGAAAGCTTTGACTATGTACAGACTCAGTGAGCATAGCCTTGCTATTGAGAAAGGCTGATGTAGGCAGACCTGGCTCTCAAGAGAAGACAGGCTATATGCACACTGCCCACAAAATGAGGTGGTAACTGAGCTGCACTTCCTAACCTCCTGCCAAATATATGACCATATTAGAGACACATATTTCCCTCAGATTACACAGATCCACAAAGAATTTGAAAACAAACCCGATTTTGATAAACTCCCATATTTACTGGGTGAAATAGCAACATTTGTGACCTTTTGCCACAAGAAAAGGGCAACCAGTGAAGAACAAACACCATTGTAAATGCAACCCATATTTATGTTTATATATTTTCCCTTTTGTACTTTCACACTTTGCACATCGTTACAACACTGTATATATACATAATATGACATTTGAAATGTCTTTATTCTTTTGGAACTTCTGTGTAATGTTTACTGTTCATTTTTATTGTTTATTTCACTTTTGTATATTATCTACTTCACTTGCTTTGGCAATGTTAACATATGTTTCCCATGCCAATAAAGTGCCTTGATTTGAACTGAATTGGGTGATGGAGTGCTGCATCAGAAGACCTGGTCTCCACAATCACCCGACCTCAACCCAATTGAGATGGTTTGGGATGATTTGGACCTCAGAGTGAAGGAAAGGCAAGCATTTCAGGTGTCTACCTCATGAAGCTGGTTGAGAGAATGCCAAGAGTGTGCAAAGCTGACATCAAGGCAAAGGGTGGCTACTTTGAAGAATCTCAAATATAAATATATTTTGGTTACTACATGATTCCATATGTGTTATTTCATAGTATTGATGTCTTCAATGTAGAAAATAGTAAAAAATAAAGAAAAAGCCTTAAATGAGTGTCCAAACTTTTGACTGGTACTGTATATTCATTGGCTAGCTAATTTGTAAATTATAAATATTGATACATTACTAACTCAAACACTTAATCTGCAAAAATGACAAGTGGTTCATGGCGATTTCAGAACCAAAGTGTGGGGGGGGGGGGGGGGACAAAAAACATAGGCTACATTGCCCCCCCTAATGTGATAGTGGGGTGGTAGATGCCTAGTCTCTTTTATGGCTCAGCTCAGGTGCCTACATAGCACATACACCATAGACATACATCATTTACACACCACACACACACAGAAGTCAGCTCAGACAGATCCAGCTCAGCAGCAAATTTTTATTTAGAATGGAAAACGAATGTGTTTATGCATCAAATGTTACTGCATCAAATAGTATCTCATCGCATCGAATCATTTCAAACTATAACGTATCGTTCCTGTATTTTATCAGAGCCCATGTATCTAGATCCGTATCCAATCGTCTTGAAAGGGAAAGATGCACATCCCTAGGGAAAGCACGAGAGGGAGTGAGAGAGGGAGGACAAAGCTGAGTCTCAGACCAGATCATTTAGATTAAAGAAAGAAGCAATCATATGCTAATTTCATGGCCTTATTATCAGCTAGGCTGAGAGTGATGACGGCAGTGCTTATCTCTCTCTCTCTCTCTCTCTCTCTCTCACTCTATCCATCTCTGTATCTCACCCTCTCTCTCTCTCTCTCTCTCTCTCTCTCTCTCTCTCTCTCTCTCTCTCTCTCTCTCTCTTTCCCTCTCTCTTTCTCTTCCCACACTCTCATTCTTCTGGAGTTGTAGAAATGAGCTCAACATGTTCATCCATCATAAGCTTGTCATATCCAGCGGTGGGTCCTGTTTTAATGAGCAGCACAGAGCCTCACAGACAAGACACAGAGACAGTCACACACACAGTCACAGACGGTGTATTTAATTAAACACTTCTACCCTTCCCTCAGCAGCTCAGCCCTTCATTTTGGGTGTCCCCTTGTTGAATGTATTACCCATGTCATTAACATCTCATCGAATGGGGCTCTGAGGTGCTCACACACACACAAACACATACATACAGTGGCTTGTGAGAGTATTCACCCCCCTTGGCATTTTTCCTATTTTGTTGCCTTACAACCTGGAATTAAAAATGTTGGGGGGTTTGTATCATTTGATTTACACAACTTTTGAAGATGCAAAATATTTTTTATTGTGAAACAAACAAGAAATAAGACAAAAAAACAGAACTTGAGCGTGCATAACTATTCACCCCCCCCCCCCCCCCCCCAAAGTCAATACTTTGTAGAGCCACCTTCTGCAGCAATTACAGCGGCAAGTCTCTTGGGGTATGTCTCTATAAGCTTGGCACATCTAGCCACTAGGATTTTTGCCCATTCTTCAAGGCAAAACTGCTCCAGCTCCTTCAAGATGGATGGGTTCTGCTGGTGTACAGCAATCTTTAAGTCATACCACAGGTTCTCAAATGGATTGAGGTCTGGGCTTTTTCTAGGCCATTCCAAGACATTTAAATGTTTACCCTTAAAGCACTCGAGTGTTGCTTTAGCAGTATGCTTAGGGTCATGGAAGGTGAACCTCCGTCCCAGTCTCAAATCTCTGGAAGACTGAAACAGGTTTCGCTCAAGAATTTCCCTGTATTTAGTGCCATCCATCATTCCTTCAATTCTGACCAGTATCCCAGCTCAATTTTAGTCTCATCTGACCAGAGTACCTTCTTCCATATGTTTGGGGAGTCTCCCATGTGCCTTTTGGCGAACACCAAACCCGGTTGCTTATTTTTTACTTTAAGCAATGGCTTTTTTCTGGCCGCTCTTCTGTAAAGCCCAGCTCTGTGGAGTGTAAGGCTTAAAGTGGTTCTATGGACAGGTACTCCAATCTCCGCTGTGGAGCTTCGCAGCTCCTTCAGGGTTATCTTTTGTCTCTTTGTTGCCTCTCTGATTAATGCCCTCCTTGCCTGGTCCGTGAGTTTTGTTGGGTGGCCCTCTCTTGGCAGGTTTGTTGTGATGCCATATTCTTTCAAAAAAATGTATAATAGATTTTATAGTGCTCCATGGGATATTCAAAGTTTCGGATATTTTTTTATAACCCAACCCTGATCTGTACTTCACAACTTTGTCCCTGACCTGTTTGTAGAGTTCCTGTAAGGGGTGCGTACTGGCGGCAGAGAAGTCAGGCGCAGGAGAGCAAAAACTGATTTACAATGGCGCAGTTTAATAATAAAAACCACCGTTAACAGAACAATAAATGAAATTGGTACAAAACCCGTCACACACCAGCATAACGTGCACAAGCACTTACAACAAACAATTCCGGACAAGGACAACCGGTGACGCCGACCGCCAAGCACCGCCCGAACAAGGAGAGGAACCGACTTCGGCGGATGTCGTGACAGCTCCTTGGTCTTCATGGTGCCGCTTGCTTGGTGGTGCCCCTTGCTTAGTGTTGTTGCAGACTCTGTGGCCTTTCAGAACAGGTGTATATATACTGAGATCATGTGACAGATCATGTGACACTTAGATTGCACACAGGTGGACTTTAATTCACTGATTATGTGACTTCTGAAGGTAATTGGTTGCACCAGATTTTATTTAGGGGCTTCATAGCAAATACATATGCACGCACCAATTTTCAGTTATTTTTTCAATCCACTTCAGCAATTTGGACTATTTTGTGCATGCCCATTACATGAAATCCAAATAAAAATCTGTTTTTTAAATTACAGGTTGTAATGCAACAAAATAGGAAACACGCCAAGGGGGATGAATACTTTTGCAAGGCACTGTACACACCCCTCCCTGCCCGGCCGCTTCTCTGTCACGGTCAATTAGGTCCTTCATTTCCCCAGTCGCATGCCTCACTGGTGTTAGGGCAATGTTATTCTCTCTCTCTCTTCTCTCTCTCTCTCTCTCTCTCTCTCGCTCTGATTCACTTAATTTATCCTCTTAATCATCTTCTACCTTTTCCTTTTGAGCACCCTTTTCACGTAATCTGACATCAGTGTTTAAAAAGCTCACACTGCCAATTCACCCGTTTTAAACCGCTAATCCTTTAAGAGAAATAGTATTGTGCTACAGGACATAAATGAATAGCAACAACAGGATTCAATGGTCTTCAAAGTTAGTTTATTTCAAAAATCCTCTCAGCATATTAACACATAGGCTTATACTGTAGATCCAAACCTTTCCCCCCACAAGTATAATTTGAGTCTGTGTTCAAGGTTGTTTCTCAAATTACTTATTAACATATTTTTCTAGGCTGTCAGTCTGATGTGGCTGTCAGTCTGATGTTATTCATTCTCAGGACCTTAATGATTCTATTAGCAGCTCATTTGGATGTGAGGTTTATTCAATAAAGTCACATATCACTCAAAGCAACTCCACTCACAGACAAAGGAAGGTGGGGTGAAAATATCCTTCAAATATTTGAGTATTTATGAAGCCGCCACTGTGCATCAATCTCTGTCGGAGCTAACCTTAGGTTGCTGTGGCAGCAGTGGCATGGCTATGATTGTATTTCTGAGTGATTTAAAAAATAAATAAAAGAACAGAGGTGTGTGGCAGGACTCAGAGCTGAGAATGCTTCTCCTCTTGGTTCGTGAAGATGACTGGCATATATTTGATTTTTTTAAGTAGACAGTTCTACTAAATTAGTATGTTATGCGTGTGTAAGAGAAGCAGAGGATATTCGAATATGTTCTGAGAAGCTCACCTTCGCGCGAGAGTGTTTAAGATGATGATAAACGGCTCCCATGAAGTTGACCTCATATGTCGCATTCAGTGTGATCTCATTCAATTAAGCTGGGTAATAGGCAATAGAATGGTTAATACGATGAGCGAGCTGTCGGTGGATGACTATAGGCAATACCTCATCCCCCTGGTCACATGACCACACCTCCACACAACACACAGATGACTCACACAAACAGTCACATCTGTGGACCCCGAATTCAAATTTGCGCCGGCCACACATTCCCCCACCGCTCCCAGTACACCGCTATATAACAAAGCCTCTCAGATTGGAACGTCTCTCTCTCTCTCTCTCTCTCTCTCTCTCTCTCTCTCTCTCTCTCTCACACACACCGTGTCTCAGAAGGGAGTCTCATTGTCGCCTCATTCAGGACTCATTCAGACAGAACCCCAGCTTATTCTCTGCGGTGGTGGTGTGAGTGAGAGACAGAAAGGTCATGGCTGTCTCCATTTGTTCCTGCTAGCCAGACTTTTGATGTGGAGAGCGAGATGGAGAGAGAGAGAGAGAGAGAAGGGGCTGATGCACACAGACTAAATGAGCCATCACCGCTACACATCACGCTCCCCGGGGAACTGACCTTTCCAGCCATAGATATCCACCAGTATGAAATCCTCGATGAAGTCCTGACAGACAGATAGGGTCCTCAGACTGACTCTCAGACACACTGTCAGGAACATAACGCACAAATCCCCTGCCTGGTTTCAAGAGCCATCAGCTCTCCATGTGTGTGTGACTACAGTATGTGTGCAGCCATGTATGTCCATGTCTATGTTTCTGACCTAAGAACTGTCATCCTCTTCAATGTATCTCATGCCCTGTCTGTGTGACCTGACCTCCCGCCATCCACAGTATCCCTCTACTGGTGGCTTGGGACTTGGAGCTCACTTTTGTCATGCTGTACTGCAGCTCAGGGATACTGGAAAGCACAGACCCCTACTACCATGCAGTATACTAGTCTCTCTGGACTTGTGTAAACTAGACCACCAAGCTACAGTCTCTCTGGACTGGTGTCGACCAGACCGCCAAGCTACAGTCTCTCTGGACTGGTGTAGAGCAGACCGCCAAGCTACAGTCTCTCAGGACTGGTGTAGACCAGACCATCAAGCTACAGTCTCTCTGGACTGATGTAGACCAGACTACCAAGCTACAGTCTCTCTGGACTGGTGTAGACCAGAGCACCATGCTACAGTCTCTCTATATTGGTGTAGACCAGACTACCAAGCTACAGTCTCTTCGTTCTCCACTCATATCTCTGTATGTTTGTCTTCTTTCAGCCCTGGTCGCTCACCCATTTCCTTTGACCATGAGATCGTCATGATGAACCATGTCTACAAGGAGCGCTTTCCCAAGGTACCTTCCCATAAAAATGATTCATTCATATCAGTCTTAACATTTGTTTACTATGACTTAGTTGACATTAATAGATTCAGAAATTAAATACCTAGAATTCAAATCTTAACCAATTTATGACAGTCCTTCAATTAGCTTTTCCATTGTAATAAAGCTCACGATGAGCTGTCTGGAAGGTGCGTATATGTGAGCCAACTCTCCCCCCTCTCATCCCCAGGCCACGGCTCAGATGGAGGACCGTCTGGCTGACTTCCTATCGTCCTCGGCCCCTGACAAGGTGATGCCCCTGGCCGACGGGGTCCTCAGCTTCATCCACCACCAGGTCATAGAGCTGTCCAGAGACTGCCTGGATAAAAGTCGCGAGGGCTGCATCACCTCACGCTACTTTTACGAGCTGCAGGAGAACCTGGAGAAACTGCTACAAGACGTGAGTGGACTGTTTGTTTTAATTTTGGGGGTTAAGGTGGATTTGAGGAGTTTCATCCTTTGCACTGATATTCTCCAACATCAGTAGAATAATTCATTGAGTGACGATATCGTCCAATTCGTGTTCATTTAGACACCTGTTTGTTAACCCCCGTCACGCATGGTTTCACTAAGGTCCTCACTCATCATCATTAAGCCTGTCAAGTCTGTCAGGCAGTTTGTCAACACACCGTGATGTCATAGGATGAGGACGCCACTTTGACCCGTTTAGGTCATCGGAAAAACATAAACACCCTCCCTCTCTCCTTCTCCCCCTCCCACCCTCCCTCTCTCCCTCTCTCTTTCTGTCCATATGGGACACATGCCCCCACAAGATGGGTTGGTGGGGGTTAGTCACAAGATGGGTTGGTCTGTGTTAGGATTTGAGGGACATTCAATAGTGTGTGTGATGTCATTGATGTCTCTGTTATCTCAGTTACAGTGCTGGGGTGCTCATGGTTGTGACATTATTGCTCCCAGTGGCCTCGCCCGATGCCCCCCAGTCGTCGGAGGGTGGGGTGGGGAAGGGAAGGGGGTCTCTTCTCTCCCTGATTCTAATTTCATGGCCCAGCAGTCAGCAGGGGTGATGGATGAATCTCCCAGACACCCAGGAGGAGGGGTGCGCCGAGAAAGAGGGAGCGAGACTAAGGGAGGGAGGGAGGGGGAGAGAGAGAGAGAGAGAGAGAGTGAGAGAGAGAGTGAGAGAGAGAGAGAGACAAAGTTAGGGAGGGAGGGAGCGAGGGATGAAGCCATAGGAGGAGTGGTCTGCGGGGAGTTTTCCAGTCTTGGATTGGCTGTTTAAACCGTCCTGTGTTAGGGCTGATGCCTGTTAGAATGTGGTTTGTGTGTGAGAGACAGTGAAAGAAAGAAGCAGACAGAGTATTAACCCCACGAGAACCACATGCTGGCCAAATTTGAAGAACAGAAAGAACGTTGTATCACCTTCAGGGAACTAATTGGGCGACATGGTTCAGGGGGCTTAGGAGAACGCAGTAGGTGGCGGCGATATAAACTTGCTGTGGAATGAGGCAGTGAACAGGTACCCAGAGCGGAGGGATCCGGATGGCCAGCGTCGCATTTTTTTCCTGTTATTTCCATCGCTCTGGCCCAGGATGATGTGTCGCGCATCGTGGCAGAGGAGGCTGGAGGAAGAGGAGGTGCTGCAACATGTTTTGGAGCAGAGGGAGTGGAGGAGAAAGTGGAGCACACTCACATGGGAGTGTGATCACCACGCTTTTCCAGTTAAGTTATTGTCTGTTTGCGGTTGGGGGCGATGTTTGGAATTGAGGTCAGGTCAAGGTCTCTGCTGGACCGTCTTGGTTGGTTACAGGTATATCTGTGACAAGGGATAGTCATGGTATTGCGAAAGTTGATGCTTATTATTTAGTAACAAATGGTAGGCTATTGCATACTTCAACTTTTTTGGCTTGAAAAAGGTCACAGACCTCTTGACATATGTTGTCTGCTACACACCTTAGTATGTTGATTCGGCGTATGTTATTTGGCACCTATATGCAGTCAGCCCAGTTATAGCGGTCAGTGCTCTTCTCCATTGTCTTGTTCTTCACCCCTCTAACCCTATCCCCCTTTCAGTCTCTGTCTTGTCACAGCTCCAGGCCACTACTCTAACCCTCCTCTAGCCAGGCCAGGCCATCCATCCATTCCCATCTATCCATTCACCCCACGCAGCGACACCATTAAAAACGTCACAGGAGACCACCTGATCCACCTCAACACCTACCTCGACCTCGGGCCTGAGTGACTTGTCACCATAGCAACCCCCGCCTCTGGCCCAAGGAGGACCCCTGTGTAGACTTTAGAGGCCCAGGTCACCTGAGGTGGGGATTGAGGTAGTTAGCCAGCTAGGCTGCCTGCTCAGCACTCGCCATCAGTCACAGTGTGTCAGAGGTGGTCCTTTGGCTGGCTGGCCATCGCTCACTGGTAGTCAGGTCTTACAGGCAGTTTAGAAGATGCACACACTCGCACAACACACACAAAGCCACACACATTTGCACACACTCACACACATACAGAGACACTAGGGGTGTGCCGATCGTATCCGTTTTATCACACTTGATACTCGGAATCAGATTTACTCTTGATCGGAAAACCCGGACGTGTGCTTTAAATGCTGCTAAAGTCTATACTTCAAGTGCACATTACTGCGCTATCACTCAGAGCGCATCATTATGTTCCTTCTCTCATTGACACACATTGTTAAACGACCCGACAGATGAAAACATACTTAGTCCTATTCAATTATCAACGAAATAGGCTAATAAATAGCCTAATGTATGGCTGGCTACTAGTGCTTGCATTTATTGCAGACACAGATTTAAATGAAGGTAGGCTAATTTGCTTGCCCCCGTATATTGTTTCACTTTCGAGAGGCGCAAAACTTATCTCTCCTGACACTTATGCCACAACATGTATATAATCAAAATAAACAATCTACATTTGTAATTTTATTTTCTAATGATCTGTCGCTCGGTAAACATGCCTGGGCGAGAATAAATAATAATAGCAAGCATGTATGGGCTTGTATCACGATGTAACGACAGAGTTGTCAGCAATGGAATAATTATACGGACAGACAAAGTGCGCATACTAAACAACGCCACGTAGACAGACAAAACGACCATATAACCTCAGCAAAGTCGACAGGAAATAACTAGATTGAACAACAATGACTAGCTACGGATTCTGATTCATACACAGTGTTTGGAGAAGGAGAGACTTGTACCCTGAGATGAGTGAGTGAAACAGAACCGTGTGTTTTTCTGTGTGGTGAAATGAGAGCAGAGGGAGAGCGGCTTGTTCTAATCCAATCGTTGCAGCTGGCTCAACCGATACCCGTCCTTTTCTTTACAGACAGATGAACTAGCCCATTAGTTGTTTTGAGCACACAGCTCTTCACACTGTTTGAGTGAAAGAGAGATGTGTGCTGCCAGCTGAAAATTACTTTTTTTTTCAGAGCACGGATAATTACAAAAAATACTTGTGTCATAATCATATTTGGAAAATTGTCCATATCCATTACGATACTCGTTTTGTCCGAGTACTCGGAGACACTCTTCTCTCTCTCTTACACACACACACACACACACACACACACACACACACACACACACACACACACACACACACACACACACACACACACACACACACACACACACACACACACACACACACACACACACACACACACACACACGCACACACACACACACACCAACTGTCTCTCACACTGACACAGCGTAGTTAATTAGCCGTTGTGAGTGTGAATGACGGTCCCACCGCTGCCCATTACTCACCAATCACTTGTCTATAATGGGAGGAGATCCTCCATTCCTCCCTCCATCTTCAGCACTTTGGCGCTTTCATTACCTTTATAAATTATTCAGGAGCTGATTGGAGCCCCTAGGGACCCTGCTGCCTGCCTACCTAGCAGCCTGTCTTGCTGCCTGGCTTTCTTGTCTGTTTCTTGCCTGTGTCTGCCTGCCTGGTCTGCCTGCCCCCCTAGCTGCCTGCCTGTCTAGCTACCTGCCTGCCTGTCACTATGGGATGTTTCTATTAGCCCGTGGCCGACGGACACCTGGCCAGGCCTTGTTTATTAACAGGCTCTGGCTCTCTATTAGGCTGCCTTCCACCAAACCTACCTGATGGATATGTGTTTTACACACTAACACTTTGTCTATCTTCCTCCCCCTTGGTGTTTTCTAGTTAGCAGAGGTGCTCTCTAGGTGGTTTTCTGTGGTAAATTACTCTGTCCAAACTGACAACATGTTCCGTGGTATATTTTCACTGTATCAGTGAGGTCATTCTGCTTTAGCTAGCTAGCTACTTCTCAGTGTCAGTCTGTATTGTATGTTTAAGTGATAAAGGAAATATTGGCACGGATGTTCATCGAGGGCCAGCAAACCGTGCCAATATATCCTCCAAACACTGGCTTTGAGGGCATTATCACTTTTATACAACGGGTCACTGACATATTCAAATAATGATTGACATATTTTTAATTAAAAACGTTATTTTTATGAATTTATTCAAACAATTTCATCCTTACACAAGATATAGCCCCGACACAAATCTAGGGTTGCTACCGAAGCCGGCTGGTTGTTTGTTCTATCGGTTTGGTTGCCAGAGACGCGACCCAGTCGTTCGGTCTTTTTGTTCTGTACCTATGGACGAGACCCAGTAGTTCGTTCTAAATGTTCCATTGCCATACTGGCTGGCAACGTTCTTATCTCTTGCTTGCTAGCTAGCCAACTACGGCTAACTTACAGTCACGTCAAACATTGCAGCCAGAATAACAACACTGTGATGGCATTTGCATTTGTTTAGGCAGTTTTCCAATGACATTTATTTGGACACATCCATAACAGTGAGCTAATGAGGCACGATTTCGCCTGGCATAGAAAATGTGCTCTTTCGTCAGTACACTGTTATTCAGAGGAGTTAGCCAACAACACATCTGACACAATATTTTCAAACTGAAGCTGGAAAGACTGCAAACTAGCTACACTTCGTTTCACTTGACCTTTTTTCAGTTGACGTTTCTTTGTATATATCCATAAAAATGATTCATGATTTCAACTGGCTGAGAAACAATGCCTGTGTTTGTTTCGTTCCGTCTCCCGACACATTCATTACTATGGGACAGCAGGAGATTGAATTTGAATATTGAAACAATGTTGCAAATGTCGGAGAGACAGACAGCAAGGTTTCCAAATCTCTGCTTTTGAAAACTAAATGTTAGTCTAAAAGAAATGTGAGATAATGTCTAGATGATTTTTATAGTGGAGATCTGCCTCGGTTGATGAGACGGTGGATTGAGCAGTCAGATGGAACAGAGTAAATAGGCATTTTAACGTCATAGATTTAGCCGGTGGTAACTTGTGGAATAGACACCGGCTGGAATGCAGTTTTAACCAATCAATATTCAGGATTAGACCCACCCTTTGTATAATGGAGTGTATCGACTGCATGTATCTTCTCATCCTCTTTCCTGTGTCATCTATTAAAATGGACAGATAGGTGAAGCTGTTTTTATACGAAAAACCAAGTCGGGTTGATGTAGAATTGATTAGATACTACTGATTGTGTATAAACTATCTTTCTGATCATGTATAGACTAACACCATTCTATCTTTCCCGCTGAGGTGACTGTTGCCTATTGCGGCAAGTAGTACTGATGGTTCACACTACCAGTGTGCTTTCTAACTCTTCCTCTCTCCTCTCTGTGTCTAGGCTCACGAGCGCTCTGAGAGTGTGGAAGTCACATTTGTGACCCAGCTGGTGAGGAAGCTGATGATCGTCATCGCTCGGCCGGCACGCCTGCTGGAATGTCTGGTAAGAGGAACGAGAGGGGGAGACGAGGAATTATCGGAGGTGCTTCCCAACAATGTTTCCTTCAAATGAATGAACATTTCACACCTAAGTGCTTACCGGAGGGAGATAGATGATGAATGTCTATATCACGGTTTTCAAGATGACACAAAAAATAAATTTTTCCTATTTTTCTCGTAAATTCGTTCCTATTTGCAAGACAGTCATTTTCTTCCTATAGTTAATAAGCCACCTAGCCATTTACTCCTAATTGTGTGGCAACTCGACCACTATTATTATTGTCATCTGTCCTCAGAGGCAGATGCACTGCACGTGCAACAGCCTACAACACATACGTTTATGTATCACCCATAGGAGCTCCCTCCCATCCATCCAGCCACCCAGCACCGTTTCTCAAGCAGCCCAAGCATGCGGCTGCTCTCTGCCCAGCTAGGGAGAGGGCAGTGGGGGTAGAGATGGTGCTTCATCACCCCCTCCTCCTCCTCCATGGCTAAGCAGCTGGAACCATCCCTCCACCTCATCACTCTCTCTGGAGCTGGGAGGTAGGGAGGGAATGACAGAGAGGGGGGTGGAGAGAGGGGGAGGCTGCCCCTGTGCTCACGTCTGTATTTTTGACTAATCACATCCACCCGATCCTGTGACAACACACAAGATGGGTTTTTACAAATGGACATACACACAGCTTGGAGAGGTGGTGGTGGGGGTAACCTGGGTGGTAGAATACATATCAGCGAGTCCAGATCGGAGGAGTCTGCAGTCACATGCGGTGTCCCACAGGGGTCAGTGCTGGGGCCTATCCTGTTTTTGATTTACATGCTCCCTCTGCTAAATCCTCCGAGATTATGACATCAACTTCCACTGCTATGCTGATGATACCCAGGTCTACTACCGTAATTTCCGGACTATTACATCCAATATCCAATGATAGGCGTGGCGCGAATTACAAATTCCTCAAAAATACAAAAACTTCAATTTTTCAAACATATTACTATTTCACAGCATTTTAAAGACAAGACTCTCCTTTATCTAACCACACTGTCCGATTTCAAAAAGGCTTTACAGCGAAAGCAAAACATTAGATTATGTCAGCAGAGTACCCAGCCAGAAATAATCAGACACCCATTTTTCAAGCTAGCATATAATGTCACAAAAACCCAGAAGACAGCTAAATGCAGCACTAACCTTTGATGATCTTCATCAGATGACACACCTAGGACATTATGTTATACAATACATGCATGTTTTGTTCAATCAAGTTCATATTTATATCAAAAAACAGCTTTTTACATTAGCATGTGACGTTCAGAACTAGCACACCCCCCACAAACTTACGGGGAATTTACTAACAATTTACTAAATTACTCACGATAAACGTTCACAAAAAGCATAACAATTATTTTAAGAATTATAGATACAGAACTCCTCTATGCACTCGATATGTCCGATTTTAAAATAGCTTTTTGGTGAAAGCACATTTTGCAATATTCTAAGTACATAGCCCAGCCATCACGGGCTAGCTATTTAGACACCCGGCAAGTTTAGCCTTCACCAAAATCAGATTTACTATTACAAAAGTTTGATTACCTTTTGTTGTCTTCATCAGAATGCACTCCCAGGACTGCTACTTCAATAACAAATGTTGGTTTGGTCCAAAATAATCCATCGTTATATCCGAATAGCGGCGTTTTGTTCGTGCGTTCCAGAAACTATCCGAAATGGTAAATCAGGGTCGGGCGCATGGCGCATTTCGTGACAAAGAAATTCTAAATATTCCATTACCGTACTTCGAAGCATGTCAACCGCTGTTTAAAATCAATTTTTATGCAATTCATCTCGTAAAAAAGCGAAAATATTCCGACCGGGAATCTCCTTTTCGGCAAACATAGGAAAAAACACAAAGACGGGGGCGGCCAGTGCACACGCCTAAGCCCACAGTCCCTTGATCGGCCACTTGAGAAAGGTGATAATGTGTTACAGCCTGGGGCTGGAATGACGACATTCAGGTTTTTCCCGGGCTCTGAGAGCCTATTGGAGCCGTGGGAAGTGTCACGTTACCGCAGAGATCCTTTGTAATTGAATGAGATGTCAAAGAAAGACAATAAATGGTCAGACAGGCCACTTCCTGTAAAGGAATCTCTCAGGTTTTGACCTGCCATTTGAGTTCTGTTATACTCACAGACAACATTCAAACAGTTTTAGAAACTTTGGAGTGTTTTCTATCCAAAGCCAATAATTATATGCATATTCTAGTTACTGGGCAGGTGTAGTAACCAGATTAAATCGGGTACGTTTTTTATCCAGCCGTGAAAATACTGCCCCCTAGCGATAACAGGTTAAGCGCACCTGAATATAAGCCGCACCCACTGAATTAAAAAATATATATTATTTTGAACATAAATAAGCCGCACATGTCTATAAGCCGCAGGTGCCTACCGGTACATTGAAACAAATGAACTTTACACAGGCTTTAACGAAACACGGATTGTAACAAAAATAAATAGGCTTTAACGAAACACGGCTTGTAACAAAAATAAATAGGCTTTAACGAAACACGGCTTGTAACAAAAAATAAAAAATGAGCAGTAAGCTTTAGTTGTCTTTTTGCACGGAGTCAATTCCTCACGCTGCTGTTTCCAACGTCTTATCATCGACTCATTAAGACCAAGCTCCCGTGCAGCAGCTCTATTTCCTTTTCCAACAGCCAGATCAATCGCCTTCAACTTGAAAGCTGCATCATATGCATTTCTCCGTGTCTTTGCCATGATGAGGGTGACAAAATGACTACCGTAATCAGAATGATGGGAAGTTTGAGAGCGCTCGATTTAATCTAAACAGTAAACAAAAAAGTTGTTTGACCTTAACCCGTTCGGCAATTTCATTGGTCTAATGAAAGCTTCATGCCGCCAAAAAACTGAACACATCACAGAATGTGTTTTTTGTAGAAAAAAAATTGAAAGTGGGAAAAATCCATATATTAGCCGCGTCATTGTTTAAGCCGCGATGTTCAAAGCGTGGGAAAAAAGTTGCGGCTTATAGTCCAGAATTTACGGTACATTAACGCAAACCGGACTCCATCTCTACCCTAGCAAAACTCAGCAGCTCCCTAAAGGACATCAGGGCATAGATGAATGAGAATTTCCTCGAGTTGAACAGTAGCAAAACTGAGGCTATGCTTATTGGGAAAACCAATCAGGTCACCAGTGCTGGAAACATCTGCCCTACAATCAATGGCCAGGCCATCTACCTGTCCTCTGTCATCTCCAACCTAGGAGTCAAGTTTGATCCTTCTCTGTCCTTTGAGGCCCACATAAAACAAATATGAAAAACATAATTTTTCCATCTTGAAAACTTTGCCCGAGTGATACCAATACTTTCCCACGCCTTCATCTTCTCTCGGATTGACTATGGCAATGCTCTGATTGGGGGCCTCCCATCCAAATCACTACAGAGGCTCCGACTAAAACAGAACAGTGCTGCCAGGGTCCTGACCAGGACCAAGAAGTCTGACCAGATCACCCTGATCCTGGCCCAACTCCACTGGCTCCCGGTCAACTACAGGATCGACCTAAAAATTACAATGTTTGTATTTAAAGCCTTGAATGGAATGAGCCTCACCTACATCAGCAACCTCATCTCAATCAGCGAGCCACCTCACTCTCCTCTCCAGCCACTCCCTACTGAGACACGTCTCCGAACTATCGGGGACAGAGCCTTCTGCTACCTAGCCCCTCGCCTATGGAATGCTCTCCCTGACCATCTGAGAGCTAGTCTGGGTACCGGTCTTTTTAGCTAACATTCCATTCCTTTCCACTCCATGCCATTGCCAAAGAGACTGCCTTTCGGCAATCTCAACATTCAATATACAGCTGGATTTACGGCGGAGTTGCTCATTGGTTGTTGGAAATAGCATTAATATTTTCCATGACAATGATGTGGAGCCTCTAAAATAGAATTGAATTATAACAAAGTAAACAATAAACATTTAGCTGTTAGCTAGGCATGTTGTCATATTTTGAGGCTTAAAATCAAAGCAAAGATGTTTTGTGGTTAGAATTGCAGTAGCATTTATTGCAGCATGTATTTAGGTAGAGAATTAAGATGTGCGCTAGCAACTTTTGACAGATTGGTTTCGTCTGGACAAACAAAACATTTTGCTTAGCAACCGCATACCAACGTGTTCTGTGGAGAGAAAATAGTTATGGAATTCCAATATTTGGATAATCACTGTGATTGGAGGATAGCTGTGAGGGTTATCGAATCAGGATCAACTCCTCTGTTCTCTATAGCTCATTAATGATAGAATGTTCATATTTGAAGATGAAAGGCCAGAAAGGCCAGTCTCATTGGCAATGACAAGGAGTGGAATGTTCGCTAAAGAGACTTGTGCTCAGGCTATCTGAGAGCCGCTCCATCACTCAATGCTTTTAAAATGGGCCTTAAAACCCACTTCTACAGACTAGTCTTTTTCATAGTCCTAGTCCCAATATAAAATGTATTTTGCACCTTGCACAATATTGCTATTTTACCTACCTTGATTCTAAATGTATGTTGTTTTTATTGTATATATATATATTGTATATATATATATATATTTGTTTCCTCGGTAAAGCTTTGAGATAACTCTGTAATGAAAAGTGCTATACAGTTACATGTATTATTAGAAAGTCTTTGTCAGACGACAAGGAAATAAAGGAGTGTTCACATACAATACAGTACAGTAAAGTGCTGTTGTGGATTCTTTTGCAGTACATTCTCATTACCTCCTCTTGATTATGCGCTCATGATTTGTGCTGTGGTTGAGCCAGTGAGCCACAACAAACAAACAAACAAATACACTCATTCCAACCTGTATTGCATTGCCTGAATGACTTTGGCTGATTATAACACCATCTTCTCCAATCCCCCTCTCCTTTCCCTCCCTCTCCCCTCCCCCTTCTGTCTCTCCCTGGTGTACAGGAGTTTGACCCGGAGGAGTTCTACCACCTGTTGGAGGCAGCAGAGGGCCATGCCAAGGAGGGCCAGGGCATCAAGTCAGACATCCCCCGCTACATCATCAGCCAGCTGGGTCTCACCAGGGATCCCCTGGAGGAGATGGCCCAGCTGAGCAGCTACGACAGTGGGAACCCAGATACGCCAGAGACAGACGACTCTGTGGATAGTCGAGGGGCCACGGTACCTGTTGTAGCTCCCCCTAAAACCAAGGCCCCACGGGAGGAGGACTTTGAGAACATCAAGCTCATTAGCAACGGGGCTTACGGGTAAAGACAGACAGCCAGACAGGCAGGCTTGTACCTTTATAAGACAGTAGATTAAGACTGAAGCGTCCCCATGGGTTTGTTAGCCCATGACAATGACGATAATGATCATGAGAGTTCTAACACTGTTGGTCACCCTTTAATTATTTATCTTCTCTTCCCCTTCTCTCTCTCTATCTCTCTCTCACCCCTCTCTCTCCATTTCTCTAACCCCTGTCTCTCCCTCTCTCTTTCTCTTTCTCTCTCTCTCCCTCCCCCCTCCCCCCTCTCCCCCTCTTCTTCCCTCCCCCTCCTCCTCTCTCCCACAACCATTTCTCTCCGCAGTGCTGTGTTTCTGGTGCGTCACAAGGAGACCCGTCAGCGTTTTGCCATGAAGAAGATCAACAAGCAGAACCTAATCCTAAGGAACCAGATCCAGCAGGCCTTCGTAGAGAGAGACATCCTGACCTTTGCTGAGAACCCCTTCGTGGTCTCCATGTTCTGCTCCTTCGAGACACGCAGACACCTCTGTATGGTCATGGAGTATGTGGAGGGTAAGGGCTGATCATACAGCTCATTTAAACACACAAACAAACAACAATAGACACCTCTGTATGGTGATGGAGTATGTCGAAAGTAACAGCTGATCATACACACAGTTGACGTACGTCAAGGCTGGCCAACCCTTTCCCTGGCGAGCTATTCGTTATGCAGGCTTTTGCTCCAAACACACCTGATCCACCTAATCAAGGTCCTGATGAGCAGCTAGTTAGTAGAATCGGGAAGTGGCCCCCTTCTTCCTTCCACATTGTGTACACACTGACACCGTTTCTTCCAACTTCATGTTTGTGAGTGGGGGGTGTATGTGTTCTGACTGTCGTTGCCTCTGCCCTCCGCAGGTGGTGACTGTGCCACCCTGCTGAAGAACATTGGGGCTCTGCCTGTGGACATGGCACGCATGTACTTCGCTGAGACCGTGCTGGCACTGGAGTACCTCCACAACTATGGCATCGTACACAGAGACCTCAAACCTGACAAGTAACACACACAGGAAGGCTGTATCTGTCTTGCAACTTCATTTTGATACTTTATGGGCTTTAATAATTCACCCGCTAAAAGCGTTATTCACCATCTCAGAATGCTTCCATCTCTCTCTCTCTCTCTCTCTCTCTCTCTTTCTCTCTCCTTCCCTACTTCCTTCCTGCAGTCTTCTGATCACTTCGATGGGCCACATCAAGCTGACAGACTTTGGCCTGTCTAAGATCGGTCTGATGAGCCTCACCACTAACCTGTATGAAGGACACATAGAGAAAGATACCAGGGAGTTCCTGGATAAACAGGTACAGAGAGAGACACCTCTGGCGCCCAACACATAACACCCTAACTCTGTCACTGGTCACTCAATCTTCCCTTATGTATAACAATGTGTATGACAGAAGTGTATGACGATGTGTACAGGTATGAGACCGAATGCAACATTGTGCTGTTAGAGTGTATCAAATCAAATCAAATTTTATTGGTCACATGCACGTTTAGTAGATGTTATTGCAGGTGTAGCGAAATGCTTGTGTTTCTAGCTCCAACAGTGCAGTAATATCTAACAAATAACAACAATACACACAAATCTAAAGTAAAGGAATGGAATTAAGGATATATAAATATTTGGACGAGCAATGTCGGAGCGGCATAGACTAAAATACAGTAGAATAGAATACAGTATATACATATGAGATGAGTAATGCAAAATATGTAAACATTATTAAAGTGACTAGTGTTCCATTATTAAAGTGGCCAGTGATTTCAAGTCTATGTATATAAAGCAGCAGCCTCTAAGGCACGCGTGCTGTTTTCAGTTCTCTCCTTGCCTATACTTGACCCTTCCCCTCTGTGCGTGTATTACCAGGTGTGTGGTACACCAGAGTACATAGCCCCAGAGGTGATCCTGAGACAGGGCTATGGGAAGCCAGTAGACTGGTGGGCCATGGGGGTCATCCTCTATGAGTTCCTGGTGGGCTGTGCCCCTTTCTTTGGAGACACGCCAGAGGAGCTCTTTGGACAGGTCATCAGTGGTGAGTACCAGAGATAACAGGAGCACATTAACACAGGAGTCTGCATTTTTAACAGAGAAAAAAGGACGGAAAAAAATAGAATAAAATAGTTTTCTAAACGAATGTGGAAAAATGCATCTGACTAAAGTTTCTGCTCTCTGTCTCTGTAGATAAGATCATATGGCCAGAGGAGGAGGAGGCTCTTCCTAACGATGCCCAGGACCTCATCTGTAAACTCCTCAGACAGAACCCTCTGGAGAGGCTGGGTACAGGCAGTGCTTTCGAGGTGAAGCAACACCGGTTCTTCTATGACCTGGACTGGAACAGTCTGCTGAGACAGAAGGCAGAGTTCATCCCTCAGCTGGAGTCAGAGGAAGACACCAGCTACTTTGACAGTAAGTCACACCTATTCTACATGATATACAGTGCATTCGGAAAGTATTCAGACCCCTTCCCTTTTTACACATTTTGTTACGTTACAGCCTTATTTTCTGAAATGGATTCAATTAATGTTTTTGCTTTGTCATTAAGGGGTATTGTGTGTAGATTGATAAGAGGAAAAAACTATTGAATCAATTTTAGAATAAGGCTGTAACGTAACAAAAATGTGGAAAAAGTAAATGGGTCTGAATACTTTCCAAAGGCACTGTAGACGTACCTATACTAACACCCTGAACCTACCCTGCTATTCCTTTACTCACACTCCATAGTCATTGAAATAATAGAATACCGTTTAAACAGTCGCTGTACTTCAACATAGAGCTTACCCTTCATAATTGCTCTACACACGCTTATTCTATCTTCCAGTCTCCGTGTACTATGTCATGAAAATGAGTTTGTCATGTAACTTAATCTTGTTTTCCTCTTTTTTTCTCTCTCTCTCCAGCCCGTTCAGACAGGTACCACCACATGGACTCTGAAGATGAGGACGACACTAACGATGACGATCACGTAGAGATGCGGCAGTTCTCCTCCTGCTCGCCCCGCTTCAGCAAGGTAAACCATGTTCGCACATATAAATACACACACACACACACACACATTCACACACAACCACCACTGCTGCAAATGTAATCACTCCGGGTACTCGTTGTAATTAAAACTGTGTAGGTGTACAGCAGTATGGAGCGTCTGTCCCTCCATGAGGAGAAGCGGGCCCCCCCACCCACCAAGCGCAGCCTCAGTGAGGAGGGAGGAGAGCGCATCGACAGCCTCAGTGGGCTCAAGTCCAGAGACCGCTCCTGGCTGGTGGGGTCACCTGAGATGTGAGTATAGGGGCTCTTCTGAGGCCAGCAAACCAAAGCCTAATTTACTATAGTGTATACTAATTATTTAAGTCTTCCACTATAGGAGGAGGTGTCTGTGTCTTGCATCAAATAAAATAAAATTGTATAAGTCACATGCACCGAATACAACAGCTGTAGACCTTAGAGTAAAATGCTTACTTACAAGCCCCTAACCAACAATGCAGTTTAAAAAATATGAGTAAGAATAATAGAAATATCACCAACAACAAAACTATAGCCTTATAGATTTTAAATCCCTAGCACTTCACTTAGTTAGGGTAGTTGACTCAACCTTTTGACAAACACAATATTTGGTATGTTCTGCATGTGTAACGCCCCTCTCCTGTGTCTCCCTCCCACAGCCTGCGTAAGCGCCTGTCCGTCTCGGAGTCGTCCCACACTGAGAGTGACTCCAGCCCTCCTCTGGCGGTGCGTAGACGCTGCTGCTCCGCCATCATCGAGATGCCACGCTTCGCCATCTCCTCGGAGGAGGAAGGAGGGGTGGCCCCCAGTCGTAAGAGCCCCAGCCTGCTCAGCCAGACCCCTGGGGGAGTCAGGGGCCCCCGCAGTGAAGAGCTGCCCCTCTCCATCCCAGAGCTCCCCATAGGGAGAGAGCTGAAACTGGTCGAGTCCCCCACCACAGCTGGGTCCATCACCAGCCAGCTCAGAGCCACACTCACACGTCAGTACTGGCTAAACAATATACTCACTCTATAGATGGGTGTCTGCTTTGATTTCATTCACATGACCAGGGATGCAAACTAGTCACCTTTCGGTTTATGTGACCTACGTGAATTGTGTAGATCTTTTTTTGGGGGGGGGGTATTGGATCACTACTGGCTGTAAGCAAACGAGTGATGAGCGTTTGAAGCAATACTGGCTGTATCCAAGGCTCAGCCAATCGTTCACATAACAACAGAATGCAGCATGCGACTTAAGAGAGAAGAGACAACCAATTTGCTAGTTACAGAATCAGCGTGCGCAGCCCTGAACGATAACGAAGAGTTAGGTGAGAAGCCTGACCACTGAGACGTGGGTGAGAAGGTGATGAAGCGTACTTCATGAGCTGTATCTGAAAAACATCTGGCATTTGGAAAGTTTGAGGTGAGGGAGAAAGTGTGGTGCAACAAATAATATTAGCATTGTTAAGTATCTTGCTATAGTAGCTGGATCGAATTAACGTTATCAAATAATTTAGTTTATTGTTTGAAAATTAGCTGGCTAATAAAGTCAGACAGCTAGCTAGCTAGCTAACGTTACAACATCAGATGAGCTAACGTTAGTAACCTAACCAATTCGCTATAGCATTAACTGGTATACGACTCCTTGCCGTTCTTCAAATGATCACGCGTTAGTTGCTTAATGGACCCTGGCAATCTGTGTGAAATGTTAACTAGTTAACGAACTAACTACTATCTGTGAACTAATGTTTTCCCTCTACAGTATGTGGTTAATTTTCAGAATATGATCTACATGATCTGTGTGTAAAATAAAAAGTGGTTAATATGAACCTAACTCACAGCTAAAAAATGTAAAGAAAGCAATCCAATGTTATTTGTTGCCTAGACTTGAGAAAAAAGTCTTGAGAAAAAACAATACACTAATATTGCAGTAAGCCATGACAGCCTTTAAAACTGAATGCTTGTGACCACACACATAGTGCACTTGGGGGAAAAAACCCCATCTTAAAGTAGATATAGAATGAAACAAACAGGCATTCTATCTTTGCTCTATTATAGTGGTCATTATAGTAGACATTGATCAAGTGCAGAAAGCTACATGTGTGCAAAAATAACGTTCACTGAGTAAATAAATTAATGACACCCCCCTCACTCACACAAAAATGTTCCTGTCAAGTTCAACACAACAAAAGCAATATCCTTGGGCTACACTGCACAGTATTACATTGTTCACTTTCTGCCTGTGGACATCTGATCTACAATGTGCCAGCAGAGCATGATACCCTTTGTTGGCATAACTGATCACTTTCAGGCAGAGAGTACACCTGGCATACCCCTTTTATCCACTGTATTGAAAGAGGGAAAGTGTGTGGCATTTCTTTCACCTCTATTGGCATCCAGCATAAGCCAGGCGCAGCTACACTTGATCCCTGAATCCACTTGTTTATTAACTGGTATACAACTCCTTGCCGTTCTTCAAGTTATAACGCGTTAGTTGCTTAATGCACCTTGGCAATCTGTGTGAAATGTTAACGAACTAACTACTATCTGTGAACTGATGTTTTCCCTCTACAGCATGTGGTTAATTTTCAGAATGAGAGAATTAGGCGTTGCTTGTTAAACAAGTGGATTCAGGGATCAAGTGCCAAAAGCAAGACAGTAACCACAAGCACATATCTAAATCCACAAAGAAATGGTTAATTGGTCACAAAATCTATTTTGCAATGCACATCTCAGTCTCCGGACTTGAAACTCATTGAAAACCTGTGGTTTGAATTTATGAGGGCAGTTCATAAGCGCAGACAAAGGATATAAAGGATCAGGAAGGATTCTGTATGGAAGATCCCTCCCAGTGTGTTCTCTAACATTTTAGAAAAAGGCTCATTGCCGTTATCCTTGCAAGGTGAGGTATTGAAAGGTATTGAAAACAGGGGTGTACATTTTTACCCCTACCTTTTTGATAAAAAGATGATTACTTGTTAAACAGAATCTCTTTCACTGAGCATTTGTATTAGTATAAAATATGACAATATCCCAATTGTTTTAGCATACAATATAACTCAGTATTTGAATAATTTTTTTATACAGTCATTTTTGCTCATATTTGTCAAGGTTGTCAATAATTTCAGACCCCACTGTATATACATATACACTCCCCTCCATATTTATTTGGACAGCGAAGCTACATTTTTATATTAGCCTCCATATTCCTTGCACGCATTAACTACATCAAGCTTGTGACTCTATAAACTTGTTGGAGCATTTGCATCCTCCCCATAAAAAAAATTATTGAATTACATTTTAAAAATAACACCCTTGCCTTTCGTGAACTAACACTTGCATTTACCTTTTTTCCCTACTAGCACTGACTTTGCTGATAGCTACTTTATTGAGGAAAAATGTACTTACTACGACTGTGATGTGTGGTTGGCTCACCAAGTTATCTTAAGATGAATGCACTGTAAGTCGTTTTGGTTAAGAGCATCTGCTAAATGCTTAAAATGTAAATGTTTTGGTTCTGTTTTGGATTATATTTTTCAGAATAGAAACTGAATGGTGAATAATAAATTGCCATTTTGGAGTCACTTTTATTGTAATTAAGAATAGAAGATGTTTCTGAACACTTCTACATTTGCCATTTTAGTCGTTCAGCAGATGCTCTTATCCAGGGCGACTACATTTAGTGCGTTCATCTTTTTTATGGGAGGGGGAGAGATAAGACTGAGATGTCTTATTTAAAATTCTAATTTAAGATACTCTTCTACAATCATGTGGATGCTACCATGATTATGGATAATCACGAATTAATCGTGAATAATGATGACTGAGAAGATTGCAGAGGCACAAAGATCATACGCCCAAAACATTTTTAGTTGTATACTCTGAACGGCATCTCACTTATCATTATTCATGATTCATTCATGATTTTTTTTAAATCATGGCATTATCAAGATTAATTGAAATGTGTTCAGAGACATCTTATCTACTCACTTAAGCCCTATTTACCCAGATTATGTAATTATTACCCGGGTATGTATGCTTTTCCAGAGGATGATTCGGACGGGATTAGTTTTACCAAACTGCCCCGTCTAATTATTTTTATCTTCTCATTCAAAATGTACCATTATGACGGAAGCATTTTGCTACACCCGCAATAACATCTGCTAAATATGTGTATGTGATCAATAAAGTTTGATTTGATTTGGAGTCTGTTCTAGGCTTGAAGATATTTCAACTTGTCTAGATATAGCCTAATATTATCAATAAGAACCATTAATTAATTAATTGGCGTATTTTTTCAATTTATCAATTCATTGGCACACTATCAGCCACTTAACCTTTTAAAAGAGAAATAGGCACTGAGAAAGTTGACATATGACAAAACAGATCATTCATCTGTAAGCTATGTGCATAGCACTTTGTTTTAAGCATCAACTTGTTCCCATGTTCAAATCAAATGAAATACATTTGTATTTGTCACATGCGCCGAATACAACAGGTATTCACCTTACAGTGAAATGCTTACTTACAAGCCCTTAACCAACAATGCAGTAAAAAATAAATAACACATACCGTAAATTCCGGACTATAAGCCGCAGCTTTTTTTCCCAGGCTTTGAACCTCGCGGCTTAAACAATGACGCGGCTAATATATGGATTTTTCCCGCTTTCTATTTTTTTTTCTTCAAAAAAACACATTCTGTGACGTGCTCAGTTTTTTGCTGGCATGAAGCTTTCATTAGACCAATGAAATTGCCGAACGGGTTAAGGTCAAACAACTTTTTTGTTTACTGTTTAGATTAAATCGAGCGCTCTCAAACTTCCCATCATTCTGATTACGGTAGTCATTTTGTCACCCTCATCATGGCAAAGACACGGAGAAATGCATATGATGCAGCTTTCAAGTTGAAGGCGATTGATCTGGCTGTTGGAAAAGGAAATAGAGCTGCTGCACGGGAGCTTGGTCTTAATGAGTCGATGATAAGACGTTGGAAACAGCAGCGTGAGGAATTGACTCAGTGCAAAAAGACAACTAAAGCTTACTGCAAATTTTTTTGTTTTTGTTACAAGCCGTGTTTCGTTAAAGCCTATTTATTTTTGTTACAAGCCGTGTTTCGTTAAAGCCTATTTATTTTTGTTACAAGCCGTTTTTTGTTACAAGCCGTGTTTCATTAAAGCCTGTGTAAAGTTCATTTGTTTCAATGTACCGGTAGGCACCTGCGGCTTATAGACATGTGCGGCTTATTTATGTAAAAAAAAAGTTGTTGTTTTTTTTAAATTCAGTGGGTGCGGCTTATATTCAGGTGCGCTTAATAGTCCAGAAATTACGGTAGTTAAAGAGCAGCATTAAAATAACAGTAGCGAGGCTATATACAGGGGGTACCGGTACAGAGTCAATGTGGAGGCTATATACAGGGGGTACCGGTACAGAGTCAATGTGGAGGCTATATACAGGGGGTACCGGTACAGAGTCAATGTGGAGGCTATATACAGGGGGTACCGGTACAGAGTCAATGTGGAGGCTATATACAGGGGGTACCGGTACAGAGTCAATGTGGAGGCTATATACAGTGGGTACCGGTACAGAGTCAATGTGTAGGCTATATACAGGGGGTACCGGTACAGAGTCAATGTGCGGGGGCACCGGTTAGTTGAGGTAATTGAAGTAATATGTACATGTAAGTAGCGTTAAAGTGACTATGCATAGATAATAACCAGAGAGTAGCAGCATAAAAGAGGGGGTGGGGGGGCAATGACAATAGTCTGGGTAGCCATTTGATTAGCTGTTCAGGAGTCTTATGGCTTGGGGGTAGAAGCTGTTAAGAAGCCTTTTGGACCTAGACTTGGCACTCCGGTACCGCTTGCCGTGTGGTAGCAGAGAGAACACTCTATGACTAGTGTGGCTGCAGTCTTTGACAATTTTTAGGGCCTTCCTCTGATACCGCCTGGTATAGAGGTCCTTGATGGCAGGAAGCTTGGCCCCAGTGATGTACTGGGCCGTACGCACAACCCTCTGTAGTGCCTTGCGGTCGGAGGCTGAGCAGTTGCCATACCAGGCAGTGATGCAATCAGTCAGGATGCTCTCGATGGTGCAGCTGTCTAACTTTTTGAGGATCTGAGGACCCATGCCAAATCTTTTCAGTCTCTTGAGGGGGAATTGGCTTTGTCGTGCCCTCTTCATGACTGTCTTGGTGTGTTTGGACCATCATAGTTTGTTGGAGATGTGGACACCAAGGAACTTTAAGCTCTCAACCTACTCCACTTCAGCCCTGTCGATGAGAAAGGGGACGTGCTCTGTCCTAATTTTCCTGTAGTCCACAATCATCTCCTTTGTCTTGATCACATTGAGGGAGAGGTAATTGTCCTGGCACCACACGGCCAAGTCTCTGACCTCCTCCCTATAGGCTGTCTCATCGTTGTCGGTGATCAGGCTTTTGTGTCGTCGGCAAACTAAATGATGGTGTTGGAGTCGTGCTTGGCCATGCAGTCATGGGTGAACAGGGAGTACAGGAGGGGACTGAATACGCACCCCTGAGAGGATCTCCGTGTTGCGGATCAGTGTGGCAGATGTATTGTTACCTTGTTACCCTGGACCACCTGACGGGGGCGGCCCGTCAGGAAGTCCAGGATCCAGTTGCAGAGGGAGGTGTTTAGTCCCAGGGTCCTTAGCTTAGTTATGAGCTTTGAGGGCACTATGGTGTCGCTACAAGACCATGGTGATTGCCTACGGAGCTGTGAAGGGAACGGCACCTCCATACCTTCAGGCTCTGATCAGGCCCTACACCCAAACAAGGGCACTGCGTTCATCCACCACTGGCCTGCTGGCCCCCCTACCTCTGAGGAAGCACAGTTCCCGCTCAGCCCAGTCAAAACTGTTCGCTGCTCTGGCACCCCAATGGTGGAACAAGCTCCCTCACGACGCCAGGACAGCGGAGTCAATCACCACCTTCCGGAGACACCTGAAACCCCACCTCTTTAAGGAATACCTAGGATAGGATAAAGTAATCCTTCTAACCCCCCCCCCCCCCCCTTAAAAGATTTAGATGCACTATTGTAAAGTGGTTGTTCCACTGGATATCATAAGGTGAATGCACCATTTTGTAAGTCGCTCTGGATAAGAGCGTCTGCTAAATGACTTAAATGTAATGTAAATGTAAATGTAATGTGTTGAACGCTGAGCTGTAGTCCATGAATAGTATACTCACGTAGGTGTTCCTTTTGTACAGGTGGGAAAGGGCAGTGTGGAGTGCAATAGAGATGGCATCATCTGTGGATCTGTTAGGGCTAGGCTTTCTGGAATAATGGTGTTGATGTGAGCCATGACCAAAAGTGAGTGCTACGGGTCGGTAGTCATTTAGGCAGGTTACCTTAGTGTTCTAGGGCACAGGGACTATGGTGGTCTGCTTGGTATTACAGACTCGGTCAGGGACAGGTTGAAAATGTCGGTGAAGACACTTGCCAGTTGGCCACGCAGCCTTGTGAATGTTGACCTGTTTAAAGGTCTTACTCACATCGGCTACAGAGAGCGTGATCACACAGTAGCCCGGAACAGCTGATGCTCTCATGCGTGCGTCAGTGTTGCTTGCCTCGAAGCGAGCATAGAAGTTATTTAGCTTATCTGGTAGGCTTGCGGCTCCGCTTCCCTTTGTAGTCTGTAATAGTTTGCAAGCCCTGCCACATCCGATGAGCGTCGGAGCCGGTGTAGTAGGATTCAATCTTAGTCCTGTATTGATGCTTTGCCTGTTTGATGGTTCATCAGAGGGCATAGGGGGGTTTCTTATAAGCGTCCAGATTAGAGTCCCTCTCCTTGAAAGTGTCAGCTCTACCCTTTAGCTCAGTGCGGACGTTGCCTGTAGTCCATGGCTTCTGGTTGGGGTATGTACGTACGGTCACTGTGGGGACGACGTCATCGATGCACTTATTCATGAAGCCAGTGACTGATGTGGTGTACTCCTCAATGCGATCAGAAGAATCCCAGAACATATTCCAGTCTGTGCTAGCAAAACAGTCCGGTAGTTTAGCATCTGCGTAATCTGACCACTTCCTTATTGACCGAGTCACTGGTGCTTCCTGCTTTAGTTTTTGCTTGTAAGCAGGACTTAGGAAGATATAATTATGGTCAGATTTGCCAAATGGAGGGCGAGGGAGAGCTTTGTACGCGTCTCTGTGTGTTGGGTAAAGGTGGAGCAAAGGTGGTCTTGAGTTTTTTATCCCTCTGGTTGCGCATTTAACATGCTGGGAAACAAATTCTTACCCAAACTGTGACCAGCACCTGTTATACACTGTAATACTCCTCAAAACACAGCAATGTCAATTCGCACGGGATAAGTATTATCAGAGGACCTTGGAGTTTGCCAAAAAACAGTAACATTATTCTGGCTGGAATTATTACTCTCCTGCCATGTGAAAATGACTGACATGGCAGATTCTCACGTGACTAAAATGACTGATGTGGTGTTTTGTGCTCATGCACATAATTACTGTACCCGACCTCCCCCAGTAAAACTAATCCCGTTCGGATAGGGCTTTATAAATAAAATTACTCCAGTCATCATTCAGTTACTATTTGGCAAAATACACCGAGTGCACAAAACATTAGGAACACTTTCCATGACTTAGACTGACCAGGTGAATCCAGGTGAAAGATATGATCCCTTATTGATGTCACTTGTTAAATCCACTTCAATCAGTGTAGATGAAGGGGAGGAGACAGGTTAAAGAAGGATTTTTAAGCATATTGACAATTGATATACGGATTGTGTCTGTGTGCCATTCAGCAGGTGAATGGGAAAGACAAAATATGTACGTGCCTTTGAACGGGGTATGGTAGTAGGTGCCAGGCGCATTGTTTTGAATGTGTAAAGAACTGCAATGCTGCTGGATTTTTCCCGGTCAACAGTTTCCCATGTGTATCACGAATGGTCCACCACCCAAAGGACATCCAGCCAACTTGACACAACTGTGGGAAGCATTGGAGTTAACATGGGCCAGCATCCCTGTGGAATGCTTTCGACACCTTGTAGAGTCCATTCCCCGACGAATAGAGGCTGTTCTGAAGACAAAAGGGGGTGCAACTCAATATTAGGAAGGTGTTTCTAATGTTTTGTACACTCCGTGTAACCCAAAAAAAACTGCCAATCCAATGAGTTGCAAGGAATAATGGACCACTGGTTATAATATATTTTATTTAGCAGATTATTTTATCCAAAGCAATTTACAGGCATGCATGCATACATTTTACATGTGGGTGGTCCCAGGAATCAAACACACATTCCTGGCATTGCAAGTGCTATGCTCTACCAACTGAGCCACACAGGACCACAAATTAAAGGTGGCATTCTGAACTGTCACCTCAGGAAACATTTGATCTCAAATCCAAAATGCTGGAGTATAGAGCCACATTTTAGCTTCACTGTCCAAATAAATATGGAGGGGAGTGTATATACGCTGCAATAGAATTACATATTGACCACTGAGTTATAGGTGTACTCTATATTTACCTCTCTATTCCTCTCCTCCCTTCCTCCTCCCTCCTCCCTCCCTCTCTCTCTCCATAGCGGGTAGTTCAGGAGATGTGTGGGAGCGTGGTACAGTTTCAGGAGCAGACAGCGCTACCTCTACCCCTAAGGCCATCAGTGACCTGGCAGTTCGGAGGGCCCGCCACAGACTGTTGTCTGGAGACACGGACAAACACACCCAGTCCAGACCCCTCAACAAGGTCATCAAGTCTGCCTCCGCAACTACGCTCTCACTCATGATCCCTCCAGGTACACATGGGGGTGTGTGTGGGGAGGGATAATTAGTGTGTGTGGTGTGAGCGTGTCTGAGTACTTTTTCAGTGTGAGTGTGTCTGTTTGCATTTATTTCTATTTTGGAGTTATTGGATCTTGGGCTTAGTATTCAAAACTTGAGGTAAAACTGTTGGTAATATAATACAGGTGTGTATGTATATACTGTATTTACTACTGGTCTGATCTCCCTATCAAAATCTCCTCTCCCCTCTCATTAGACCACCACGGAGCCTCCCCATTGGCCAGCCCCATGTCACCCCACTCCCTCTCCTCCAATCCCTCATCCAGAGACTCCTCCCCCAGTAGAGACCTTTCGCCGGCCGTAGCCAACATCAAGCCCGCCATCATCATCCACCGAGCGGGAAAGAAGTACGGCTTCACCCTCCGGGCCATCAGGGTGTACATGGGAGACACGGATATCTACACCGTACATCACATAGTCTGGGTGGGTAGTAGGCCCAACGATACTGGCTGCTTTACGCTCATTGCCTTAAACTAAAAGAGATTTAACACTACTAGTTATCCGGTTCTTCATCCGATTCAAGGACAGTGTTACCAGTGAGTTGCCAGTGATATGTTGTATATTTTCAATCTCTATCTCTCTCCATTTTTCTCCTCTCTTTCTCCTCTATTTGTCTCTATTCCTCCCTCTCCCTCCATCTCTCTCTCTCCCTCTCTGTCTCTCTCAGCATGTGGAGGAGTGTGGTCCTGCCCATGATGCAGGGCTGAGAGAAGGAGACCTCATCACTCATGTGAACGGGGAGGCTGTCCACGGCCTGGTCCACACTGAGGTGGTGGAGCTCATCCTCAAGGTACACGCACGCCCACACACACACACACACACACACACACACACACACACACACACACACACACACACACACACACACACACACACACACACACACACACACACACACACACACACACACACACACACACACACACACACACACACACACACACACACACACTCTAGCTCCTGTCTTATACGTGTTGTGTCTTACCCTCAGAGCGGTGGTAAGGTGTCCGTCTCAGCCACGCCCTTTGAGAACACCTCCATCAAGGTAGGCCCCGCACGCAAGACCAGCTCCAAATCCAAGATGGCGCGTCGCAACAAAAAGACCAAGACCAAAGATGGAGGCCAGGAAAGGTTGGTCTCTTTGCTGAGTGATCTCACACACTTACCATGCACCGTTCCTCTCAGAAGTCATGGTAGATGGAACATAAATTCTGTTAAATGGATTGTTTGTTTGTGTCTTTTTAACTCTTCAGCTGTGTGCGTGTGTGTTTCCATTAGCAGCGGCAAGAAGAGGAACTCTCTGTTCAGGAAGATCACTAAGCAGGCGTCTCTGCTCCACACCAGCCGTAGTCTATCCTCTCTCAACCGCTCCCTGTCTTCTGGAGAGAGTGGACCAGGGTCCCCCACACACAACCTGTCCCCCAGGTCACCTACACCTGGCTACCGCTCCACGCCTGACTCTGCACACTCTGGTAAGATACACACACACGGGGCCACAAATACAAACCTTGCACAAGGTCTTGAAAAGGTCATAAAAGGTGATGATTATAAATGCGTAAAGGTCTGACTGTGTGTTTCTGTGTGTGTTGTGTTTTCTCAGTAGGGGGAAACTCGTCTCAGAGCAGCTCTCCCAGCTCCAGTGTTCCTAACTCCCCAGCAAGCTCCGGTCACATCCGGCCCAGCTCCCTCCATGGCCTGGCCCCCAAGCTCCAGCGCCAGTACCGTTCCCCTCGACGCAAGTCAGCCGGCAACATCCCCCTATCCCCCCTGGCCCGTACCCCCTCCCCCACCCAGCAGAGCACCTCCCCCCAACGTTCTCCCTCCCCCCTGCCCAGCCATGCTGTGGGCTCCTCCTCTATGGGCCAGTCCTTCCCCGTGAAACTCCACTCCTCCCCCCCTCTGGTCAGGCATATCTCAAGGCCCAAGAACACTGAACCCCCCCGCTCCCCACTCCTCAAACGAGTACAATCCACCGAGAAGCTAGCCTCCTCCCTCTCCTCCTCCTCTTCTCCCTCTGCGTCGGGGGCCGGAGGTGACAAGAAGCTGCCTGTAGCGGTGACAGGACGTAAACACAGCCTGGACATCTCCCACCAGGAGTTTAAGAAGGAGATGCTTCAGAGAGACCCCAGTCTGCAGAGCCTGCAGGAGTCAGCTGGGGAGAGAGAGGGGGTGCTGGGGGTGGGGGGTCGTGGGGGCCCCGTGGAGAAGGGCAGCCTGCAGAAACACTCCTCCTCCAGCAGGAAGCTGGGGCGTCAGGAGGGGGACGTTGGACCGGCAGCCGGGTCCCTGGGGCTGGCCCCCGGGAAGAGCAAGCTGAAGGACAAGCTGTCAGCCATTAGACAGGACCGGGCTGAGAGGAGGGAGTCACTGCAGAAGCAGGATGCGATCCACGAGGTGGACTCTTCAGAGGACGAGACAGACGAGGGGTCGGAGGACAGCCAGGACGGGAGGGGCAGGAACACCTGTACTTTCACCCCCCCGCTGCTCCGCCCCACCTCCGTCATGGCCACCGCCCCCCGCACGGGACCCGGGGGCACACTCCCCTCCCTGTGTCTGTCCCCCTCCTCCACCCTGCTGCCCAGCAGAGCCACCATACCCTCCACACTCCCCGAACACAAGCCCACTCAGAGTGCTTCTTCGCTGGGAGGGAAAGACAGCGGCTCAGCCTCCTCAGATGACTGTGGGAGGAGAGAGGGGAAGGCTCCAGACCCCAGCTCCAAGTTCACCCAGAGCCCCCTGTCCAGCACCTTCGCCACACCCGGCAGTGCTTTCATCTCCATCAGTAAGGACACCTTCCTGAAGCCTGCTGCTCCATCTTCACATCAGGAATGGAGGAGCCCCAAGCTACCTGAGCCCAGAGGGAAGAGCAGTAGTCCTGGGTTATGGAGTGAGGAGAGAGACTCTGGCCTGGAGGCCCCCAGATCCAGCCCCACTGGATCCATAGATGACAGATACATAGCCCACACACCCATCTCCTCCCCAGGCATCACCAAGGAGAAAAAGGAGGCAGACAACCGGAGGCAGGCTGCAGCTGCCGCCGCCGCTGCAGCCTACGCCACCCCAGCCTATGCCAACCCCAGCCCCCCAGCCCAAGTGTCAGGGTCAGAGAGTGGGGTGGACAAGGTTGTGTCCCAGCTAGCCACCGTGGCTAAGAGCTTCCTGGGGCCCGTCAAACTCACCATCCCTGGGGCCAAGGAGGCCTTTGAGAGGGCCAAAGACCAGAACCAGAGACCCTCCGACCCACCTCAGCCCAAGGCCACACCCGACTCACCCCTTACCACTACCACCACCACACCCCTCTCCCCCTCCCCCTTTAGACACCCTGCCCCTCAGCCACCGCCCCGCCTGTCCTCCCAGTCTCCTCACCGGCAGCCCTCTTACAAAACTGAGCCAGCCCCCCCTCCCCCTCCACAGAGGAGGGCCTCCCCTCCTAAAGACTGTGCCCCGGGGCCCCAGGACCACCCAGAGAGTCCGTTGGTGGGGTTACGAGGCAGTGGTGAGACTCCAGCCATTACAGCTGTTACTGCACCAAGGCAGGGGCCCACCAACACACCCACCCCCACCCAGACCCCTACCGCAGCCACGGAGCAGCGCAAGAGGCCAGAACCCACGGCCCCACAGAGACCAAACCCTGCCTCCGCAGCCTCCACCCCACAGGGCAAAACCGGCAGCAAGAAGACGTAGCAGAAACCAAGACTCAAGAAACACCCTTGACAATACAGACTGCTGGCACGAGATTTTAATCTTAATCCACAAACAACTGCATGTTTGGAAGAAAATAACACTTTATTCAAAACTCTTTGCAACACACAAATCATTATGAGAGAGCGCAAGAGCGAGAGAGAGAGAGAGAGATGTCCGTTGGGGATAGATCTTTGCCCCCACTGGGTATGTCCCAGAGGCATCCACGCTCGCTGTGCATCTCTTGTTCTTCTCATTCCCTGTTTTATCATTCGGACACGGATTAATGTTCCTGTGAAGTCAGTCTGTGTTTGTTTCTCCCTGCAAAGAAACATGGGGGCTAGAAATAAACAGTGTTAGTTCACTGATCCACAGGGAAGGATTAACAGACACTCGCGCTAATGGTTTTTCTAGTATACTGCCTCGTTATCTTTCACCTTGTATTTCCAGTAGTCTGACGTGCGTTCTTAGCTAGCCAATAGGTCAGGTCGTGCCTTATAAACAAAATGGCATCCCCCACCCCACCACTCCACCCTGCCTGCGTGTGTCTCCAGCCGTCCGTGACTGAAAAGGCTGTATCTCAGCAATAAAAGTAGCGTATGCTTAGCAATCAGTATAAATACATTACAGTCTGTTAATGAAACAATCTGCATTGCTCACGTTTACACACTCAGCAGTTTACAGAAGGCAAATTACATTGTGTATTATTATTATTACTCCCTCATGGTCTAACGCTGCACTCTGTCTCTCTAACAGTATAATACTGCAGACTGGCTAGAAAACCCATTAGTCCCTATATAACACACTATTAAAGAAGCGGCTGTCAGTGTCTATTAAAGCAGTGTTTTGTATTATATATCATAGCGTTCCATGATAAACTCCTTCCCCATCCGCTCCATCGGCCCTTCCATGACTATTGCTGGACCTGCCAGTGTACCGAATAGAGCTCTATGTGGGTGTGAGCATGTGTTGTGGTAGCTAGGATACATACCCGCCTAGCCATTCACCTTGCATGATAGCCTCACCAAATCTACACCCCTGACTCAAGGGACATGTTTTTAATGATAAAGGAATAATAGGTGGTTCATATCACAGCTTTACATAGGATGGACTATAGGTGAGGTGATGGACTATAGGATGGACTAGGTGATGGACTAGGTGACTAGGTGAGGTGGGGAGGGAGGTTCAGTGATCCGGTCACAGACTGCCTAGGGACAACTGATCAATCTGGTCCTAGTCTGATTTGATCGCATCTTGTTTGGTCAACTACATAGACAGACGCAGTGTTGAGATAAGTGTCAAGTGGTTAAGATGAGGTACTGTAGATCTATTAAAGAGATTTGGGTTTGTGTACCAGGCAGAAACTCAATTACCCAGACTCCTCTGTAACTGAGGCAGGAAGTCCGCTCGCAGGTCTGTTTACAGGCCAGTCAAAAGTACTACAGTAGGCACACTAGCCATCTATAAATTATATTATGACAACCAGTGGTTTTCCACATCCAAATGGACCATTATCTTTATTTCTAGCCCCTGCGCACTCTGTTTTTATCAGCCACTAAAGGTTTGCTGTTGACTTGACTTTGTATCTGGACCAACTTGCTGTGTTCTCTGTGTTATGCCTCTTATCCTGTAAAGCTAGCAGACTTTACTTTCTATATGCGTGCAAGAGTATGTATTGTCGTTTGGCTGTCAGATGTATATATACGAATATTTAAAGGTCTGTTTTTGTGTGTGTTTTAGTTAGGGTAGACTTTGTTAGTTACCCCTGTTAGTACTGTCTGTCCCTGATAGGCCTGAAGCTTGAATGATGTCTCAGTTGGCCTATAGGGTCGGAACGGGCCAGTAGGGGTGTGGGCTTTGCACAACCCTTTTATCATTGTCAAATGGAAATGCCAACTAAATAAAAGGGCCAATCAGATCCCTGGCTTTTAGGTCAGTCACGACAATGTCGACCAATCAGTGAACTGAACACCCCTATGATCTTGTGTGCCACTGCTCTCTGTGTGAGTGTTCGTGAGTGTGTCTGTTAGTGTGTAAAGAGGGGATGTTTTCATGGTGCAAAACTATGGCCATGTGACTACCTACATCGTACATATAAATGATGTTGGTGTGCGAGTTCAAATCTCCCTCTGTATGTGTGTCAGTCCACAGTGTGTCCTGCAAAGTTTACGTTGCTGTTGGAGATGTTGCAGAGAGCAGCTCTGGGATGACTGAGGGCTGAGACAGGACTATATCCGCCTGGTGTCCTAATAGATACCGAAGAGGTCTGTGTTGTCAATACCTAACCCCAGACTGACAGACAACCCCGTTGACTGACTGACTGCGGCTTCCGATCTGTGTAATATGTTTACATGTTGTTCTTCTATCTTTCTCATCCGGAATCCTCTATGCCACTTGCAATCAACCCCTGTAACAGGAAGTGATCATTATCAATACCAACAGCTTTCCACATGCTAAAGTTACCCCGGATTATATCAGGGTGACTAGCTTGTCGTGTAATTCGCTCTGGATAAGAGCGTCTGCTAAATGACTTAAATGTAAATGTAATGTAAATGTGGTCTTTACATGCACATTTTAATGTAACCTAAACACTGATGTACCACAGACAATGTTTAATGTAGAGGAACAGCACATCATGTTTAAGGTTGTTCCCTGGTCAAAAGTAGTGCACTATATGGGAAATGGGGTGCTATTTTGGAAACATCCTAAATCACCTGCAGTGCGAATAGTTGTCTCCTCTAGTGCAGAAGGATCGAGGTGAGATAGGTAGATTAGTTAGTGAGGTATAGGCCTCACAGAGAGCTTACCTGCTGTCATTTGTCACCAGGGCATATCGGCCAAGCTTAGCGCAATGATTTAACCACTTGCATATCACCCAGGCATCCTCCCATCTGGCAGGCTCTGCTGGTGGTCCTGCCGTTATTGCTACATGGACAGCTGCTATTCTCTCTGATCAATATGAGCGCCATCCTCCACCGCCTGGCGCCAGCCTCACCATCCCCTGACAGCAAACACTTAATGTTGTATCGCACGCACGCACGCACGCACGCACGCACGCACGCACGCACGCACGCACGCACGCACGCACGCACGCACGCACGCACCACGACACACACACACACACACACACACACACACACACACACACACACACACACACACACACACACACACACACACACACACACACACACACACACACAGTCCCATGTGTGATGATGATAGTCCAGCCATCTGTCTAAAAGTCAAGTCAAGTGTCAGTTTCCCTGGTGGAGTCATTAATCTCTAGCCCGGGGCTGTGTGCTGCCCCCTGCTCCTAGCACACACACACAGCAAATTCAGCCAAACAAAACACTACCTACGCCTAGCCTGGGACCGTCACCTCCAATTTTCAGCTAGGCCTCCCCCAGAGCCCGAAGCCACGGTAACCACCCGCCAGCGGGCACTCCCTCTCTCTGTTAACCCTGGGTGTAACCTCCACCCTGGACCTCCCAGCGTTTTAACCTCACTAGATCTCTAAAGACTGAGACCCATACAGTATGTGTTTTTACTGTATCCGCAGTGTGCAGAGTGTGGCAAAGCCCATAGCAGTGTCAGGGCTGTCCACTGTCAGTGTGTAGAGACCAATGCCACTCAACTGAACTGAAGGTAGAAAATACAATTGACTCTATACTATGGACTGGACTTCTGGGGTTTTGGGGCAGTATTTTAATGGGTGTGTGTGATCCTTTGTGTGTACAGAGTGTTTGAAGCTGAAAAGTGTGAAGGAGAGGAGTGAGGTTCTGCCGGAGAAGGGTTAAAAAAAGATTGCTAGAGTAAAGCCAGTGCAATATCTTTTTATTTTCTGTTGTGGTAAACGCATGTTGTTGTTAATCCTACCTTATCTTAATAAAAAGAAAGTTTTTTTTATGTAACTTTCGTTTGATATGCGATTGTTTATTATTGTCATTATTTCCTTATGAGTATAGTATGAGATGATGATCTGTGGTGCGTAGTGGACCTCTGGCGTAAGATAAATACAGTAAGTACTCGTCATTTTCACCAAAATGATCAACAATGCCATAAAACAATGTATTGTCGGGCATTTGACACAATAGTGCTTTTAATATTCATATAAATTCCCATTTACAGTATCTGACATAAACTGAAATCACCATTTGGATTTTACCTCCAATAAATGTTAGACGGAAGATGAGTGTTGATAAATGGATGACAAATGAAACCGTACTCCTGTCCCTGCCACCACTTTAATAGATTACACATACGCCTCTTTACCAAGGTAGCAGCACTCTCTTTTTCAGCACTCTCTTTTTCTGCCCTTCCTTCTGAAGCGTTTATTTTTAAGCCATTTGTCCCAGTCATGTCCACTGTCCTCAGAGGGGTAGAAATGACAGTAAATTATCTGTAAACTAATTTTCGTGTTCTTTATCAGTAAAGTGGCCTGCCGTCTGTTAAGTCAAGTGAGGCGACAGTAATGCTCTAATGGCTCTGTGAATGGAATGATCTGGGGGTTAGACCAACTGTCTGTCTCTCTCTCTCTCCAGCCCTTCTCTGGAAGATTTCTGGCCTCTTAATGGTCTTGAGAGACCGCTTGAAGCAGGGCTGCAGTGCATTTTACCCAGGCTAATGGCTAACCAGTGTAGTGCTGCCCGCGGCCTCTGCTCTGCGCGGTGAGGAGTATGCTACAGCAGTAAAGTGAAGAGCTAGCTCCGTTAGGTTCACCGTGAGGTCTAGTGTACCGCAAGCCTCACCACACCGCCAGGGCCAGAGACGCACGACAGCCAGGGTTCAGGGGTCAGAACGCCTGATTTAAACGACGCCACAGCCCGGGATAATTGGGCCCCTTTTCTCCTCCACTTCCCCATCCGTCCATTCCTCCATCCATCCATCAATCCATCCACAGGGACCTGTCAGAGTGGAGGTGTAAGAGGAAGAAGGGAGGAACCTCAGGGGGATGCCAGCACACAGCCCATAGACGGTAGTGAGCTGCACTCTGACTGCGAACGATACCCCCCGGCCTCCACCGACACGCTACATACACCCACCCTTCACACACACAGGGTGAGAGCTAGAGCTGGCTGGTTGACAGGCAGGCGGTGCGGGTGATCGCCTCTCTGACAGAGCTCTACATGACCGGCAAATGTATTCCTGTCGGTGTGGCAATAGGCAGGGCCACGCCACTGCCATCCTGACAACTGACAACCTACCGGGGGAGGGGGTGGAAGGGGTCGATAAGCTCTTCTTTGTTGTTCAAGTTTTCCTTTTTCCTACCACCCATAGTCCCTGTAAACCAATGGTTGTTTTCTCTAAGAAGAGGAAAGAAAAGTGGTATCTCTTTCTCCCTGTTGCTATAGGACTTTATCTGTCTTTTATCATACAGAAACATTGGGTTGTTCTAGATCCGTTCTAGGGTAGACTACTCACCTGACTACAGTAAAAGACTAAAGCAAGTTGTTGATTGGCTGAAGCCTGGCAGAGAAGGATGGCCATCGATTGGCTGAGGCCTGGCAGAGAAGGATGGCATCCCATTACTCTGTTCTCTCTAATTGCTCCCCAGTCTGTAGGCACCAGGTGCCAGGTACTTAATGAGGCCCTGATGTATGGCTACTGTACACACACACACACACACACTCAACCACCATACACACACACACACACACTCTCAACCACCATACACCTGATGTATGGCAACTGTTCGTCTACCCTCGCCCATTATACACCATGAAGTCTGGGGGACTATTAGTCCATGAAATAGCTGCCATTGTAAAACGTCATAGAGATGGATTGTTGTTTTAGGTTTTTGTGTGAACAGGGCAGTATACCATTCTTTGTTCCTTTGAGATGTTGAGGAGGTATGTCCATAAGGGATGGACAGAGGTGGGGTAAGTGGTGGATTTTAGAGTATTATAGTTGATATCTGTGCACCTGTCCTCTTCGTTTGTTGGGGGGGTGATGTGGGAAGGGGTTAATTAGGTACCACAGATGGGAGTGTGTAGGGTGTGGGCGGAGTCCCTTGTAGGTGGTGTGGCCAGGGTGGGGTTGAGGAGAGAGGGTGTGGAGAGGGGTACGGGCACCTGGGTTCTCTATCAGTGTCTGACTGATTAATTAAGATGTCAGCCAAGATAAAAGATCCCGTCTTCACAGCACCGCTACTCTGCTGCCCTGGAGGACACACACAGTCAGTCTTACCAACACTGCATTCAGATGACACAGTACACACCTCATTACCCGCCTGCACACACTTCTCTTCCTTTGTCTTGTTCCTCCCTTTACTTCTCTCCCTCTACCACTGTCTCGCCATCTCTCTTACTAATTTACTTTTTCACACCCATATTCTCCCCTCGTACCTCTTGTTTTCACAACCCACTTAACGATTCTCTACCATCTCTCCTTTTTTCTCTCACCCTCTTGTTGTATCCTCCTCCCCTTGTCTCTTCCTCCTTTCATTACTCTCCCTTCTCTACTCCCCTCCCCTTCTCAGATCAGGATGCTGGAGCCTGTCTTTGATCTGTCTGACAGCTCTCTCTATCAGTGCATGGATCTACACTGGAGGGACTGACTGAGTGCAGCAGCCTTGGACCAATGGACCTCCGCTGCACCACTAACAGAAGAGGAGCTCCAGGACATCCTACAGACACACACACCAGTGGCGTGTTGTGTTCATGGATGCCCAAAGATTGACCCCCCCCCAAAAAATAAACACATGAATGTATGTTTTGTCTCTCTGTGTTTCATAATTTTCCTTCAATTCGCATGAGGCTTAATTTATCTCACAGGAGAAAGCATCCGAGTGAGCGAGACAGCACCCCTCTGTCTCTGTGTTTAGGCCATCTATCTGATGCTGTCTGGTCAAAAAGAGTATGATATTGTTGCCGCCCGTAGCATTGAATACAAGTGAAGCCAGAGAGCATTTGGCCTCCCTTGATAAAAAAAAGTATAAAATAATATCCAATCAGCATTGAACTAAACTGAGTGAGCTCAACTGTGAAAGGTCCTGGCGCACCAAATAAAAGTGTCAAGGGAAGCCAGTTTGGATTTGGCTTCACTCCAATCACATCACATCGAGAACAATACCTCATTGACTGAAACAACTTGAATTGTTGCATCTCGTTGTGTTGTTGTCCTCCGGTGGCTAGCTAGAAAAAATTGTCCCATAATGGAAATTATGGAAAACAGAAAGGAAAACGCAGCACACTGCTGCTCATGCTCCCAGATGATATTTATTTCTAACAACATTTCGACCCTTAGATCTTCATCAGGCATCCATATCCCAGGTGGGGGTGGAAGGTCCTATATATAGGGGCAGTACTCAGTGACATCACTTCCTGAAACAGGAGGTAAAAAATGTATAACGTAGGTTCACAATATTAACATTCAATGTATCAAAATATATGATCATACACAAGGAATGTGATCAATATTTACAGTAATATACATACAATATTCAATTAGGATAAAATAATTGAATAATCATTTGGACATTTTGAAACTATAAAAATGGTTTCATGTCGAACTCCTCGTTAAGGCCAAGAGGAGACAGTGTGTTGAGCCTGTGGATTCAGAAAGATACCTTTTGAAGAAGTTTCCTCTCCCGTTACTAAATTAGTCATGGATGGAGATAGGGATTTTGACATGGGGTTTTACTTATTTCCTCCATACTGGTCAATGATTATAACGGCGATTCTGATCCAACTATAAATTCATACATTGTGTCCCAGGCCTGAGTGAAAAGAAGTTCAATATGTAGCTAGATGTAGAAGGCTAATGTTAACTAGCTAACCTTTCCCATGAAATTAAGTTAGGCCAGCGAGCAAGCATTTTAGCCAGGTAGCCTAGGACAACAACAAAAAAGTGTGTACTGAATGACAGAGTTTCATCAACATGAAAGAGAGGAGGATGGCATTGCCATTTCTCTACAAGTAGGGTGAATCAACATGTTTTTTCTTCTTGCGCACACGGACACAGACAGACAGACAGACAGACAGACAGACAGACAGACAGACAGACAGACAGACAGACAGACAGACAGACAGACAGACAGACAGACAGACAGACAGACAGACAGACAAATCAGAACCATGGACATAATCAGAACAATGGCCACATATTTAGCTTACAGTTGATTAAACTAAATTGTTTTTGGTATCGTTTAGTTGTCACTGTATTAGACTAAGCATAAGTCATTTGATAATGTTGAAATGGTGCTAGTGGAGGTAGCTCCTGTTTTCTTTGCGACTCACGCTAACTCCCTGTGGTTCTAAATCAATAGTTGTTAGGTAGTCCGAAAATGCCGTAAACATTAACTTGCTTGATCATGCTGTAGGTAATGTAACTGTTTGTTACATGCAATATGCTTTGTGGAATTCACCGGACAGAGGTTGCTCTCCGGTTTTGTGATGAAACAAAGGTGTGGTCAAATTTATTCTGTCACTGTATTTTCTTATTGTCAGGACTTAGGCCTATAAATCACAATCGCAAGGTATATGAACTAACAGGTTACAGAGCAAACAACACAATTATCTCAACACATAAGTTGTTATATGTTTTTTGGGTCCCTCACTTGGCTTCCCCCAGTGATATTACCCACGCACCGCTACTGACTAAATGGTGCCGGAGGGTACGGCTACCGTTTTATGGGCTCCTAACCAACTGTGCTATTTTGTGTGTTTTTTCGCATTGTTTGTATTTTGTACATAATGTTGCTGCTACCGTCTCTTATGACCAAAAAGAGCTTCTGGATATCAGAACAATGATTACTCACCTTGAACTGGACGAAGATTTTTTTCTTTAATGAGTCCGACGTGAAGGATATACTGTTTCTCCGAGACCAGGCCCAAATCCCTGAAATTCATGTGAAGAAAAGACGGAGGTACAGGGGGCGGAGATTGGGGTGCCTTGTGAGAATTTGTCGGCGAGTGGGTAACCCGCCTCTACCATCCATTATATTGGCCAAAGTGCAATCACTGGAGAATAAACTGGATGAGCTCCGTTCCAGACTATCCTACCAATGGGACATTAAAAACTATAATATCTTATGTTTCACCGAGTTGTGGCTGAATGACCACACAGATAATATACAGTTGGTTGAGTTTTCCGTGCATCAGCAGGACAGAACAGCTACTTTTGGTAAGATGAAGGGTGGTGGTGTGTGTCTATTTGTCAATAACAGCTAGTGTGCAATGTCTAATATTATGGAAGTCTTGAGGTATTGCTCGCCTGAGGTAGAGAACCTCATGATAAGCTGTAGACCACACATCTACCAAGAGGGTTTTCATCTATATTTTAGCCGTCTATTTACTACCACAAACCGATGCTGGCACAAGACCGCACTCAACGAGCTGTATAAGGACATAAGTAACATGAAAATGCTAATCCAGAAGCGGCACTCCTTGTGGCCGGAGAATTTAATGCAGGAAAAGTTACATCTGTTTTACCTCATTTCTACCAGCATCTGTGCAATCAGAGGGTAAAAAAACTCTAGACCACCTTTACTCCACACAGAGAGAAGCATACAAAGCTCTCCCTCACCCTCCATTTGGCAAATCTGACTATAATTCAATCCAGTGACTTGTTCAATACAGAAGTGGTCAGATGACGCGGATGCTACAATACATGGCTGTTTTGCTAGCACAGACTGGAATATGTTCCGGGATTCAACCAATGGCATTGAGGAGTAAACCACCTCAGTCACCGGCTTCATCAATAAGTGCATCGACGACGTTGTCCCCACAGTGACCGAATGTACATATCCAAACCAGAGGCCATGGATTACAGGCAACATCCGCACCAAGCTAAAGGCTAGATCTGCCGCTTTCAAGGAGCGGGACACTAATCCATCCGGACGCTTATAAGAAATGTCGCTATGCCCTCCGACGAACCATCAAACAGGCAAATCGTCAATACAGGACTAAGATTGAATCCTACTACACCGGCTCTGACGCTCGTCGAATGTGACAAGGCTTGCAAAGCATGGCTCACATCAACAGCATCATCCCGGAAACCCTAGACCCACTCCAATTCGCATACCGCCCCAACAGATCCACAGATGACGCAATCTCAAGAGCTGTGTGCTGCTAACTCCAACTCTATGGTTGAGAAGAATCAGAAACAGCCTTGAAATGCAGTTGTGTGTACTGTATGTGTGACACACACAAAAAGTATGGTCACAGTGTTGTGTTTATTTGATGTGTTTTGATCATTAAGAATGTTTGTATTATTTGTGAGCCATGACTTCTGCTACCTTTATTTCATTATTGGAGTCATCCAGGCTTATGTATTAATATGCACTGAAAGGTATTGGTCTCACAAGGTGGAGCCAGCAGATCTGTTGGTTGTTGGCCTTTAAACTGGTGACCATGACCACCAACTGTACGGGGGTTAAAACATTTGTAGTGTGGGGGCATTAATCCACTCAAACTAAAACAAAATAAAAATGATTTAACAACAACTAACGCCCACTCCTTCAGCTATTCAAACTTCCATAACTCCCTTCCCAGGCTCTGGGGCCTGAGAGGGTATCACTGCTCTTGAATCATCTCATGCAACTCCTTCGCTGAGGAATCTTTTAGTCCAAGGAACCGCTCTGCCGCATCCACAATAATGCCCATCGTACTGGACTTTCCCTCTACATTAGCCATGCCAAAGATCACCATTGCCATAAAAACCACAAAGTCCACTTTCTTTATATGCATCATATCTGGATCCTGCTGGTGGGAGACCAACTCTGCAGCCTACAGTGATGGCCTATCCACCATCATGGCGCCTTCAGGAGGACCAGTTGTTCCCTCAACCCTTTTTAACGCCATCCTTCATACTTCCACCGCCATCCGATTCATGTTCCACATTCGTCTCCACCATCCTTCCATTATTGGAGTCTGTGCTCTCATCTTCTCCTCTTGTTCGGTGTCATCCCTCCCCCCATTATCACTATTATACATGACTACTATTATACTACAGGTTCCTGAGACGAATGTTCACGCTGAGCAGCAGGCTCAGTTGACAGCTTCTGCCTAACTTCAATTTTAGCTTTCTTTATCTAACCATTATCAACAGCAGTCCATCCAATAATCTCCTCACTCTTCCTCCCTACATTGCTAGCATCATCGGCTTCAGAATCGTAACCTACTTCCTTCGTTCTCCTCATCAACCCCAAGCCGTCTTCAAGAGCCGTATTCTATTAAGATTTTCCTGAAACCAGATAACTTTCAACTGTCTCATAATTTCTCCTGTTTTACAGGTTTGTAATATATAACTATAAAAAAATATACCATGAAATAGTAAGGTAACATGTTTTGCTAACTATTTCATAGGTTGTGTGATGTTTAATGTGCATGTTTTTGTTGTTTTTGTCTAAGCTATAAAATGCTAAGTCTCCCCATTATTAGTAATGAAGCCATGCTAAGGAAAAGGATTTAACATGGATTTAACAAAATTGCGTCGTAGACTTTTAGAAGTTATGAAAGTACATTTTTAAGCTCAGGATGACTTGTATAAGTATATATTGTACTACTGAATCCTTGTAGTTAGATGTTTTAGTAATCTATATTTTTTACATAATTAGTGTTTATAAATTTAGCTAATTATACTAAGCTAGCCTTATGCAAATGCTAGTTAGCCCTGGTATGCTTAGCTGTTCATTTATTTTACTGTTAGCTGTACACTGCTAGTAGGGGTCATTGTAAATTGGAATGTACAGTGCCTTCCACTAATATTGGCACCCTTGGATAAATATGAGCAAAATTGGCTGTGAATTTAAAAAAACTATTTTTATCCTCTTGGTCTTTCATTCAAAATATTCAGAAAAATCTAACCTTTAATTAAAAAAAATATATCTTATCATAAAACAAATATTTTTCTCATATGTGGGCAACATTGGCACCCCTTAATGTAATATTTTATGCAACCTCCCTATGCCAAGATAACAGCTCTGAGTCTTCTCCTAAAATACGGAATGAGGTTGGAGAACACATGGCAAGGGATCTGAGACCATTCCTCCATACAGAATCTAGTTCAGGGGACTGGGATGGCCATGGCAAAACCTTGAATCTGTGGTCAGTGAACCATTTTTGTGTTGATTTTGAGGTGTGCTTTGGATCACTGCTGGAAGATCCAACCACGGCCCAGTTTAATTAAGCTTCCAAGCAGAGGCAGTCAGGTTTTGATGTAATATCTGCTGGTTCATGATACCATGTATCCTAACAAGGTGTCCAAGGCCTTTGGAAGAAAAACAGCCACACAACATCAAAGATCCGCCATCATACTTCACAGTGGGGATGAGGTACTTTTCTGCATGGCTATCTTTCTGTCTATGCCAAACCCACCTCTGGTGTTTGTTTCCAAAAAGCTCTATTTTGGTCTCATCTGACCATAGAACCCGGTCCCATTGAAAGTTCCAGTAACGTTTGGCAAACTGTAGGCGCTTGAGCTTGTTGTTTGATGACAGCAATGTTTTTTTTATGACAACCCTACCAAACAACTTGTGGTTGTGTAGGTGGTGTCTGATCGTAGTTTTGGAGACTTTCTGACCCCAAGACGCAACAAACGTATGCAATTCTCCAGCTGTGATCCTTGGATATGTTTGGGCCCCTCGAACCATCCTCCTCACTGTGCGTGGGGTCAATCAAATCAATGTTCATACATTTATTTATATAGCCCTTCTTACATCAGCTGATATATCAAAGTGCTGTACAGAAACCCAGCCTAAAACCCCAAACAGCAAGAAATGCAGGTGTAGAAGCACGGTGTCTAGGAAAAACTCCCTAGAAAGGCCAAAACCTAGGAAGAAACCTAGAGAGGAACCATGCTATGAGGGGTGGCCAGTCCTCTTCTGGCTGTGCTGGGTGGAGATTATAACAGAACATGGCCAAGATGTTCAAATGTTCATAAATGACCAGCATGGTCAAATAATAGTAATCACAGTGAACAGAACAGGGTTCCATAGCCGCAGGCAGAACAGTTGAAACTGGAGCAGCAGCACGGCCAGGTGGACTGGGGACAACAAGGAGTCATCATGCCAGGTAGTCCTGAGGCATGGTCCTAGGGCCCAGGTCCTCCGAGAGAGAGAAAGAAAGAAAGAGAGAAAGAGAATTAGAGAGAGCATACTTAAATTCCCACTGGTCACCAGATAAGAGAGGAGAAATACTCCAGATATAACAGACTGACCCTAGCCCCCCGACACATAAACTACTGCAGCATAAATACTGGAGGCTGAGACACTGTGGCCCCATCAATCTATTTAACTTTTATTTAAAGAGGCAAGTCAGTTAAGAACAAATTCTTATTTACATTGACGGCCTACCCTGGCCAAACCTTAACAATGCTGCAGGATGGTGTTCTTGGGGTTGTACTCATTCTTCTTCTTCCTCCAAACATGGCGAGTGGAGTTTAGACCAAAAAGCTCTATTTTTGTGTCATCAGACCACATTACCTTCTCCCATTCCTCCTCTGGATCATCCAGATGGTCATTGGCAAACTTCAGATGGGCCTGGACATGCGCTGGCTTGAGCAGGGGGACCTTGCGTGCGCTGCAGGATTTTAATCCATGACGGCGTAGTGTGTTACTAATGGTTTTCTTTGAGACTGTGGTCCCAGCTCTCTTCAGGTCATTGACCAGGTCCTGCCGTGTAGTTCTGGGCTGATCCCTCACCTTCCTCATGATCATTGATGCCCCACAAGGTGAGATCTTGCATGGAGCCCCAGACCGAGGGTGATTGACCGTCATCTTGAACTTCTTCCATTTTCTAATAATTGCCCCAACAGTTGTTGCCTTCTCACCAAGCTGCTTGCCTATTGTCCTATAGCCCATCCCAGCCTTGTGCAGGTCTACAATTATATCCCTGATGTCCTTCCACAGTTCTCTGGTCTTGGCCATTGTGGAAAGGTTGGAGTCTGTTTGATTGAGTGTGTGGACAGGTGTCTTTTATACAGGTAACGAGTTCAAACAGGTGCAGTTAATACAGGTATTGAGTGGCGAATAGGAGGGCTTCTTAAAGAAAAACTAACAGGTCTGTGAAAGCCGGAATTCTTACTGGTTGGTAGGTGATCAAATACTTATGTCATGCAATAAAATGCAAATTAATTACTTAAAAATCATACAATGTGATTTTCTGGATTTTTGTTTTAGATTCCGTCTCTCACAGTTGAAGTGTACATATGATACAGACCTCTACATGCTTTGTAAGTAGGAAAACCTGCAAAATCGGCAGTGTATCAAATACTTGTTCTCCCCACTGTATATGATGCTGTTTGGTCAAAAAGAGTATGGCATGTCGCTTGCTCGGATGCTTTCTCCAGTGAGATAGTTTTATCCATGAAGGCATTGAAGGTAAGTTGCCGGGTGCAAAGTGCACTGTTCAGATGCTGTAAGTATTTTTGACGAACGTGCGAAGTTAACTTACTTTTTGAATAGGAATTGTTAACTAGCTACCCACGAATAATTGACATGTACTGTACCTTGCATAACATTAGTTTTAGGTCATTTTTGCCTTTTTTTAACAAGCTACCTAGCTAGCTACATTACAACGATTCACATATGTCTAGCTGATAATTATGAAGTAAAATGTTTGCTTTGTGTGTATCTTGTTTCGTCTCAATTGTTGCCATTGTCCTGGCTGGGTGAAGGTAAAGTGAATGGGGAGATGCAGCGTGAGGTAATACAGTAGGGAGAGTGCGAGTGATTCTCAAATGTAATGTTTAATGCATTCTCCATGCTCTTGTCCTCACAAGAACATATTCAAGAGAACGTCCTCGGAGAATGCACTTGGAGCATGAGAGTGTAGAGCACTGAAGTATGCATATGTGACCAACCGGCTCAAATCGGTCTTATATAGCAAAATTTGAAATGGTGTTTTTTACATTGGGTAAAAGTAGAGCCTCAATGCTACAAAATGGTATATCATACACTACAGTTGAGGAACAATGGGAAAGTAATTTTACTTTGAAAGTTGATAAACTTGGCCTTGATGGCCTTGAATGTTTTGGGGAGAGCCCCTCTTTGTCTTCACCCATTCCGCATTGTTCACACCCTCTTAAGCTTTAGCCCCACCCATCTCTTTAAGGGTTGATCCAGATGTACTAACAGCAGTCAAGCACTCAAGCTAACTTGCTAGCTACTTCCAGTCATCTAAGTGAGAGAGAGAACAGCTCACTGAACATTACTCGCCCTAGCAGAGCTGTTTAGGCTGTTATGTTATCCAGAGCATTGGTGACTGCAACTGTACTGTTAGATCGTTTCGCGTTCAGAAAGCAAACTGGCCGATGAGTAGGGTTGATCCGAACGTTCTGACCTCACAAGCATCCAAGCTAACTGGCTAACATTGGCTAGTTTGCTAGCTACTTCCAGACATCTAAGTGAGAGGGAACAGCTCACTGAACATTACTCGCCCTAGCAGAGCTGTTTAGGCTGTTATGTTATCCAGGTACTACTCCGATTCAAATGGAAAGGGCCCACAGGATCTACAACCAAAATGCAGAGAAGCACAACCCCCAGACCATGGTCTTCAAGGTTCTCAGATACCAAGACCGCAACATTATTCTACAAGGAGCGCGGGAAGCAAGAAAGAATGCGCCCATCCAAGATGCCAGGAGAACCATATGTTTTTATGACGACTACAGTGCCTTCACAAATGAGCGAAGGAAAGCATTTGCAGATGTCCAGAGGGAGTTGTACACACAGGGCATACCCTCTTTTCTGGATCTATCCCGTTACCCTGTAACTTACTTTCAACAGTAAGCAGCTCTCCTTTACCTCGGCAAAAGAGGCAGAGGAATTTCGGAGAAGTTTCCCCAGCAACAGGTCTACACACCCCCCCACAAAGAGATTGCTTTTCCTTTACGGATGCCGAGGAAGGGCCCGGACAGCAGGATGATAAGGAGGCGGAGAATGAAACGGGAGCAACTGGGCGCTAAAGATGCAGCTAACCGGCTAGCTAACGTTTAGTTGACTACTCAACTCTTATATGTCTTTATTTTGGACAGGAACTTCACCTAATACCGGGACCGAAAACAGAGGACGCTTTCCTTCATCCTCGGACTACCTAACGTTTCAACAACATTTAAATAGAGACATGTTGAAGTTGGAACGTGATCAGTAGGGGTTGATAGCTTTGGAGGAGATTAACGTTTATCACTTCATTGTGTCCCTATTTTCCTAAACCACTATAGCCAGGTTTTGTTTTCACGTTTGGCTACACAGCTTCACAAATGTCATTTCGCTTGGTTGTATCGCTCTGAATTTGTCTACTTTCGATTAATATATATTTTTTTGATAACCTGATTGGAAAATATTTTATTTAGGAGGAATAGGCCCGAGTTCTAGAGACCTACAGAGCTGCGTTGTGTGGATGTCACGCTTCTCAGAAACAAGGGGGGGGGGGGGGGGTCTGGCGGTGGGAAGGTACTTATCTCGGTTACATGTCACTACTTATCGAAGGTAAATCTGATCCACTTTCAGTTCAACTCGTAATTACCAGGATTGTTTTTGACAATGGAAAAGTTGTCTCTTTTATGCCTGTATGTCTGAGTTGAATGCAAACATTTTGAGAACTCCAATGTTTAGATTTAATGCACCGTAAAAAGATTGATATTGCATTTATCCAGGAATCTCATTTGCGAGTAGGGGATATCCATCGCTTACAGGATAAGGTGTATAAAGTTGCTGCTTCGCCTAGTGGAGCCTCAGTCCAAAGGCGCGGTTATTTTGATTAAAAGGAATTTAACTTTAGTTTTCGAAAAGACTAGCAAGGATACTTCAGGCCGCTTACATTTGCACGTCTATATATGGCAAAAAAGCAGCATGTGTGTCTATCTAAGCACCTACTGTTTTTGAGGACAGCTTTTTCCCTGGGCTTACCAAAGAATTGTTATAAATTTCAGGGTAGGAATTGGTCATGGGGCAGATATGAATGCAGTTTTTGATCTCAAGCTTGATAGATCCACGCAAACGTTTTCACATGCCCAACAATCAGCATCATTAGCGTTGAATGCAATGATGGAACATCTCAATATCTCTGATGTGTGGCGAGTTCAGAATCCAGGCATCAAAGATTATACCAGTTTTTCTGCATATCACAAATCATACTCTAGAATTGATTGTTTTCTATTCTCACGTACTCTAAGTATGTGTGTCGTGCCCAAACAAATATTGCCTGCGATGCTTTCAGATCATAATCCCCTGGTTACCCAAGTGGATGTGAGCTTTAATGTAAATAAAACAAAACGTTGGCGTTTTAATACGACCCTTCTTCAAAACAAATTGTTCGTCGCTGAATATCAAGCCAAAGTAGTTGAATTCTTAACAAAAAACAAGGACTCTGTAGAGGACCCAAGGTTTACATGGATGGCTACTAAAGGGTTTATCACAGACTTTACATCTTATTTTGCATCTCACCTCAATAAAGCCAGGAATCACAGAATCAAGTTATTGGAGAAAAAAATGTTAATCACTTGAACAGAACCTGAAAAGGAATTACTCAAATAATGTCAGCAATGATTTGAGGGTGGTTAAACTGGAACTGTATGATTTATTAAGGAGGAGAGCTGAGTTCATCATGCATCGAGAGAGGCAGAACTATTATTTTAATGGAAGCAAAACAAGCAGGCTTCTAGCCTTGAAATTGAAACAAAGTGAAGCTTGTACTTCTATAGAATCTATTCAATCCCCAGTTAAAGGCTTACTTTCTGATCCACAGGAAATGAATGCAACATTTCAGTCTTTTTACCAGGAGTTATATAAATCTTCTGTCCAGTTTGAACCAGACAAATGCAAGCAGCTTTTAGATAATCTTGATTTGCCCGTATTGGAGGAGAAGCAATCTGCAGATCTGGGCCAACCCATCTCATTAGAGGAACTGGAGTCAGCACTGAAAGGTGCTAAAAATGGTAAATCACCTGGCCCGGTTGGCATTCCACCTGAGCTGTTACTACATTTTTGGGGCATTTTAGGACCAGTATTATTTGAGTCAATTCATTTGGCCATTGACAAGGTTTTTTTTCATGAGCATACTAACTCAGCATTAATCTCTCTACTGCCAAAGAAAGGGAAAGATCACACAGACCGTGCAAATTATCATCCGATATCTTTAATTAATTCAGACCAAAAATTGTATTCAATAGTATTGGGGTTATGGATGGAAAAGTATTTGAATAAGTTGATTCACATGGACCAGTCAGGTGTTATGAAAGATTGCCTTGCAGCTGACAATGTCAGACGATTAATGCATGTAGTACATGAAACAGCTGGACACACCGTGTGCTGTGCTGTCTCTAGATGCTGAGAAGGCTTTTGACAGCCTTGAATGGCAGTACTTGTGGGCTGTTTTGGAGAAATTTGGTTTGGGAAAGAATTGTATCGATATGGTTCCTGTGTTTTACTGTATGCCAACCCTGTTGCTATGGTTTCTACTAATGGCATAGACTCTAGTGCATTCCCTATTTTTCGGGGATGTAGACAATCCCCAAAGTTATTCATAGAGCCTTCTGCCTTTAGCACAACATCTAAGGCAGAAGGTAGTTGCTTCTCTGATTAAATCCTCCTCTCATACCATATCACTATATGCAGACAATATTCTCCTATATATGACAGATATTCAAAATTCAATCTCATCTTTATTATCCACATTTGAAGAATTCAAATTGCTGTCCAGGTATAAAATAAATTGGACAAGATCAGCATTAATGTTACTGAATTAAGCGGCCAAGAAAGTTTCACTTCCCTCAACAATTCCTATGAAAAGACAGCTCACATATTTGGGTATTAGCATACAAACATCTCCGAATGGTCTGGTGAAGTTTAATTATGAGAAGATTTACAAGGACGTTGAATGGGATTTAACCGTAAAGTTGCCTGCCATGTATTTGTTTCCTGATCTCACTCCCTCCACCAGTAGGCTATTGGGGAAGGATTGATAAACATATATGTAAATACCTTTGGAATGGCAAACATTCAAAGATTAGGTTTGAGGTGTTACAACGACAGAAGTGTAATGGTGGACTTGCATGACCAAATTTTTGTATTTACCACCAGTCTTTCCAGTTACGCCCACTTGGATCATGGTTTGATCAGTCTACATCAGTCTCTTGGAGAACTATTGAGGAAGAATTTGTTTCACCTATTAGATTGCAAGATGTGTTATTCTCTGGTATATCTAATCAGAAATGCATGCTGTATTTTGGTCCGATCATTTCCAATAGAATTTTAGGAAGGAAGTGCGTAGGTGGTAACTGGAAATGGCATCTCCATACCCCATACCCCTATTGCATAACAAGGCTATTACTTCCGGTAATAAACCATTTTGAGTCTAGAGCCTGGTCTGCAAAAGGGGTTTGGTTTTCATTTTGATTTACCAGGGTCGTCCTTCTATATCTTCGACTACGGTCAGCGATTCGAGCATATGGGGTTCCATGGGGTACATGTTTGGGAAGGCACCCGGTGATATAGTGGACTTTTACATCCCAGTCCAGAAGTTTTGTGTCTACTATTTATTCACTGATTGTCAAGTTGTGTATGGTTCACACTGCAGCTCTTTGCCCAAACTTGAAAAAGGCCTTTAAGGACTGAAGGACGCAAGGGACAACTCAATTTTCTTCTGACTTCTTTTATTTCTTTAGTCAGTTAGTTAGTTAGTTAATTAGTTCTTTAGTTAGTTAGGTTGATAACCTTTAAAAGGCAAAACACAAAAAGAAATATACATTACTTCAAGTAAGGTCATTTCAAATTAAATATATAATCTTAATGTAGTCATATTATCTAAATTATACTATATACTAAATTAGACAATTGGTCTCAATTCTCAACACAAATAAACACCTAACTGGCAACAATTTTACACAACAATGTCCATGTGCCTACCGGTTGAGTCTCCAGAATCCTAAATGAGCTGAATGTGTATGGATGAGAGTCTCCTCTTCCGTGAAGAACTTCCAGTGAAATGCTTTTCCACCAAACATTTCACCACCTGCTATCACAAAGGTGCACCAGTATATATGTTCCCCAGGGAAACACAAGCTAATGATGGGTTCCACAATGCATACACTCTTTCGCCCCCTGCTGGTGTTTTATCTTTGAAATCAGTTGAAAATCTGAACGCCTTGAATATGAATACCTGTCTTTTGACGCAACACCTCCCACTTGATCTCCTGGTTCTTGAACCCAAGGAGGTCACATCGGCTCCATCTTCGATGGCTTTACTTCTGCTCTTCTACAGGTAATAACACAACCAAACGCCTGACGTCCCTGTGAAGAATTGTAGCAGGGATTTTGGTTGAACGTTTCTTTGCTTTGTCTCCACAAACATGCTTCAAAGTTGAGATGGGATAACTTGGGAAGGTTCGTATATTTGCATCTCTCACAATGCCCTCCTTGTCAGCGTTGACATTGACGACCCTACCAAGCTTATACTGACTCCTCAAAGCGTTCTGGTCTGCAAGCCAGACGACGTCTCCAACGGCCACGTTTCGCTGCTTTGTGTGCCACTTACTCCTCACAAACAGGTTAGGTCCAGCCAACTGACTCAACTTCCTCCAGAACCAGTTAACTTCTGCTTGAATGACTCTTAACCTTTTGTAGTAGTCTTCAAACTCAAAGCTTCCTAAGTCTCCCCTATGTCCAGTCCTTCCAAGCAGAAGAGAATTAGGGCTGATGTATTCTATGCAGTCCTCCCGGCTCTGAGTCCTGGCATCTATGGGCCTTTCATTGGCAAGGTTAGCAGCCATGAACATAAATGTTTGAAACTCACTCCATGTGAAGAGTCCTTCGCCTCTCATATTGTGCAAGGCCCGCTTCACAGTGCGAACAGCTGCTTCTGCAGCACCATTCCTGTGAGGGGAGTCTGCTGGGTGGATCTTTCCAGCTCCACTCTGTTCCATGCTTTGAATCTTCATTTTCAAGCTCAGATGTAATTTGTTGATCCAGGAAGTGGTAGAGCTCTTTGAGGGCAGGTCTGGCACCCACAAAGTTCTTTCCAGGATCTGACCACAGTTTCTTTGGATGCCCTCTCAGTGCCGTGAATCTTTGGTAGGCCAGTAAGAAGCCTTCAGTTGACTGGTCACTGACAACATCTGTGTGTATAGCTCTGGATGCCATACAGCAGAAGACAATTCCCCACACCTTGAGCTTGACTTTCTTTCTCACCTCGTCCTTGACTTCATTTGGTCCAAATAAGTCCACTGTTGTGTACTCAAATGGTCTGGCTGGTGTTATACGCTCGGGTGGAAGGTCACTCATGATCTGTTGGCACTTTCTGGCCCTAGCCTTTCTGCACACCACACAGTTGTCAACTCTCTTTTTAGCCAGCTTCCGGCCTTTTATCACCCAGGCTTTCTTCCTCATCCGGAGGAGTGTACCTGCTATTTCTTCATGGTTTGCATCATGGGCCTCTTGGGCTAGGAAAGTGGATATCCATGCCTCATATGGTAGAATTGGTACAGCAGTCTCGTCCTCATCAAAGATCTTGAACCTCCCTCCACAAACCAAGAGCCCAGTCTCTTCATCTCTGTAAACAGCGAGTCTGTTGAGAGTGGTGCCTTGAAAGGTTATACCTTCTTGTGCTGCAAGGAACAGGTCTCTTAGTGCATCTTCACACTCCCCAACAGTGAGTACAGCTTGTTTGCCTCTGGACTTCCAGTTTGTTGAAAGAATTTCCTCCCACTTTGGTTTATCTGAGGCTGAATTTCTGGTCAACACTTCTTTCCATTTCGTTGCAGCTCTCCAAACCTAGGCAGTGACTCGGATCAGCCTGGTCAGGCTGCTGAATTTCCTGATGTCAATCAGTTTTGTCCCCGCAGAGCCAGCTGGTGGTCTTCGGATCTTAGTCTTAGGTTCATCTGGGTTATTTTGCCTGCTTTGCTGTGCATCACTCTGACTTTCCTACTGAACTCCCACTTCAGGAAGTACATCATTCTTGTTTCTCTTGGCCTGCGCTCTGGTCAGTGCTGCAGAGAAATATTTCCTTTGAAGTTCGTTTATGCCTTCCTTGGCATAAGCTGCAATTTCTTTGGCTGACTTCTGTGGCCACTCTTCCATGGGTTGCCGCAGGAACGCTGGTCCATTTTGCCACATGGAATCTTCTTGGAGGTCTTCCGGGGCTGCCCCTCTTGTTATGATGTCAGCACTGTTCAGGCCTCCCGGGATCCACCACCAGTCTTCGACAGATGTGGATTTCTGGATCTCTCCGACTCTGTTCGCGAAGAAAGATTTATACCCATAACTGTCTCTCTGGATAGCTCCCACCACAGTTTGACTGTCCAGCAGATGGAGCCATCGTTCAATTTCTATATGACTGTGTTTTTCAATGTACTTTCGAAGTCGTGCTGCGCAGACAGCACCGCAGATTTCAGCTTTCACTGCCTCCCCCTTTTGGTCCAAAGGTGTGAGTTTTGCTTTGGACTCAACCAACCTGACTTGGATGCCTTGCTCGGTTTCCCATCTGAAGTACACTACGGCTCCATAGCTCTTCTCACTTCCGTCAGAGAATGTTATTCCCCAAGGTTTACCAAGCCAGTTGACTGGTGTGAGGCTTCTGTGGAAGGTGATTTGGCTAAGACGTGTGTACTCCTCAAACAGTTTGATGGCTTCTTCTCTCAATTGTTCAGACAGAGGTTTGTCCCACGTGTTTCGGGTCAGAGTTTTGCCTCCAGCTTCTTGAAACGCCTTTCTGACAAGAATGGCGCCCTTTTGTTTGGCAGGTGTGACGAGGCCTATTGGGTCATACAGGCTAGCTACTTGGCTTAGCAGTTCTCTTCTCGTCAGCGGGTTTGGAGTTTTCCCTCTCACCTCTTCTTCAAGGAGATTTTGTCCGACTCTCATCTTCTTTTTCCTCTTTGAGAAATTGATTGAAGTCATAAGGTACAGTTTGTCCTCTTCAACAAGGTATCCAACTCCAAGGGCTTTATTGTCTCCTTTCCTCATCTGGTTTGGGAGAATAAGTACTGTCCCTGACACCGCTCCTTGTTCTCCTGGTACGATCTCCTGCCTCCCACTTTGGCCTGACCGGACCCAGGGTTTGAGGAAGAATCCGCCTGTCCTCAGGATCTCTTCAACTCCTTTGGTGTCCTTGTCCAGCTTTTGTAAGTCATTATGAGAAGTCAGGATGTCATCGACATAGGCATCCTCTTCAAGGATCCTACGTTCCTCCTCCAGGTGAGCGAACATGGGCAGTTTTGCTGTCTCTCTCATGGCCAGTTGTGCAATGCACCCTGCTGGTCGATCGCCAATGTTGATTCTGGTGATGGCATACTCTTCAATCTCTTCCTCCTAGGTGTTTCTCCAGAGAAATCTGTGGAGATGCATCTCCAGGTTTTCTAACCACACCGAATTGTACATCTTCCTGATGTCGCCAAGAGCAGCATGGACACCTCTTCTGAACCTGAGTAGTACTGCTCGGATGGGATTGAGAACATCAGGCCCTTTCAGCAGCAGGTCATTCATGCTGACCCCTCTAAACTTCTGGCTGCTGTTCGATACCAGTCGCACAGGTGTTGTGACAGAGTGTGGGTTTGGCGCCACCAAGTGGCTGACATACCATACTGGTCCTTTCCAGCTGGCGATCATCTCTTTGGTGAGTTTCTTTGCTGCTCTTCTCTCCACCATTTCATGCACTTGAGCTGTGTATGCTATTTTCCACTCTGGCTCTTTCTTGAGTTGTTTTTCTGTTCTTAAGAAGGTGGCTTCAACCCCACTCCTGTTGTAGGGAAGGGCACTTGGATCTTGAATCCAGGGGTATTTTGTGTCCCAGTGCGGTTCATCGCTGTGAGCATCTGCTTTGATGTACGTGAGGCCTTTCCTTATGATCTCCAGCTCCCTTTCCTCACTCAGAGTCATTTCCTTGCCTCCTGGTTGACAATTGCCGCACCGGCATCCTCCACACTTCGGTTCGCAAGCTGCTCCAATGCTATCCCATTTCCACCAATCCAAGAACTCTCTGCGAGCAACTGTGCTTTTGGTTTCAGCTGTGAACTCTTGTGTTTTAACCTGTTGGGGCTAGGGGGCAGTATTTTCACGGCTGGATAAAAAAAACGTACCCGATTTAATCTGGTTACTAATCCTACCCAGTAACTAGAATATGCATATACTTATTATATATGGATAGAAAACACCCTAAAGTTTCTAAAACTGTTTGAATGGTGTCTGTGAGTATAACAGAACTCATTTGGCAGGCAAAACCCTGAGAAATTTTCTGACAGGAAGTGGATACCTGATGTGTTGTATTACCTTTAAACCTATGCCATTGAAACACACAGGGGTTGATTAATGTTTTGGCACTTCCTATTGCTTCCACTAGATGTCACCAGCCTTTACAAAGTGTTTTGAGTCTTTTACTGTGAGATCTGACCGAACAAGAGCCATGGAACGGTGATGGCCGATTAGACTCTGGCGCGCGAGGTCATGTTGGGTACCCTCGTTCCAATACGTTATAAAAGAGAATGCATTCGTCCACCTTGAATATTATTCATATTCTGGTTAAAAAAGGCACTAATGATTTATGCTATACAACGTTTGACATGTTTGAACGACCGTAAATATATTTTTTCCCCTCGTTCATGACGAGAAGTCCGGCTGGCTTAGATCATGTGCTAACAACACGGAGCTTTTTGGACATAAATGATGAGCTTTTTTGAACAAAACTACATTCGTTATGGACCTGGGATGCCTGGAAGTGACATCTGATGAAGAGAATCAAAGGTAATGGATTATTTACATAGTATTTTCGATCTCTCCAACATGGCCGTTTGTCTGTATAGCAAAGCGTATTTTTCTGGGCGCAGTGCTCAGATTATTGCAAAGTGTGATTTCCCAGTAAGGTTATTTTTAAATCTGGCAAGTTGATTGCGTTCAAGAGATGTAAATCTATAATTCTTTAAATGACAATATAATATTTTACCAATGTTTTCTAATTTTAATTATTTAATTTGTGGTGCTGACTTGACTGCCGGTTATTGGAGGGAAACGATTTCCTCAACATCAACGCCATAGTAAAACGCTGTTTTTGGATATAAATATGAACTTGATAGAACTAAAAATGCATGTATTGTCTAACATAATGTCCTAGGAGTGTCATCTGATGGAGATTGTCAAAGGTTAGTGCATCATTTTAGCTGGTTTTATGGTTTTGGTGACGCCTGTCTTTGAATTGACAAAACATTACACACAGCTATTGTCAATGTACTCTCCTAACATAATCTAACTTTATGCTTTCGCCGTAAAACCTTTTTGAAATCGGACAACGTGGTTAGATTAAGGAGATGTTTATCTTTCAAAGGGTGTAAGATAGTTGTATGTTTGAAAAATTTGAATTTTGACATTTATTTGGTTTCAAATTTGCCGCTCTTGAAATGCACCTGCTGTTGATAGGGTGCACCACGGGTGGCACGCTAGCGTCCCACATAGCCCCAAGAGGATAATTATCTCTTGATACTTGACAGCGGTTGCTCTCATGGATCGAGCAAAGTGCGTTCCAGACCTGTGCGCGGCCATATAGACTTCTTCAAACAGATCTGGATGTGCTCCACCAACAATCTTTCCTAGCGGGCTCTCCCATAAGACAAGGTCTCCAATCACCTTCACTCTTTGCGGAGCAAGTCTTCCTTCGCGGTGGCTTATCAGTAGCTCAATGCTCTCCGGTCTCCTCAGATCTCCTAGACTGACTTCTGGGAAGAACTTCTTGAGTTGCTCAGGTTTGATGACTCTGTGGATGTTGGCAATTTCATTCAAACCATAGCAGACAAGCTCATGGGCTCTTTCTGTGCCTCTAGGCATTTTGACCCTCACTCTGAGGAGATATCTTCTGGTTTTAACCTTCATGGCCATCCCCCCAACTCCATGGACGACTAAAGTGATGTTTTCACTTCGAAGATTTAATCTCCTGGCAGCTCTGTGGGTGATATAATATGTGTCTGATGCCAAGTCGATCAGGGTTCCAATTTTTTGTCCTGCATTGGCAGTTACCTCGAGCAGCATTAGAATAACGGGCAATTCTTCTACTGCACCTGACACAATCTCTCCAAGCTGGATCTTTTCACCACAGTTTGTCTTTGCGGTGATGTTGGTGAACGCTCTCTTGAATTTGTCCGCCATCTCTGGGGAGAGTTTAGATACAAATTCTTCCTGCTCCTCAGTCCGCGTATGCCTTCTCACATTGAATTGTCTTCTTTCTGAGTCACTCCTCCTGAAGTCTCCCTTCAGGCATAGAAAGAAATGGTGGTCTTTTTTACAGTTTCTGTTCCTGCACAGGTATGTCTCTTTGCATTCATCATCTTCTCCATGACAGACCAAGCACCTCTTGCAGGCCCCCAGCTTTTCTACAGCAGCCAACTTTTCCACCGGCTTCAGTTCCTTGACACGCTTGCAAAATAATATATTTTCTCTGTGCTTTTCATCACCACACACAACACAGCCTCCTTTCGTTGTGGACCGCGTGGACGCATATTTCCTCTCCATGCAAGCATTTCTCTTTTCTGGCATTTCACTCACTCCCAGCTGCTCCATCAAGAATTTCCTCTTGTGTTTTCAGGAATTTAAGAAGGTTCTCAAAGTGATTATCTGGTGTGACATTATTCCTCGGATTAACCATGAAGACAAGCCACTCTCTCTTGATGTCGTCAGGTAACTTGCTTTCTATGGATCTGATCACTAGAGGGTTGTTAATGGCTCCTGTGTTTCCAAGCTCCGTGAGGTCATCCAGGGCCTTCTCTATAGTTTGGATCATGTCGATAACTTTCCTAGGCTGATTTGCCCTTAACCTCTATGGGCTAGGTGGGACGCTAGCGTGCCACCCGTGGTGCACTCCATCAACAGCAGGTGCATTTCAAGAGCGGCAAATTTGAAACCAAATAAATGTCAAAATTCAAATTTTTCAAACATACAACTATCTTACACCCTTTGAAAGATAAACATCTCCTTAATCTAACCACGTTGTCCGATTTCAAAAAGGTTTTACGGCGAAAGCATAAAGTTAGATTATGTTAGGAGAGTACATTGACAATAGCTGTGTGTAATGTTTTGTCAATTCAAAGACAGGCGTCACCAAAACCATAAAACCAGCTAAAATGATGCACTAACCTTTTACAATCTCCATCAGATGACACTCCTAGGACATTATGTTAGAACTAAAAATGCATGCATTGTCTATCAAGTTCATATTTATATCCAAAAACAGCGTTTTACTATGGCATTGATGTTGAGGAAATCGTTTCCCTCCAATAACCGGCAGTCAAGTCAGCGCCACAAATTAAATAATTAAAATTAGAAAACATTGGTAAAATATTATATTGTCATTTAAAGAATTATAGATTTACATCTCTTGAACGCAATCAACTTGCCAGATTTAAAAATAACCTTACTGGGAAATCACACTTTGCAATAATCTGAGCACTGCGCCCAGAAAAATATGCTTTGCTATACAGACAAACGGCCATGTTGGAGAGATCTAAAATCGAAAATACTATGTAAATAATCCATTACCTTTGATTCTCTTCATCAGATGTCACTTCCAGGAATCCCAGGTCCATAACGAATGTAGTTTTGTTCAAAAAAGCTCATCATTTATATCCAAAAAGCTCCGTGTTGTTAGCACATGATCTAAGCCAGCCGGACTTCTCGTCATGAACGAGGGGAAAAAATATATTTACGTTCGTTCAAACATGTCAAACGTTGTATAGCATAAATCATTAGTGCCTTTTTTAACCAGAACATGAATAATATTCAAGGTGGACGAATGCATTCTCTTTTATAACGTATTGGAACGAGGGTACCCAACATGAACTCGCGCGCCAGAGTCTAAATCGGCCATCACCGTTCCATGGCTCTTGTTCGGTCAGATCTCACAGTAAAAGACTCAAAACACTTTGTAAAGGCTGGTGACATCTAGTGGAAGCAATAGGAAGTGCCAAAACATTAATCAACCCCTGTGTGTTTCAATGGCATAGGCTTAAAGGTAATTCAACACATCAGGTATCCACTTCCTGTCAGAAAATGTCTCAGGGTTTTGCCTGCCAAATGAGTTCTGTTATACTCACAGACACCATTCAAACAGTTTTAGAAACTTTAGGGTGTTTTCTATCCATATATAATAAGTATATGCATATTCTAGTTACTGGGTAGGATTAGTAACCAGATTAAATCGGGTACGTTTTTTTATCCAGCCGTGAAAATACTGCCCCCTAGCCCCAACAGGTTAAAGCAGGAATTTTCTCCAGATCCTCCATTATCTCCAAGGCAATTGTAGACTTGTTTCCATATCTGTTTCCCAGCACCCTGAACATGTCCTCAGCAGTGTTGTAGGAAGACAAACGGAGGCCTATGCATATCCTCTCATCTATACTGTCAATGAGTTGGATCCTCTTTACCTCGACTGAGCCTGTTGGTTCCCCCTGCTTTTGCAGACTCTCCCAGTCTCTTCTCCATCGATGGAAGTTCCTTTTATACCCACTGAACTTGGGTAGACAGATTGGCTTTATCCTCAGTGTCGGTTGTGGAGCTGGCATGGGCACCTGCGGCACTCTCCCTCTGTCCCTCTCATCTTCTGCAATTCTTTGTGCTGTGAGAAATCCTGCCCTCCTTGCTTCAAGGTTGTTGCCGAATGCCTTCAGATCCTTCACTCTCCCTCCGAGCCTTTCCTTTTCTGCCACCGGAATCCACATCTCCCACTCTGCTAGGCTTGCGATTGCATTTTGGACTTGTGTTTTCACACTATCCCACCGTAGCTCAAAGCCATCTCTGTTTACAGCGGTAACAGGTATCTGAGCAACTCCATCACAGGCTGTCTCGGCTTCATGGATTGCAGACTTCACCTCATTTTCGCCATATCTAGGCCATAGATTGGACTGGACCATCTCCTTGACCTCATCCAATCGTGCCTCGCATTCTTGGAACGTCTTCTCAAGTTCAGCCTGCTTCTCCTTGCTCAGTTCAGCTTCTTCACCCTCATCGGTTCCAGCTTCAATGTCTGCCAGAAGGCCAGCCCTGTACTCGTCATTTATCTCACTGACCGTCCTCGCCTCCGACTTGAGCTTCTTGAACTCCTCTTGTAGTTCTCTTTTAGTCATGTGCTTTGCGACTCTGCTGAGGAAGTTTGCCTGCTTGGTAAAAGTGCTTTTAGCTAAAGTTCTTTTTTGCTTCAGCTCCTTCACTGTTATTCCAAGAGCTTCCTCCGCCATGTTGAGATGTCAGTCAATATTCCTCTCTGCGACGACAGCTTTCCTGACTTCAGGCCGTTAATCCTTTTGTCTTCACTGCCACGCGGTTATCAACTGTCAAGTTGTGTATGGTTCACACTGCAGCTCTTTGCCCAAACTTGAAAAAGGCCTTTAAGGACTGAAGGACGCAAGGGACAACTCAATTTTCTTCTGACTTCTTTTATTTCTTTAGTCAGTTAGTTAGTTAATTAGTTCTTTAGTTAGTTAGTTAGGTTGATAACCTTTAAAAGGCAAAACACAAAAAGAAATATACATTACTTCAAGTAAGGTCATTTCAAATTAAATATATAATCTTAATGTAGTCATATTATCTAAATTATACTATATACTAAATTAGACAATTGGTCTCAATTCTCACCACAAATAAACACCTAACTGGCAACAATTTTACACAACAATGTCCATGTGCCTACCGGTTGAGTCTCCAGAATCCTAAATGAGCTGAATGTGTATGGATGAGAGTCTCCTCTTCCGTGAAGGACTTCCAGTGAAATGCTTTTCCACCAAACATTTCACCACCTGCTATCACAAAGGTGCACCAGTATATATGTTCCCCAGGGAAACACAAGCTAATGATGGGTTCCACAATGCATACACTCTTTCGCCCCCTGCTGGTGTTTTATCTTTGAAATCAGTTGAAAATCTGAACGCCTTGAATATGAATACCTGTCTTTTGACGCAACAATGATTAAAGCAGAAAGATCTTTCAATGGTTAACCTCTTACATCTAGACGTTCCGCTAGCGGAACACCTGCACCAATATCCAATGATGGGCGTGGCGCGAAATACAAACTCCTCTAAAATACAAAAACTTCAATTTTTCAAACATATGACTATTTCACAGCATTTTAAAGTTAAGACTCTCCTTTATCTAACCACACTGTCCGATTTCAAAAAGGCTTTACAACGAAAGCAAAACATTAGATTATGTCAGCAGAGTACCAAGCCAGAAATAATCAGACACCCATTTTTCAAGCTAGCATATAATGTCACAAAAACCAAGAAGACAGCTAAATGCAACACTAACCTTTGATGATCTTCATCAGATGACAACCCTTGGACATTATGTTATACAATACATGCATGTTTTGTTCAATCAAGTTCATATTTATATCAAAAACCAGCTTTTTACATTAGCATGTGACGTTCAGAACTAGCATACCCCCCGCAAACTTCCGGGGAATTTGCTAACATTTTACTAAATTACTCACGATAAACGTTCACAAAAAGCATAACAATTATTTTAAGAATTATAGATACAGACCTCCTCTATGCACTCGATATGTCCGATTTTAAAATAGCTTTTTGGTGAAAGCACATTTTGTAATATTCTAAGTACATAGCCCAGGCATCACGGGCTAGCTATTTAGACACCCGGCAAGTTTAGCACTCACCAATATCAGCTTTACTATTATAAAAGTTTCATTACCTTTTGTTGTCTTCGTCAGAATGCACTCCCAGGACTGCTACTTCAATAACAAATGTTGGTTTGGTCCAAAATAATCCATCGTTATATCCGAATAGCGGCGTTTTGTTCGTGCGTCCCAGACACTATCTGAAATGGTAAATCAGGTCGTGCGCAATTCGTGACAAAAAAAATCTAAATATTCCATTACCGTACTTCGAAGCATGTCAACCGCTGTTTAAAATCCATTTTTATGCCATTTTTCTCGTAGAAAAGCGATAATATTCCGACCGGGAATCTCCTTTTAGCTAAACAGAGGAAAGTAAACAGAGTTTTCGGTCGACGCGGGCACGAGCCTGAGTCTCACAGTACTGTAACCAGCCACTACCCAAACGCGCTACTTTGTTTCAGCCAGAGCCTGCAAAGCCACAATTCAGCTTTTTGCCGCCTTCTGAGACCCTATGGCAGCCGTAGGAAGTGTCACGGGACAGCTAAGATCCTCACTCTTCAATAAACAGAGACAAGAAGAACGACACCTTGTCAGACAGGCCACTTCCTGCCTGAAACCTTGTCAGGTTTTTGCCTGCCAAATGAGTTCTGTTATACTCACAGACACCATTCAAACAGTTTTAGAAACTTTAGGGTCTTTTCTATCCATATGTAATAAGTATATGCATATTCTAGTTACTGGGTAGGAGTGGTAACCAGATTAAATCGGGTACGTTTTTTATCCAGCCGTGAAAATACTGCCCCCTAGCCATAACAGGTTAAAGCATGGGTAAATTATTTGGCTGTCGATGATGAGGCTGTTGACTGGGAGAATATATTTCACTCATCAAAGAACCCAAACCTTCAATTAATTCATTTTAAACTTTGTCATAGATCATACTAGACACCACTTGTAAGATTTCATGCAAAACAGGCTCAAAGCCCATACTGTATTTATATTTTGTATTTGTATTTATTATGGATCCCAATTAGCTGCCAAGCAGCAGCTACTCTTCCTGGGGTCCAGCTAAATTAAGGCAGTTTATACACTACAATGCATTCACAGATTTCACAACACAACTGTGACCTATGAAACCTCAATACACTTGGCACATACAAACATAGGGGTATGTTTGGGAAAAAAAGGGGAGAAAGTGTAATGTTATTTTTATGATTGTATTGCCGTTGTGACCCACTAAAAACAATTGTTAAAAAAAGACATGTAGCTAGCTATCTAGGTAAACAAAGAAGCATAATCCCAACTCATGACGTTACTTCCCTGCATAAATTTGCAGATAGCTAACCAACCAGGTTCAATGTTAGCTAGCTAACATTAGGGTATAGCGAGCTAAGCAAATGGCTCTGAGATACGAATAATAAGGTCATACACGTAACGTTAGCTAGCGAGCCAGCCAGCTAATGTTAGCTAGCTAGGTAAGAAATAAAGCATAATCACAACTCATGATGTTACTACCCTGCATGAATCTGCAGGGTAACCAACCAGGGTCAGTGTTAGCTAGCTAACATTAGGCTATAGCTAGCCAAGCAAATGGCTCTTTCTATCAAAATTAGAAACGTGTAATATCTGAATTTGGTTGGCCATGGTTGCCCTTTGTTTGAAGAGATCTCCTTAGCTATCATAATCAAATTCCACGGATTTCAAAACTCAGTCCTCCAGAAAGTGGAGAGCAACACTTATGCAGTTTTAATACACAATACATTTAAATAAGCTGCTTTTGACAGGATTACCTAGACATACTGACCAGCTCAAATAGACAGAAGCGTGCTATATGGCAGACCAATCCAAGCTCATCTCTCGGCATGTCCAGCCCATTCATTATCTCAGCCATTCATGGCTAGCAGGAAGGTTTGCTGACTTTTTCTTTGGCCAAACCAACTAGGCTCGTAATAGTCCTTATGCACATTCCATGATCGAACATTCTAAACACACTTCCTACCGGCATGGCAATTTCCGATGGCGCATACTATAGAACGGAAGTCAGTCTAGTTGTTATCGACGATATAACGTTACTACCACTATATCGTAGTTTTTTTACTAGGTGTCTTCAGGACTTGCCTCAAATTAATACTCAATGTCAATGTGCCTACTTATGCTAAAATATGCTAGCCTAGTTTTAAATAACAATGAACATGTTCTTAAAGGTAAGATGGACTTTGGGATAATAATAATAATAATAATTAATAGTAAATAATAAACAATAGTAATGCTGGATAATAATAAATCATTACTGTACCTTGTGTAAAAATGTATGTCCTCGTCAGAACCAGCAAATCGCTGTAGACCAAAGCCTTGTTAGCGGTCAGTTTCTTTTTCTGATCTCTACATCGACCGGGAAACTATGGAAGCTCACAATACCATTACATTTGGAAGAAACTGAACACAGAGGCACTGAACAATGTTCATTAGCATCTCCTTTGCGGGGCTGTAATTTAGACATAGTCATTGCGAACTATTTCAGTCAGAAATGCATCGACGACAGTTAGATAGCTAGTAAGCTAATGATAAAAACAATAGCAGAAATTGCTCAGGAAGTCATCAACCCGGTAGGATGTAAATTAGAATGTTGGAAGCGGTATAATGCATAGAGCCTATAACAATTGTATTCGTATTTACAGATGGCATACAAGTTAATTATTAAGGCACATGAAAGTTCACATGTTCAAGAAGGCATTTCTGCCAAAAAACGCATTTAGATTTTTTTTAAAGTTTACGTTCAAACGGCTCTCCTGTGAAGTAGTGACCTGCAACATATGCCTAGTTTCCTGAAACGGGTCACATATTGAGAAAACCCTGAGTTCCGTGTATGCGCCAATTTCTATAGCCGCCAATGGATCACACCAGAGGCTGGTGCTCTGCTATTAGTTGAATTACATTTGTATCATTTTAATTTAGATTTGTATGAAGTAACAATGACTTTCACATATGAAAACGTTTAATATTGAAATGAAACTGTTCCATGAAACTACGCATATAAAAATCATATCTGGCACGCATATCGGTAGAAAGGGTAGGATAAATTGTAAGCTTCCCCAAACTTGAAACTCAGGTGCCGCCAATGAAGTGATTTGTTTGACAATTAGATGAAAACATGACTGGTTGTGTTCATGCCACATTAAAAGGTAGTACATTTTTACAGTTTAATTACATGTCTTTACTATAAAACGATTATAAAAAATGCACATATAGCAGGTCCCGTGAAACAAAACGTGCCCCAAATCAAAAGTCCATCCAACTGATTTGTTCTGGCACCGGCACTGCCCCAATATTAGTTAGGGGGGCAATGTTTGCTTTTTATACCCCTCCCACATTTGATCTGAAATCACTATCACTAATTCATTTGTCATTTTTTCATAATAACATCCAGCGAAAAATCCTATCCCCATTAGCATAACAAAATGTAATAATTCTTTTTTTCAATTTTTTTTTCAAATTATATCGTTTTATAGATACACCTCTCCTGAATCGAACCACGTTGTCTGATTTCAAAAAGGCTTTACAGCAAAAGCAAAACATTAGATTATGTTAGAGGAGTATATCGTAAAAGTAGCCACAGCCATTTTCCGACCAACCACATGCATCACAAATAACCAAAAAACAGCTAAATGCAGCACTAACCTTTTACAAACTTCATCAGATGACACTCCTAGGACATCATGTTACACAATACATGCATTCTTTTGTTCTATAAAGTTCATATTTATATATAAAAACAGCATTTTACATCGCCGCGTAACGTTGACTAACTATTTCCCCTCAAATGCATCCGGTGAAACAGTGCTACAATTTACTAAATTACTATTCGAAAACATTTTTAAAATGTAATATTGTCATTCTAAGATTTATAGATGAATATCTCTTGAAAGCACCTGTAATGCCAGATTTAAAAATAACTTTACTGGGTAATCACACTTTGCGATAAAATGGGATGCGATACTAGAAAATTACCTAGTAATACAGGTCAGCGCCATCTTGGAACAATCGCATATCACATCTAGTCTTGTATACTATTGTCAATAATCCCTTACCTTTGGTTGTCTTCATCAGAAAGCACTTCCAGGAATCCCAGGTCCACAACAAATGTATTTTCGTTCGAAAAAATTACTCCTTTATGTTCCAAGAGCTTGTTCTTGTTAGCGCATCTGAAGGCTGATCCAAAAGCTCCGTCGGCCGCGGGACAGCTATTTCGAGAAAATGCATTTTTTTTCCATTTAGGTTCGTTCAAACATGTCAAACGTTGTATAACATAAATCTTTAGGGCCTTTTTCAACCAGAGCTCCAATAAGATTCAAGGGGGATGATTGCATTGTCTTTCAAAACGTTTCGAAAGGGGAGGGTAGCCAGGGCCGCCGGCGTCATAATGGTGATGGCCCTCCTCATGTGACCAATTTCAACAGCGTCTCATTCATTCAGTTGTAAAAGTGCTAGAGCTAGTAATGTATCGATATTTATCAAAAAAATGTGCTATGACATAGCCAATGAATATATAGCACAACATTCGATTTCACCCCATCACATAATAGAATGGTTTAGACCTTTTGGAAGTTTTGACAGACTCAGAGTGAGCTTCTCTTCTTCACCAGCTTTGACCATGCAGTGTGGGTAGCAAAAAATATTGCTGTCCTTGTTATGAAATTATACATTTTACCCCGTAGCCTACATTGTATCCATTCTAAAAATGACCATATATACTGATAGTTTCAAGCAAAATTACCAAAGCTATTGCTGATGGTGAAACTGAAAAATGGAAATAAAATCTAATATATGCTAAGCCCCTTTTTTTTTTACACAATTTTCAAGAATGCGTTTGATAAAAATATACTGGCAAATTACATTGGTTGTCGCTCAACTAATAAATCTTAATTGTAATGGTGTACGCTGAGAGTTGGGAAGCAAGTTCAGGGAGTGAGTCTTTTAATAAATAAATTAAACAAACACGTAACACGAACAACGCACAGACATGACCCAGGAACAGAAGCAATGACGACCGGGGAAGAAACCAAAGGGAGTGACATATAAAGAGCAGGTAATCAAGGAGGTGATGGAGTCCAGGTAAGTGTCATTATGTGCAGATGCCCATAACGTTGGTGACAGGTGTGCGCCATAACGAGCAGCTTGGTGACCTAGAGGCCGGAGAGAGAGCACACGTGACACTAATATTCCTTAAGCCATTTTACAAACATTTGAATGCTGAAGGTGATGGGCAGATGTGCCAGATCAGGAGAAGGGCTACCTCAGCGTGTAGTTTGACTAGGCTACTGATATTGCCTGGGGTTGTTCGGCATGCAAAATCACTTGTAGATCAACCACCATCAACACAATTAGGCTACATGTTGAGTTCGATACTGAAGGAGAGAATGCAGTTGTCACAAAAGATGAGAGGTATTTTCAGTGTATTAATAAATTAATATTAGCAATAAATGTTAGTGAACCAGCGATTGATAAGATTTTAATCGATTTCCTGACTGATGCATGCTACAGTTGAACATTTGAGGTCGAGAAGACAGATACACTCATACAGTATTTTAAACATTTGAACCAGGATTAATGCATTCAAATGCATATTGGTGATTCCTTACATCCCCTAAAATAAAGCCATGCTCAGGAAGAAAAAAAATCTTAAACCGCACCGACCGTCACTGGTGTGTGTGTGTGTGTGTGTGTGTGTGTGTGTGTGTGTGTGTGTGTGTGTGTGTGTGTGTGTGTGTGTGTGTGTGTGTGGTGTGTGTGTGTGTGTGTGTGTGTGTGTGTGTGTGTGTGTGTGTATAAGGGGTGATAAATGCCATAAATGAACCATTGAACTCGTGAACATGTTTTATTTTTATTTTCATTAGGGGTGATAAAGGCCATAAATTAACCTGTTATGGCTAGGGGGCAGTATTTTCACGGCCGGATAAAAAACGTACCTGATTTAATCTGATTATTACTCCTGTCCAGAAACTACAATATGCATATAATTATTAGCTTTTGATAGAAAACACTCCAAAGTTTCTAAAACTGTTTGAATGGTGTCTGTGAGTATAACAGAACTCATTTGGCAGGCCAAAACCTGAGAAGATTCCATGCAGGAAGTGCCCTGTCTGACAATTTCTTGCCCTTCTTGATTATCTCTATCCATTACAGGGGATCTCTGCTGTTACGTGACACTTCCTACGGCTCCCATGGGCTCTCAGAAGGCGGCAAAAAGCTGAATCGTGGCTTTGCAGGCTCTGGCTGAAAAAAAGTAGCGCGTTTGGATAGTGGCTGGTCACAGTACTGTGAGACTCAGGCTCGTGCCCGAGTCGACCCCATGCTTTATTTTCTTTCGTCTGTTTACCTAAACGCAGATTCCCGGTCGGAATATTATCGCTTTTTTACGAGAAAAATGGCATAAAAATTTATTTTAAACAGCGGTTGACATGCTTCGAAGTACGGTAATGGAATATTTAGAAATCTTTTGTCACGAAATGCGCCATGCTCGTGACCCTTATTTACACTTCGGATAGTGTCTTGAACGCACGAACAAAACGCCGCTATTTGGATATAACAATGGATTATTTTGAACCAAACCAACATTTGTTATTGAAGTAGCAGTCCTGGGAGTGCATTCTGACGAAGAACACCAAAGGTAATCAAACTTTTCTAATAGTAAATCGGAGTTTGGTCAGGGCTAAACTTGGTGGGTGTCTAAATAGCTAGCCGTGATGGCTGGGTTATCTACTCAGAATATTGCAAAATGTGCTTTCACCGAAAAGCTATTTTAAAATCGGACACCTCGATTGCACAAAGGAGTTCTGTATCTATAATTCTTAAAATAATTGTTATGTTTTTTGTGAACGTTTATCGTGAGTAATTTAGTAAATTCACCGGAGGTTTGCGGGGGGTATGCTAGTTCTGAACGTCACATGCTAATGTGAAAAGCTGGTTTTTGATATAAATATGAACTTGATTGAACAAAACATGCATGTATTGTATAACATAATGTCCTAGGTGTGTCATCTGATGAAGATCATCAAAGGTTAGTGCTGCATTTAGCTGTGGTTTTGTTTTTTGTGACATTATATGCTAGCTTGAAAAATGGGTGTCTGATTATTTCTGGCTGGGTACTCTGCTGACATAATCTAATGTTTTGCTTTCGCTGTAAAGCCTTTTTGAAATCGGACAGTGTGGTTAGATAAAGGAGAGTCTTGTCTTTCAAATGCTGTGAAATAGTCATATGTTTGAAAAATGGAAGTTTTTGTATTTTTGAGGAATTTGTAATTCGCGCCACGCCTATCATTGGATATTGGAGCAGGTGTTCTGCTAGCGGAACGTCTAGATGTAAGAGGTTTTAACCAAAGGGGATGACTGAACGACTTACTAACGCATTGTTGAACACCTGCACGTATAATGTTTTTTATTGTCACACGTGTGAAAGAGTAAACCTATGAATTTTATATTTATTTATTTAATTATATATTTTATATATACAGTAAAGTCAAAAGTATGGACACACCTACTCATTCAAGGGATTTTCTTTATTTTTTACTATTTTCTACATTAAAGAATAATAGTGAAGACATCAAAACTATGAAATAACACATATGGAATCATGTAGTAACAAAAAAAGTTTTTGATGTATATTTTATGTTTGAGATTCTTCAAAGTAGCCACCTTTTGCCTTGATGACAGCTATGCACACTCTTGTCATTCTCTCAACCAGCTTCATGAGGTAGTCACCTGGAATGTATTTCAATTAACAGGTGTGCCTTGTTAAAAGTTAATTTGTAGAATTTATTTCCTTCTTAATGCATTTGAGCCAATCAGTTTTGTTGTGATAAGGTAGGGGTGGTATACAGAAGATAGCCCTATTTGGTAAAAGACCAAGTCCATATTATGGCAAGAACAGCACAAATTAGAAAAGAAGAACGACAGTTCATCATTACTTTAAGAATTAGATACTTCACAATACTACAGAGATATTACAACCTATAGCTACAAATATTGAGGCAGCTTATTTGAATGATAACCAATAAAAATGCACCAAATTACCGATTTGGCACATCATTGCGAATGTTAGGTGACACATCATGAAACATATTGCTTGAATGTATCGCTATGCGATAGTAGGCATGTAATGAAGATGAAATGTACAACCATCCCACTGGGCACACACTGGTTAAATCAACGTTGTTTCCACGTCATTTCAATTTCAATGAAACGTGGAATAGACATTGAATTGAAGTCTGTGCCCAGTGGAATTAGACATGAATGATAGATTAATATACGAATTACCCTAATTTCTAATTGACACATCTCACTGTTCTATTCTTGCACAATTTGAGCATCTCTGCTGACATCAGCTCCACTCACCTCTCTCTTCCCCTCTCCTTTCTTTTATTCAATAGCTCTTGTACCGAACGAGTAGCTCACAGCAATATACACTGAACAAAAATATAAATGCAACATGTGAAGTGTTGGTCCCATGTTTCATGAGCTGAAATAAAATATCCTAGAAATGTTCCATATGCACACAAAGCTTATTTCTGTCAAATTTTGTGCACAAGTTTGTTTACACCACTGTTAGTGAGCATTTCTCCTTTGCCAAGATAATCCATTCACCTTACAGATGTGGCATATCAAGAAGATGATTAAACAGCATGGTCATTACACAGGTGCACCTTGTGCTGGGGACAATAAAAGACCACTCTAAAATGTGCACAACACATAGCATGTTGACTGCAGGAATGTCACCCAGACAGCTAATGAAACTGAGGAGTATTTTTGTCTGTAATAAAGGCCTTTTGTGATTGGCTGGGCCTGGCTCCCCAGTGGGTGGGCGTGGCTCCCAAGTTGATGGGACCGCCCCTATCCAGTCGTGAAATTCATAGATTAGGGCCAAATTTATTTATTAAAATTGACTGATTTCCTATATGAACTGTAACTCAGTAAAAACTTTTAAATTGTTGCATGTTGCATTTATATTCTTGTTCAGTATAGTTTAACCTCCCTACGTCTACCTTTGACTCATTTCTCTCTGCCTCGTTCTTTCCACTCCTCTCCTCTTCTGGCCTCACCCTCTCACCGTCCCTCTCTACTCACAAGGCAGGCAATACGCTTGACCTCATCTTTACTAGATGCTGTTCTTCTACTAATCTCACTGCAACTCCCCTCCAAGTCTCCGACCACTACCTTGTATCCTTTTCCCTCTCGCTCTCCTCCAACACTACTCACTCTGCCCCATTTCAGATGGTATTGCGCCGTCGCAACCTTCGCTCTCTCTCTCCTGCTACTCTCTCCTCTTCCATCCTATCATCTCTTCCCTCTGCTCAATCCTTCTCCAACCAATCTCCTGATTCTGCCTCCTCAACCCTCCTCTCCTCCCTTTCTGCATCCTTTGACTCTCTATGTCCCCTATCCTCCCGGCCGGCTCGGTCCTCCCCTCCTGCTCCGTGGCTTGACGACTCATTGCGAGCTCACAGAACAGGGCTCCGGGCAGCCGAGCGGAAATGGAGGAAAACTAGCCTCCCTGTGGACCTGGCATCTTTTCACTCCCTCCTCTCCACATTTTCTTCCTCTGTTTCTGCTGCTAAAGCCACTTTCTACCACTCTAAATTCCAAGCATCTGCCTCTAACCCTAGGAAGCTCTCTGCCACCTTCTCCTCCCTCCTGAATCTTCCTCCCCCTCCCCCTCCCCCCCCTCCTCCCTCTCTGCGGATGACTTTGTCAACCATTTTGAAAAGAAGGTTGACGACATCCGATCCTCGTTTGTTAAGTCAAATGACACCGCTGGTCCTGCTCACATTGCCCTAACCTATGCTTTGACCTCTTTCTCCCCTCTCTCTCCAGATGAAATCTTGCGACTTGTGACGGCCGGCCGCCCAACAACCTGCACGCTTGACCCTATCCCCTCCTCTCTTCTCCAGACCATTTCCGGAGACCTTCTCCCTTACCTCACCTCGTTCTTCAACTCATCCTTGACCGCTGGCTACGTCCCTTCCGTCTTCAAGAGAGCGAGAGTTGCACCCCTTCTCAAAAAACCAACACACGATCCCTCCGATGTCAACAACTACAGACCAGTATCCCTTCTTTCTTTCCTCTCCAAAACTCTTGAGAGTGCCGTCCTTGGCCAGCTCTCTTGCTATCTCTCTCAGAATGACCTTCTTGATCCAAATCAGTCAGGCTTCAAGACTGGTCATTCAACTGAGACTGCTCTTCTCTGTGTCACAGAGGCTCTCCAGACTGCTAAAGCTAACTCTCTCTCCTCTGCTCTCATCCTTCTAGACCTATCTGCTGCCTTTGATACTGTGAACCATCAGATCCTCCTCTCCATCCTCTCCGAGTTGGGCATCTCCGGCGCGGCTCACTCTTGGATTGCGTCCTACCTGACAGGTCGCTCCTACCAGGTGGTGTGGCGAGAATCCGTCTCCGCAACATGTGCTCTCACCCCAGGGCTCAGTTCTAGGCCCTCTCCTATTCTCGCTATACACCAAGTCACTTGGCTCTGTCATATCCTCACATGGTCTCTCCTATCATTGCTACGCAGACGACACACAACTAATCTTCTCCTTTCCCCCTTCTGATAACCAGGTGGCAAATCGCATCTCTGCATGTCTGGCAGACATATCAGTGTGGATGACGGATCACCATCTCAAGCTGAACCTCGGCAAGACGGAGCTGCTCTTCCTCCTGGGGAAGGACTGCCCATTCCATGATCTCGCCATCACGGTTGACAACTCCATTGTGACCACCTCCCAGAGTGCTAAGAGCCTTGGCGTGACCCTGGACAACACCCTGTTGTTCTCCACTAACATCAAGGCGGTGACCCGATCCTGTAGGTTCATGCTCTACAACATTCGCAGAGTACGACCCTGCCTCACACAGGAAGCGGCGCAGGTCCTAATCCAGGCACTTGTCATCTCCCGTCTGGATTACTGCAACTCGCTGTTGGCGGGGCTCCCTGCCTGCGCCATTAAACCCCTACAACTCATTCAGAACGCCGCAGCCCGTCTGGTGTTCAACCTTCCAAAGTTCTCTCACTTCACCCCGCTCCTCCGCACACTCCGCTGGCTTCCAGTTGAAGCTCGCATCTGCTACAAGACCATGGTGCTTGCCTACGGAGCTGTGAGGGGAACGGCACCTCCATACCTTCAGGCTCTGATCAGTCCCTACACCCAAAGAAGGGCACTGCGTTCATCCACCTCTGGCCTGCTGGCTCCCCTACCTCTGTGGAAGCACAGTTCCCGCTCAGCCCAGTCAAAACTGTTCGATGCTCTGGCACCCCAATGGTGGAACAAGCTCCCTCACGACACCAGGACAGCGGAGACAATCACCACCTTCCGGAGACACCTGAAACCCCACCTCTTTAAGGAATACCTGGGATAGGATTAAGTAATCCTTCTAACCCTCCTCCCCCACCCTCCCCCCAAAAAAAGATATAGATGTACTATTGTAATGTGGTTGTTCCGCTGGATATCATAGGTGAATGCACCAATTTGTAAGTCGCTCTGGATTAGAGCGTCTGCTAAATGACGTACATGTAAATGTAAATGATTTGATTGAAGCAGTCAGTGATATTGGAGCTTCTTCTTCTTCTTGTTTTTAGCTGATAGGAGTGGAACCCGGTGTGGTCGTCTGTTGCAGCAGCCCATCTGTGACAAGGCTCAACGAGTTATGCGTTCTGAGATGCCATTCTGTACACCACTGTTGTAATGTACCATTATTTGTCTGTTTGTGGCATGCCTGTTAGCTTGCACGATTCTTGCCATTCTCCTTCGACTTCTCTCATCAATGAGCTGTTTTGCCCACAGGACTGCTGCGGACTGGATACATTTTTTTGTCTGTCGAGCCATTCTCGGTAAACCCTAGACACTGTCATGCGTGAAAAGCCCAGGAAGGCGGCCATTTCTGAAATACTGAATCCGGCGCGCCTTGCACCGACGATCATACCACGTTCAAAGTTGCTTAGGTCACTAGTTTTGCCCATTTGAACGTTCAATCAAAATAGTAACTGAATGCAATGTGTCATGATTGGCCTGTCAGGATCAAGTTAGCAGGGATCACAGTTCTACTCAGAGAAATCCCTCACTCCCGCAGAACGAGAGATGTATAGAGGGATTGATGGGGGGGGGGGGGGGGGTTATGACACCTCACGCCCATTGTAAATCTTCAGGCAGCAGACGACTCCTTGGTCCTGTTAGTGTTTGGGACTGGAATGTCTTTGTGTGGGTCTTATGGAGAATCTATCTCAGAACGGTAACATGCAATAAATGGACTTTGGGACAATATATTTCATCAAACAAAATGGTGGTAACAATGATAGATGGAATATGAAAATGAATGTTGTTATTGTTATGTTATTAAAAGTTAAATGACGACGTTATAACAAAAACATTATAACTTGAAGAGTTTTCATAATATGTACATTATGTTTACATACTGTGCATTGTGTAGAAAATATCCAGATCATAGAGAATGTTTTTGTAACAAGGAATTATGATTTTAGTTGTCTAATGAGATCATAGTACATTGTGAAGCCTTGCCTCGTAACTAGATACGCCGCAGAGAACTTGTCATAAAAACGGAAACGACCATTTCTAACCTGGGGTATAAAATGTGTGAGTTAAGAATAGACATATCTGACTAAAACGGACCAGAGCTGCAGCATGATCTAAGATAGTCGCAACCCCACAAACGCAACACGAGGAAGAGGACAAAGGAACCTCTTAACAGTCAAGGCTACGGATGATTACTTTATCTAAGAGGGGGAATTCAAAAGAACCAGCCAGTTATTTTCTTCAAATCATCGGTTGTCTACACAGTTCTCCTACCTGAGCTGGGAGCGTCAACACGGCTGATTAGCCTCTTTTCGGCGTGATTTTACCAGCCCCCCAACCACGTTTTGTGGGAGCATAATGAACGCTAAGTACTTGGTGTTATTTGGACATAAATTATGAACTTTGTCAAAAGAAACCACATTTGTTCCGGACCTGGAATGCCTTCCGGACCTGGGATCCTGCCTTCTGATGGAGATAATCAAAGGTAAGGGGGTATTTACAATGTTATTATCGATTTTAGATGATGCTAACTGTATAGCATAGCCTGTTGTTCTTAGCATAGCACCCCGTTTATTGCAAAATGTGATTTCCCAGTAAAGTTATTTTGAGATCTGGCCATTCGGTAGCAATTACGAGATGATTATATATTATTCTTTGAATGACAATATTATAATTTACCAATGTTGTCGAATAGTAATTTTGTTATGTTCACCGGAAGCATTTCAGAGAAGAAAAAAATCTGAATTTCACGCTACTGTAAAATGCTGTTTTTGGATATAAATATGAACTTGATGGAACAAAAAATGCATGTATTGTATAACATAATGTCCTAGGAGTGTCATCTGATGGAGATTGACAAAGGTTAGTGCATAATTCTAGCTGGTTTCTGCTTTTGGTGACGCCTGACCTTGAATTGAAAATGGATGTTTGTACTTTTGTGGCTATGTACTGTCCTAACATAATCTAACTTTATGCTTTTGCCGTAAAGCCTCTTTGAAAATCGAACAATGTGGTTAGATTAAGGAGATGTTTATCTTTTAAATTGTGTAAAATAGTTGATGGTTTGAGAAATTGAAATTATTGGATTTTTGATGTTTTGAATTTCCAGCCTTGTTAGCAATCCCGACTCGGGGTTCATTGCTAACCTGTAGCCCCAACAGGTTAAACAAACCTTTCCCATGGTGTCCCAGGTTACTGAGTTAATGGTTACGTGATTAATTTAATCACGTAATTAGAAACACAGTTAATTATTCGATAAACAGCAGTAGCCACATTAACCTCTATGGGCTAGGTGGGACGCTAGCGTCCCCCCCGTGGTGCACTCCATCAACAGCAGGTGCATTTCAAGAGTGGCAAATTTGAATCCAAATAAATGTCAAAATTCAAATTTTTCAAACATACAACTATTTTACACCCTTTGAAAGATAAACATCTCCTTAATCTAACCACGTTTTACGATTTCAAAAAGGTTTTACGGCGAAAGCATAAATTTAGAGTATGTTAGGACAGTACATTTACAAGAGTTGTGTGTAATGTTTTGTCAATTCAAAGACAGGGTCACCAAAACCATAAAACCAGCTAAAATGATGCACTAACCTTTTACAATCTCCATCAGATGACACTCCTAGGACATTATGTTAGACAATGCATGCATTTTTAGTTCTATCAAGTTCATATTTATATCCAAAAACAGCGTTTTACTATGGCATTGATGTTGAGGAAATCGTTTCCCTCCAATAACCGGCAGTCAAGTCAACACCACAAATTAAATAATTAAAATTAGAAAACATTGGTAAAATATTATATTGTCATTTAAAGAATTATAGATTTACATCTCTTGAACGCAATCAACTTGCCAGATTTAAAAATAACCTTACTGGGAAATCACACTTTGCAATAATCTGAGCACTGCGCCCAGAAAAATACGCGTTGCGATACAGACTAGACGTCATGTTGGGGAGATCTAAAATCGAAAATACTATGTAAATAATCCATTACCTTTGATTCTCTTCATCAGATGTCACTTCCAGGTATCACAGGTCCATAACGAATGTAGTTTTGTTCAAAAAAGCTCATCATTTATGTCCAAAAATCTCCGTCTTGTTCGCACATGATCTAAGCCAGCCGGACTTCTCGTCATGAACGAGGGGAAAAAATATATTTACGTTCGTTCAAACATGTCAAACGTTGTATAGCATAAATCATTAGGGCCTTTTTTAACCAGAACATGAATAATATTCAAGGTGGACGAATGCATACTCTTTTATAACGTATTGGAACGAGGGTACCCAACATGAACTCGCGCGCCAGGTGTCTAATGGGCCATCATCGTTCCATGGCTCTTGTTCGGTCAGATCTCCCTCCAGAAGACTCAAAACACTTTGTAAAGGCTGGTGACATCTAGTGGAAGCAATAGGAAGTGCCAAAATATTCCTCAGCCCCTGTGTTTTTCAATGGGATAGGTTTAAAGGTAATACAACACATCAGGTATCCACTTCCTGTCAGAAAATGTCTCAGGGTTTTGCCTGCCAAATGAGTTCTGTTATACTCACAGACACCATTCAAACAGTTTTAGAAAATGTAGGGTGTTTTCTATCCATATGTAATAAGTATATGCATATTCTAGTTACTGGGTAGGAGTGGTAACCAGATTAAATCGGGTACATTTTTTTTATCCAGCCGTGCAAATACTGCCCCCTAGCCCTAACAGGTTAACAATATAACATCAAGACATCCGATGCCTCTCTACCTGCTTTAAATAACAAGCCACGGCCACGTGACTCACTGTCTGCCGGAGCGGTCCATTTTCATGAATGGGGTGGAGTACCTAGTAAGCTGGCCAGTGAGTGTAATCAGTACGTGTGTAACGAACTGTGCCCACAATCCATCTCCTGGCCTATACACAAACGGTAGGTGCTGTCAATTTTAGCAGAAATATGTTTTCATTTATGGTCACATATTTTACACATACCTGTCATGTACACATTAGGCAGGTGTTCATTTCTCAAGGCGTTAGTTAGGCATTCATTAGTCATGGCCATTCGGCAGTCATTCATTACTCAAGGTGTTCGTAATGTGTTCATTAGTCACGGCCATTCGGCAGGCATTCTGCATCTAACTATATCTATTTTTAACGTGCGGACATGTGGACATGTAGGACGTGTGGATGTGTTCATTTGAAGATGTAATGTTTTGATGTTTCGACGTGTTAATGCGTAGGCAGAAAAAACGAACTTGTCTCCATTGACAGTCCATATTAATTCATGACGGTTTCTTGGTTACAAGTTAGGTGACTTGAGAGGTATCAGTAGCTACATTAGGCTCATTTTAGTCCCCTTTTAACCCATCATATTTTGTTTTATTTATTTTTACTTGAGAGGTGTGACTTAAACGTATGATAATATATGTGTGAATGTGTGCCTTTTTTGTTTATTTTTTAGCATTCAATCAAGTTTATTTATGACAAATCGACGCGTGAACGTCTGATTTATTCAGTTCCAAACAGTTGCTTAGTTGGAATTCACTCTCCAATATAATAGCCACTGTACTAACAGGACCCCTGCACTGTTTACCATCTGTCAGGGTGGGGGGTATAATTCCTGTATATAAACACAACACATTAACCACATTATAACATTGTTCAATGGGTTTACATGAATTAGGTTAAATGTAAAAAAAGTAATTGACCTGTCAGTGTGGAACCACCATGTGTCTGTACTGGGCTTATCAATAATTCAACGAATCTCTGTGTGGAACTCAACATCCCAATCACTCTCGCCCCTGGCTTCTCATACAGTAATGAAGGCATCATTTACAGGCATAACAAATCTAAAGATTATATTTCTCTCTATTCAGCTCTCTCTCTCTCTCTCTCTCTCTCTAGCTCTCTCCATCTCCATGAGATATATAGTAAGAAAAACAGGCAAAAAACCTCTCCAGCAGAGCATTATTATTTCCTTTGACTTCTCTTCTCTGGTTTCCCCCATCTCATCTCAGCCCATATTAGTGGTGTAGTGTAGTGGAGCAGCACTCTAGAACATTGTGCTGACTGGGAATTGCTGTAGTTACATCTTCCTGTTGTGTTGCTCACAATAATACTATTGCGGTGAATAGGTCTAACTCCCTGATTCGATCAATGTCAGTCACTGCTCAGAAATCCAGTAGATATCGAATTACCACTAGGAACGGGTGAGTTGTGATGTGAGGGGCAGAATGTATATTACCCAATTAAGCCAAGGGAGGGCAGTGTTTGATAAAATTATAGGACCTACAGCGATCTCTATTTAATTCAAACTGATGGTTGTAGACTTTACATGTTCAATTTATTATTATTCAATTTTTTGAATCATTGATATTCTATTTAAAATGAATCTAACGGTTTTAGAGGGGATCATTCAAACCAAAAAATCCTGTGATAAATGACATTCATTTTTTCTTGATTTTCAATTCCTTGCCTCAGTTCAATAGCATGTATTGAACATATTTCTATTCAGTGGATCAAGGTCTGAAAATCTCTCAAAATGGAGTAAGATTATGACAACAAGACAGAATTTAATTAGAATGACAAAATTACAAATATCTATCAAAGAATAAGTCTTACTCTTCTGAAACAAAAGATACCTCCTGCATAAAATGTACAGTGCCTTGCAAAAGTATTCATCCCCCTTACAGGTTGCATTACAACCTGTAATTTAAATGGATTTTTATTTGGATTTCATGTAATGGACATACACAAAATAGTCCAAATTGGTGAAGTTAACTGAAAAAAATTACTTGTTTAACAAAATAATTAAAAAAAAATTAAATTGGTGCATGCATACTGTATGTATTCACCTCATTTGCTATGAAGCTCCTAAATAAGATCTGGTGCAACCAATTACCTTCAGAAGTCACATAATTAGTTAAATACAGTCCACCTGTGTGCAATCTAAGTGTCACATGATCTGTCGCATGATCTCAGTACACATACACCTGTTCAGAAAGGCCCCAGAGTCTGCAACACCACTAAGCAAGGGGCACCACCAAGCAAGCAGCACCATGAAGACCAAGGAGCTCTCCAAACAGGTCAGGGACAAAGTTGTGGAGAAGTACAGATCAGGGTTGGGTTATTAAAAAATATCAGAAACTTTGAACATCCCACAGAGCACCATTAAATCCATTATTAAAAAATTGAAAGAATATGGCATCACAACAAAACTGCCAAGAGAGGGCCGCCCACCAAAACACATGGACCAGGCAAGGAGGGCATTAACCTGTTGGGGCTAGGGGGCAGTATTTGCACGGCCGGATGAAAAACGTACCCAATTTAAACAGGTTACTACTCTGGCTCAGAAAATAGAATATGCATATTATTAATAGATTTGGATAGAAAACACTCTGAAGTTACTAAAACTGTTTGAATGGTGTCTGTGAGTATAACAGAACTCATATGGCAGGCAAAAACCTGAGAAAAAGTCCACCAGGAAGTGGAGGATCTGAGAATTGTAGTTCTTCTTTCTAGTCCCTTTCGAAACTACAATATCTGTGGGGTTACGTTGCACTTCCTAAGGCTTCCTTCCATTGGCTGTCAAAAGCCTTCAGAAAGTGGTTTGAGCCTTCTCCTGTCACTGGGCAGAGTATAGTTATTGAGTGGTCTGCCTGGCAACAAAGGGATTGGATATGCGCGGTCACGCGAGGGCGCCGTTCCTTCTTTTTCTTCTTGAATGAATATGCTATTGTCCGGTTGGAATATTATCGCAATTTTACGTTAAAAATACCATAAAGATTGATTATAACAGCTTTTCACATGCTTCTAAGTACGGCAATGGAACGTTTGGACTTTTCGTCTCTGGTTCCGCACTCGCGCATTATGACTTTGGATAAGTGATCTGTACGCACGAACAAAACAGAGGTATTTGTACATAAATATGGATTATTTCGAACAAAAACAACATTTCTTGTGGAAGTAGCAGTCCTGGGAGTGCATTCTGACGAAGATCAGCAAAGGTAAGAGAATATTTCTAATACGAATTCTGAGTTTAGGTTGCCCCGAACTTGGCGGGTGTCTGTATAGCTCTCTGTGATGACTGAGCTATGTACTCAGAATATTGAAAAATGTGCTTTCTCCGTAAAGCTATTTTAAAATCTGACAAAGCGGTTGCATCCAGGAGTAGTCTTATCTATAATTCTTTAAATAATTGTTATATATTTTGTCAACATTTATGATGAGTATTTTTGTAAATTGATGTGCACACTCACCGGGGGTTTTGGTGGGAATACATTTTCTGAACATCAGGCACCAATGTAAAATGCAGTTTTTGGATATAAATATGAACTTTATCGAACAAAACATACATGTATTGTGTAACATAATGTCCTAGGAGTGTCATCTGATGAAGATCGTCAAAGGTTAGTGCTTCATTTTGCTGTGTTTTGGGTTTTATTGACACATGTCCTTGCTTGGAAAATGGCTGTGTGATTATTTTTGTCTATGTACTCTCCTAACATAATCTAATATTTTGCTTTCGCTGTAAAGCCTTTTTGAAATCGGACAATGTGGTTACATCAAGGAGAAGTGTATCTTTAAAATGGTGTAAAATAGTTGTATATTTGAGAAAGTTGAATTATGACATTTTGTTGTTTTTGAATTTGCCGCCCTGATATTTCACTGGCTGTGTCCCGCTAGCGTCCCACGTAGCCCATAGAAGTTAAGGAATGATGGATGGTGCTAAATAGAGGGAAATTCTGGAGTGAAACCTGTTTCAGTCTTCCAGAGATTTGAGACTGGGACGGAGGTTCACCTTCCAGCAGGACAATGACCCTAGGCATAGTGCTAAAGCATCAATCGAGTGGTTTAAGGGGAGACATTGAAATGTCTTGAAATGGCCTAGTCAAAGCCCAGACCTCAATCCAATTGAGAATCTGTGGTATGACTTAAAGATTGCTGTACACCAGTGGAACACATCCAACTTGAAGGAGCTGGAGCAGTTTTGCCTTGAAGAATGGGCAAAAATCCCAGTGGCTAGATGTGCCAAGCTTATAGAGACATAACCCAAGACACTTGCAGCTGTAATTGCTGCAAAAGGTGGCTCGACAAAGTATTGACTTTGGGGGGGGTGAATAGTTGTGCCCACTCAAGGTTTCAGTTTTTTGTCTTATTTCTTGTTTGTTTCACAATAAAAAATATTTTGCATCTTCAAAGTGGTAGGCATGTTGTGTAAATCAAATGATTTAACCCCCCCAAAATCTCAATTTTAATTCCAGGTTGTAAGGCAACAAAATAGTAAAAATGCCAATGGGGGTGAATACCTGCACCAAACCACTGATGTCATTGTTCACAACTCAAGTCAATATTTCCAACCAAGCACCATCCTTTATAACAGAACGCTTAGTGGAACTCTGAGGTGAACAGAGAAAGGGATTCTTCCATTCATTTGTTACATTATGATCCCAATGCACACTGCAATATCTGCAATGAAAGTACAGTACAGTATTCATAAATACTTTTCTGGTGCTCCATGTCCACCAAACCAAAGGGAATAATTCAAGATTCAAGGAATTCCTCTGGTATACAGGTATACACTGAAGTCTTTGGTTAAAGCCATATTCTAAAGGGGACCCTTTTGAATTCAGTTTAAAGACATACAGCTTACATTTCAAAAGAAAAATCATCCCAATGGAGTCAAAGTTTAGTTGCATTAAAATACCATATGATGTCCTATGCTGAGTGCATGTTAGGTGGGTGTCCTTGTTTCATAGACGTGAACCATATGCAATACCCCAAACGATCATATTGGTATACATAGAATGAGTGGATTCGGATAAAAGATCATGGAGCTCAAATACTTGCATGCTTAAAGGAAACTCCACCCAAAAATTATCTTGTGGTATTTGTTTCATTAGTGTATTGTTGACAAAGGTTGAAAATGTTTTGCTTGCCAGCAATCAAGATTTCAAGATATGTAACATTCAAAATACGAACATCCTCCCTGTATGATGCATTTTGCATCATATGATAGAAAAAGCAGCATCATATGATGCAAAATGCAAACACATATCTTAAAAACTTGATTGCTGACAAGCAAAACTTTTTGCGACTATGTCAACAATGGACTAATGAAACAAATACCAAAATATAGTTTTCGTGTGGAGTTTTCCTTTAATGCTCTAATAAAGCTATATCTATTTGACTACGCTGAAGCTTATTTTAAACATGGTAGTTGGTAATCCCCTGTGTGGAAGATCTTCAGTATATGTGATCTGCTGTGGGTCCAGATCCAGAGGGTTCCTCCAACCTTTGAACTCTACTGAAATATTTAGAGTATGTATAGGGAGTGAAGCGGGTGTCCTACATTTAATCTGTGATGTTAGTGCTAAGGGGGAGCATAGCATAGCGTGGTGCTTTGGCTGATGTGGGTAATGACTGTTGAGAAGGCACACATCCAGGCTTCCTTCTTAGCCTGCTGCCTGTCAGAAATGTACAGTTAGATGCCAGTTTCTGAAAAGTTTAGCTCCCTCTTGGCAGATTACACAGAATATTTGATATGTTTCTCAACTGGCGCTCATGGAAATTTGGAAATACCGTCAAGAAATATATGAAGAGAGGGGTTGAGGAGAAAGAGAGACGACGGCCTTTGATCACCAGGAGTTCTCTGTGGATCTTTGGCTTGGAAATCTATCTATCTATCTATCTATCTATCTATCTATCTATCTATCTATCTATCTATCTATCTATCTATCTATCTGTCTGTCTGTCTGTCTGTCTGTCTGTCTGTCTGTCTGTCTGTCTGTCTGTCTGTCTGTCTGTCTGTCTGTCTGTCTGTCTGTCTGTCTGTCTGTCTGTCTGTCTGTCTGTCTGTCTGTCTGTCTGTCTGTCTGTCTGTCTGTCTGTCTGTCTGTCTGTCTGTCTGTCTGTCTGTCTGTCTGAACCCCTACTTGTCATACACGCCTTCTTTCTTTCTTTCTTTCTTTCTTTCTTTCTTTCTTTCTTTCTTTCTTTCTTCTTTCTTTCTTTCTTTCTTTCTTTCTTTCTTTCTTTCTTTCTTTCTTTCTTTACATAGAGAGCATACAGACATGGAAAGTAAACAGTGTATCTTAATGACTGACCTCATCAATCAATCAAATGTGTTTATACAACAATTTCTACAGCAACAATGGTCACAAAGTGCATTACAGTATTTCAAACTTCTATAATTTTGCGCCCACAGACACAGGGCACACGTAGGAGGTTGAGTGTTGCAGATATTAGTGGCTCTATGGGGATAGGGGTTGTTACAGAGACTGTTGCTGGCTTTAGCAGTCTGTGTAGGCGTCATCTACTTTAGTTTTGCCATGGCAACAACTGCACTGACAGGTTGAGTTCAAACAGTAAGTTTTGGAATGTTGATGGGTCTTGACGCCAGAACATGTCCAAGTGAAATATATCGTAGTTACTTGTGTAAAGACAGTGTAAAGACAGAGTGGATGGAGTTATTTTGGCCCTTCCAAAAACATTGTCTCAGTCATGGTTACGTTTCTTATGCCTGCACTGTTGTAGGCTACAGTATGCGAAGGGTACTGGACTCCTGAAGCTATGCAGACCCCAGCTATGCCAGAGCAGAGCCAGAGGTTCATTGTTTGTAAATGAGTCAGCAGCCCTACAGGGTGCACTAGATGACGATGTGACGTCCAGACTTGGCTACAGCAGAGCAATCCTCTCCACAGGGGCACAGGGACTATTAAGTCTATTTGTTAAATATTTACTCTAGTGAGGATATATAGGGTGTAACCTGAAGCCGGATGTACACTGGGACCTCTAATCCTGAGCTTAACTCAGCTAAGGACTGTTTGGGCATGGGGCCAAGGCATACAGTAAGCCTAGCTGACAGCCATATTATGGGATATAATCGGTGAGCCACAGGTATCTAGCTGTCCTGGTAAACCTTCCCTCTCCCCTCTACTGTACCCGCTCTCCTCTTCTCTCTTCCTCTGAACTCTTCATCCTCTTATATGTCACAGCTAAAGGACTGTAAGGGCATGGGGCCATGACATACAGTATAAGTGAGCCACAGGTATCTATTTGTCCTGGTAACCTGGACCGTTCCCCTCTTCCCTCTCCTCTTATCTCTTCCTCTAAACGTGCCAACTTTTTGCAGACATTATAGCTAAAGGTTGGAGGGTCTCAGTGCCTAAAAATGGTCAAAGACTCCAGCCGCCCAAGTCATAGATTCTTCTCTCTGCTACCTCACAACAAGCAGTACCGATGCACCAACTCTGGAACCAACAGCACCCTGAACAGCTTATACCCCCAAGCTATAAGACTGCTAAATTGTTAGTTAAAACCTTTTCAAATCAAATCTTATTGGTTACATACACAAGGTTAGCAGATGTTAATACAAGTGTAGCGAAATGCTTGTGCTTCTAGTTCCAACAGTGAAGTAATATCTACAAGTAATCTAACAAATTCACAACGACTACCTTATACACATAAATGTAAAGGGATGAATAAGAATATGTACATATAAATATAAGGATGAGTCATGGCCGTGCTGTCATATTCGTGTATGTAGGTGGCAGGGAAGTCAGGCGCAGGAGAAACCAAGTTGGTTAAATATGGAGTATTTAATTAAAAACAAACTCCAAAACCAAAATACTATAATAAAATGGTTAACCTGTTGGGGCTAGGTGGCAGTATTTACACGGCCGGATAAAAAACGTACACGATTTAAACTGGTTACTACTCTTGCCCAGAAACGAGAATATGCATATAATTAGTAGATTTGGATGGAAAACACTCTAAAGTTTCTAAAACTGTTTGAATGGTGTCTGTGAGTATAACAGAACTCATATGGCAGGCCAAAACCTGAGAAGATTCCATACAGGAAGTGCCCTGTCTGACAATTTGTTCTCCTTCTGTGGCATCTCTATCGAAAATACAGCATCTCTGCTGTAACGTGACATTTTCTAAGGCTTCCATTGGCTCTCAGAAGGCGCCAGAAAGTGGAATGACGTCTCTCCTGTCTCTGGGCGAAAAACAGCAGGAGATTTTGTGAGTGGTCAGGCTGGGAACAGTGACACTGGAGATGCGCGTTCATGAGAATTCTAAAAAAAATTCTTTCAGCATTTGAATGAATACAACGTCGCCCGGTTGGAATATTATCGCTATTTTACGAAAAAAATTGCATAACAATTGATTTTAAACAGCATTTGACATGCTTCGAAGTACGGCAATGGAATATTTGTAATTTTTTTGTCACGAAATGCGCTCGCGCTTCACCCTTCGGATACTGACCTGAACGCACGAACAAAACAGAGGTATTTGAATATAACTATGGATTATTTGGAACCAAAACAACATTTGTTGTTGAAGTAGAAGTCCTGGGAGTGCATTCTGATGAAGAACAGCAAAGGTAATCCAATTTTTCTTATAGTAAATCTGAGTTTGGTGAGGGCCAAACTTGGTGGGTGTCAAATTAGCTAGCCGTGATGGCCGGGCTATGTACTCAGAATATTGCAAAATGTGCTTTCGCCGAAAAGCTATTTTAAAATCTGACACCGCGATTGCATAAAGGAGTTCTGTATCTATAATTCTTAAAATAATTGTTATGTATTTTGTGAACGTTAATCGTGAGTAATTTAGTAAATTGTTAGCAAATTCCCCGGAAGGAGAGTCTTGTCTTTAAAATGCTGTGAAATAGTCATATGTTTGAAAAATTGAAGTTTTTGTATTTTTGAGGAATTTGTAATTCGCGCCACGCCTATCATTGGATATTGGAGCAGGTGTTCCGCTAGCGGAACGTCTAGATGTTCGTCCCACCTACGCAACAGCCAGTTGAATCCCGTGGCGCGATTTTCAAATACCTTAGAAATGCTATTACTTCAACTTCTCAAACATATGACTATTTTACAGCATTTTAAAGACAAGACTCTCGTTTAATCTAACCACACTGTCCGATTTCAAAAAGGCTTTACAACGAAAGCAAAACATTAGATTATGTCAGCAGAGTACCCAGCCAGAAATAATCAGACACGCATTTTTCAAGCTAGCATATAATGTCACAAAAACCCAGAAGACAGCTAAATGCAGCACTAACCTTTGATGATCTTCATCAGATGACACACCTAGGACATTATGTTATACAATACATGCATGTTTTGTTCAATCAAGTTCATATTTATATCAAAAACCAGCTTTTTACATTAGCATGTGACGTTCAGAACTAGTATACCCCCGCAAACTTCCGGTGAATTTACTAACAATTTACTAAATTACTCACGATAAACGTTCACAAAAAACATAATTATTTTAAGAATTATAGATGCAGAACTCCTTTGTGCAATCGAGGTGTCCGATTTTAAAATAGCTTTTCGGTGAAAGCACATTTTGCAATATTCTCAGTAGATAGCCCAGCCATCACGGCTAGCCATTTAGACACCCACCAAGTTTAGCCCTGACCAAAGTCAGATTTACTATTACAAAAGTTTGATTACCTTTGTTGTCTTCGTCAGAATGCACTCCCAGGACTGCTACTTCAATAACAAATGTTGGTTTCGTCCAAAATAATCCATCGTTATATCCAAATAGCGGCGTTTTGTTCGTGCGTTCCAGACACTATCCGAAATGGTAAATCAGGGTCACGAGCATGGCGCAATTCGTGACAAAAAAATTCTAAATATTCCATTACCGTACTTCGAAGCATGTCAACCGCTGTTTAAAATCCATTTTTATGCCATTTTTCGCGTAATTCGGTCGACGCGGGCACGCGCCTGAGTCTCACAGTACTGTAACCAGCCACTACCCAACCGCGCTACTTTTTTTCAGCCAGAGCCTGCAAAGCCACGATTCATCTTTTTGCCACCTTCTGAGAGCCCATGTGAGCCGTAGGAAGTGTCACGTAACATCAGAGATCCTTTGTAATGGATAGAGATAATCAAGAAGGGGAAGAAATTGTCAGACAGGCCACTTCCTGCATGGAATCTTCTCAGGTTTTGGCCTGCCATATGAGTTCTGTTATACTCACAGACACCATTCAAACAGTTTTAGAAACTTTAGGGTGTTTTCTATCCAAAGCCAATAATTATATGCATATTCTAGTTACTGGGCAGGAGTAGTAACCAGATTCAATCGGGTATGTTTTTTATCCAGCCGTGTCAATACTGCCCCCTAGCCCTAACAGGTTAACTCTCTCCACGTGCCCGTTACTTTCAGGGTGAAAACCCGAGGTAAGGCTGACCGAGACCTCCAGGTGTTCCATGAATGCCTTTCAGACCCTTGACGTGAACTGGGGACCCCGATCAGACACTATATCCTCAGGCACCCCGTAGTGCCGAAAAACATATGTAAACAGAGCCTCCGCAGTCTGTAGGGCCATAGGGAGACCGGGCAAAGGGAGGAGACGACAGGACTTAGAAAAACGATCCACAACGACCAGGATCGTGGTGTTACCCTGTGAAGGTGGAAGATCGGTTATAAAATCCACCAATAAATGTGACCACGGCCGTTGTGGAACGGGTAAGGGTTGTACCTCTGGGTAGGTGTCTAGGAGCCTTGCACTGGGCGCACACTGAGCAGGAGGAAACATAAACCCTCACGTCCTTAGCTAAGGTGGGCCACCAGTACCTCCCAGTAAGACAGCGCATAGTCCGCCCAAACCCAGGATGACCAGAGGAGGGTGACGTGTGAGCCCAGTAGATCAATCGGTCCAGGACAGCAGACGGAACGTACAGCCGCCCAGATGGACACTGAGGGGGAGCGGGCTCTGCACGTGACACCCGCTCAATGTCCGCGTCCAGCTCCCATACTACAGGTGCAGCTAAACACGAGACTCGGATTTTGGAAGTGGGATCCATGGACCGCTCCTCTGTGTCATACAGCCGGGACAGGGCGTCTGCCTTAACCTGTTGGGTCTAGGGGGCAGCATTTGCACGTCTGGATAAAAAAAATGTACCCGATTTAATCTGGTTACTAATCCTACCCAGTAACTAGAATATGCATATACTTATTATATATGGATAGAAAACACTCTAAAGTTTCCAAAACTGTTTGAATGGTGTCTGTGAGTATAACAGAACTCATTTGGCAGGCAAAACCCTGAGACATTTTCTGACAGGAAGTGGATACCTGATGTGTTGTATTGACTTTAAACCTATCCCATTGAAAAACACAGGGGTTTAGGAATATTTTGGCACTTCCTATTGCTTCCACTAGATGTCACCAGCCTTTACAAAGTGTTTTGAGTCTTCTGGAGGGAGATCTGACCGAACAAGAGCCATGGAACGATGATGTCCCATTAGACACCTGGCGCGCTAGTTCATGTTGGGTACCCTCGTTCCAATACGTTATAAAAGAGTATGCATTCGTCCACCTTGAATATTATTCATGTTCTGGTTAAAAAAGGCCCTAATGATTTATGCTATACAACGTTTGACATGTTTGAACGAACGGAAATATATTTTTTCCCCTCGTTCATGACGAGAAGTCCGGCTGGCTTACATCATGTGCTAACGAGACGGAGATTTTTGGACATAAATGATGAGCTTTTTTGAACAAAACTACATTCGTTATGGACCTGTGATACCTGGAAGTGACATCTGATGAAGAGAATCAAAGGTAATGGATTATTTACATAGTATTTTCGATTTTAGATCTCCCCAACATGACGTCTAGTCTGTATCGCAACGCGTATTTTTCTGGGCGCAGTGCTCAGATTATTGCAAAGTGTGATTTCCCAGTAAGGTTATTTTTAAATCTGGCAAGTTGATTGCGTTCAAGAGATGTAAATCTATAATTCTTTAAATGACAATATAATATTTTACCAATGTTTTCTAATTTTAATTATTTAATTTGTTACGCTGACTTGACTGCCGGTTATTGGAGGGAAACGATTTCCTCAACATCAATGCCATAGTAAAACGCTGTTTTTGGATATAAATATGAACTTGATAGAACTAAAAATGCATGCATTGTCTAACATAATGTCCTAGGAGTGTCATCTGATGGAGATTGTAAAAGGTTAGTGCATCATTTTAGCTGGTTTTATGGTTTTGGTGACCCTGTCTTTGACTTGACAAAACATTACACACAACTCTTGTAAATGTACTGTCCTAACATACTCTAAATTTATGCTTTCGCCGTAAAACCTTTTTGAAATCGTAAAACGTGGTTAGATTAAGGAGATGTTTATCTTTCAAATGGTGTAACATAGTTGTATTTTTGAAAAATTTGAATTTTGACATTTATTTGGATTCAAATTTGCCGCTCTTGAAATGCACCTGCTGTTGATGGAGTGCACCACGGGTGGCACGCTAGCGTCCCACCTAGCCCCAAGAGGTTAACGCTCTGGGAACCTAGTCTGTAAGAGAGGGTAAACACAAAACGGGTGAAAAACATGGCCCACCTTGCCTGGTGAGGGTTCAGTCTCCTCGCCTCCCGGATGTACTCCAGATTGCTGTGGTCAGTCCAGATAAGAAAAGGGTGTTTAGCCCCCTCAAGGCAATGTCTCCACACCTTCAAAGCCTTGACGACAGCTAACAGCTCCCGGTCCCCACATCATAGTTTCGCTCTGCCGGGCTGAGCTTCTTAGAGAAGAAGGCACAGGGGCGGAGCTTAGGTGGCGTACCCGAACGCTGAGAGAGCACAGCTCCTATCCCAGCCTCAGACGCATCCACCTCCACTATGAATTGCAAAGATGGATCCGGATGAGCCAACACAGGAACCGAGGTAAACAGAGCCTTCAGTTTCCTAAAAGCCCTGTCCGCCCCAGCCGACCACTGCAAGCGCACTGGGCCCACTTTAGCAGTGAGGTAATGGGAGCAGCCACCTGACCAAAACCCCGGATAAACCTCCGGTAGTAATTGGCAAACCCTAAAAATTGCTGCACCTCCTTCACCGTGGTGGGAGTTGGTCAATTACGCACGGCTGCAATAGGGTCAACCTCCATCTCCACTCCTGACGTGGATAGGCGATACCCTAAGAAGGAGACGGACTGTTGAAAGAACAGGCATTTCTCAGCCTTGACATACAGGTCATGCTCCAACAGGCGACCAAGCACTTTGCGCACCAGGGACACATGCTCAGCGCGGGAAGCGGAGTAAATCAAAATGTCATCGATATACACCACTACCCCTGCCCGTGCAGGTCCCTGAAAATCTCGTTTACAAAAGATTGGAAGACTGATGGAGCATTCTTTAACCCGTATGGCATGACGAGGTACTCATAATGCCCTGAGGTGGTACTAAATGATGTCTTCCACTCGTCTCCATCTCGGATACGCACCAGATTGTACACACTCCGGAGATCCAGTTTAGTGAAGAAGCGCGCCCCGTGCATTAACACAGTGTCCAAAGAAGGGCCAGAGGTATACAGAATGGTGTCGTCTGCGTAGAGGTGGATCAGAGACTCACCAGCAGCAAGAGCGACATCATTGATGTATACAGAGAAAAGAGTTGGCCCAAGAATTGAACCCTGTGGCACCCCCATAGAGACTACCAGAGGCCCGGACAACAGGCCATCCGATTTCACACGTTGAGCTCTATCAGAGAAGTAGTTGGTGAACCAGGCGAGGCAATCATTTGAGAAACCAAGGCTATTGAGTCTGCCGATGAGGATGTGGTGATTGACAGAGTCGAAAGCCTTGGCCAGGTCAATGAATGCGGCAGCACAGTATTGTTTCTTATCGATGGCGGTTAGGATATCGTTTAGGACCTTGAGCATGGCTGAGATGCACCCATGACCAGCTCTGAAACCAGGTTGCATAGCGGAGAAGGTGCGGTGGGATTCGAAATGGTCGGTAATCTGTTTGTTGACTTGGCTTTCGAAGACCTTAGAAAGGCAGGGTAGGATAGATTATGGTCTGTAGCAGTTTGGTTCAAGAGTGTCCCCTCCTTTGAAGAGGGGGATGACAGCAGCTGCTTTCCAATCTTTTGGAGTCTCAGATGCAAGCGTCCCACCTAGCCCATAGAGGTTAACCTGTTACGGCTAGGGGGCAGTATTTGCACGGCTGGATAAAAAAATGTACCCGATTTAATCTGGTTACTAATCCTACCCAGTAACTAGAATATGCATATACTTATTATATATGGATAGAAAACACCCTAAAGTTTCTAAAACTGTTTGAATGGTGTCTGTGAGTATAACAGAACTCATTTGGCAGGCAAAACCCTGAGACATTTTCTGACAGGAAGTGGATACCTGATGTGTTGTATTACCTTTAAACCTATGCCATTGAAAAACACAGGGGCTGAGGAATATTTTGGCACTTCCTATTGCTTCCACTAGATGTCACCAGCCTTTACAAAGTGTTTTGAGTCTTCTGGAGGGAGATCTGACCGAACAAGAGCCATGGAACGATGATGGCCCATTAGACCCCCTTGGCGCGCGAGTTCATGTTGGGTACCCTCGTTCCAATACGTTATAAAAGAGAATGCATTCGTCCACCTTGAATATTATTCATGTTCTGGTTAAAAAAGGCCCTAATGATTTATGCTATACAACGTTTGACATGTTTGAACGAACGTAAATATATTTTTTCCCCTCGTTCATGAAGTGAAGTCCGGCGGGCTTAGATCATGTGCTAACAAGACGGAGATTTTTGGACATAAATGATGAGCTTTTTTGAACAAAACTACATTCGTTATGGACCTGTGATACCTGGAAGTGACATCTGATGAAGAGAATCAAAGGTAATGGATTATTTACATAGTATTTTCGATTTTAGATCTCCCCAACATGGCGGCTAGTCTGTATCGCAACGCGTATTTTTCTGGGCGCAGTGCTCAGATTATTGCAAAGTGTGATTTCCCAGTAAGGTTATTTTTAAATCTGGCAAGTTGATTGCGTTCACGAGATGTAAATCTATAATTCTTTAAATGACAATATAATATTTTACCAATGTTTTCTAATTTTAATTATTTAATTTGTGGTGCTGACTTGAATGCCGGTTATTGGAGGGAAACGATTTCCTGAACATCAACGCCACAGTAAAACGCTGTTTTTGGATATAAATATGAACTTGATAGAACTAAAAATGCATGCATTGTCTAACACAATGTCCTAGGAGTGTCATCTGTTGGAGATTGTAAAAGGTTAGTGCATAATTTTAGCTGATTTTATGGTTTTGGTGTCTTTGAATTGGCACAACATTACACACAACTGTTGTAAATGTACTGTCCTAACATACTCTAAATTTATGCTTTCGCCGTAAAACCTTTTTGAAATCGTAAAACGTGGTTAGATTAAGGAGATGTTTATCTTTCAAAGGGTGTAAAATAGTTGTATGTTTGAAAAATTTGAATTTTTACATTTATTTGGATTCAAATTTGCCACTCTTGAAATGCACCTGCTGTTGATGGAGTGCACCACGGGTGGGACGCTTGCGTCCCACCTAGCCCATAGAGGTTAACTCATCGCCGGGGCGATCAGGGGTAGCGGGTAACTGTACCCAACCGTGATTTTATTGAGACCTCGATAATCAATGCACGGGCGCAGACCTCCATCCTTCTTCACAAAAAAGAAACTCGAGGAGACGTGTGAAATGTACCCATGACGCAGGGATTCAGAGACGTATGTCTCCATAGCCACCGTCTCCGCTTGCGACAGGTGATACACGTGACTCTTGGGAAGTGCAGCGTCTACCATGAGATTTATCGCACAATCCCCCTGTCGATAGGGTGGTAATTAAGTCGCCTTCCTTTTACAGAAGGCGAGAGCCAAATTGGCATATTCGGGGGGAATGCGCATGGTGGAATCCTGTTCTGGACTTTCCACCGTAGTAGCACCAACGGAAACCCCTACACACCTACCTGAGCACTCTTGCGACCACCCCATGAGAGCCCTCTGTGGCCAAGAAAAAGTGGGGTTATGACTAGTTAACCAAGGTAGACCCAGCACCACGGGATACGCAGGAGTGTCAATAAGGAAAATACAAATTTTTTCATCAGATGACACTCCTATGACATTATGTTATACAATACATGCATGTTTTGTTCAATCAAGTTCATATTTATATAAAAAAACAGCTTTTTACATTAGCATGTGATGTTCAGAACTAGCATACCCACCGAAAACTTCCGGTGAATTTACTAAATTACTCACGATAAACGTTGACAAAATACATAACAATTATTTCAAGAATTATAGATACAGAACTCCTTTATGCAATCGCTATGTCAGATTTTAAAATAGCTTTTCGGCGAAAGCACATTTTGCAATATTCTGAGTACATAGCTCAGCCATCATGACTAGCTATTTTGACACCCGCCAAGTTAGGCCCTCACCAAACTCAGATTTATGTCACACACACACACACTCCTCACATGTGCAAACACTAATTGCTTAACTGATCACTAACCAATCACTGCTTTACTGTAGTATAGGCCTATAAATTGGTCAAAGGTCAGATTACCTGTTTTGAACAATGGATGCCAACAATGGACAGAGAGCAAAAAGAGTAGGAGGGAGAGGCAGGGGACAACAACGAGGACAAATTCAAAGATGAAGAGTTGGAGTAGGAGGAAGAAGAGGATGAGGGCAAAGAAGAGAAGGAAGGAGAGCCATCTCTGATGAGATTAGGGCAACACTTGTTGATCATGTGATCAACCATGGTTTGACCATGAGAGAGGCTGGACTGAGAGTCCAGCCCAACTTGAGTCGATTTACAGTGGCGTCCATAATTCGAACCTTCAGAAAAGAGAACAGGTATGCAACTATCTAATGACTAATTTAGCATTACAGTAATGTACTGTAAAATACGTATGACTGCATAGTATTGCATAAACATTTGTAACTCTAAGCCATCCATTTACTGCACTGCATTGAATGAATGAGGTTGGTTATCATGCTGTACTACCTTTTTTTGTACATTGTTTACAGTTCCTATGCTGAACACATACTGTGTTTGAATTCTGTACAGAGTGGAAAGGCAAAGACATCATGGAGGACGAGGACGCTTGTTTACAGATGTACAAGAGACTGCAATTATAAATATGGTTTTGGCCAACAATGCAATTAGGATTCGAGAGATAAGAGAGCATATCTTGAATAATGACACCATATTTAACAACATCAATGCTGTAAGCCTGTCGACCATACAACGCATCCTCCAACGGCACCGAGTGACGATGAAACAACTTTACAAGGTGCCATTTGAGAGAAACTCTGACAGAGTCAAGGATATGCGACATGACTTTGCAGAGGTATGTATGCAACACTACTTCCAGTACTTCAGACATACCATATTTACTCATCTGTATATCCTTTTGTCTGTTACAGATAGTATTGGAGCTGGATGCCCATGTAATTCGCCATGAATTTATTTATGTGGATGAGGTTGGCTTCAACCTCACCAAAACCAGGCGCCGCGGAAGAAATGTAATAGGACAGAGGGCAATTACCAATGTCCCTGGACAGCGTGGGGGTAATATAACTACGGAAATGGCGCCACACCAAACTGGAAGTCTTCCGACTAGCTTGGAAAGACAGTACCGTGCAGTATCGAAGAGCCCTCACTGCTGCTCGATCATCCTATTTTTCCAACTTAATTGAGGAAAATAAGAACAATCCGAAATTTCTTTTTGATACTGTCGCAAAGCTAACTAAAAAGCAGCCTTCGCAAATGTAGGATGGCTTTCACTTCAGCAGTAATACATTTATGAACTTCTTTGAGGAAAAGATCATGATCATTAGAAAGCAAATTACAGACTCCTCTTTAAATCTGGGTATTCCTCCAAAGCTCCATTGTCCTGAGTCTACACAACTCTGCCAGGACCTAGGATCAAGGGAGATACTAAAGTGTTTTAGTACTATATCTCTTGACACAATGATGAAAATAATCATGGCCTCCAAACCCTCAAGCTGCATACTGGACCCTATTCCAACTAAACTACTGAAAGAGCTGCTTCCTGTGCTTGGCCCTCCTATGTTGAACATAATAAACGGCTCTCTATCCACCGGATGTGTACCAAGCTCACTAAAAGTGGCAGTAATAAAGCCTCTCTTGAAAAAGCCGAATCTTGATCCAGAAATTATAAAAAACTATCGGCCTATATCGAATCTTCCATTCCTCTCAAACATTTTAGAAAAAGCTGTTGCACAGCAACTCACTGCCTTCCTGAAGACAAACAATGTATACGAAACGCTTCAGTCTGGTTTTAGACCCCATCATAGCACTGAGACTGCACTTGTGAAGGTGGTAAATGACCTTTTAATGACGTCAGACCAAGGCTCTGCATCTGTCCTCGTGCTCCTAGATCTTAGTGCCGCTTTTGATACCATCGATCACCACATTCTTTTGGAGAGATTGGAAACCCAAATTGGTCTACATGGACAAGTTCTGGCCTGGTTTAGATCTTATCTGTCGGAAAGATATCAGTTTGTCTCTGTGAATGGTTTGTCCTCTGACAAATCAATTGTAAATTTCGGTGTTCCTCAAGGTTCCGTTTTAGGACCACTATTGTTTTCACTATATATTTTACCTCTTGGGGATGTCATTCGAAAACATAATGTTAAATTTCACTGCTATGCGGACGACACACAGCTGTACATTTCAATGAAACATGGTGAAGCCCCAAAATTGCCCTCGCTAGAAGCCTGTGTTTCAGACATAAAGAAGTGGATGGCTGCAAACTTTCTACTTTTAAACTCGGACAAAACAGAGATGCTTGTTCTAGGTCCCAAGAAACAAAGAGATCTTCTGTTGAATCTGACAATTAATCTGGATGGTTGTACAGTCGTCTCAAATAAAACTGTGAAGGACCTCGGCGTTACTCTGGACCCTGATCTCTCTTTTGAAGAACATATCAAGACTGTTTCAAGGACAGCTTTTTTCCATCTACGTAACATTGCAAAAATCAGAAACTTTCTGTCCAAAAATGACGCAGAAAAATTAATCCATGCTTTTGTTACTTCTAGGCTGGACTACCGCAATGCTCTACTTTCCGGCTACCCGGATAAAGCACTAAATAAACTTCAGTTAGTGCTAAATACGGCTGCTAGAATCCTGACTAGAACCAAAAAAAATTGATCATATTACTCCAGTGCTAGCCTCCCTACACTGGCTTCCTGTTAAGGCAAGGGCTGATTTCAAGGTTTTACTGCTAACCTACAAAGCATTACATGGGCTTGCTCCTACCTATCTTTCCGATTTGGTCCTGCCGTACATACCTACACGTACGCTACGGTCACAAGACGCAGGCCTCCTAATTGTCCCTAGAATTTCTAAGCAAACGGCTGGAGGTAGGGCTTTCTCCTATAGAGCTCCATTTTTATGGAATGGTCTGCCTACCAATGTGAGAGACGCAGACTCAGTCTCAACCTTTAAGTCTTTACTGAAGACTTATCTCTTCAGTAGGTCCTATGATTAAGTATAGTCTGGCCCAGGAGTGTGAAGGTGAACGGAAAGGCTGGAGCAACGAACCGCCCTTGCTGTCTCTGCCTTGCCGGTTCCCCTCTTTCCACTGGGATTCTCTGCCTCTAACCTTTTTACAGGGGCTGAGTCACTGGCTTACTGGTGTTCTTCCATGCCGTCCATGGGAGGGGTGCGTCACTTGAGTGGGTTGAGTCACTGACGTGGTCTTCCTGTCTGGGTTGGCGCCCCCCCTTGGGTTGTGCCATGGCGGAGATCGTTGTGGGCTATACTCGGCCTTGTCTTAGGACGGTAAGTTGGTGGTTGGAGACATCCCTCTAGTGGTGTGGGGGCTGTGCTTTGGCAAAGTGGGTGGGGTTATATCCTGCCTGTTTGGCCCTGTCCGGGGGTATCATCGGATGGGGCCACAGTGTCTTCTGATCCCTCCTGTCTCAGCCTCCAGTATTTATGCTGCAGTAGTTTATGTGTCGGGGGGCTAGGGTCAGTCTGTTACATCTGGAGTATTTCTCTTGTCTTATCCGGTGTCCTGTGTGAATTTAAATATGCTCTCTCTAATTCTCTCTTTCTCTCTTTCTGTCTTTCTCTCGGAGGACCTGAGCCCTAGGACCATGCCTCAGGACTACCTGGTATGATGACTCCTTGCTGTCCCCAGTCCACCTGGCCGTGCTGCTGCTCCAGTTTCAACTGTTCTGCCTGCGGCTATGGAACCCTGACCTGTTCACCGGACGTGCTTGTTGCACCCTCGACAACTACTATGATTATTATTATTTGACCATGCTGGTCATTTATGAACATTTTAACATTTTAACATCTTGACCATGTTCTGTTATAATATCCACCCTGCACAGCCAGAAGAGGACTGGCCACCCCTCATAGCCTGGTTCCTCTCTAGGTTTCTTCCTAGGTTTTTGGCCTTTCTAGGGAGTTTTTCCTAGGGAGTTTTTCCTAGCCACCGTGCTTCTTTCACATGCTTGGCTTGCTGTTTGGGGTTTTAGGCTGGGTTTCTGTACAGCACTTTGAGATATCAGCTGATGTACGAAGGGCTATATAAAAATACATTTGATTGATTGAACTATGTGTGCTGCCATCACTCAAAACGGTGTCCTCCATCACAATGCCACACTGGGTCCGTACAACACCGGCCATATGCTCACTTTTCTGGATGCAATTTACACAATGCTTGTCCCTGATCCAGATCAGGAGCCTGCTAGATTTGTGGTTTTATGGGACAATGTTAGTTTTCACTGGGCTGTTCTGGTCCAAAACTGGTTTGCCACCCATCCACAATTTGTAGTTTTGTACCTACCCCCATATTCACCTTTTCTAAATCCCATAGAGGAATTCTTCTCAGCCTGGCGCTGGAAAGTGTATGATCGCCAACCCTATGCCCGCATGCCGCTTCTCCAGGCAATGGAGGACGCTTGTGGGGACATAGAGGTTGCCTCTGTCCAAGGTTGGATACGCCATGTTAGGAGATACTTCCCTCGATGTTTGGCAAGAGAAACCGTATCTTGTGATGTGGACGAAGTATTGTGGCCAGACTCAGCCCGGAGAAGAGATGAAGCGTAGCTTAGCACTGGTGACTGCCCCTCCCTACCAATTCCTGGACTGCCCCCCTGGGACCCCACACACACAATTGTGTTCTTTACTGTATTCTAAAGAATATACTTTTGGTTTACATATGTTTATGATTTTGTTGTATGCTACATTATACAACAGTAATGTTTGGCCTAATAAATATTTTCTGTTTCTACATTGCATTGGTGTTTACAGCGTACTTATTACCCCTCTCAGCAGATTACTTTCACTGTAGAACATTGTATTGAAATGTAGATATAAGCCTATGAAAGACCAAAGAGCTTTAGATTTAGAACAACAGTGTATACATGGTATATCCAAAAATGTACTATTATGAAGGCAGTGTTTGCCATTTGATGCAAATGCTTCATTCTGACATGTGTTTATGGCATTTTGAATGCAGTGTTACATTTTGAAGGAGATGTGAGGCATTTTGCATTTTGTGTGTGCAGTTTTGGGAATTGTGTGTAGAGTTTTGAAAAAAGGAGACAGTTTTGAAAACGTGTGTAAGCAGTTGGAAAAAACTGTAATCTTGTCTGTCTATGGCAAGCAGAAAGTGTTCTTTGTTTAAAATCGATGAATGACTTTAGATTACCGGTTATAAATCGATCTCTGAATGTACTGAGATGAAACCTCTCTCTCCTGCTGCGTCACGATGTTAGGATTCCAGGCATATGCGTTGTTAGTGGCTGTGACTTATAGTCAAGTTCATTACTCATTTTGTACTTATTCCTTCTGTTATTTTTCTTTATAATAAAATAAAAATAATCTGCATTGTTGGGAGGGTTCCGTAAGCGTTTCACTGTTAGTCTACACTTGTTATTGTCATGGCTGTCGAAAGGAGCGGACCAAAGTGCAGCGTGGTTGTAGTTCCACATTTTATTTAATCCGTGAAACTTTGCAATACATAACTGAAATGACAAAACAACAAACCGCGATGCAGAGAGAAACAAACACTACTCAAAATATAGTAACCCACAAAACCCAGGAAGAAAAACCCCTACTTAAATATGATCTCCAATTAGAGACAACGAGGACCAGCTGCCTCCAATTGGAGATCAACCCAAAAAACAACAACATAGAAATAGAAAACTAGAACTAAACATAGATATAGAAAACAGAACAAAACACCCCCTGTCACGCCCTGACCTACTCTACCATAGAAAATAACCTCTTACTATGGTCAGGATGTGACAGTTATTTATGAAGCTTGTGAGAAATAAAATACTATTTTATCTGTAATGTTTTTAAACTGGACCCACGGATTATCTCTGCTCCCTAGTGTACCACTAATCCTGTGATGGGGTTGAATAGATCTAGGGATGCTGCACATATGCTAGGGATATTATATCCCCATCTCCAAAATGTTGGACTGTCTACCATTACCATGTTAAACATGTAATGTCAGCAGAAGTCCCATTTAGTTTTTTTTTAAATGGCAGCGATGAGTTCTGATTTGGAGGAAGGTGCTACTCTACCGTGAGATGTCCAGTCCCAAAAGAGCGTGTGAAATGAATGTATAAAATATTCATTTGTAATATTTGTAATATGTAAAGAAATATGTATTTTTATAATGGGGGACAGAGAGATACATCTATTATTCACCAGGCTATAGCTTTATGAGATTTATCATTGTTAAGTGAGCCCATGTGTGCGATGGTTGGTCCTTTTTGGTCCTCTGTAATGGTGTGTGTGTGTGTGTGTGTGTGTGTGTGTGTGTGTGTGTGTGTGTGTGTGTGTGTGTGTGTGTGTGTGTGTGTGTGTGTGTGTGTGTGGCACACCATCATAAGTTGGCCCTGTTACTGCAGCCCTATCTCTTGATGGATGAATAGTGCATGTGTGTGTACTGAACATAGGTTGAGACCCACGGCCACATTAGCTAGAGACTAGAGACGTTATCGTCAGTGCTATTTGACAAACCATCATGTGAATGTGTGCATGTGTGTGCGTGTGTGCATATATGTGTTTGCGTGTGTGTGGTTCAACATCTTAATCAATGAAGTGGGTCGCTATTAGCATTCACAGCATGTAGAGTAGAGGAGAGAGGGAGTGGTGTGTCTGCGTGTGTGTGTGTGTGTGTCTGTGCGTTATGCGGCGGGGGGTGAATGTCACCATGTGATGTTGTGAATGGAGAATGAAGCAGCCTGTGGTCCGTCTCTGGTCTCTGCAGCTTGTCAGCATCATCACCACCTATAATGAAGACACTCCACAGATCAATACAACCTCTTCATAGGTCAATACAACCTATTCACATGCAATACACTTTCTCTATGTACACATGCACAAGCATACACACATGCAATTCCCCCTTTTTCTTCTTCTTCTCTCGCTCTCTCTCTCTCTATCTTTCTTTCTATAATCTTCCCTTTCTCTCTCCCTCTCACTTACCTTTCTCTTCCTCTTTTTCTCTCTTTCTCTCTCTCTCTCCCGCCTTCTCTCTCCCTCTCTTTCAATTCAATAAATGCTTTATTGGCATGAATGGTTGGTTGCTACTGCTGCCAAAGCAATGTTCCGTGCATTTGGAAAGAATTCAGACCCCTTGGCTTTTCCCACATTTTGTTACGTTACAGCCTTATTCTAAAATGTATTAAATTGTTTTTTTTCCCTCATTAATCTACACACAATACCCCATAATGACAAAGCTAAAACAGTTTTTTTAATAATGTTTGCAAATGTTTTAAAAATAAAATACATTTACATAAGTATTCAGACCGTTTACTCAGTTCTTTATTGAAGCACTTTTGGCTGCGATGACAGCCTCGATTCTTCTTGGGTATGATGCTACAAGCTTGGCACACTTGTATTTGGGGAGTTTCTCCCATTCTTGTCTACAGACCCTGTCAAGCTCTGTCAGGTTGGATAGGGAGCATCGCTACACAGCTATTTTCAGGTCTTTCCAGAGATGTTCGGGTTGAAGTCCGGGCTCTGGCTGTGCCTCTCAAGGACATTCAGAGACTTGTCCCGAAGCCACTCCTGCATTGTCTTGGCTAAGTGGTTAGGGTCGTTGGACTGTTGGAAGGTGAACCTTCGCCCCAGTCTGGAGTACCGAGTGCTCTGGAAGAGGACCATCAAGGCCCATATTTTGGTAAGAAATGTCTCTCTCTTTCTGTCTCTCTGTCTCTCTCTCTCTCACTCTCTTCACTCTGATAGTTCTATCTTTACCACATAAACTGTGACTTCCTCCACCAGCAGTCGGCCTATAAGCAGTAGGCCTCTCTCTATACTAACAATATAATGATGTAGATCCAGCCCTTTGTTTCTCTATTGACACAGGGTTATGTGGAGAGGAAACATTCACCTTGGGTATTTAACCCATGCCATCTTCACTGATGGACCAATCCCTCTGAGAATGTCAGCTACAAATCAATTAGTCCGCAGATCAGTCCATTGATCAGCAGGGCCAATCAGGTTTATCAATCTATTAATCTACACCAATTGATGACCTTTTTATATAGTCACCATGACAAAGTGGTGTGTATTTTAGGTTGACAGACTCACTGCATTGAAATAGGCTACAAGTTAAATCAGTTTCTGTCTTTAGAATAAATCAAATCAAATCAAATGTATTTTTATATAGCCCTTCGTACATCAGCTGATATCTCAAAGTGCTGTACAGAAACCCAGCCTAAAACCCCAAACAGCAAGCAAAGCATGTGAAAGAAGCACGGTGGCTAGGAAAAACTCCCTAGGAAAAACTCACTAGAAAGGCCAAAAACCTAGGAAGAAACCTAGAGAGGAACCAGGCTATGAGGGGTGGCCAGTCCTCTTCTGGCTGTGCAGGGTGGATATTATAACAGAACATGGTCAAGATGTTAAAATGTTCATAAATGACCAGCATGGTCAAATAATAATAATCATAGTAGTTGTCGAGGGTGCAACAAGCACGTCCGGTGAACAGGTCAGGGTTCCATAGCCGCAGGCAGAACAGTTGAAACTGGAGCAGCAGCACGGCCAGGTGGACTGGGGACAGCAAGGAGTCATCATACCAGGTAGTCCTGAGGCATGGTCCTAGGGCTCAGGTCCTCCGAGAGAAAGACAGAAAGAGAGAAAGAGAGAATTAGAGAGAGCATATTTAAATTCACACAGGACACCGGATAAGACAAGAGAAATACTCCAGATGTAACAGACTGACCCTAGCCCCCCGACACATAAACTACTGCAGCATAAATACTGGAGGCTGAGACAGGAGGGATCAGAAGACACTGTGGCCCCATCCGATGATACCCCCGGACAGGGCCAAACAGGCAGGATATAACCCCACCCACTTTGCCAAAGCACAGCCCCCACACCACTAGAGGGATGTCTCCAACCACCAACTTACCGTCCTAAGACAAGGCCGAGTATAGCCCACAACGATCTCCGCCATGGCACAACCCAAGGGGGGGCGCCAACCCAGACAGGAAGACCACGTCAGTGACTCAACCCACTCAAGTGACGCACCCCTCCCATGGACGGCATGGAAGAACACCAGTAAGCCAGTGACTCAGCCCCTGTAAAAGGGTTAGAGGCAGAGAATCCCAGTGGAAAGAGGGGAACCGGCAAGGCAGAGACAGCAAGGGCGGTTCGTTGCTCCAGCCTTTCCGTTCACCTTCACACTCCTGGGCCAGACTATACTTAACCACTATGGGCAAGGCGGGACGAATTCGTCCCACCTACATAACAGCCACCTGAATTCAGTGGCGCGATTTTTGAATCGTTTGAAATACTATTACTTCAATTTCTCAAACATATGACTATTTTACAGCTATTTAAAGACAAGACTCTCCTTAATCTAACCACACTGTCCGATTTCAAAAAGGCTTTACAACGAAAGCAAAACATTAGATTATGTCAGGAGAGTGCCCAGCCAGAAATAATCAGACACCCATTTTTCAAGCTAGCATATAATGTCACAAAAACCCAAACCACAGCTAAATGCAGCACTAACCTTTTATGATCTTCATCAGATGACACACCTAGGACATGCATGTCTGTTCAATCAAGTTCATATTTATATCAAAAAACAGCTTTTTACATTAGCATGTGACGTTCAGAAAAACTTCCGGGGAATTTACTAACAGTTTGCTAAATTACTCACGATAAACTTTCACAAAAAGCATAACAATTATTTTAAGAATTATAGATACATTACTCCTCTATGCACTCGATATGTCCGATTTTAAAATAGCTTTTCGGATGAAGCACATTTTGCAATATTCTAAGTTCATAGCCCAGCCGTCACGGCTAGCTATTTAGACACCCGGCAAGATTAGCCTTCACCAAAATCCTATTTCCTATAAGAAAAATGTTCTTACCTTTCCTGTTCTTCGTCAGAATGCACTCCCAGGACTTCTACTTCAATAACAAATGTAGGTTTGGTCCCAAATAATCCATCGTTATATCCAAATATCCTCTGTTTTGTTCGTGCGTTCTAGACACTATACGAATGGTAAATAACGGTCGCACGCATGGCGTGACAAAAAATGTCTAAATATTCCATTACCGTACTTCGAAGCATGCCAACCGCTGTTTAAAACCAATTTTTATGCCATTTATCTCGTAGAAAAGCGATAATATTCCGACCGGGAATCTGCAATAAGCTAAACAGCCGAATGAAATTTCTCCACGGGGGCGAATCGTGCACGCGCCTCATTCAATGGTCCTCTGATCGGCCACTTGGATAAGGCGATAATCTGTTTCAGCCAGAGGCTGCCTCGTCATCGTTCAGGTTTTTCCCGGGTTCTGAGAGCCTATTGGAGCCCTGGGAATTGTCACGTTACAGCTAAGATCCTTACTCTTCAATAAACAGATGCAAGACGCACGACTCCTTGTCAGACAGGCCACTTCCTGCATGAAACCTTGTCAGGTTTTTGCCTGCCATAGGAGTTCTGTTATACTCACAGACACCATTCAAACAGTTTTAGAAACTTTAGGGTGTTTTCTATCCAAACCTGAACAATAATATGCATATTCTAGCTTCTGAGTTGGTGTAGGAGGCAGTTAAAAATGGGCACATATTTTTTCCAAAATTCTCAATACTGCCCCCTAGCCCAAACAGGTTAATCATAGGACCTACTGAAGAGATAAGTCTTCAGTAAAGACTTTTGCAATGTTACGTAGATGGAAAAAAGCTGTCCTTGAAACAGTCTTGATATGTTCTTTCAAAAGAGAGATCAGGGTCCAGAGTAACGCCGAGGTCCTTCACAGTTTTATTTGAGACGACTGTACAACCATCCAGATTAATTGTCAGATTCAACAGAAGATCTCTTTGTTTCTTGGGACCTAGAACAAGCCAACAAGCATCTCTGTTTTGTCCGAGTTTAAAAGTAGAAAGTTTGCAGCCATCCACTTCTTTATGTCTGAAACACAGGCTTCTAGCGAGGGCAATTTTGGGGCTTCACCATGTTTCATTGAAATGTACAGCTGTGTGTCGTCCGCATAGCAGTGAAATTTAACATTATGTTTTCGAATGACATCCCCAAGAGGTAAAATATATAGTGAAAACAATAGTGGTCCTAAAACGGAACCTTGAGGAACACCGAAATTTACAATTGATTTGTCAGAGGACAAACCATTCACAGAGACAAACTGATATCTTTCCGACAGATAAGATCTAAACCAGGCCAGAACTTGTCCATGTAGACCAATTTGGGTTTCCAATCTCTCTAAAAGAATGTGGTGATCGATGGTATCAAAAGCGGCACTAAGATCTAGGAGCACGAGGACAGATGCAGAGCCTCAGTCTGACGTCATTAAAAGGTCATTTACCACCTTCACAAGTGCAGTCTCAGTGCTATGATGGGGTCTAAAACCAGACTGAAGCATTTCGTATACATTGTTTGTCTTCAGGAAGGCAGTGAGTTGCTGTGCAACAGCTTTTTCAAATTTTTTTGAGAGGAATGGAAGATTCAATATAGGCCGAAAGTTTTTTATAATTTCTGGATCAAGATTCGGCTTTTTCAAGAGAGGCTTTATTACTGCCACTTTTAGTGAGCTTGGTACACATCCGGTGGATAGAGAGACGTTTATTATGTTCAACATAGGAGGGCCAAGCACAGGAAGCAGCTCTTTCAGTAGTTTAGTTGGAATAGGGTCCAGTATGCAGCTTGAGGGTTTGGAGGCCATGATTATTTTCATCATTGTGTCAAGAGATATAGTACTAAAACACTTTAGTATCTCCCTTGATCCTAGGTCCTGGCAGAGTTGTGTAGACTCAGGACAATGGAGCTTTGGAGGAATACCCAGATTTAAAGAGGAGTCTGTAATTTGCTTTCTAATGATCATGATCTTTTCCTCAAAGAAGTTCATGAATTTATTACTGCTGAAGTGAAAGCCATCCTCCATTTGCGAAGGCTGCTTTTTAGTTAGCTTTGCGACAGTATCAAAAAGAAATTTCAGATTGTTCTTATTTTCCTCAATTAAGTTGGAAAAATAGGATGATCGAGCAGCAGTGAGGGCTCTTCGATACTGCACGGTACTACATTTACATTTTTACATTACATTTACATTCGGTACTGTCTTTCCAAGCTAGTCGGAAGACTTCCAGTTTGGTGTGGCGCCATTTCCGTTCCAATTTTCTGGAATCTTGCTTCAGAGCTCGTGTATTTTCTGTATACCAGGGAGCTAGTTTCTTATGACAGATGTTTTTAATTTTTAGGGGTGCAACTGCATCTAGGGTATTGCGCAAGGTTAAATTGAGTTCCTCGGTTAGGTGGTTAACTGATTTTTGTCCTCTGACGTCCTTGGGTAGGCAGAGGCAGTCTGGAAGGGCATCAAGGAATCTTTGGGTTGTCTGAGAATTTATAGCACGACTTTTAATGCTCCTTGGTTGGGGTCTGAGCAGATTATTTGTTGCAATTGCAAACGTAATAAAATGGTGGTCCGATAGTCCAGGATTATGAGGAAAAACATTAAGATCCACAACATTTATTCCATGGGACAAAACTAGGTCCAGAGTATGACTGTGGCAGTGAGTAGGTCCAGAGACATGTTGGACAAAACCCACTGAGTCGATGATGGCTCCGAAAGCCTTTTGGAGTGGGTCTGTGGACTTTTCCATGTGAATGTTAAAGTCACCAAAAATTAGAATATTATCTGCTATGAATACAAGATCCGATAGGAATTCAGGGAACTCAGTGAGGAACACTGCATATGGCCCAGGAGGCCTGTAAACAGTAGCTATAAAAAGTGAGGCGAGTAGGCTGCATAGATTTCATGACTAGAAGCTCAAAAGACGAAAACGTCATTGTTTTTTTTTTTTGTAAATTGAAATTTGCTATCGTAAATGTTAGCAACACCTCCGCCTTTGCCGGATGCACGGGGGGTATGGTCACTAGTGTAACCAGGGGGTGAGGCCTCATTTAACACAGTAAATTCATCAGGCTTAAGCCATGTTTCAGTCAGGCCAATCACATCAAGATTATTATCAGTGATTAGTTCATTGACTATAACTGCCTTGGAAGTGAGGGATCTAACATTAAGTAACCCAATTTTGAGATGTGAGGTATCACAATCTCTTTCAATAATGGCAGGAATGGAGGAGGTCTTTATACTAGTGAGATTGCTAAAGCGAACACCGCCATTGCCCAACCTAGATCGAGGCACAGACACGGTCTCAATGGGGAAAGCTGAGCTGACTACGCTGACTGTGCTAGTGGCAGACTCCACTAAGCTGGCAGGCTGGCTAACAGCCTGCTGCCTGGCCTGCACCCTATTTCATTGTGGAGCTAGAGGAGTTAGAGCCCTGTCTATGTTCGTAGATAAGATGAGAGCACCCCTCCAGCTAGGATGGAGTCCGTCACTCCTCAACAGGCCAGGCTTGGTCCTGTTTGTGGGTGAGTCCCAGAAAGAGGGCCAATTATCTACAAATTCTATCTTTTGGGAGATGCAGAAAACAGTTTTCAACCAGCGATTGAGTTGTGAGACTCTGCTGTAGAGCTCATCACTCCCCCTAACTGGGAGGGGGCCAGAGACAATTAATCGATGCCGACACATCTTTCTAGCTGATTTACACGCTGAAGCTATGTTGCGCTTGGTGACCTCTGACTGTTTCATCCTAACATCGTTGGTGCCGACGTGGATAACAATATCTCTATACTCTCTACACTCGCCAGTTTTAGCTTTAGCCAGCACCGTCTTTAGATTAGCCTTAACGTCGGTAGCCCTGCCCCCTGGTAAACAGTGTATGATCGCTGGATGATTAGTTTTAAGTCTAATACTGCGGGTAATGGAGTCGCCAATGACTAGGGTTTTCAATTTGTCAGAGCTAATGGTGGGAGCCGTCGGCGTCTCAGACCCCACAACGGGAGGAGTAGAGACCAGAGAAGTCTCGGCCTCCGACTCCGACTCGCTTAATGGGGAGAACCGGTTGAAAGTTTCTGTCGGCTGAATAAGCGACACCGGTTGAGCATTCCTACAGCGTTTCCCTCCAGAAGCCATGAGAAAGATGTCCGGCTGCGGGGACCGTGCGAGGGGGTTTATACTAACGTTACTATCTGTACTTACTGGTGGCACAGACGCTGTTTCATCCTTTCCTACACTGAAATTACCCTTGCCTAACGATCGCGTCTGAAGCTGGGCTTGCAGCACAGCTATCCTTGCCGTAAGGCGATCGTTCTCCTGTATATTATAGGTACAACGACTGCAATTAGAAGGCATCATGTTAATGTTACTTAGCTTCGGCTGTTTGAAGTCCTGACGAACCATGTCCAGATAAAACCTCCGGGGTGAAAAAGTTGAATGAAAAAAGTTGAGTGAGGGAAAAAGTAAAAATATACGGTAATGAAAAAGTAAAAAACCGTCAGGTAGCAAAGTAAGATCGGCAACAAAACGCACAGCAGCGTAAACAAGTCTGCAAGTTGTGACCGGAAACAGGAAATGGAAACAGGAATATTTTGAAGATATTTTGAAGACTTTTCTGTGTTGATAATTATTTGTGTAGCCTTGGAAGGATAAAGAGAGAGAATGGTTGCATGTTCGAGAACAGCCATGCTCAGAGGAAATCAAATCAAATCAAACTTGATTTGTCACATGCAGCAAATACAACAGGTGTAGAACTTACCATGAAATGCTAACTTACAAGCTCTTTCTTGATCTGCAATGTTGGTTAATAAAATATTTACCAAAATATTAAAGTAAAAAATTATCCAAAAGTAACACGATAAAATAACAATAATTAGGCTATATACAGGGGGTAGATAATAAACAGCGAATAGCAGCAGTGTAAAAATGGGGGGGAGGGTCAATGTAAATAGTCCGGGAGGCCATTTGATTAATTGTTCAGCTTGGGGGTAGAAGCTGTTAAGGAGACTTTTAGTCCTAGACTTGGCGCTCCGGCACTGCTTGCCATGTGGTAGCAGAGAGAACAGTCTATGACTTGCGTGACTGGAGTCTTTGACTATTTTTTGGTCTTTCCTCTAACACCGCCTAGTATATAGGTCCTGGATGGCAGGAAGCTTGGCCCCAGTGCCATACGCACTATCCTCTATAGCGACTTATGGTCAAATGCTGAGCAGTTGCCATACCAGGCGGTGACGCAACCGCTCACGATGCTCTCGATGGTGCAGCTGTAGAACTTTTTGAGGATCTGGGGACCCATGCCAAATCTTTTCAGTCTCCTGAGGGGGAAAAGGTGTTGATGTGCCCTCTTCACCACTGCCTTGATGTGTTTGAACCATGATAGTTTGTTGGTGATGTGGACACCAAGGAACTTGAAACTCTCGAACCGCTCCAATACAGCCCCATCGTTGTTAATGGGGGCCTGTTCATTCCGCCTTTTCCTGTAGTCCACGATCAACTCCTTTGTCTTGGTCACATTGAGGGAGAGGTTGTTGTCCTGGCACCACACTGCCAGGTCTCTGACCTCCTCCCTATATGCTGTCTCATCGTTGTCGGTGATCAGGCCTACCACTGTTGTGTTGTCAGCAAACTTAATGATGGTGTTGGAGTCATGCTTGGCCACGCAGTCGTGAGTGAACAGGGAATACAGGAGGGGACTAATCGCACACTCCCGAGGGGCCCCCGTGCTGAGGATCAGTGTGGCACTATGGTGTTGAACGCTGAGCTGTAGTCAATGAACAGCATTTTCACAGGTGTTCCTTTTGTCCAGGTGGGAAAGGGCAGTGTGTAGTGTGATTGAGATTGCGTCATCTATGGATCTGTTGGGGCGGTATGCAAATTGGAGTGGGTCTAGGGTATCCGGGATGATGCTGTTGATGTGAGCCATGACCAGCCTTTCAAAGCACTTCATGGCTACTGACTCGAGTGCTACGTGGTAGTAATCATTTAGGCAGGTTACCTTCGCTTCTTTGGGCACATGGACTATGGTGGTTTGCTTGAAATATGTAGGTATTACACACTCGGTCAGAGAGATGTTGAAAATGTCAGTGAAAACAATTGCCAGTTCGTACGCGCATGCTTTGGTTACATGTCCTGGTAATCTGTCTGGCCCCGCGACTTTGTAAATATTAAAGGTCTTGCTCACATCGACTACCGAGAGCGTTATCACACAGTCATCCGGAACAGCTGGTGCTCTCATGCATGCTTCAGTGTTGCCTGCCTCGAAGAGAGCATAAATGGCATTTAGCTCATCTGGTAAGCTCGCGTCACTGGGCAGCTCACGGCTGGGTTTCCCTTTGTAGTCCGTAATACAACAAGTGTAGACTTTATCTTGAAATGCTTACTTAACCAACAATGCAGTTCATGAAGAGTTAAGAAAATAAAGTAAAGTAAAAAGACTTTAGTCTCCATCTCAGTCTGTCTGGACACAGTGTCAAATTAAAAGACTTTCAGCGACAACAGTAACACACACACACACACTCTAGGACGAGGGATACACATGGGATGAGGTGAGCTTGGCTGGGATTATACTGTAGGGTCAACTCGAAAAGTTGATGTCGCTCAATAATCAGTTCAATCTGATAATCTGAGCTATGGGTTGTTCCCCCAGTGTCTTGGTTTTATGAAGTATCACAGCACTAATTTAGACTGGCTGTAATTCTTTGTCCTAGAAGGAGCAGAAGCAGAATACTGGAAGGAGAAACAATTACTAGGCTGCATGGTGATGAATTTGACTCCACAATGCTGTGTTGTTCCATGCCATATGGGGCAATATTATACTATACCTTAATGTAACATTTAGTACCATAGTATACCCTTCAGAGCATTATATTTTACAGCACCACATACACAGTGATAACTCATAACCTCACACTGTATTCCCCTCTAGTGTGAGTGTATAGCCTATGTAAAGATCTGTAGTGTGTCATTGTGACATGGCTTGGCTCCCCCTCAGTCAGCTCGTAGTGTGTGTGCGTGTGTGTGTGTGTGTGTGTGTGTGTGTGTGTGTGTGTGTGTGTGTGTGTGTGTGTCTGTGTATGTGTATTCTGAATGACCTGCAGGAGGATGTTTATACACTCTGAGGAAACACAGACACCCCTCAGACCCTGAGGTCAGCACTGAAACGGTAGCAGAGAGAGAGAGAGAGAGAGCGAGAGAGAGAGCGAGAGAGAGAGAGAGGCAGAGCAAGAGAGACCAAATCAGACCCAGTGACCAAGATAGCGTAGCTATCCTTCACAAGTGTCTTGCTGAAAATCAATGTTGGATGTCTGACAATTTTCTCTTGCTCAATGACAAGAAATCAGAGGTTGTTTTATTTTACCCCCCACCTTGCCAGAACCTGGATTGAAAATAACCTTAATCATTTCTTCACAAATGTAAAGCCTACAGCCTGAAACCTTGGGGTCTTCTTTGACCATGACCTAAACCTTGAGCTGCATGTAAAGAAGATTGTCCAGTCCTGATTTTATAATATATAGCTAAATATAGCTAAAGTCAAAGATTTTATTTCAGTCACTGATCTGGAGAAAGTTATGCATGCTTTTATTTCCTCATGCACAGATTACTGTAGCTCTTTGTCTACTGTACATGTCTCAGTTATAAATCACTCCATCGTATACAGTTAGTTCAAAATGCTGCAGCTCTGCTATGTAACAGGCACCAGGAAATGTAACCATGTCACACCCATTTTAACTTCTCTACACTGGCTACCAGTTACATTTCGAATAGATAACAAAAAATTGTATTAATCACGTTTAAGGCTTGTTTTAGGCCCTTCCTATAGCTCATATATTTTATCTTCCTACAAGCCTGGACACATCCTGAGATCCTCTGGCAGGGCACTGTTGATTATTCCAAAGTATAGGTTGAAAACGAAAGGAGACTGGGCATTTACCATTAGGGCCCCTAGACATTGAAATTATCTACCAGAGGAGATCAGGCTTGCAGATTCAGTGGCTTTTAAAAAAATCCCTGCTGAAGACACACTTTTATAAAGATGCTTTAAATGTATGAATTTAATTAGCTATATTTTTTCATTCTCCTTCTTCCTGTTTTTGTTTCTTTTATTTTATGATGTGAAGCACTATTTTACTCATATTGAAAAGAGGTATACAAAGAAAGTTATTATTATTATTATTATCCAGAGTGACTTACAGTTAGTGCATTCATCTTAAGATAGCTGGGTGAGACAACAACATTTCAGAGTCATAGTAAGTACATTTTTACTCAATAAAGTAGTTATCAGCAAAGTCAGTGCTTGTAGGAATAGACAAATGCGAGTGTTGATGTTTTTTGTTTTTGTCAAGATACTCGTCGAAGATGTAGATTTTAAGATGTTTTGGGAAGATTGGCAGGGACTCAGCTTTCCTAAAGTTAGGGGGAAGCTTGTTCCACCATTTGGGTGGCAGGGCAGAGAAGAGCATTGACTAGCATGAGTGGTAGCCAGAGCTTCGTAGGGGTGGGAGGCCAAGGGACCAGAGGTGGCAGTATAGAGTACTTGGGTTGGGGTGTATGGTAGGGCATATCCTAAAGGTAGGTTCCGCTTGCAGCTCCATAGGCAAGCACCAGGGTATTGAAGTGGATGCTAGCTTCCACTGGGAGCCAGTGGAGAGTGAGGAAGATCTGGGTGACATGGGAGAACTTGGGAAGGTTGAACACCAGGCATGCTGCGACGTTCTGGATGAGTTAAAGAGGTTTGATGGCACAAGCGGGGAGCCCAGCCAGCAGAGAGTTGCAGTAGTCCAGACGGGAGATGACAAGTACCTGGATTAGGACCTGCGCCACTTCCTGTGTATGGAAATGTCGTACTCTGGTATAGAATGGATCAGATCATCTCATATCAGCACAAATCCAGCCTTCCTTCTTTAAGTCATGATACTCTTCAATCCTATCTGTCATCATGTGATCAATTACCAACACAGAAGACAATTACTGCACGCCCCAATTAAACTCTTCTACTCTACACACTCACTCGCTTTATATTATTCCTGAATGATGAATGATCCCCTGGGTCGACCAGGATGTGTGTGTCAGAGGAGCCTGGTGGGAGGAGCTTTAGGAGGACAGGCTCAGTGTAATGTCTGGAGTGGAATCAATGGAACGGTATCAAACACATCAAACATATGGAAACCAATTTCTTTACGCCGTTCCTCATATTCAGTTCAGGAACACAACAGCGCCTCTTCCCCCCTCAGGCTGAAAAGATTTGGCATGGGCCCCCAGATCCTCAGAAAGTTATATAGCTGCACCACTGAGAGCATCTTGACTGGTTGCATCACCGCTTGGTATGGCAACTGCTAGGCACCCAACCGCAAGGTGCTACAGAGGGTGGTGAGTATGGCCCAGTACATCACTGGTGTCAAACTCCCTGCCATCCAGGACCTCTATACCAGGCGGTGTCAGAGGACTGGCCCAAAAACATTGTCAAAGACTCCAGCCACCCAAACCATAGACTGTTCTCTTTGCTCCTGCTCGGCAAACAAACCAGGAGCCAACAGGACCCTGAACAGCTTCTACTCTCAAGCCATAAGACTGCTAAACAAGACTACTAAATTGCTAATTAAATGGCTACCTGGACTACCTGCATTGACACTTTTTTGACTAACTCTCTTGCACTGACTTTATGAACGCATACTGGACTCGACCGACACACTCACACATACTTACACTGACACCCCAAAATACACATACACACTCGGTATTGGTACTCCCTGTATATATATCCATGTTATTTTTTACTCGTTATTGTTATTCGTTATTCACTGTGTATTTATTCCTCGTGCCACTATTTCTATTTACATTTTAAAATGTTGAATCTTTATCTTTAACTCTGCATGGTTGGAAAAGGACCTTAAGTAAGTATTTCACTGTTAGCCAAAAAGGTGATTTGATTTGACACTCTCTCTGTTATCTTGGCAGCTATTGTAGGTTGTATTTTAATGAAGCTTTGCTATAATTGCTGGAGTGATGCACCATAAAGGTGTAAGTCCAGTTTAAATTATAAATGACCCTGGTCTGCTTCCTTAGAGAGAGAGAGAGAGAGAGAGAGAGAGAGAGAGAGAGAGAGAGAGAGAGAGAGAGAGAGAGAGAGAGAGAGAGAGAGAGAGAGAGAGAGAGAGAGAGAGAGAGAGAGAGAGAGAGAATAAATGATTACAAATATCGAGGTACAGGCCTTCTTGCGTTATGCACATCATTCCTCCATTGAACAGAATAGACAACAAAAGGTATTACATTAGTAACACTCCCATGACCATTCTGAATTCATCTGAGAGAGATAGAGAGAGAATCTGTTTCTAGCCTATCTTTTCAGCCATCCTGGTTCCATGTTGAGGAGCTGAGTGTACAGTATGTCTGACAGACTGACAGTCCTGGCTCACTGTAACACTCATAAAGCACACACAGAGGACTCATCTCCAATTAAAGCTCACTTTGTGTAGGGGAGATGATGGCTGTGCAGGGGAGATAATGGCTACAGTGGGAGGAATGGCTCTCGTTTCTTGTGTCTGTTTCCTTTAAATGTTTTGTGTATGCAAGCATGATTGTTTGTGTGCGTGTGTGTGCATGCCTGCGTGTGAGTGTTGAGTCTCTGTGTGACCGTAGTCTGTGGTTGATGAGGTGGATGGGGAACGGTTTACTGCAAATAGAACCATTAAATTAAGGAGAAAACAATAGCGGTCGTTAAGGCAGCAGCTCCAGTAAGGCACATTAAGCTGCTGATCAATGGCTCACTGATCCTTTACAGCACAGTTACAGACTGTTACACACCTCTCTGCTTTGGCCCGTGTCTGCTGAGCCATTTGGCACAAAATGGACGCTGTGGTTCTAGGTGCTAGGCATTGGTAGTGGAGTTGAAGCCTTATGGATCACTATTGTTGGTGCCACAAACTCACTATTTCTTCCACACATTCTGCTAACACACCTGCTGTAACGTTACAAATGAATAAAAAAATCTAAAACTAAAATGTATTGAGTCAATAACTATTCAACCCCTTTGTAATGGCAAGGCTACCTCATCTCTGTACCCCACACATAGAATTATCTGTAAGGTCCCGCAGTCGAGAAGTGAATTTCAAACACAGATTCCACCACAAAGGCCAGGGTTTTGGGTTTAAAAAAAAGCAGCCATTGGATATCCCTTTGAGCATGGTGAAGTTAATTACACATTACACCCAGTCACTACAAAGACACATGCGTCCTTCCCAACTGTTACCGGAGAGGAAGGAAACCACTCAGGGATTTTCTCATGAGGCCAATGCTGACTTTAAAACAGAGTTTAATGGCTGTGATAGGATGTATCAACAGCATTGTAGTTACTCCACAACACTAACCTAATTGACAGAGTTAAAAAGAAGGAAGCTTGTACAACAACAAAAAAATCAAAAATATGCATCCTGTTTGCAACAAGGCACTAAAGTAATACTGCAGAATATGTGGCAAAGCAATTAACTTCTTGTCCTGAATACAAAGTGTTATGTTTGGGACAAATCCCATACAAGTGGAGTACCACTCTCCATATTTTCAGGTGGCTGCATCATGTTATTGGTCTGCTTGTAATCGTTAAGGACTGGGGAGTTTTTTTACAAAAAGAAAATTTACGGAATGGAGCTAAGCACAGACAAAATCCTAGAGGAAAACCTGGTTCAGTCTTCTTTCCACCAGACACTGGGAGATTAATTCACAAGGCCAAATCTATACTGGAAATGCTTACCAAGAAGACAGTGAATGTCCGTGAGTGGCTGAGTTGCAGTTTAGACTTAAATCTACTTGAAAATCTATGGCACAACCTGAAAATGGTTGTCATGCAATGATCAACAACCAATTTGACAGAGCTTGAAGAATTTTGAAACGAATAATGTGCAAATGTTGCACAATCCAGGAAAGCTTAGAGATTTACACAGAAAGACTCACAGCCTTAATCTCTGCCAAAGGGGCTTCTACATAGTATTGACTCAGGGGTGTCAATATTTATCTAAATTAGATATTTCTATATTTAATTTTCAATAATTTTCAATAATAAACCATGTTTTCACTCTGTCATTATGGGCAGTTGTGTAGATGAAACAATACATCTATTTAATTCAATTTTAAATTCAGGCGGTAACACAACAAACTATGAAATAAGTCAAGGGGTGTGAATACTTTTTGAAGGCACTGTATATGTACACACTATGCTATGTATGGTACGCAAATAGCTGCATACACACGAGAAGCAGGAAAGTGAATTTAGCCACACCACATTCAAGGTAAATGTAAGTATAGCGTAAACAGAAAAGTTGTAAATCTGATGTTGAAGTGACTACACATACTACACTTTACTAATGACATCACACCAAGGTCCAAACTTGTAATGACATTGTTTGGTCCAAACTTTTACTGCAGTTTCATGTTAGAAGTATAATATTTTGCTGATGTTAATATTTATGATAGCCTACAGGTAGCATCATCCAGGCAACTAATAATATAGCACACAACCTCCCAGGAACCCACAGGAATCGGAGAGATCAGAGACAACTACTTGTCGACACTCAGAGTTCCTCCATCATTATCTCTGTGGCCTCAATGTGAACCCACATTCAACAGAAACCATGCTCCTTGCTTGTGAAGATGAAAATACTGAATTTGATACGCTCTCTGTCTGCTCCCAGCCCCTGCCAATACCAAAGCACAGCAGCACTGGCGACCGGAGTTTGACTCCTGCATTTGTCGAATTGCGAAAATAACTGATTTGAGAAAAGAGTGAAATAGCACTGGGGAAAGAAGCGAGACGGCGGGGTTATCCGAGTCCATGCTGCAATGTCTAATGAGGCTCCAAACACATGCACACATCTTTTTATAAAGTGCATTTTCAGGACTTTTTGGGGAGTAAAAAGGTATTCTAATTCAAACTCCTATGTTCCCTAACCCTAACCCTAACTGTAGCCCTAACCGTAACCCTAACTCTTGACCCAACCCTAACCTTACCTTAACCTTAACCCTAACCTCAATCCCAAACCCTAAACCTAACCCTAACTCTTAATCCTAAACCTAACCCTAACATTAACGTTAATCCTAACCTTAACCCTGAAATAGCATTTTAACACATTCAGGACATTAAATAAAATTTAAAAAATCATGTTTTCCTACCTTGTCATGACATTCTGGTGTTTTGTATCGTCCTGATAATGTAGGAAAACATGTACATGTACTCACACACAAACACACAGTCATGCACCCCCCCCCTCGATTCTGAAGGGATCATTAAAAACTCCACTGTAAGATAACGGTTGCCATGACAGTGTGTCTTTGATCGACAACGAGACCGTAGCCCCCCTCATGCTCTGCCCAACCAACTTCACTAACCCAATTGAACAATTACGACTGAGTTTCATGCTTTCATGTAGGAATGTGGACACACTGAACCAGACGTTCACCCCTTCCCATAGTCATATCTCTTATAACTGACAGTGGAGTTAAGGGCTCTGTGTTTGACTGGATGCACAGCACAGAACTAGAATGAGATTCTGTTTCTATGGGTAACTGTCTGTCCCAGGTCTGTCAAGGGTGTGATATAATGAGGGTTACTGGGAGGCCAGTGTAAAATCAGCCGAAAACATCGAACTATATTCCTGCAGATCTCAGGAAGACTGTAATATAAAATGGGCTGCAAGTGTCCAAATCAAGCACTTTCAAAAACATCACCCACTAAGCCACTTGTGCGTTGTCTTGGCTATGTGCTTAGGGTAGTTGCTCTTCTGGAAGGTGAACCTTCACCCCAGTCTGAGGTCCTGAGCGCTCTGGAGCAGGTTTTCACCAAGGATCGCTCTGTACTTTGCTCTGTTCATCTTTCTCTCGATCCTGACTAGTCTCCCAGTCCCTGCCGCTGAAAAACACCCCACAGCATAATGCTGCCATGCTTCACCGTAGGGATGGTGCCAGGTTTTCTCAGGATGTAACGCTTGGCATTCAGGCCAAAGAGTTCAATCTTGATTTCTTCAGACCAGAGAATCTTGTTTCTCATGGTCTGAGAGTCTTTAGGTGCCTTTGGGCAAACTCATAGCGGGCTGTCATGTGCCTTTTAATGAGGAGTGGCTTCCATCTGACCACTGTACCATAAAGGCCTAATTGGTGGAGTGCTGCAGAGATGGTTGTCCTTCTTGGAGGTTCTCCCATCTCACCTGAGGAACTCTAGAGCTCTGTCAGAGTGACCATTGGGTTCTTGGTCACCTCCCTGTCCAAGGCCCTTCTCCCCCAATTGCTCAGTTTGGCCGAGCGGCCAGCTGTAGGAAGAGTCTTGGTGGTTCCAAACTTCTATTTAATAATGATGGATGCCACTGGGTTCTTGGCGACCTTCATTGCTGCAGAAATGTTTTAGTACCCTTCCCCAGATCTGTGCCTCGACACAATCCTGTCTCGGAGCTCTGTGGACAATTCCTTCGAGCTCAGCTTAGTGGAGTCTGCCACTAGCACAGTCAGTTTAGTCAGCTCAGCTATCCCCATTAAGACCGTGTCTGTGCCTCGATCTAGGTTGGGCAAAATTAAACATGGCAGTGTTTGCTTCAGCAATCTCACTGGAATAAAGACCTCCTCCATTCATGTCATTATTGAAAGAGATTGTGATATCTCACATCTCAAAACAGGGCTACTTAATATTAGATCCCTCATTTCAAGGCAGTTATAGTCAATGAATGAATCACTGATCAAAATCTTGATGTGATTGTCCTGACTGAAACATGGCTTAAGCCTGATGAATTTACTGTGTTAAATGAGGCCTCTCTTCCTGGTTACTCTAGTGACCATATCCCCCGCACATCCCGCAAATGCAGAGGTGTTGCTAACATTTACGATAGCAAATTTCAATTTACCCCCCACAAAAATGACAGCGTTTTCATAATTTGAGCTTCTAGTCATGAAATCTATGCAGCCTACTCAATCAGTTTTTATAGCTAGTGTTTACAGACCTCCTGGGCCGTATACAGCGTTCCTCACAGAGTTCCCTGAATTCCTTTCGAACCTTGTATCATGGCAGATAATATTCAAATTTTTGGTGACTTTAATATTCACATGGAAAAGTCCACAGACCCACTCCAAAAGGCTTTCATAGCCATCATCGACACAATGGGTTTTGTCCAACATATCTCCAGACCTACTCACTGCCACAGTCATACTCTGGACCTAGTTTTGTACCGTGGAATAAATATTTTTCCTCATAATCCTGGACTATCGGACCACCATTTTATTACGTTTGCAATCGCAACAAATAATCTGCTCAGACCCCAACCAAGGATCATCAAAAGCTGTGCTATAAATTCTTGGACAACCCAAAGATTCCTAGATGCCCTTCCAGACTCCCTTCACCTAACCAAGGGCGTCAGAGTACAAAAATCTGTTAATAACCTGTTGGGGCTAGGGGGCAGTATTGAGAATTTTGAAAAAAAGATGTGCCCATTTTTAACTGCCTCCTACACCAACTCAGAAGCTAGGATATGCATATTATTAGTAGATTTGGATAGAAAACACTCTGAACTTTCTAAAACTGTTTGAATGGTGTTTGTAAGTATAACAGAACTCATATGGCAGTCAAAACCCTGAGACAAATTCTTACAGGAAGTGGATATCTGATGTGTTGAATTACTTTTAAGCCTATGCCATTGAAACACACAGGGACTTATTAATCATTGAGCACTTCCTACGCCATCCACTAGATGTCACCAGTCTTTACAAAGTGGTTTGAGTCTTCTACTGTGAAAACTGACCGAACAAGAGACTTGGAAAGTTGGTCATAAGCGGATGGCCTATACTACTCTGGCGCACGAGTGCATGTTTGGGTACTCTCGTTCCAATATGTTTTAAAAGAGAATGCAATCGTCTGCCTTGAATATTATTGAAGTTCTGATTGAAAAGGGCCCTAATGATTTATGCTATACAACGTTTGACATGTTTGAACGAACGTAAATATATATTTTTCCCTCTTTGGTGAAGACAAGTCCGGCGGGCGTCGTTCATGTTTTTGAGTAGCCTACAGGACGCGCTAACAACACGGAGCTTTTTGGACATAAATTATGAGCTTTTTCGAACAAAACTACATTTGTTATGGACCTGGGATTTCTGGAAGTGCCTTCTGTTGAAGATAATCAAAGGTAAGGGAATATTTACATAGTATTTTTGATTTTAGATCTCTCCAACATGGCGCCTAGTCTGTATCGCCAAGCCTATGTTTCTGAGCACAGGACCTCGTTTATTGCAAAGTGTGATTTCCCAGTAAAGTTATTTTTAAATCTGGCAATGCGGTTGCGTTCACGAGATGTTAATCTATAATTCTTTGAATGACAATATAATATTTTACCAATGGTTTCGAATAGTAAATATTGAATTTGTTGTGCTGATTGACTGGCGGTATTGGAGGGAAAATATTTTCTCAACATCAACGCCATTGTAAAATGCTGTTTTTGGATATAAATATGAACTTGATAGAACAAAAAATGCATGTATTGTATAACATAATGTCCTAGTAGTGTCATCTGATGAAGATTGTCAAAGTTAGTGCATAATTTTAGCTGGTTTTCTGCTTTTGGTGACGTCTGTCTTTGCATTGACAAAACATTACACACAGCTATTTTCAATGTACTGTCCTAACATAATCTAACTTTATGCTTTCGCCGTAAAGCCTTTTTGAAATCGGACAACGTGGTTAGATTAAGGAGATGTATATCTTTCAAAGGGTGTAAGATTTGTATGTTTGAGAAATTTGAATTATGACATTTAATTGTTTTCAAGTTTGGCGCTCTTGATATTTCACCTGCTGTTGATAGGGTGTACCAGGGGTGGGACGCTTGAAGTTAACCACCTAACTGACGAACTAAATTTAACCTTGCGTAATACCCTAGATGCAGTCGCACCCCTAAAAACAAAAAACATTTATCATGAGAAACTAGCTCCCTGGTATACAGAATATACCCGAGCCCTGAAGCAAGCTTCCAGAAAATTGGAACGGAAATGGCGCTACACCAAACTGGAAGTCTTCCACCTAGGAAAAACAGTATGGTGCAGTATCGAAGAGCCTTCAGTGCTGCTCGATCATCCTATTTTTCCAACTTAATTGAGGAGAATAAGAACAATCCAACATTTATTTTTGATACTGTCTCAAAGCTAACTAAAAAGCAGCATTCCCCAAGAGAGTATGGCTTTCTCTTCAGCGGTGATAAATTCATGAACTTCTTTGACGAAAAGATTATGATCATTAAAAAGCAAATTACTCCTCTTTAAATCTGCGTATTTCTCCAAATCTCAGTTGTCCTGAGTCTGCACAACACTGCCAGGACCTAGGATCAAAGAAGACACTCAATTGTTTTAACTCTTGACTCATTGATGAAAATAGTAATGGCCTCTAAACCTTCAAGCTGACCTATTCCAACTAAACTACTGAAAGAGTTTCTTCCTGTGCTTGGTCCTCCTATGTTGAACATAATGAATGGCTCCATATCCACCGGATGTGTGCCAAACTCGCTAAAAGTGGCAGTAATAAAGCCTCTCTTGAAAAATAATCTCCCATTCCTCTCAGAAATGTTAGAAAAGCAACTCACTGCCTTCCTGAAGATAAACAACGAAACGCTTCAGTCTGGTTTTAGACCCCATCATAGCACTGAGACTGCATTCGTGAAGGTGGTGAATTACCTTTTCATGGCGTCAGACCGAGGCTCTAGATCTGTCCTCATGCTCCTAGATCTTAGTGCTGCTTTTGATACCATCGATCACCACATTCTTTTGGAGAGATTGGAAACCCAAATTGGTCTACACGGACAAGTTCTGGCCTGGTTTAGATCTTATCTGTGGAAAAGATATGAGTTTGTCTCTGTGGATTGTTTGTCCTCTGACAAATGAACTGTACAGTGTTCCTCATGGTTCCGTTTTAGGACCACTATTGTTTTCACTATATATTTTACCTCTTGGTGATGTCATTCGGTAACGTAATGTTAACTTTCACTGCTATGCGGAAGATACACAGCTGTACATTTCGACGTAACATGGTGAAGCCCCAAAATTGCCCTCCCTGGATGCCTGTGTTTCAGACATAAGGAAGTGGATGGCGGCAAATGTTTTACTTTTAAACTAGGACAAAACAGAGATGCTAGTTCTAGGTACCAAGAAATAAAGAGATCTTCTGTTGGATCTGACAATTAATCTTGATGGTTGTACTGTCGTCTCAAATAAAATTGTGAAGACCTTTAAGTCTTTATTGAAGACTCATCTCTTCAGTAGGTTCTATAATTGATTGTAGTCTGGCCCAGGGGTGTGAAGGTGAACTGAAAGGCACTTAACCTCTATGGGCTAGGTGGGACGCAAGCGTCCCACCCGTGGTGCACTCCATCAACAGCAGGTGCGTTTCAAGAGCGGCAAATTTGAATCCAAATAAATGTCAAAATTCAAATTTTTCAAACATACAACTATTTTACACCCTTTGAAAGATAAACATCTCCTTAATCTAACCACGTTTTCCGATTTCAAAAAGGTTTTACGGCGAAAGCATAAATTTAGAGTATGTTAGGACAGTACATTTACAAGAGTTGTGTGTAATGTTGTGCCAATTCAAAGACAGGCGTCACCAAAACCATAAAATCAGCTAAAATTATGCACTAACCTTTTACAATCTCCAACAGATGACACTCCTAGGACATTATGTTAGACAATGCATGCATTTTTAGTTCTATCAAGCTCATATTTATATCCAAAAACAGCGTTTTACTGTGGCGTTGATGTTCAGGAAATCGTTTCCCTCCAATAACCGGCATTCAAGTCAGCACCACAAATTAAATAATTAAAATTAGAAAACATTGGTAAAATATTATATTGTCATTTAAAGAATTATAGATTTACATCTCTTGAACGCAATCAACTTGCCAGATTTAAAAATAACCTTACTGGGAAATCACACTTTGCAATAATCTGAGCACTGCGCCCAGAAAAATACGCGTTGCGATACAGACTAGCCGCCATGTTGGGGAGATCTAAAATCGAAAATACTATGTAAATAATCCATTACCTTTAATTCTCTTCATCAGATGTCACTTCCAGGTATCACAGGTCCATAACGAATGTAGTTTTGTTAAAAAAAGCTCATCATTTATGTCCAAAAATCTCCGTCTTGTTAGCACATGATCTAAGCCTGCCGGACTTCACTTCATGAACGAGGGGAAAAAATATATTTACGTTCGTTCAAACATGTCAAACGTTGTATAGCATAAATCATTAGGGCCTTTTTAAACCAGAACATGAATAATATTCAAGGTGGACGAATGCATTCTCTTTTATAACGTATTGGAACGAGGGTACCCAACATGAACTCGCGCGCCAGGTGTCTAATGGGCCATCATCGTTCCATGGCTCTTGTTCGGTCAGATCTCCCTCCAGAAGACTCAAAACACTTTGTAAAGGCTGGTGACATCTAGTGGAAGCAATAGGAAGTGCCAAAATATTCCTCAGCCCCTGTGTTTTTCAATGGCATAGGTTTAAAGGTAATACAACACATCAGGTATCCACTTCCTGTCAGAAAATGTCTCAGGGTTTTGCCTGCCAAATGAGTTCTGTTATACTCACAGACACCATTCAAACAGTTTTAGAAACGTTAGGGTGTTTTCTATCCATATATAATAAGTATATGCATATTCTAGTTACTGGGTAGGATTAGTAACCAGATTAAATCGGGTACATTTTTTTATCCAGCCGTGGAAATACTGCCCCCTAGCCCTAACAGGTTAAGCAACAAATCTCCCTTGCTGTCTCTGCCTGGCCGGTTCCCCTCTCTCCACTGGGATTCTCTGCCTCTAACCCTATTACGGGAGCTGAGTCACTGGCTTACTGGTGCTCCTCCATGCCGACCCTATGAGGGGTGCATCACTTGAGTGGGTTGAGTCACTAACGTGATCTTCTTGTCTGGGTTGGCTCCCCCTCGGGTTCGTGCCGCGGGGGAGATCTTTCTGGGCTATACTTGGCCTTGTCTCAGGATAGTAAATTGGTGGTTGAAGATATATCTCTAGTGGTGTGGGGTTTGTGCTTTGGCAAAGTGGGTGGGGTTATATCCTGCCTGGTTGGCCCTGTCCGAGGGTACCGTCGGACGTTGCTACAGTGTCTCCCGACCCCTCCTGTCTCAGCCTCCAGTATTTATGCTGCAATAGTTTGTGTCGGGGGGCTAGGGTCAGTCTCTTATATCTGGAGTATTTCTCCTGTCTTATCTAGTGTCCTGTGTGAATTTAAGTATGCTCCCTCTAGTTCTCGCTCTCTTTCTCGCTCTCTTTATCTCTTCTCTCGGAGGACCTGAGCCCTAGGACCATGCCTCAGGACTACCTGGCCTGATGACTCCTTGCTGTCCCCAGTCCACCTGGTCGTGCTGCTGCTCCAGTTTCAACTGTTCTGCCTGCGGCTATGGAACCCTGACCTGTTCAGCGGATGTGCTACCTTGTCCCAGACCTGCTGTCCCGGACCTGACTCTGTCTCTACTGCACCTGCTTTTTCTAACTCTGAATGATCGGCTATGAAAAGCCAACTGACATTTACTCCTGAGGTGCTGACCTGTTGCACCCTCTACAACCACTGGGATTATTATTATTTGACACTGCTGGTAATCTGTGACCATTTGAACATCTTGGCCATGTAATGTTATAATCTCCACCCGGCACAGCCAGAAGAGGACTGGCTACACCTCAGAGCCTGGTTCCTCTCTAGATTTCTTCCTAGGTTCCTGCCTTTCTATGGAGTTTTCGTGTTTCTACAGTACATCTGCATTGCTTGCTGTTTGGGGTTTTAGTCTGGGTTTCTGTATAGCACTTTGTGACACCGGCTAATGTAAAAGGGCTTTAGAAATACATTTGATTGATTTTTGTCCAATTAGCTTAATTTACCACAGGTGGACTCCAATCAAGTTTGATGTAAATAAGGTATCTGTTTTTTTTAAATAAATGTGCAAACATTTTGAAAAACCTGTTTTCGCTTTGTCATTATGGGGTATTATGTGTAGATTGAAGAGGATTTTTATTTTATTTAATCCATTATAGAATAAGGCTGTAACGTAACAAAATGTGGAAATGCACTGTATTTGATCAAATATTGAATTTGGCCTTTACTACTATATCTGATATATCCGAAATGCATTGAGTAACACATTCAAAAATGGCAAAAAAAGACAGTAAAAAAATGATTCATCAGGATTAAGGTTTTGAAGTGTCTGTCCTATATATATGAGATATAAGAAAGCTTAGGAAAAAAGTAATGTGACACTTGTGGGGGTCGTAGAGCAAAACGGAGAATACCATCATGTTCGTGAGAGTCTCCACTTTCCATATAATAGAAGACATACCATTCAGACACTACAGACGTTTTCGTGAGAATACCGATTTTTCGGATGTTTCATGTTCTGACAAACATTGCTGTAGCTTGGCCACCTTCCACCGCAGATGCCGAAGGCCACACTAGTCGGATGCAGTGGATTGAGACACAGCCCATTAAATAAACAGATAACTCTAGCTTAAATTTATGGATTTTCATTGGGATTTTTTATCATGTTACTTACCTCAATGAACTCTTAACGATTATTGGGTCAAAAATCTACGTTCATCCAATTATGGCAAATTCCAAAGTGAAACTATGAGATCAGGGTGTGGAATCAACCTTTCACTATGTGGCACTGTTTTTCAAATTACATATTCAACCTTTCACTGTTCCCCTTGCAATAGTATGTCTAGCATGTGTGCATTATGGTGCCTAAAGGGTTAATGGTTCAGCGGTAGCTAACACACCCTAAACCACAGCTTTAATGACCTCATGTTATTGCTACAGTGTACTGTATTGCTTTCCTGTCACCTCAAACAAATTATTTTGTAGCAATTACAGACACAATAACTCAGTGTTTAAATGAAAACACGTGGCCTAACATGGAGCAGGAAAAACACAGAAAATTCAATTGAACTGCAGTCATCGAGCTATAACACGGATCTTCCGCTATACTTCTGCGATGCGTATTGAATCCAGCCAGCACAGACGCGCACATGCACACGCACACACACTTTCTCTCCCTCCGGCACATATAAACCCAGCCATGCGCTCCAGCCACGTTGGCTCACACATACAGTAGACATGAGTCATTCAGCCCCTGACTAGCCATTTATTACAGGGAGACAGGGACTGTCACACTACTTATAGACCCATATACAGACCGATATACCTCCTCAAGTCCTGGCCAGCCAAGCATCAGATTGGGAAAAATGTGATTATTTAATTGATTCCCATTCAATGATTACTGCTGTGGCCCCTGTGACTGAGGAGGAGGACCTATAAGTGAAATATAGGACTGTAAACTTCTGCCAACAGCACATAAAACTACCTTACAGCAACTCTTGAAATTTAACAGCAACGGCCAACAGCTTCCATTGCCCTTCCACATCTCACATGTACGTTTTCGTTTCTTCTTTTCATTCCTTGATAATTTCATAAAGCATCCATTACATGTCCCAAAGTGTTGAAACAGCAGATATAAGAGAGTTGTATGTTTTCCCCCTTCTTCCCCTAAATCATTAGTGATGTAGAGCTGCATTGGCTCTGAGCATGGTTGACTATGGGTCAAGAAGGGAACTGGGACCCCACAGTGTGCATGTCTCACCAGTACCCCCAGGGCGCTTGCATATAAAATACTGTTGCTCAGCTCACATCCTTGCACTATGAGTAGTATAGAGTGTGTGTGAGGGCATATAAGGTTGTGAGTGTGTGTATGAGAGATGTAACAGAATCAGTTTGTACGCTGTTCATGACATGCTGACCACACCGCTCACATTGTGTGCGCGAGCGCTGCAAAATAAATGTACACATACATGTTATTCAATCATTGCGCGCGTCAGCGAGCGTCTGCATGGCCAGGCGCTAAAATATAAATTTGTTATATTTGTGACGGTCAACGCGATGCAAGTCCGGCCTCTCCCATCTCCTCATTGGCTTTTAGGAGCATATACCCACGTCCCATCTCCTCGGTTTTTAGGAGCATATACCCACATGGGTGATTGAAAGATGAACTGAGGTCCGCACTCCAGTCAGTTGTAGTAATGCACTGTAAAGTTGGTTGCCAACCTTCATATAAAAGAATAAAAAGTAGCCTGAAGGAAGGAGGGGAGATGATGAGAACCTAATTTGGTTTATCGTTTTATCTGTGGATGAATTGTCGGAGAAGTGGACCTTGTGCATTTCAGGTAAAATAACAACCCAATGTTTATATCCCAGGACAAATTAGCTAGCAACAGCAAGCTAGCTAGCTAAATTGCCATAAATGTTTAATGCTTTTTGACCTCTACCCAAATTAATATAATTGGTTCAGAGTTTGTTTTGATATTTCAACCTGTGTGTCCTGATCACTTCTGGTGTGGGTGAACAAACTCAACATGGAAGCATGCGCAAATCCGGTTTGGTCAGCATGTTATGTTATGTTCAGCGTGTATGTGTGTCTGTATGGATCTTATACAGAGAGAACAGGGTGGTATCTTACAGATGAGTCACCACACTTTCCACTGTAAAAGACATGAAGAATGCCACCTTGTCTGTCTGTTCGTTGGTCTGTCTGTTTGTCTGTTCGTACAGGACTCTCATGCGGCTATCATGTGGCTGCCCTGGCTTGTGTGAGAACAGTTTTCTACCGTCAATACACTGATAGCTTTTCAAAACATTCATAAAAAATATCTGATTAGTGGGAAACCCCCACCTATCTTTTTTTTGCGCCCACCCTCACATCTCTGTTTGTTTTATTTTGTGTCACGTAATCAACGGTAAGATTGGACTATGACGTTCAGAAATAGCATGGACAGGATTTAGATGTTCCTCTAACCTAGCAACTAGGCAGCGATTGGCTAAGAGAGAGTTGGTTCAGAGCGTGTGATTGGAGGGCTGGGCTGGTGTGATACCGGGAGCTGTCAGAATGGGCAGATAGAGACAGAGATGAGAGACATGTACGTGAAGGGGGCTAGATAAGTGGAAAACGTTGGCCACAAGGGTGGAGTGTGTGTGTCTGTGTATGGGCATGCGAGTCACCGAATTGGTGTGTGTCTGTGTTTGCAGTGGTTGTGTGTATGTGCACATGTGTGTTGGTACATGAATGTGTGAGGTGATGAGAAGGTGCAGGTGTCTCAAAAGTCTTGAAGGGCAGAGCAGGGTAGGTCAGTAAGTAATGTGACAAAGTTTATGTGTCAACTTCCGAACAAAGGGTCAGGTTATGTGAGCTGAGAGTGATATTTCAGTCCAACTGTCAGAGAATTTAAAACATAAGCCAATGCCTTCCTTTGTTTCTGTCTGTCCATCTGTTTCTGTCACGCCCTGATCTATTTCACCTGTCCTTGTGATTGTCTCCACCCCTTCCAGGTGTTGCTTATTTTCTCTGGTGTATTTATCCCTGTGTTTCCTGTCTCTCTGTGCCAGTTTGTCTTGTACTCTATGGTCAAGTCAACCACCATGGTTTTCCCCGTGCTACTGCTTTTTCTATTTTCTTTTGCTAGTCCTCCTGGTTTTGACCCTTGCCTGTTTCTGGACTCTGTGCCCGTCTGCCTGGCCATTCTGCCTGCCTTGACCTTGAGCCTGCCTGCCACTCTGTACCTCCTAGACTCTGAACTGGTTTTGACCTTTTGCCTGTCCACGACCATTTTCTTGCCTACCCCTTTTGGATTATAATAAATATCTAAGACTCAAACGATCTGCCTCCCGTGTCTGCATCTGGGTCTCGCCTTGTGCCCTTATAGTTCATCCTCTGTGGTCCCAAGCTTCAATCCATCTAATACTGTTTGTCTGCTCCCAATCATTACTAGTTTTATATTAAACATTCTTACTCAAAGTTACTGACTGACCAATCAGTTCTACTTCTCTGTTACTAGAACAACTGGTCTTAAATCCGTCATGAAAACAACTCTCTTTCTCGCTTTCTTTCTCTCTCTCTCTCTCTCTCTCTCTCTCCTCTCTCTCACATTAGACTGTGTAGGTGCTTCCACTTTAGAGAGCTGGCCATGTGGCTGACAATGGTTCTGCGTGTGCGTGCATGCCTGTGTGTTTGTGTGTGTGTTTGTTTTATAACCAGAAACCTGTTGTATAAGCATAGAGACAGAAGCAGAGCACCTGTAACTAAAGACAGGCAGGCACTATGTAAAATATTGATTTTGTGTGCTGTGCTGTGCTGTTGTCTTATACAGAAGGAGTGACTGACTAGTAACCCTGTACCAGAGAAGCTCTGACACGGAACAGAACACTGCCTTTGGAAACCTACTGAGGGAAAAATAGTTCTTAACATTTCCAAAAAGTCTATCAATCCCTGTTTCCCCTCTCGCTCAATCTCCTTTCCCCTTTCTTCCCTCCCTTTCTCTTTCTTTTTCTCCCTCTACATTCCTCTCCATCCCGCTCTCTCAGTGGAAACAGAAGTATAGGCCCAGGCCTGTGTGTGTATAGGCAATGGATGGGCTCTCTCCCGATGCATGTTTGTGGGTCTCGGTCTTGTTCACACTTCCCACAATGCTTCAGTGTGTATTATCTGTTCTGTACCGTTCTGTGTTGTGTTCTGCCAAACTTAGCACTTCCGGCAGCTGGCTCAGAGAACTAAGCTAAGCCTCAAATATTCTAAACATCTCACCGGATAGGAAGTTTAATGCATCTCTCTTACGTAGGCCTGGATGTCTATGGGTATCTACTAGAATGCTAGCAGATACCCATAGACTTCCAATCATTGTGCTAATGCTAGTTAGCATTGGCTCACAAAATTACCTCTATGGTATCCACGAGTTCATTTGACTCTGGGGAAGTGGATAAAGGGCCTCATTGCCAAAATCCCAAAGTATCCCTTTAAGTCATGAAGGAACCATGCACACTCACGTTTTGGATGAGCCTGGAGTTTAAACAGATATTTTTTTGTCTATTGTATTACCTCCATTCATGATTGTCTGTTATGGTTACACTGCTATGGTTTCAGCTATTGTCATTGTATTGTTATGATTGTGAAAGAGTGTGTTCCCTCTTGTTGTCTTATTTGTTATAGAAACTATTATTGTAGTTCTCACATGACCAGGGGTGAAAGTAGATTTAATTTCTCACCAGTACGGGATACCCAAGTGCGAGCACACATTTTTTTAATACTACACAAATTACAGGGTAGCCTACTCTGCTGACACTGACAAACAGATCAATAAAAACTATATTGTCTGATCCATATAATCGGCCAATGAGACGGGGAAACGGGGAGACAGCTTTTTCGTCAGGATAGAACAGCGGCCTCTGGTAAGACAAGGGGTGTCGGTCTATGTATATTTGTAAACAACAGCTGGTGCACGAAATCTAAGAAAGTCTCGAGGTTTTGCTTGACTGAGGTAGAGTATCTCATGATAAGCTGTAGACCACACTATTTACCAGGAGAGTTTATTGGTAATTTTCGGAGCTGTCTATTTACCACCACAAACCGATGCTGGCACTAAGACCACGCTCAAAGAGCTGTATAAGGCCATAAGCAAACAGGAAAATGCTCATCCAGAGGCAGCGCACCTAGTGGCCAGGGACTATAATGCAGGGAAACTCATCCGTTTTAACCTCATTTCTACCAGCGTGTTAAATGTGCAACCAGAGGGAAAAAACTCTCGACCACTTTTACTCCACACACAGAGACGCGTGCAAAGCTCTCCCTCTCCCACAGACTGGAATATGTTCCGGGATTCTTCTGGTGGCATTGATGAGTACACCACATCAGTCACTGACTTCATCAATAAGTGCATCGGTGATGTCATCCCCACAGTGACCCTACATACATACCCCAACTAAAAGCCATGGACTACAGGCAACATCTGCACTGAGCTAAAGGGTAGAGCTGCCGCTTTCAATGAGCGGGACTCTAACCCGGAAGCTTATAAGAAATCCCGCTATGCCCTCTGACGAACCATCATACAGGCAAAGCGTCAATACAGGACTAAGATCGAATCGTACTACACCGGCTCTGATGATCATTGGATGTGGCAGGGCTTGCCAACCATTACAGACTACAAAGGGAAGCACAGCCGAGAGCTGCCCAGGGACACGAGCCTACCAGACAAGCTAAATAACTTCTATGCTCGCTTCGAGGCAAGTAACACTGAAACATGCATGAGCGCATCAGCCATTCTGGATGACTGTGTGATCATGCTCTCCGCAGCCGATGTGAGTAAGAGCTTTAAACAGGTCAATATTCACAAGGCCGCAGGGCCAGACGGATTACTAGGACGTGTACTCCGAGCATGCGCTGACTAACTGGCAAGTGTCTCCCTGACATTTTCAACCTCTCCCTGTCTGAGTCTGTAATACCAACATGTTTCAAGCAGACCACCATAGTCCCTGTGCCCAAGAACACTAAGGTAACCTGCCAAAATGACTACCGACCCATAGAACTCTGTAGCCATTAAATGCTTTGAAAGGCTGGTCATGGCTCACATCAACACCATTATCCCAGAATCCCTAGACCCACTTCAATTTGCATACCGCACCAACAGATCCACAGATGATGCAATCTCTATTGCACTCCACCCTGCCCTTTCACACCTGGACAAAAGGAACACCTATGTGAGAATGCTATTCATTGACTATAGCTCAGCGTTCAACACCATAGTGTCCTCAAAGCTCATCAATAAGCTAAGGACCCTGGGACTAAACACCTCCCTCTGCAACTGGATCCTGGACTTCCTGACGGGTTGACCCCAGCTGATCCTCAACACGGGGGCCTCTCAGGGGTGCGTGCTCAGTCCCCTCCTGTACTCCCTGTTCACTAATGACTGCACGGCCAGGCACGACTCGAACACCATAATTAAGTTTGCTGATGACACAACAGTGGTAGGTCTGATCACCGACAACAATGAGACAGCCTCTAGGGAGGAGGTCAGAGACTTGTGGTGCAAGAACAACAACCTCTCCCTCAACATGATCAAGACAAATTATAGGATTGTGGACTACGGGAAAAGGAGGACTGAGCATGCCCCCATTCTCATCGATGGGGCTGTAGTGGAGCGGGTTGAGAGCTTCAAGTTCCTTGGCATCCACATCACCAACAAACTATCATGGTCCAAGCACACCAAGACAGTCGTGAAGAGGGCACGACAAAACCTATTCCCCCTCAGGAGACTGAAAAGATTTGGCATGGGTCCTCAGATCCTCAAAAGATTTTACAGCTGCACCATCGAGAGTATCCTAACGGGTTGCATCACTGCCTGGTATGGCAACTGCTTGGCCTCCGACCGCAAGGCACTACAGAGGGTAATGCATATGGCCCAGTACATTACCGGGGCCAAGCTTCCTGCCATCCAGGACCTCCATACCAGGCGGTGTCAGAGGAAGGCCCTAAAAATTGTCAAAGACTCCAGCCACCCTAGTCATAGACTGTTCTCTCTGCTGCGGCAAGCGGTACCCAGAGCGCAAAGTCTAGGTCCAAGAGGCTTCTAAAAAGCTTCTACCCCCAAGCCATAAGACTCCTGAACAGCTAATCAAATGGCTACCCAGACTATTTGCATTGTCCCCCCACCCTTCTACATTTCTTAAAACTGCATTGCTGGTTAAGGGCTTGTAAATAAGGATTTCACTGTAAGGTCTACACCAGTTGTATTCGGCGCATGTGACAAATAACATTTGATTTGATTTGACACAAATACAATAAGACGGTCATCTAACCTGGAGGAGGAAATGATTGTCCCAAAATAAGCAAAAGGGGCACTGGCCCAATGAGAAAGACATTGAAATGGCCAATGTTCTCCATTGGTGCCAATAAGATAGGCTACTGTTCGCTCAATTAAGTTAAGAATTTAGATAACTAAAAGACAGATTAGAGTCTTTTCATTGTCACCTCTTCACAGAATAGCCATTTACTTTCCAAACATTTTTTTTTTTGCAATTTGTATTTTTAAATATTGTGATATGCCTGACTAGCTCTCTCTGCTTTTCACTGACAGTCACAACTTAACAATCATCTATTTGGTATTTGCCGACTGTTGGCTTTGCAATTTTAAGCAATCCATTGCTTTTTTAAAAAGAAGCTAATGATCCTCTGTGGCCAAATTATGCCTTCTGGTGTAGTAGCCTATTTTGAATGAATTGTATTTATTTATGTCGACTGGAGTAAGCTAATTAGGTTTCATAATTTTGGCAAGTTAATTTAATTTACTTTAGGGAAACCTTGTATTCCCCTAGCCTTATGGACAAGCCGCCCATGCCTTTTAATGTGGCATAAACACAACCAGTTATAATGTTTTCATCTGAGTGTCAAAGTACTTTCAGCTTCCAAACCCACTGTGCACCAGCAATTTTATGAATGGAAAGAGACATCAGTTTGAATTTTTTTCATGCGGCTGACATTCAGTCATGTTAAATAATGGTGTAATAGCCTATAGTTTTTTGGGGCATATTGTATTAATTGTGATAGGCTCAAGTTTTACCGGGATGGCGTACCCCCACTATTTATTTTACAGACAATGTGACAATAGAGGAAGTGGCTCTCTCTCTAACAATCCAGTATTTCTCCATCAGCTGACCATGTACTGTCATGGACAGCCCTCAATGGACAATAAACTGAATGACTGCCTGGTCTGTGTGACTAATGGGGAACCTCGTGAGGGTCAGATGATCCCATACTAAACCACAGCACAACACAGTACAGCCACCCTCCAGACCTCTAAGGGACCTTTCAGCCCGGGCCTTCCCCAAGACTTCCCCATTACTTCTAACCTGGGCTTGGCTAAAGATGAATTTGGATTGGCGTGCATAAAAAAAAGCTTGTTTTGAGTTTGTTTCCTATTTTGTTTTAATACTCACGCATGCCAGCGCGCACATGCATATGCACACACACACACACACACACACACACACACACACACACACACACACATACACACAAACTCAAACAAAACCCTGACACATGCATGTGGTTGGTATGAACAGTAGATCATTCTTCTACTAACTTGGCGTGATGTGTTTGCACAATGTGTGTCTTTGTTAACCCAGCCGGGATTCAGTGCATCTTTCGAGCTATCTCCATCTCTCCTCCTCCTCCTCCTCTCCACCTCCTCTTTTCTGTCTCAGTCTGATGAAGTGAAACTCCTTTCATGTTAACACTGGGGAAAGAACTTTCCAACTTTCCACCAAACTCCCAACTTCTCTTTTCCATGTCATTCATCGGAACAGGCCTGGTAATAGAAGGGTGTAAAAATACCCAGAGGGTTCTTTCTTTCTTTCTCGTTCTGAGTTTCTCTGTCTCTCTACGGCTCTCCCTCTCCACCCCATCTCCCTCTCTCACCCCTTTTTCTCTCTATGCCTGACCCCACCCCCCTCTCAGTGTACTGAGTGTATAATTAGCCTGAGAAGAGAATGAGGTTGTGATGGGAGAAGGGTTGAGCTGTGCTGAGCAGAGCTGGGTTGGCTGTGCAGGCAGCCTCCTTCACCAGTGATGGAGTAGTAAAGGTACATGGAAAGGGTTGAATTTCCTGGGCAGTCAGTCTGAAAAAGCCTACATGTGAGCACACTCACAGCACACATTAAGCGCACACACGCACACAGTCTGGCCTCTCAACTGACCTTATTTCCATTCACATGTGAAATGTTGGATTTGAGAGGGGAGACTGTGTGCAGGAGGGAGTGTGTAAGAAAGTTGTGAACAACTGAAAAAGTTGGATGGTGTGACAAAGTGAGCCAATGTTGGAAGAGCTATATGGACTGTATGGACTGTAATGAACCTCCTTGGCTCAGGCCCACGAGTCCTAATGTTATGTTTGTTTCTCAATGGGCGGTTTGGAGACTCAAACTCAAGAAAAGGAGAGAGAGAGAAAGAAAGGGTGTGTGTGCGTGTATGTGAACTGAACAGTTCTGTTGTGACAGATTGATTGAAATGTACAACAAAGCCCTAACCCAGATATTTTAATTTAACCCTAACCTTAATCGTAATCCTAACCCTAACCCCAGCGATAGCATTTCCCCAAAAATATTCACATCATTTTGGCCTCGATTCAATCAGATTGAGCATTAACCTGGGTTGGTGATGTTGGAGGTGTAACTGCAGTATACGCAGACAAATACAGTAGTTGAGCTGCGACTGGTTTGTGTGTCACAAACCACTTCGTCCTTTTTATCCCTACCACGTTAGAAGTTCGAAACGGCGATAGAAAGTGTAGGCTAATGCATGTTTTCATGTTAACTGGATGGGGGGATTTATAGCCTATTCGTCTAATGAGGTGTAGGCAAAAAAACATCATGCATTCAAGTGTTTGAAGGCGGCTACATGCACTTCTAACACGGCTGCATGGGATTTGTCGGATTATAAAGTCGGGTAGTTTTGTTGCATCTGATGGCAGTGTCTGCAATAAGCTAACACAATGAGCCGCTTGTCGATTTGACAGCTCTAATGCAGTTCCACCTCTGACACTGCCAAAACAGCCACTATTTGGGTGTTAGCTAGCGCAGATCTGATATAATCTAGCCCTTTCCCTTGATAAACATATTATTTTAAGTTGGATACAATTATTATTAACATTATTATTTGCAGTTGGGTAACTGAACGCCCCTCGCCGGCATTAAGTATATTCCCAGTTTTTCATTTAAACGTATCATTTTGAATTGGGTAATTTGAGTTGGGTATTAAATATACATTTTAATGATTATTATTTAGATTTGGGTAAACTGACTTGAGTGAACTTTTTACTTTGAGTTGAATAAACATATAATTTTTTTGCTTCAAACCCAAATCTAACCCTAGCCTCAAAGCCACTGTTTCTTTTTCGGGGAGAACTCGGGGTCTCAACTAGGGCTGTGGCAGTCACGAAATGTTGTCAGCCGGTGATTGACAAGCAAATAACTGTCGGTCTCACAATAATTGTCCGTTAATTACCATGGACACATTAAGCATCTCCTCGCTTCCACACATAGCCCACGAGCCATTTAAAAAAGTCTAATAAATCAATTTAATATAGCCTACACCTTCACAATAAATTCATTATTTATTTTAGACAGGCCAGAAGAAGCATGATATGAAGAAAATGTAGTCTATTTCAGAAGAAAATAATTGCATACTCTGTTATGTTAGGTGGCTATGCCAAATGGCTGTGGGCTACACTGGTTAATTTAGCAGACAAGATTTGCTTATAATTCCATGACATTATTTTATAGTATTTTATAGTTTGAGGAATACAATTGAACAAAGCTGAGTAAAATATAAATATTTTCTCCAAATGATTTGCAGCTATTCTGTGTTGAGCGGTTAACAAATAAATAGTTACTCCTATATGCTTAATTTAAAGTTATTAACGTAACTTTAGTTGTTCTTCAAACGTTGGGCTATATGTTTGGATTTTTTATACATTGTAAGCCTGCATGATGAGACTCTAATGATGATTTGAAAAAAGTCATTTGAAAGGCATGAGCTCCACTTATTTTTTTTATGCAGGCTGTACACACTTCAATAGTCTCTCATTCACATGGTTCTCTGTCACGTGATATAGAAATAAATATTCCAAACATAGTCTCGGACAGTTGTGAGATGCGATAGATCCCAAATTAATAGAACCACTAGCATCAAAAAAAGTTTTTATGCAATGAGGCTGATGCAACAGATCAGAACATTTAGCGTAAAAAAAATATTCGGCTATTTCTTCAAATTCTAAGTGCAGCAATGCACTTAGTAGGCAATAAGTGAAAATGTTCCATTAGCGGAAAACACCATTATCAAAAGTGATCGCAAACGTAATTATGCACGTAATGCTGTTATTATTTTCACCAGAAAAATGCACCTTTATAATCTTCCCCAATCTTGAAACTCAGACGCTGCTTATATATGCCAGTTAGGCTCTACACCCCTTGTAAAGCAAATTAATGTGCTTAATTTTGAAAAGTTATTTGGCCAGTTTAGTTGTGATACAAACCTTATTAAAACATATAGGTCTATGGGGTAGGCTACATGAGGTGTGTGTGACTATGATTCGGAAAAGACACAAAAAAATGAATTTTTTTCTTCATAGTGATAATATATAATTCACAAGTGATAGGCTAATATTGTCACCCATCAGACTATTCTTGATTTAATCTTGTCTTTACATATACTAAATAATATAAGTGTTACATTTCTTTTGATTTAGAATGGACCATTATCATGCACCTGTATCGAAACAGGGTCAGCGGTAAAAAAAAAACGTAACTATGCACTTAAAACCTGTTGGGGCTAGGGGGCAGTATTTACACGGCCGGATAAAAAACGAACCCGATTTAAACTGGTTACTACTCTTGCCCAGAAACGATAATATGCATATACTTAGTAGTTTTGGATAGAAAACACTCTAAAGTTTCTAAAACTGTTTGAATGGTGTCTGTGAGTATAACAGAACTCATATGGCAGGCCAAAACCTGAGAAGATTCCATACAGGAAGTGCCCTGTCTGACAATTTGTTCTCCTTCTGTGGCATCTCTATCGAAAATACAGCATCTCTGCTGTAACGTGACATTTTCTAAAGCGCCCATTGGCTCTCAGAAGGCACCAGAAAGTGTAATGGGGTGTCTGCAGTCTCTGGGCTAAGTACAGCAGCTCTGTTTGTGATTGGTCAGGCTGGGAACAGTGACACTGGAGATGCGCGTTCATGAGAATTCAACGTCGCCCGGTTGAAATATTATCGCTATTTTATGAGAAAAATAGCATAACAATTTATTTTAAACAGCGTTTGACATGCTTCGAAGTACAGTAATGGAATATTTTGAATTTTTTTGTCACGAAATGCGCTCGCGCGTCACCCTTCGGATACTGACCTGAACGCACTAACAAAATGGAGTTATTTGAATATAACTATGGATTATTTGGAACCAAAACAACATTTGTTGTTGAAGTAGAAGTCCTGGAAGTGCATTCTGACGAAGAACAGCAATGGTAATCCAATTTTTCTTATAGTAAATCTGAGTTTGGTGAGGGCCAAACTTGGTGGGTGTCAAATTAGCTAGCCGTGATGGCCAGGCTATGTACTCAGAATATTGCAAAATGTGCTTTCGCCGAAAAGCTATTTTAAAATCTGACACCGCGATTGCATAAAGGAGTTCTGTATCTATAATTCTTTAAAAAATTGTTATATATTTTGTGAACGTTAATCGTGAGTAATTTAGTAAATTCACCGGAAGTTTGTATGCTAGTTCTAAACATCACATGCTAATGTAAGAAGCTGGTTTTTGATATAAATATGAACTTGATTGAACAAAACATGCATGTATTGTATAACATAATGTCCTAGGAGTGTCATCTGATGAAGATCATCAAAGGTTAGTGCTGCATTTAGCTGTGGTTTTGGTTTTTGTGACATATACGCTTGCTTTGAAAATGGCTGTGTCATTATTTTTGGCAGGGTACTCTCCTGACATAATCTAATGTTTTGTTTTCGCTGTAAAACCTTTTTGAAATTGGACAATATGGTTAGATTAACGAGCGTCTTGTCTTTAAAATGGTGTAAAATAGTCATATGTTTGAGAAATTGATGTTATAGCATTTTTTAGGTATTTGTATTTCGCGTCACGCGATTCCACTGGCTGTTGACTAGGTGGGACGCAATAGTCCCACCTTGCCCAGGGAGGTTAAATAGCGAATGGAGGACATTTTTCCTCGTGATTTATTTTCATGTTAGCCAGGTAAGTTATACCGCTGTTGTAAATATAAGCAATTTACTTAATGTTAGGAATGTTGAGAAATAAATACAGTAGTCCTAACTTATGGAAAGCTGATGGGGTCCTCCTCTTTTTATTAGCGGCCATCACTCTGTTTTGTCCCACAATTGCATAGCCTATATAAATGTTGCACAAGATCATGGGCTCTCATTAAGTGTTTGATTAGATTTTCGATTTCATTTGCATTGATGTCAGAGTGATTAGAGGGACAATAGAGTGCTGAGTTCAGTTAGCAAGTTTGGTAGGCTACTAATGACCAGCAGCAGCATCAGAGCTTGGAGAAGCCAAATTAACGTGACTAAACGGTCATGTGGAATTTGACTGCCTTCATCACTCGTGACCGCGGTGTGGCGGTAATACGGTCACTGCAACAGCCCTAGTCTCAACTTACTGTTGAGAGTTAGAATAATAGAATACACAAGTTGCAATTTTGAAATTTGGTTGTGCATCAGCAGTTTTCCTCTTGGTACAGTATGTCAGTCACTGACAGTCACCCAATTAGCCCATGTCAGCTAACATTTTGTAGATTGGTAAATTAGTCTAGCCAGCTATCTAAACTTGTAGTAATCATGTTTGAATTTACGATCGGGCATGCAGGGCACACCTCCAGGGGTCCCACATAGATTTTGCTAGTCACTCTCACTCAGATATCATATTAACCTGGCATAAGTCATGGCAAAATGTATGGAATTGCAGGAAATTAGCTGTAAAACTGACATTTTCTCCCCGCCCCATGGCAAAATTTATAGAATTACTTATGGCCTCAAAAAGGCTAGGGCCGGCCGTGCCCGACCCTACCTTAGCTCCGCCCCTCACCTCTCTGGTCTGGGAGCGTGGCCGAGGAGGGAAGTAAAACATCTGTTCAGCATGTGTTGTCACGGCAGCCCTCCAATCCCAAGTCTCTCAGCCTCTCTAACGCCTTGCTTATACCTGGTGCGCCCTTTGTCCTGATTGTGTCCAAATCCTAATTGTGCCCACTTTTGCAGATAGGTGTAGATGATCAAAAAACACATTGTGATCTGATTGCGATCAGATCTTGCTGAACACCTTTGGAGATAGTCAGGCAATCTCACAAGTGTATACGGATCTAGACAGTGAAACCATTTAAATCATCAGTATCCTGACTTCTAAAATCATTGACTGGTGGCACCATTGACTTATGACGTCAATATGTAAATAAATAAATAATATTTTTAAATAATATTTGGCAAATAATTTGCTTACAGGGAGGGACCAAGAAATCTGGAAATGTCCTTCATAGCTTGTTCTTCATCTTCTTTTTAAATAGGGAGCCAATTTGCTTTCAGCACTTTTATTTCCATAACTTTTTTTCTCATGGCTCTCTCTTGTCCCTCTGCAGCAGACATATGGTGAGCAATATGTTTAGAACATCAAAATGCAATAATATCACTTTATCAAATCGCAATACATATAGAATCGTGAGAATCGCAATATATATTGTAGTGGAAATTCTACACAGGGACACTCAAAGTCAATCTTAAATTAATAATATTTTATTGTCAGCATGCTGGAGAGGTTCCAACCAACTCAATGCACCAAGTACACATGTCGATCAGGAGCTCCACCCGGGGCAGTCCGGTTAGTTCTCTTATACACAGACAAGTTATATTTGCATGATTTAGCTTATTCATCATTCATAATTAATTTATCAATAACTTTGCTTCCTTCATGTGACCAACCAATACTGGTTCATAACATGTGACTGACCAATACCTCACGAGGCTTCTCTCTCTAAACTGAGACCTTGAAACTGAGATATCTTTCTTTCTCAAAAGAAGGATCTGGGTGTACTGCCAAATTGCAGATACTGATAGTGAGGATTCGTTCAATCAGTCACTTGCATGAACACAGAAATTGGTTATTAGAAAAGAACATAAATAGAACACAGAAATTGGTTATTAGAACAGCACAACCAGTAAAAATGTCCATCATATATCATACTGGCCCCAAAGTATCGTGATAATATCGTATCGTGAGGTCCCTGGCAATTCCCAGCCCTACTACATTTGTTTTTCAATGATTTAAGACTCGGCTTAATAGGCTACTGTCCCCATAACAGCTGTACACATAAATATTCCAAGAATCTCTCTCATCCCTTAAATGGTCACCATATGAAAGAGCTGAGTATATCTGAATGTATGTATAAAATACAATTAATGGATTGTATAAATAAAAATGACACAAAGGTGCAATAAGCAAAAATCGCTACTCAATTTCTGGTTGCTAAAATTCTATTCGTTTTCCTAATTTCCATTTATGTGACAAAATAAGCAAGTAGAGAATCATTGTACCATCTAAACTGCTGTGAAATATATTTTCAATAACCAAAAATATTGTATTTTCAGTTGTTTGAAGCTGGTGTACAAAACCGAAAGTAAGAGAAACAAAAACAAAATGTAAGATCGGGAAGCATAGACATAGCACACATAGAACAGATCTACCGATTCTTAGACTTGCTTTTAATGCGAATTACATATATATAACTCACATTTCTTGCCTTCAATAAGAATTACATATTTTCAGTATGTGAATTTGGTCAGGTCGCCCAAAAAGTTACATATTTAAGCCCTAATGTAGCACAAGACTGATTTATTCATCCCGCTCCCACCCACACCGCAGATATTCATACCACACCTGCCCACACCTACTGACTTTATGTCTGACTCCCACCCGCTACTGCAGGAACTGGTCCCGAACCCAACCACAGTCTGTAACGTCTGCTTCAAACTCACACTCTCAAACACATAGATCCCCTGAACGCAGCTCACTTTCCAGCCCACTTTCCAGCTCACACTCTCAAACACATAGATACCCTGAACGCAGCTCACTCTCCAGATCCCAATCACCTGAATTCTGATCACCTGTTCACACACCTGTATGTCATTTACACACAGTATTTAGTTCAGTTCTTTGCACCCCATCATTGTGAGGTATTGTTTTGTTTTGATACACGTCTAGTCGGAGCTCTGTTTTAGTTCCGTATTAGTCCTTCCATGTATCGTAGTTTTTGGCCGTCTTCACTAACGACACCTTTTTGCCTGTTCCCTGCCAGTACTTTGGCCTATCAGATTTCCTGTCATCAACCTCTTGCCTGATCTCCCGGACTACGTTATTAAACTTTTCCCTGCCTGTACTGCTACCTTTTTGGAGTCCCTGTGTATGACCTTCTGCCTGTCCCTGGACCCAGCTATCTGCCTCCTCCTGTGGTCCTTTACTAATAAACACCTGCTGCGCCCTGCGCTTGAAACCAGCACTCTGTCTCCCATCATAGTCATTATACAGTCCCATGCTAATGTTATTTTAGGCGTATGTGATGCAGCTCACTTGCCAGCCATGGTTGCAGCAATTTTGAGCCCTATAGGCAATATCAAAATGCTCAAAAATAACCTAAGAAAAAGGTTAAATAACCACAGATTCTCACATGGCCCATTATATTAGGCTATCGGTATTACTGGGCTATATCAGCCAATAGGCTAGACATAGTTTACAGAGGGCTGAGTTTGAGAGACTTGCACTTTCTCTTGCGCTACGTATAGCCTAAGTGGGACCATTTTCAGTTGGAGGCAAATATGGGTGATAAATATTTATTTCTAGGCAATGTAGTAAACTATAGCCTAATCATATTTATGAAGTAAATTCCCTTGGAACTGCCCCCTGTTTTTCCGCCCATGCATATGCTATGGCCTATTTAATTGATACCACACCTGCACCTGATGTTGAGGTTGGAAGTCCACCTATGGCTATTGAAATTGAAGCAGCAAGAATGATGAGAGCAAACACTTAAACTTTCTCTTGAGCAACGTTTTGCATATAGCCTACATTTTAGGAGGATGATTGGCACGCAGAGACAAATGAATGGGTAATCAATACTTATTGAAAAGGAAAAGGAGAATGCTAGCTCACCCTCGCAAAGGAGCATGCATGTAAAGCAAATACTAATAAAGGAATAACGTGTAAATCAAAAATTGGCCTAAAGAGTCCTTCATATTGTACATTATATTAGACAGTGGCCTCACTCGTGCTTATCGGAAGCTATGCAACTTTGCGCAGTAGTTTGGATATCTTCTGTACTTCATCGCTACAGCGATTTGTCTGGAAAATGCTAAAAGATTCACCGAATATAATGTACAGAATTTCATTATTACAGATTCTTAATTAGTATAGGTCTAAACCATACCAAACCATACGGCCATGGTTTGGTTACCTCCAAATCATTGATCAGTGATAACTCACTGACAGTCTCTTTCACTCATTGAGGGTTGATAGACTGATATAATGTACGAGTATTAAGTAATTTAAACTGAACTATAACGTATTGGGGATGCATGGTGAGCTTGTGGTGGGATGGTCTTTGGGTTCTCCCGTTCCCACTCCTGCTATTACAGTCTTTGGCCTTTCTGCATGATGTTTTCAAATATTTGGTTTCGCACTGGAATTGGACGTTGGAAAGGGAGAAGCCTTTTTCTTTCATTAGTGATGATATCTCTTCATAAATATCTTTATTTCTATAGCCTATGTGTAACCGATGTGAAATGGCTAGTTAGTTAGCGGTGGTGCGCGCTAATAGCGTTTCAATCAGTGACGTCACTCGCTCTGAGACTTGAAGTAGGGTTTCCCCTTGCGTTGCATCGATGGGTAACGATGCTTCGTGGGTGTCAGTTGTTGATGTGTGCAAGGGTCCCTGGTTCGAGCCCAGGTTGGGGCGAAGAGAGGGACGGAACCTACACTGTGACATATGCTTGATCTAATTTCGATTGGACTGTGGCGTCCGACCACAGTACCAGTAGGCACTCCTTAGGTGGTGAGGAAGATCTAATCACGATCAGATCACAATGCTTCTTTTGATTGTCTACACCTGCCCCCACCCTTACATCCAGGCCAACCAATAACGTCTCCATTCACGGCACCCAGCAAAAACACGGCACCGGTGAAGCAATTTTTTTCAGCCCTTCCTTCTTCCCCCTTTCATATTCTGATGTGGAGTGTTTTCTTCGATGCTGAATAGATGTTTACTTTATTTTGGTTCTGTCGAATTCCTCAGCAAGCTCTGCTTCCATGGCTTGGGTTGGGTGCTTGTGGGCCTTATAAGGTTCTGTGTGGCAGAGATGGGGTTTTACTGCTGGGTGAATTCCTGAACACTCTCCCTCTCTCATCCTCCCCCTGTTCCCCTCCTTCTCTTCCTCCCCCTCTTGCTCTCTCTCCTCTTTGCTCTCTTTGTCTTCCACCTCCTGTAATTCTCTCTCTGTCTCTTTGACAGGTTCCATGGATTGCTATAGTATCCAACAGAAGGTGATCAATGTTCACTTAACACAGTTATAGTTGATTCTACCTTGTGCAAGAATACGTACAGTGCCTTCGGAAAGTTTTCAGACCCTTGACTTTTTCCACATTTTGTTACGTTGCAGACTTATTCTAGTTTTTAAATCCTCAGCAATTGACACACAATACCCCATAATGACAAAGCAAAAACAGGTTTTTAGAACTTTTTGCAAATATACTACAAATAAAAAAGTATTCAGACCCTTTGCTATGAGACTCGAAAGTGAGCTTAGGTGCATCCTGTTTCCATTGATCATCCATGAGCTGTTTCTACAACTTGATTGGAATCCACCTGTGGTAAATTCAATTGATTGGACATGATTTGGAAAGGCACACACCTGTCTATATAAGGTCCCACAGTTGACAGTGCATGTCAGAGCAAAAACGAAGCCATGAGGTCGAAGGAATTGTCTGTAGAGCTCCGAGACAGGATTGTGTCGAAGCACAGATCTGGGGAAGGGTACCAAAACATTTTTCCAGCATTGAAGGTCCATAAGAACACAGTGGCCTCCATCATTCTTAAATAGAAGAAGATTGGAACCACCAAGACTCTTCCTAGAGCTGGCCACCCGGCCAAACTGAGCAATCGGGGGAGAAGGGCCTTGGTCAGGGAAGTGACCATGAACCCAATGGTCACTCTGACAGAGCTCCAGAGTTCCTCTGTGGAGATGGGAGAACCGTCCAGAAGGACAACCATTTCTGCAGCACTCCACCAAATCAGGCCTTTTTGGTAGAGTGGCCAGACAGAAGCCACTCCTCAGTAAAAGGCACATGACAGCCCGCTTGGAGTTTGCCAAAAGGCACCTAAAGACTCTCAGACCATGAAAAACAAGATTCTCTGGTCTGATTAAACAAAGATTCAACTCTTTGGCCTGAATGCCAAGCGTCACATCTGGAGGAAACCTTGCACCATCCCTACAGTGAAGCATGGTGGTGGCAGCATCATGCTGTTCAGGGTGTTTTTCAGCGGCATGGACTGGGAGGCTAGTCAGGATCGAGGGAAAGATGCATGGAGCACAGAGAGATATGGTTGTGCAGAGAGATCCTTGATGAAAACCTGCTCCAGAGCGCTCAGGACCTCAGACTGGGGCCAAGGTTCGCCTTCCCAAAGGACAACGACCTTCAGCATACAGCCAAGACAACACATGAGTGGCTTCGGGACAAGTTTCTGAATATCCTTGAGTGGCCCAGCCAGAGCCCAGACTTGAACACGATCAAATATCTCTGGAGAGACCTGAAAATAGCTGTGCAGAAATGCTCCCCACCTACCCTGACAGAGCTTGAGAGGATCTACAGAGAAGAATGGGAGAAACTCCCCAAATATAGGTGTGCCAGGCTTGTACCGTCATAACCAAGAAGACGCAAAACTGTAATTGCTGCCAAAGGTGCTTCAACAAAGTACTGAGTAAAGGGTCTGAATACCTATGTAAATGTGATATTTTATTTTTAATAAATTAGCAAACATTTTCCCAAAATTGTTTTTGCTTTGTCATTATGGGGTATTGAGTGAAGATAGATGAGGGAAAAAACGATTTAATCAATTTTAGAATAAGGCTGTAACCTAACAAAATGTGGAAAAAGTCAAGGGGTCTGAATACTTTCCGAAGGCACTGTACATGCTTTAATTTAAGATAAGTGTAATACACAAACCTTTCTACATGCATGACAATTAACTTCATTCACATGACATTAGAGTATTATTCAATTCATATGATATTAATAAAGGTGTTTGGAAGGTCTGTGTGTCTGTGCAGCGCAGGGCACGACCCAGACAGGGCATGTCCCAGACATCAGCTACAGTGAGGTGTCACGACTCCTCCTCTCCCTGTTCGGGTGGCGCTCAGCGGTCGTCGTCACCGGCCTACTAGCTGCCACCGATCCCTTTTTCCCTTTTCTGTTGGTTTTGTCTTAATTATTTGCACCTGTGTTGATTAGTGTTTATTGGAGTATTTAAGCCCGTTTCCCCACCTGTTCTGTGTGCGGGCTTACTTTCTGTTGTCGACTGTTGTTTATGCAGTGGTACGTGTTATTGGATCATTGTGTTTGTTGGATCACACCCAGTTGTGTTTTCGTGGGTGTACTTTTCTGTTACGGTGCAATTCATTAAAAAGCCCGTTAGCAACTACTCCTGTTTCCTGCGCCTGACTCCACACCCACTACTGCAGACGTTACATGAGGTCCAAAATCATTGGCAACCTTGATGACGATGAGAAAAAAAGACTATAAAATAAATAATATAAATACTGAGCTAGCTTGTATGCTCCAAAAAAATCAGAAATTATATAATTTTATACTGACACATTTGTTAATTGAAAGAGATTTTGTTTAGGAAGTAATTCCCCATTTTTCATATATTTTTTGCAAAAAAAAAACATTTTTGGCAAAATAGCCTTGAATATGTGAATTTCCATGTTCCTTAATAACAAACTCATAAGTGATCTGTAAATATGAATAGAAATGTTAAATTACGAGCCAACTTTATTTCTCACATTTTCTACTTTTCGAGATGTAAAATAACATTTACTGTATACAAGTTGGAATTCCCATTGTTATAGAACATTTCAAACCAGTAATAAAATGCACAACATACTATACTCCTGGCCACATTGATGTGGTGTGCTGGCGATCAGTAGGCTTCCGCATTACCTGTACATTGATCTCTAACTTCAGCACCATGGACAGCTTCATACAGTTGAAGTCGGAAGTTTACATACACATTAGCCAAATACATTTAAACTCAGTTTTTCACAATTCCTGACATTTAATCCTTGTAAAAATTCACTGTCTTAGGTCAGTTAGGATCACCACTTTATTTTAAGAATGTGAAATGTCAGAATAATAGTAGAGAGAATGATTTATTTCAGCTTTTATTTCTTTCATCACATTCCCAGTGGGTCAGAAGTTTACAAACACTCAATTAGTATTTGGTAGCATTGCCATTAAATTGTTTAACTTGAGTCAAACGTTTCGGGTAGCCTTCCACAAGCTTTCCACAATAAGTTGGGTGAATTTTGACCCATTCCTCCTGACAGAGATGGTGTAACTGTTTGTAGACCTCCTTGCTCGCACACTCATTTTCAGTTCTGCCCACTGTAACAAGGGTCGTCTAAAGGGGAACAAGGCACGGCATGTAGAGTGCTCATATTTACTTTATTAATGAAACACTTAACAAAAACAACAAAACGACAACCAACAGTTCCGTCAGGTAACACATACAAAACGGAAAACAACTTCCCACACATGAAAAACAGGCTGCCTAAGTACGGCTTCCAATCAGAGACAACCATACCTGGCCAAAACATAGAAAACAAAAACATAGAAATAGAAATCTAGAAAACCCCACATAGAAACAGAAAAACAAAACCACCCAAAACACCCACCTGTCACGCCCTGACCACTCTACTATGGAAAATGACCTCTTGCAAGGGTCAGGACGTGACACCCACAAATTTACTATGGGATTGAGGTCAGGGCTTTGTGATTTTAGCCACTCCAATACCTTGACTTTGTTGTCCTTAAGTGATTTTGCCACAACTTTGGAAGTATGCTTGGGGTCATTGTCCATTTGGAAGACCCATTTGCGACCAAGCTTTAACTTCCTGACTGATGTCTTGAGATGTTGCTTCAATATATCCACATAAATGTCCTCCCTCATGATGCCATCTATTTTGTGAAGCGCACCAGTCCCTCCTGCAGCAAAGCACCCCCACAACATGATGCTGCCACCCCGTGCTTCACGGTTGGGATGGTGTTCTTTGGCTTGCAAGCCTCCCCCTTTTTCCTCCAAACAAAACAATGGTCATTATGGCAAAACAGTTATATATTTGTTTCATCAGACCAGAGGACATTTCTCAAAAAAATACGATCTTTGTCCCCATGTGCAGTTGCAAACCGTAGTCTGGCTGTGTTTTGATGAGTTTGGAGCAGTGGCTTCTTCTTGCTGAGCAGCCTTTCAGGTTATGTCGATATAGGACTCGTTTTACTGTGGATATAGATACTTTTGTACCTGTTTCCTCCAGCATCTTCACAAGGTCCTTTGCTGTTGTTCTGGGATTGATTTGCACTTTTCGCAACAAAGTACGTTCATCTCTAGGAGACAGAACCTGAGCGGTATGACGGCTGCATGGTCCCATGGTGTTTATACTTGCATACTATTGTTTGTACAGATGAACGTGGTACCTTCAGGCATTTGGAAATTGCTCCTAAGGATGAACCAGACTTGTGGAGGTCAACAAAAACTTCTGAGGTCTTGGCTGATTTCTTTTGATTTTCCCATAATGTTAAGCAAAGAGGCACTGAGTTTGAAGGTAGGCCTTGAATTACATCTACAGGTGCACCTCTAATTGACTCTTATGATGTCAATTAGCCTATCAGAAGCTTCTAAAGCCATGACATCATTTTCTGGAATTTTCTAAGCTGTTTAAAGGCACAGTCAACTTAGTGTATGTTAACTTCTGACCCACTGGAATTGTGATACAGTGAATTATAAGTGAAACAATCTGTCTGTAAACAATTGTTGGAAAAATTACTTGTGTCATGCACCATATAGATGTCCTAACCGACTTGCCAAAACTATAGTTTATTAACAAGAAATTTGTGGAGTGGTTGAAAAGCGAATTTTAATGACTCCAACCTACAGTGAGGGAAAAAAGTATTTGATCCCCTGCTGATTTTGTACGTTTTCCCACTGACAAAGAAATGATCAGTCTATCATTTTAATGGTAGGTTTATTTGAACAGTGAGAGACAGAATAACAACAAAAAAATCCAGAAAAACGCATGTCAAAAATGTTATAAATTGATTTGCATTTTAATGAGGGAAAAAACTATTTGATCCCCTCTCAATCAGAAATATTTCTGGCTCCCAGGTGTCTTTTATCCAGGTAACGAGCTGAGATTAGGAGCATACTCTTAAAGGGAGTGCTCCTAATCTCAGTATGTTACCTGTATAAAAGACACCTGTCCACAGAAGCAATCAATCAATCAGATTCCAAACTCTCCACCATGGCCAAGACCAAAGAGCTCTCCAAGGATGTCAGGGACAAGATTGTAGACCTACACAAGGCTGGAATTGGCTACAAGACCATTGCCAAGCAGCTTGGTGAGAAGGTGACAACAGTTGGTGCGATTATTCGCAAATGGAAGAAACACAAAAGAACTGTCAACCTCCCTCGGCCTGGGGCTCCATGCAAGATCTCACCTCGTGGAGTTGCAATGATCATGAGAACGGTGAGGAATCAGCACAGAACTACACGGGAGGATCTTGTCAATGATCTCAAGGCAGCTGGGACCATAGTCACCAAGAAAACAATTGGTAACACACTACGCCGTGAAGGACTGAAATCCTGCAGTGCCCGCAAGGTCCCCCTGCTCAAGAAAGCACATATACATGCCTGCCTGAAGTTTGCCAATGAACATCTGAATGATTCAGAGGACAACTGGGTGGAAGTGTTGTGGTCAGATGAGACCAAAATGGAGCTCTTTGGCATCAACTCAACTCGCCCTGTTTGGAGGAGGAGGAATGCTGCTATGACCCCAAGAACACCATCCCCACCGTCAAACATGGAGGTGGAAACATTATGCTTTGGGGGTGTTTTTCTGCTAAGGGGACAGGACAACTTCACCACATCAAAGGGACGATGGACGGGGCCATGTACCGTCAAATCTTGGGTGAGAACCTCCTTCCCTGAGCCAGGGCATTGAAAATGGGTCGTGGATGGGTCTTCCAGCATGACAATGACCCAAAACACATGGCCAAGGCAACAAAGGAGTGGCTCAAGAAGAAACACATTAAGGTCCTGGAATGGCCTAGCCAGTGTCCAGACCTTAATCCCATAGAAAATCTGTGGAGGGAGCTGAAGGTTCGAGTTGCCAAACGTCTGACTCGAAACCTTAATGACTTGGAGAAGATCTGCAAAGAGGAGTGGGACAAAATCCCTCCTGAGATGTGTACAAACCTGGTGGCCAACTACAAGAAACGTCTGACCTCTGTGATTGCCAACAAGGGTTTTGCCACCAAGTACTAAGTCATGTTTTGCAGAGGGGTCAAGTACTTATTTCCCTCATTAAAATGCAAATCAATTTATAACATTTTTGACATGCGTTTTTCTGGATTTTTTTGTTATTATTCTGTCTCTCACTGTTCAAATAAACCTACTATTAAAATTATAGACTGATCATTTCTTTGTTAGTGGGCAAACGTACAAAATCAGCAGGGGATCAAATACTTTTTTCCCTCACTGTATATACCCTGATAGGTTGACTGATTACCTGAACCAAATTGCAGGCACTGGTTACAGTTTGAAGCTTTTTGTTGAGTGGATAGTTTGATGAAAACCGGTCAATATTTAGGTCACCCAGAAAATACACTGAGTGTATGAAACATTAAGAACACCTGCTCTTTGCATGACATAGACTGACCAGCTGAATCCAGGTAAAAGCTATGATCCCTATTGATGTCACTTGTTAAATCCACTTAAATCAGTGTAGATGAAGGGGAGGAGACAGGTTAAAAAATGATTTTTAAGCCTTGAGACAATTGAGACATGGATTGTGTATATGTGCCATTCAGAGAGTGACTAGGCAAGACAAACGATTTAAGTGCCCTTGAATGTGGTATGGTATTAGGTGCCAGGCGGACTAGTTTATTTCAAGAACTGCAACACTGCTGGGTTTTTCAGACTCAACAGTTTTCCATGGGTATCAAGAATGGTCCACCACCCAAAGGATATCCAGCCAACTTGACACAACTGTGGGGAGCATTGGAGTCAACATGGTCCAGCATTACTGTGGAATGCTTTTGAAACTTTGTAGAGTCCATGCCCTGACAAATTGAGGCAGTTTTGAGGGCATAAAGGTGTGTGAAATGACAGTGTGAAAAGAAGGAAGCCTGTAGAGGTTTACAACTCAATATTAGCAATGTTTTTTACACTCAGTGTAGACCTCTTTGTTAATATCACACACACCATCAAGCATTTCACACATATTATGCAGATACTGACAGTTAGCACTCGGGGGTGCCATAACCATTCACAACAGCTGCCCCCGAATTCCTGTAGGGAATTAGTAAGATATGGAAGGGCCATGAAACGGAGGGGGGCTGGAAGGTCTGGGAGGGATTAGGACATTTGATCAGATGAGCCACTGGGTCAGACACGCGGTTGGAACTTGTTGCCAGGTTTGGGCTGTAGAGGGCTTAGCCCCATCAGGGAGAGTGGGTGGTTGGGACCTGGCGACCTGTACAGGATGTAAAGGGAGTGACCTCAGGAGGAGGAAGGCGTAGCTTCTGGCCACCAGAACTCTCTGAGGGTTTTTTGGGTTTGTGTTCATCTTGCCAGCCAGAGGCAGAAGGCCTGGGGTTGGCATGCTTGCCACTAGAGAGGGTCTTGGAGGTTGCATGCTAGCCACAGAAGGAGGAAGGCCCGAGGGTTGCATGCTGACCATTGGAGGAGGAAGCTTGGTTGCTGGAGCTGGGATGGCCTCTTAAGTCGGAGCCGGATTGGATTGGATTGGAGACAGACTGGTAGGTCCTTGGATCGGAGCCGGACTGGTGACTCCCTGAGTACGAACCGGTCTATTGTCTCCCTGGATCGGAGCTGGATTAGTGTCTCCCTAAATCAGGGCCGGAGGATACTTGGTAGGGGCTGGGGCGCTGCAGGTGCTCCATGGGGGCCTAGTCATACTGGGGCGATTGGGGTAATGAGATGAGTGTGGCCAGCACCAGAATGTAACACAGGGGAGGCATGAGTGATGGAAGTTAGAGGTAGTCCTCAAAGATATTGATACCTTCTCTGGAGGGATGCGGTCGGTTGGTTATGTTCGGCAAGGGCAAGCCGTTTTGCTGTGAAAGCGTCTCTTATTTGGATGTACTGTCCTGGATGTGAGGCAGAGGTTAGCTTGAATGATATTTTGGAGCCATGAAGGGTTTCAACTTGCCTGATGGGCCACAGTGTTAGGTCTTCAGCCTCACCCCATAGCAGGAGTTGGCAGAGAGCTGGTTTTAGGAGGAGGGTTCTCTCAGAACCATCATCAAGGATCCTTCTCTGTTGTGCAGGGTTACCTTAACTAGTTTAAGGAGAACTCTGTTCTTGGTTGAGGGTTGGTCGAGGTACAGGGTCCGTACAGTTGAGCTGACCAGGCAGGTGCTGTTGCTGGGATGCTAGTTGACCACACATAGGATCTATAAGTGTCTCCCTTTTGCAGCTTGCAAGGTTTCTTTAGGTCACACTGAAAGGCCTGGTGGTTATTTGCACAGGGCTAGCAGCACCTTTTCTTCTTTATCCAGCTCACCCTCCTTTATCCAGCTCGCCGTTATCCTCGCAATGGGAGAGTGGTAGAGTATTGAAAACAGGGTGTCAATAATTCTGACCCTTATCTTTTTTAGATTTTTTGTTAAACAAAATATATTTTTCTGAGGAATTGTATTTGTATAATATAATATTATATATTTTTGGAGCATACAATGTAGCTCAGTACTTTATTTATCTTTATCAAGGGTGTCAATAATTATGGACCCCACTGTGTGTTGGCTGTAGCAATACTATTTTTTGTTATCATTAAAGACAACCATGTCTCACTAGACATACGAGCATAACTCATTTGGGAGCAATTGCATAACCAATTTGTAATATCAATTTTCACCACGATGAAGAAACAAGTTACGGTAGCCTACTCTCGGATTTGACATTCCGAACAACCTCTGAGGCACACTGTTAACCTAACGCTCCATCTACTATTAATTTAGCTAGCTAACATTAAACATAATTGGTTAGCTTTACCTGCAGATTAATACGGCATCATTTCATGCATGGTGGCCAGCTAAGGGTATGACAATCTGTTTGTATTGCTAAAGTGTATGGGTTGGGATTATGCCTCATGAATTTGTTTAGCTAGTTAGCTTACTTCATGTATAAAAAAAGACTGTATTTAGCCAGATTACATGACCCATAAACTTGGTGTGTCTGGGGTGATATCACCATCTATTGTAGTTAATGAACATGTGTACATACAGTGCATTCGGAAAGTATTCAGACCCTTAGACCTTTTCCACATTTTGTTACATTACAGCCTTATTCTAAAATCGATTAAATAAAAAATAGTCCTCGTCAATCTAATTGTCCTCATCAATGTACATGTGTATACATTTTTTGTTCAACTTTATCAAGTAGTTTGCTTTGCTAGCTGTATTGTTAGCTAGCTAGTTAGCCAGCTGCATATTATTGGTTATCTCGCTCGCTACCTGACCAGCAGCTGCATACTAGCTAGCTGGGTTAACGTTAATTGTTCATGCGTTAGCTAGTTAAAATGATAATTTGTATTGTCTAACCCTTATGATAATGATCATATGACTATGAAAGCTCAGGCTTTGTTGTCAGATTCATAACTAAATCATCCTTCCTTGTCTATCTGGTTTGTGACTTTGCTACTTACAAGCATACATTATCATAAATATTTCAATGTATTATCAGATATTAAATTGTTACATGCAAACAGGTTGACAACTTGTAGCTACACATTTGCCTTCCATTTATGATCAACTTTCTTATGTGCTAAAGGGTCATCTCTGAGGATGGCCTGCAGGATGAGGAGGATCATGAGGTCATGGACTTCTTGGAGGAAGATGCTTTTGATGAGGAGCTACTTGAGGACAAAGAGTATGAGACACACAGGAGAGACATCAACTGGCAGGGAAGCAGTTGAACAGTAGTTGAACCCTAGCCCTCCTGGGTTGATGCTGGTGGAGGTGGCTGCTGTACATACCAAGCTGGTGGTGCAGGTTGTATAATGATCTAGCCTGGTCCCAGATCTGTTTGTGCTTGCTAACTCCTAATGTATGATGCTGGAGAAGTCATGCCATGTTACCATAGGAGTTGGCTATATATACAGTGTTCTTCCTGTAAAAGTTGCGTCATACTGCAGCACACTTTGCGGGCTGCCGCAGAATTCTATGGCACATTATTTAAGTTAGCCATTGTTACCATTAATGCTAGTTAGTGCTAGTTTGACCACCGGAGGACATCTTTGAGAAGCATTTGACTGTCTTCAATATTGGCTGTACTAGAGAATTACAAACCTTTTTTGTAAGACATAGTATATGAGATTGATTTTAAGAAATGTAGCTTAGTTAATTTGATTAATATTATGGTGTTTCTATACCAAGAAAAATGAAAAATGTAACCCTCAGGCTTTCTGTTACGTAAATATGGCGCTGTACAATGTGGCCAGTCGGGAGTAGGCTATAGTACTAAGAGCGTAACATTTCCATACCCTAATTGTAGTCTAACCAATATCCAAACGGAGATTCAGTGAAAATAAAAATATCATTGATTTATCAAGACCAGTCCCCATGCTTGTCTCAGAGCAGCGCAAAACGGTACTGAAATAGTTGACCACACACGGGTAGGCTATTGCTTCAAATCCTAACTTTAATATGCTTTAAATTCCACAAAGTCACAAATAATTGAACACACACAATTCTTAAAACTCTAATGCTTTACTATTTAATCATTTCTGCCTCCAAATTCATATGCATTATATAAATAGGCCCATGTGCACCTTGACATTGGGGGTGCGCCATGCAGCCGTGCCAAACGGGGAAAGGGGGGATGGAGCCGGTCAGTCGCAACCCAGGCAACATGGAGATGCATGGATCCCGATCCTCCCAGCCCAGAACCCTGCACCAAGAGAAGGGAGAAGTAAAATAAAGGTTCAATAAAAATAAATAGATTTGACCTTTAACACTTTTAACAGCAACAACTCAATACTAGTGAGACTCATGTTGCCTACGGTAGGCCTACAGTATATCTAAAAAATATGATTTTTTTTTTTTCAATGACGTGACTCTCTGCCAATAATTAAATTTAGAGGATTGGAGGATTCTAAATGAATATCTAAGGGGCGTTTTTCGTTGGAGCAAATCTGATCTGTGAGAATATCTAAGGGGCTTTTATATAATTATAATGCCGGGTTAATAATAATAATAATAATCGCTTTGTTTAAAAAATAACAATATTTTGGAGATGATTTCGTTTTCAAATAACCGAAAGTGAGCGATTGTAATCTGAATAAAGGGCAAAAGGCCATTCTTGAACATGGGGTGAGACATTCTTACTAATTTGTAAATAAATAAAGCCAGTTTGTTATTTAGAATGATTTATTTCTGTTTTTAGAGGGAGAGAAACCAAAAGCCCACTGTGCCTATTTTATGGACAAGGACATCCCGGCCAGCCAAACCCTCCCCTAACCCGGACAACGCTGGACCAATTGTGCATCGCCTCATGGGTATCCCGGTCGTGGCCAGCACGGGTATCAAACCAGTATCTGTAGCAACGCAGTTTGCACTGCGATGCAGTGTCTTACACCACATCCACAAAGTTTTTAATGCTGATCAATTGCCTTGCACAGAGTATCAAAATACAGGGAGGTGTTTTTGGGACAACATCGTGTCTATTGTCCTGCTAATAGCCGTTGTGAAAAACAAGTGTTTGAAAACATTAACGATATATTGGCGATAATTTCGTATTCAAATAACCAAAAGTTATTGGCTGTAATAGAGAATTTAAAACCTTTTTTTTAAAGAACATAGTATATGGGATTGATTTTAAGAAATGTAGCTTAATTAATTTGATGAATATTCTGGTGTTTCTATTCCAAGAAAAACGAAACCCTCTGGGTTTCCGTCAGGAAAATATGGCGACGTACAATGTGCTTATCTCAGAGCTTTGTCTTGACCTCTGAATGCTGTCTTTTTCCCCTTCCACTTGCCCCTTCCATTAATTTTGAAAGAGTATTTTCCAGTAAGCATAATCAGTGCTCTAACTCCCCCTTGCGCTGGTCTGGAGCAGTGACGCAGTGATGCAGGGTACCGTACTAAACCAAAAATGACCTCTAACTTCCGCAGCATAATCTCAAAACTTTTAGCTGAGCAACCACTGTAGGAGTTGGCTATACAGCAAAAACAGATCGAAGACCAAGCTAACATTTGTCTGATTGGCAGAACAGAAAGAGTGAAACTTCAAGCAGTGGTGTATGATGTTATGGTTATGATAGTGATATAGGCCCTAACTTGCACTTTCTCATTCTAACCTGAAAACAATGTATTCCCCTAACCTTATTCTTTAAATAAAGTTATTGTTTTATTATATAATATTACTTGTGTACAGTGGGGAGAACAAGTATTTGATACACTGCCGATTTTGCAGGTTTTCCTACTTACAAAGCATGTAGAGGTCTGTAATTTGTATCATAGGTACACTTCAACTGTGAGAGACGGAATCTAAAACAAAAATACAGAAAATCACATTGTATGATTTTTAAGTAAATAATTTGCATTTTATTGCATCACATAAGTATTTGATACATCAGAAAAGCAGAACTTAATATTTGGTACAGAAACCTTTGTTTGCAATTACAGAGATCATACGTTTCCTGTAGTTCTTGACCAGGTTTGCACACACTGCAGCAGAGATTTTGGCCCACTCCTCCATACAGACCTTCTCAGGTTTCAGGGCTGTCGCTGGGCAATACGGACTTTCAGCTCCCTCCAAAGATTTTCTATTGGGTTCAGGTCTGGAGACTGGCTAGGCCACTCCAGGACCTTGAGATGCTTCTTACGGAGCCACTCCTTAGTTGCCCTGGCTGTGTGTTTCGGGTCGTTGTCATGCTGGAAGACCCAGCCACGACCCATCTTCAATGCTCTTACTGAGGGAAGGAGGTTGTTGGCCAAGATCTCGCGATACATGGCCCCATCCATCCTCCCCTCAATACGGTGCAGTCGTCCTGTCCCCATTGCAGAAAAGCATCCCCAAAGCATGATGTTTCCACCTCCATGCTTCACGGTTGGGATAGTGTTCTTCGGGTTGTACTCATCCTTCTTCTTCCTCCAAACACGGCGAGTGGAGTTTAGACCAAAAAGCTCTATTTTTGTCTCATCAGACCACATGACCTTCTCCCAATCCTCCTCTAGATCATCCAGATGGTCATTGGCAAACTTCAGACGGGCCTGGACATGCGCTGGCTTGAGCAGGGGGACCTTGCGTGCGCTGCATGATTTTAATCCATGACGGCGTAGTGTGTTACTAATGGTTTTCTTTGAGACTGTGGTCCCAGCTCTCTTCAGGTCATTGACCAGGTCCTGCCATGTAGTTCTGGGCTGATCCCTCACCTTCCTGATCATTGATGCCCCACGAGGTGAGATCTTGCATGGAGCCCCAGACCAAGGGTGATTGACCGTCATCTTGAACTTCTTCCATTTTCTAATAATTGCGCCAACAGTTGTAGCCTTCTCACCAAGCTGCTTGCGTATTGTCCTGTAGCCCATCCCAGCCTTGTGCAGGTATACAATTTTATCCCTGATGTCCTTACACAGCTCTCTGGTCTTGGCCATTGTGGAGAGGTTGGAATCTGTTTGATTGAGTGTGTGGACAGGTGTCTTTTATACAGGTAATGAGTTCAAACAGGTGCAGTTTATACAGGTAATGAGTGGAGAACAGGAGGGCTTCTTAAAAGAAAAACTAACAGGTCTGTGAGAGCTGGAATTCTTACTGGTTGGTAGGTGATCAAATACTTAAGTCATGCAATAAAATGCAAATTAATTACTTAAAAATCATACAATGTGATTTTCTGGATTTTTGTTTTAGATTCCGTCTCTCACAGTTGAAGTGACCCTATGATAAAAATTACAGACCTCTACATACTTTGTAAGTAGGAAAACCTGCAAAATCGGCAGTGTATGAAATACTTGTTCTCCCCACTGTATGTCTTTCCTTATCATATGTACGAGTCAATGCTTTCTGTAATTTGTTTAGGTGCATATATGTTTAATTTACTATGCGGATAATAAAGTGTTTGATCACAGAATGTTTTTCTTTTTTCAGGTACTATCAGTCACTAAAACAGGTATTTCAGAATATAAATACATTTTATTGTGAGTTATATCTTCCAGAGATTGAGTTGAAAAGATACTTACATGCCATGATATTGACATTCATTATAACCATGTTTATGATTTAACTGCCTGTAACAGCCATTAAACTCTGTTACAGTTTCAATGTCACCATTGGCTTTATTGTGAAATTCATTGTGAAATTCCTGAGTGGTTTCCTTCCTCTCCGGCGACTGAGTTAGGAAGGGCACCTGTATCTTTGTAATGACTGGTTGTATTGATACGCCATCCAAAGTGTAATTGATAACTTTCCCATGCTCAAAGAGATATTCAATGACTGCTTTAAAAAAATATATCTACCAATAGGTGCCCTTCTTTGCAAGGCATTGGAAAACCTCCCTGGTCTTTGTGGTTAAAGCTGTGTTTGAAATTCACTGCTTGACTGAGGGACCTTACAGATAATTGTATGTGTGGGGTACAGAGATGAGATACCGTGGCAAGAAAAAGTATGTGAATCCTTTTTAAATACCTAGATTTCCGCATAAATTGGTAATAAAATGTAATCTGATCGTCATCTAGGTCACAACAATAGACAAACAGTCTGCTTACACTAATAACACACAATGTCTTTATTGAACACACCGTGTAAACATTCACAGTTTTAATAACTGGTTGACCCTCCTTTGGCAGCAATAACCTCAACCAAACGTTTTCTGTAGTTGTGGATCAGATCTGCACAACGGTCAGGAGGAATTTTAGACCATTCCTCTTTACAAAACTGTTTCAGTTCAGCAATATTCTTGGGATGTCTGGCGTGAATTGCTCTCTTGAGGTCATGCCACAGCATCTCAAATCGGGTTGAGGTCAAGACTCTGACTGGGCCACTCCAGAAGGCGTATTTTCTTCTGTTGAAGCCATTCTGTTGATTTACTTCTGTGTTTTGGGTCGTTGACCTGTTGAGTCGTTGTGTTTTGGGTCGTTGTCCTGTCACCCAACTTCTGTTGAGCTTCAATTGGCAGACAGATAGCCTGACATTCTCCTGCAAAATGTCTTGATAAACTTGGGAATTCATTTTTCCGTTGATGATAGCAAGCTGTCCAGGCCCTGAGGCAGCAAAGCAGCCCCAAACCATGATGCTCCCTCCACCATACTTTACAGTTTGGATGAGGTTTTGATGTTGGTGTGCTGTGCCTATTTTTCTCCACACAGTGTTGTGTGTTCCTTCCAAACAACTCTGTAGTTTCATCTCTCCACATAATATTTTGCCAGTAGCGCTGTGGAACATCCAGGTGCACTTTTGCAAACTTCAGACTTGTTTTTTTTGGACAGCAGTGGCTTCTTTCGTGGTGTCCTCCCATGAACACCATTCTTGTTTAGTGTTTTACGTATTGTAGACTCGTCAACAGAGATGTTAGCATGTTTCAGAGATTTCTGTAAGTCTTTAGCTGACACTCTAGGATTCTTCTTAACCTCATTGAGCAATCTGCACTGTGCTCTTGCAGTCATCTTTGCAGGGTGGACACTCCTAGGGAGAGTAGCAACAGTGCTGAACTTCCTCCATTTATAGACAATTTGTCTTACCGTGGACTGATGAACATCAAGGCTTTTAGAGATACTTTTGTAACCCTTTCCAGCTTTAAGCAAGCCAACAATTCTTAATCTTAGGTCTTCTGAGATCTCTTTTGTTGGAGGCATGGTTCATATCAGGCAATGCTTCTTGTGAATAGCAAACTCACATTTTGTGACTGTTTTTTAAAGGGCAGGGCAGCTCTAACCAACATCTCCAATCTCGTCTCATTGATTGGACTCCAGGTTAGCTGACTCCTGACTCCAATTAGCTTTTGGAGAAGTCATTAGCCTAGGGATTCACATACTTTTTCCAACCTACACTGTGAATGTTTAAATTATGAATTCAATATAGACAAGAAAAATACAATAACTCGTGTGCTATTAGTTTAAGCACACTATGTTAGTCTATTGTTGTGACTTAGATGAAGATCAGATCAAATTTGATGACCAATCTATGCAGAAATCCAGATAATTCCAAAGGCTTCACATACTTTTTCTTGCCTCTGTAGTCATTCAGAATTATGTTAAACACTATTATTGCACACAGAGTGAATCCATGCAACTTATTATGTGACTTGTTAAGCACATTATTACTACTGAACTTATTTAGGCTTACCATAAAAAAAGGGGTTGAATACTTATTGACTCTATTTCTTGTTCATTTGTGAAACATACTTCCACTTTGTCGTTATGGGGTATTGTGCGTAGGCCAGTGACAAATCTCAATTGAATCAATTTTAAATTCTGTCTGTAACACAACAAAATGTAGAAAAAGTCAAGGGGTGTGAATACTTTTATGGAGGTACTATAACTGAGTCATTGCAGTCCGGTTTCTTTATTTACTTTCAACAAAAAACATTACAAAAAGTGTAATTCAAGTGTTTAAGCATATTTTTATAAGTTATAGTCTCCAGTATCATCACAAAATTATGAAATAGACATTGTGATGATGCTGAAGATTATAGCATGGGCCTCTCTAAGTATGAATTACTGTGTTTGGCCTCGGAGACACAGAGGCCTATTGTCTGCCCTGTAGATAATCATGGCATTCTGCAATGTATAGATGGCAGACAGGCTATAAGCCAGGATGGTCCACCATGCAAACAGGCTGTTCTTGTTCTACATCTTCTGGTGACCTATTGAAAACAGTAGGACAATGATACAGCAGGTTAAGATGCATGATGTAAGCGTTTTGTTTTAATGACAAACAAAGTAGCATACACACCTGTTAGTCTCTTTCGGGGTGCAACTCCAGCTCCAACTGACAGGTTGAATACCATGTGCCTTTGTTTTTTAAAGGGGTAAGGGGGTGGGCTCTAGACGATTCTATCAGCAAATCATGGCTGTATATGTAAATATACTGAACAAAAATATGAATGTAACATAAAGTGTTCGTCCCATGTTTCATGAGCTGAAATAAATTATCCCTGAAATGCTCCATACTCACACAGCTTATTTCACTCAAATTCTCTGCACAAATTTGCTTACATCCCTTTCAGTAAGTATTTCTACTTTGCCAAGATAATCCATTCACCTGACAGGGGTGGCATATCAAGAAGCTGATTAAACAGCATGATCATTACACAGGTGCACCTTGTGCTGGGGACAATAAAAGGCCACTCTAAAATGTGCAGTTTAGTCACACAAATAATGCCACAGATGTCTAAAGTTTTGAGGGAGTGTGCAATTGGCACGATGACTGCAGGAATGTCCATTAGAGCTGTTGCCAGAGAATGTAATTTTCATTGCTCTACCATCAGCCATCATTTTAGAGAAATTGGCACTATGTCCAACCAGCCTCATAACTGCAGACCACGTGTAACCACGCCAGCCCAGGGCATCCACATTTGGCTTTTTCACCTGCGGGATGATTTGAGATTAACCTCCCGGACAGCTGATGAAACTGTGGATTTGCAGAACTGAAGGGTTTTTGCACATATTGTCAGAAACAGTCTCAGGGAAGCTCATCTGCGTGCTCGTCTTCATTACCAGGGTCTTGACCTGACTGCAGTTTAGTGTCGTAACCGACTATAGTGGGCAAATGCGTACCTTTGATAGCCACTGGCACGCTGGAAAAGTGTGCTCTTCACGGATGAATTCCAGTTTCAACTGTAGCGGCATAGTGTGGGCAAGCAGTTTGCTGATGTAAACCTTATGAACAGAGTGCCCCATGATGGCGGTGGAGTTATGGTATGGGCAGGCATAAGCTATGGACAATGAACATGATTGCATTTTATCGATGGCAATTAGAATGCACAGCGATACCATGACGAGACCCTGAGGCCCATTGTCGTGCCATTCATCCAGCGCCGTCACCTCATGTTTCAGCATGATAACGCACTGCCCCATGTCACAAGGATCTATAAACAATTCCTGGAAGCTGAAAATGTACCAGTTCTTCTATGGCCTGCATACCAGACATGTTGAGAATGTTTGGGTTACTCTGGACGGACATGTTTCGACACCGTGTTCCAGTTCCTGTCAATATCCAGAAACTTAGCACAACAATTGAAGAGGAGTGGGACAACATTCCACAGGCCAAAACCAACAGCCTGATCAACTCTATGCGAAGGAGATGTGTCGCGCAGAATGAGGCAAATTTGCATGAGGCAAATGGTGGTCACAATAGATACTGACTGGTTTTCTGATCCAAGCCCTACCTTTTTGGGGGGTTTCTGTGACCAACAGATACATATCTATATTCCCAGTCATGCGAAATGGATTGGCTATCCCAATCATGAGCCATGGCCAGGCCTGCCCTGCTCTTGCTGATGTAAACCCTTTTGTGCTGCCTAACCAATGGCTGCGCTGTGTACGGTGGAACTTCAGGAGGCGAGTCAAAGGCTTCTTCACGAAAATGCATTTGTAAAAAAATTAAAATCTAGATATCTGCGCACGTACTTGAGAGCACGAAGATCGGAGGTAATTTTGCTACTGCTATAATTGATTTGAATAAAAACGATATGTTTCGTTGCCCATAATGAAGCTGTTTATCAGAGTTATTGACCTCACAATAAGCCATATTAGATTCATTTACATAACTTATATTACCATGAAGCGGCAGTCGAAGAGATGGACAGGGCATGGGTTCTGAAAGTAGGCTAATTCGAGAAGGCCTAATTACTTTAAATGTGACTTTAGCCTAATAATAACAAGAGGGCGGGAATCAGGATGGATGGAATATAAAAATGAATGTCTATTTTATGATGTTATTAACCTGTTAGGGCTAGGGGGCAGTATTGACACGGCTGGATAAAAAAAACATACCCGATTTAATCTGGTTACCACTCCTACCCAGTAACTAGAATATGCATATACTTATTACATATGGATAGAAAACACCCTAAATTTTCTAAAACTGTTTGAATGGTGTCTGTGAGTATAACAGAACTCATTTGGCAGGCAAAACCCTGAGACATTTTCTGACAGGAAGTGGATACCTGATGTGTTGTATTACCTTTAAACCTATCCCATTGAAAAACACAGGGGCTGAGGAATATTTTGGCACTTCCTATTGCTTCCACTAGATGTCACCAGCCTTTACAAAGTGTTTTGAGTCTTCTGGAGGGAGATCTGACCGAACAAGAGCCATGGAACGATGATGGCCCATTAGACACCTGGCGCGCGAGTTCATGTTGGGTACCCTCGTTCCAATACGTTATAAAAGAGTATGCATTCGTCCACCTTGAATATTATTCATGTTCTGGTTAAAAAAGGCCCTAATGATTTATGCTATACAACGTTTGACATGTTTGAACGAACGTAAATATATTTTTTCCCCTCGTTCATGACGAGAAGTCCGGCTGGCTTAGATCATGTGCTAACAAGACGGAGATTTTTGGACATAAATGATGAGCTTTTTTGAACAAAACTACATTCGTTATGGACCTGTGATACCTGGAAGTGACATCTGATGAAGAGAATCAAAGGTAATGGATTATTTACATAGTATTTTCGATTTTAGATCTCCCCAACATGACGTCTAGTCTGTATCGCAACGCGTATTTTTCTGGGCGTAGTGCTCAGATTATTGCAAAGTGTGATTTCCCAGTAAGGTTATTTTTAAATCTGGCAAGTTGATTGCGTTCAAGAGATGTAAATCTATAATTCTTTAAATGACAATATAATATTTTACCAATGTTTTCTAATTTGAATTATTTAATTTGTGACGCTGACTTGACTGCCGGTTATTGGAGGGAAACGATTTCCTCAACATCAATGCCATAGTAAAACGCTGTTTTTGGATATAAATATGAACTTGATAGAACTAAAAATGCATGCATTGTCTAACATAATGTCCTAGGAGTGTCATCTGATGTAGATTGTAAAAGGTTAGTGCATCATTTTAGCTGGTTTTATGGTTTTGGTGACCCTGTCTTTGAATTGACAAAACATTACACACAACTCTTGTAAATGTACTGTCCTAACATACTCTAAATTTATGCTTTCGCCGTAAAACCTTTTTGACATCGTAAAACGTGGTTAGATTAAGGAGATGTTTATCTTTCAAATGGTGTAAAATAGTTGTATTTTTGAAAAATTTGAATTTTGACATTTATTTGGATTCAAATTTGCCGCTCTTGAAATGCACCTGCTGTTGATGGAGTGCACCACGGGTTTACGGCGAAAGCATAAATTTAGAGTTTAGTTTAAAAATAACCTTACTGGGAAATCACACTTTGCAATAATCTGAGCACTGCGCCCAGAAAAATACGCGTTGCGATACAGACTAGACGTCATGTTGGGAAGATCTAAAATCGAAAATACTATGTAAATAATCCATTACCTTTGATTCTCTTCATCAGATGTCACTTCCAGGTATCACAGGTCCATAACGAATGTAGTTTTGTTCAAAAAAGCTCATCATTTATGTCCAAAAATCTCCGTCTTGTTAGCACATGATCTAAGCCAGCCGGACTTCTCGTCATGAACGAGGGGAAAAAATATATTTACGTTCGTTCAAACATGTCAAACGTTGTATAGCATAAATCATTAGGGCCTTTTTTAACCAGAACATGAATAATATTCAAGGTGGACGAATGCATACTCTTTTATAACGTATTGGAACGAGGGTACCCAACATGAACTCGCGCGCCAGGTGTCTAATGGGACATCATCGTTCCATGGCTCTTGTTCGGTCAGATCTCCCTCCAGAAGACTCAAAACACTTTGTAAAGGCTGGTGACATCTAGTGGAAGCAATAGGAAGTGCCAAAATATTCCTCAGCCCCTGTGTTTTTCAATGGGATAGGTTTAAAGGCAATACAACACATCAGGTATCCACTTCCTGTCAGAAAATGTCTCAGGGTTTTGCCTGCCAAATGAGTTCTGTTATACTCACAGACACCATTCAAACAGTTTTAGAAACTTTAGAGTGTTTTCTATCCATATATAATAAGTATATGCATATTCTAGTTACTGGGTAGGATTAGTAACCAGATTAAATCGGGTACATTTTTTTTATCCAGACGTGCAAATGCTGCCCCCTAGCCCTAACAGGTTAACAAACTATTGTTTTGGCAAGTCGGGCAGGACATCTACTTTGTGCATGACACAAGTCATTTTTTCAACAATTGTTTACAGACAGATTATTTCACTTATAATTCACTGTATTATAATTCCAGTGGGTCAGAAGTTTACATACACTAAGTTGACTGTGCCTTTAAACAGCTTGGAAAATTCCAGAAAATTATGTCCTAGCTTTAGAAGCTTCTGTTAGGCTAATTGTATTTCAAGGCCTACCTCCAAACCCAGTGAATCTTTGCTTGACATCATGGGAAAATCAAAAGAAATCAGCCAATACCTCAGAAAAAAATTGTAGACCTCCGCAAGTGTGGTTCGTCCTTGGGAGCAATTTCCAAATGCCTGAAGGTACCACGTTCATCTGTACAAACAATAGTATGCAAGTATAAACACCATGGGATAACGCAGCCGTCATACCACTCAGGAAAGAGACGCGTTCTGTCTCCTAGAGATGAGCGTACTTTGGTGTGAAAAGTGAAAATCAATCCCAGAACAACATCAAACGACCTTGTGAAGATGCTGGAGGAAACAGGTACAAAAGTATCTATATCCACAGTAAAACGAGTACTATAACGACATAACCTGAAAGGCCGCTCAGCAAGGAAGAAGCCACTGCTCCAAAACCACCATAAAAAAGCCAGACTTTGGTTTGCAACTGCACATGGGGACAAAGATCGTACTTTTTGGAGAAATGTCCTCTGGTCTGATGAAACAAAAATAGAACTGTTTGGCCATAATGACCATTGTTATGTTTGGAGGAAAAAGAGGTAGCCTTGCAAGCTGAAGAACACCACCCCAACCGTGAAGCACGGGGGTGGCAGCATCATGTTATGGGGGTGCTTTGCTGCAGGAGGGACTGATGCAACTCACAAAATAGATGGCATCATGTGGTAGGACAATTATGTGGATATATTGAAGCAACATCTCAAGACATCAGTCAGGAAGTTAAAACGTGGTCGCAAATGGGTCTTCCAAATGAACTATCACCCCAAGCATACTTCCAAAGTTGTGGCAAAATGGCTTAAGGACAACAAAGTCAAGGTATTGGAGTGACCATCACAAAGCCCTGGCCTCATTCCTCTAGAAAGTTTGTGGGCAGAACTGAAAAAGTGTGTGCGAGCATGGAGGCCTACAAACCTGACTCAGTTACACCAGCTCTGTCAGGAGGAATGGGCCAAAATTCAACCAACTTATTGTGGGAAGGTTGTGGAAGGCTACCAGAAACATTTGACCCAAGTTAAACAATTTGAAGGCAGTGCTACCAAATACTAATTGAGTTTAAGTAAACGTCTGACCCACTGGGAATGTGATGAAAGAAATAAAAGCTGAAAGAAATCATTCTCTCTACTATTATTCTGACATTTCACATTCTTAAAATTAACATAAAGGTGAGGACAGTGCTCCAACCACCTACCACTCTACCCTACCTGCGCTGTCTAGACTACCTAATTAATTACTGTTGTTGTCACATTTTCTTGCATAAGTGTGACAATAGCAGGATAGCATCAGATTAAAAATCATCATGTTTGGCTCTAGATTACACCTATCTATACATACTTTTACATTGTTTGCGAGATCAGACATAATATCACTATAATCCGATTGTTCATTTTTGGAAGTTACTTTCATTTCAGCGCATCTACTTTGTAAACATTTCAACTGTATTAAATTAGTAGTTAATTAAATTCCACAAAAAAATGTACACCCATCAAAATAAAGTATCTTTATCCTCTTGTGATGTGTTGAGAGTGCGTTAAATCCCCAACAAAGCTTTAGCGTTCTTATAGATTTAACGGAAAGCCAATGTACAGTGCCTTGCAAAAGTATTCACCCCTTTGGCATTTTTTCTATTTTGTTGCATTACAACCTGTAATTTAAATGTATTTTTATTTGGATTTCATGTAATGGACATACACAAAATAGTCCAAATTGGTGAAGTGAAATGAAAAAAATTACTTCTTTCAAAAAATTCTAAAAAATAAAAAACAGAAAAGTGGGCGGTGCATATGTATTCACCCCCTTTGCTATGAGGCCCCTAAATTGTATTTTTTCAAAAATTGTATTTAACCTTTATTTAACCAGGTAGGCCAGTTGAGAACAAGTTCTCATTTCCAACCTCGACCTGGCCAAGATAAAGCAAAGCAGTGCGACAAAAACAACAAAGTTACACATGTGGATAAACAAAAGTACAGTCAATAACACTATAGAAAATCTATATATAGTGTGTGCAAATGGAGTAAGGAGGTAAGGCAATAAATAGGCCAACAGTAGCGAAGTAATTACAATTTAGAAAATGAACACTGCCGTGATAGATGTGCAGATGAGGATGTGCAAGTAGAAATACTGGTGTGCAAAAGAGCAAAGAAGTAAATATAAACAATATGGGGATGAAGAAGGTAGTTGGATGGGCTATTTACAGATGAGCTGTGTACAGCTGCAGCGATCGGTAACCTGCTCAGATAGCTGATGCTTAAAGTTAGTGAGGGAGATATAAGTCTCCAACTTGAGCAATTTTTGCAATTCGTTCCAGTCATTGGCAGCAGAGAACTGGAAGGAAAGGCGGCCGAAGGAGGTGTTGGCTTTGGGGATGACCAGTGAGAAATACCTGCTGGAGCCAGTGCTACGGGTGGGTGTTGGTATGGTGACCAGTGAGCTGAGATATGGCGGAGATTTACCTAGAAAAAAACGTATGGATGACCTGGAGCCAGTGGGTCTGGCAACGAATATGTAGCGAGGGCCAGCCGACGAGAGCATACAAGTTGCAGTGGTGGGTGGTATATGGGGCTTTGGTGACAAAACGGACAAAACGTCACTTTGATAAACTGCATCCAGTTTGCTGAGTAGAATGTTGGAGGCTATTTTGTAAATTACATCCCCAAAGTCGAGGATCGGAAGGATAGTCAGTTTTACGAGGGTATGTTTGGTAGTGTGAGGGAAGGAGGCTTTGTTGCGAAATAGGACGCCGATTCAAGATTTCATTTTGGATTGGAGATGCTTAATATGAGTCTGGAAGGAGAGTTTACAGTCTAGCCAGACACCTTGGTATTTGTAGTTGTCCACATATTCTAAGTCAGAACCATCCAGAGTAGTGATGCTAGTCAGGCGGGCGGGTGCGATCTGGTGCAACCAATTACCTTCATAAGTCACATAATTAGTTAAATAAAGTCTACCTGTGTGTAAAGTGTCACATGATCTGTCACATGATCTCAGTATATATACGCCTGTTCTGAAAGACCCCAGAGTCTGCAACACCACTAAGCAATGGGCACCACCAAGGAAGTGACACCATGAAGACCAAGGAGCTCTCCAAACAGGTCAGGGACAGAGTTGTGGAGAAGTACAGATCAAGGTTGGGTTATAAAAAAATATCTGAAACTTTGAACATCCCACAGAGCACCATTAAATCCATTATTAAAAAATTGAAAGATATGGCACCACAACAAACCTGCCAAGAGACGGCATTAATCAGAGAGGCAACAAAGTGACCAAAGACAACCCTGAAGGAGCTGCAAAGCTCCACAGCGGAGATCGGAGTATCTGTCCATAGGACCACTTTAAGCCTTACACTCCACAGAGCTGGGTTTTACGGAAGAGTTGCCAGAAAAAAGCCATTGCTTAAAGAAAAAAAATAAGCAAACACGTTTGGTGTTCGCCAAAAGGCATGTGGGAGACTCCCCAAACATATGGAAGAATGTACTCTGGTCAGATGAGACAAAAATTTAGCTTTTTGGCCATCAAGGAAAACGCTATGTCTGGCGCAAACCCAACATCTCCCATCACCCCGAGAACACCATCCCCACAGTGAAGCATGGTGGTGGCAGCATCATGCTGTTGGGATGTTTTTCATCGGCAGGGATTGGGAAACTGGTCAGAACTGAAGGAATGATGGATGGCGCTAAATACAGGGAAATTCTTGAGGGAAACCCATTTCAGTCTTCAAGAGATTTGAGACTGGGACGGAGGTTCATCATCCAGCAGACCAATGACCCTAAGCATACTGTTAAAGTGACACTCGAGTGGTTTAAGGGGAAACATTTAAATGTCTTGGAATGGCCTAGTCAAAGCCAGACCTCAATCCAATTGAGAATCTGTGGTATGACTTACAGATTTCTGTACACCAGCAGAACCCATCCAACTTGAAGGAGCTGGAGCAGTTTTGCCCTGAAGAATGGGCAAAAATCCCAGTGGCTAGATGTGCCAAGTTTATAGAGACATACCCCAAGAGACTTGCAGCTGTAATTGCTGCAAAAGGTGGCTCTACAAAGTATTGACTTTGGGAGGTGAATCGTTAGGCACGCTCAAGTTTTCAGTTTTTTTCTCTTATTTCTTGTTTGTTTCACCCCCCCAAAATATTTAGCATCTTCAAAGTGGTAGGCATGTTGTGTAAATCAAATTATACAAACCCCCCCCAAAAAATCTATTTTAATTCCAGGTTGTAAGGCAACAAAATAGGAAAAATGCCAAGGGGGTGAATACTTTCGCAAGCCACTGTATACCATTGAGCCCATTTCAGCCATTACCGGGGTGTGTTTATCCTGACATTATAAATATTTCCGCAGTCATAACATTAACAGGGAAAAACGACAGGTACAAGCAAGAGTATGAAAGAGTCACAGGAGTAAAATGAAAACAATCAATCCTGCGAGATTTAAGTGACAAGTGGATTTTTCACCCCTCAAACACAAGAAATAGAGGACTGAAAAATACAGCTCCTCAGCTGGGCAAGGCATGCACGTTGTTAGTTCAAGTCCAGAGACTGAGATGGCCATTGCAAAATGTAAATGTTTTGGTCAATTAACCATTTCTTTGTGGATTTTAATGTGGACTTGGGGTTGTCTTGCGGCCAAGATTCAGCCTCCAGGTTTTTGGTTAAAGTGTCCTCCTTTGGTGTAAAAAAACAGATGCATATGCAGAAAATAACCTCATACCTACTGTAAAATATGGTGGTAGTTCTTTGATCTACCACCAGAAGCACAGACACAGGATATCAATGATCTGGAAAGATTCTGTATGGAGGAATGGTCTAAGATCCTTCCCAATGTGTTCTCCGATCTCATAAAACATTTTAGAAAAAGGCTCAGTGTCATTATCCTAGCAAGGGGATGGTGCTGGAGTATTAAAAACAGGGGTGGCAATAATTTTGACCCCTGTCTTTTTAATATATTTTTTCTTCTTCCTTGTTAAACAAAATCTCTGTCTCTGAGCAATTGTATTAGTATAAAATATAATTGAAAATAAAAAATGTGCATACAGTATAGCTCATTATTTGTAATATTTATTTCATAGTCTTTTTTTATCATCTGTATCAAGTGTGCCAGAAAGTTTTGACCTTACTGTAAGTTACGCTTTGGATGTCATCATCCTTCATGTTCAGTTGGCCAAACTGCTGACTAATGGTAGTAATGACTTCCCCTCCCTCCCTCCCTCCCTCCCTCCCTCCCTCCCTCCCTCCCTCCCTCCCTCCCTCCCTCCCTCCGTCCGTCCGTCCGTCCGTCCGTCCGTCCGTCCGTCCGTCCGTCCGTCTGTCTGTCTGTGTGCGTGCGTCTCAAGGCCCCCTGCGTTCCTAGCTCAGAGTCACACTCCAGGCCAGATAACACTGATCCCCACTCACTCGCTTCATCCTCCTCTACTCCCATGGCTGTGAAGCTGTGCCAGACAGATGAGCGGGGGCCTGATGTATCAGCATCTGTGCCACACAAGGCCTGGCCAGAGATTAATATGTGGGCAAAAGGAGTGACTGTCTGTGACAGCATAGAGTTACAGCCCAACTCAAATATCAAAGCAAGGGACTAGCACATCAAGTACTGCAGTGAGATATGATGCATGATTACATTATTTTTTATTTGATTTGACTATTTATTGGCTAATAGTGAATCATAATGAAGTAATACTGAAATTGCTCAAGACTACACAGAAAATTATCCAGTGTTAAATCAACACTGAGAGTGTTACATTTAACACTGAAAGTGTGGTCCCATATAGACACTGGAACTGTGTTATATTAACACACTGCTTAGTGTAAAGCTTTATTTGCATATTTCCCAGAGTGCCTTGCCTTTTGAGTGAAGTGTAGAGTTACAGTACCATCCATGATTGTTTTTGTTAGTGACAGATACATTGTTGTTGCATTTATCCATTGTCAGCCTTGTGAACTTCACCAAGTGAGATCCTAAGCGAATATGTTAACAATAAAACACTTTTTTTACACAATACAATAGGTATTTTATAATGGCCTGAAACTCATGGTTTACAGACCACAGCAAGCCTACAAGTCACATTATACCGGTTTGCAAAGTGATGTGCACATTGATTGTTTTATTGATCTCATGCTACTAACATATCAATGCCATACATTTTATAAACTAATCCAATTAGTTACTTGGATTTACTGCACCCATTACTGAAATGGTTGTTCCAGTTTAGATGTTTTAGGTAGTTTCATATCATATTCTTCCCAACCCTGGTAGTAATTCTGAATGCCGGTTGTGGGTGCTGGATATCTCCACTCAGGCTGGATTCTAATAGGAATTACGCAAAAACATAAACATAAAAAAACGTCCTCTCACTGTCAACTGCGTTTGTTGTCAGCAAACTTAACATGTGTAAATATTTGTATGAACATAAGATTCAACAACTGAGACATAAACTGAACAAGTTCCACAGACATGTGACTAACAGAAATTTAATAATGTGTCCCTGAACAAAGGGAGGGTGTGGACACCAGTTGCATTAAGTACTGCAGTGCATCTCCTCATGGACTGCAACAGATTTGCCAGTTCTTGCTGTGAGATGTTACCCCACTCTTCCACCAAGGCACCTGCAAGTCCCGGACATTTCTGTGGGGAATGGCCCTACCCCTCACCCTCCGATCCAACAGGTCCCAGACGTGCTCAATGGGATTGAGATCCGGGCTCTTCGCTGGCCATGGCAGAACACTGACATTCCTGTCTAGCAGGAAATCATGCACAGAACGAGCAGTATGGCTGGTGGAATTGTCATGCTGGAGGGTCAGGATGAGCTTGCAGGAAGGGTGCCAAATGAGGGAGGAGGATGTCTTCCCTGTAACGCACAGCGTTAAGATTGCCTGCAATGACAACAAGCTCAGTCCGATGATGCTGTGACACACCGCCACAGACCATGACGGACCCTCCACCTCCAAACCGATCCCGCTCCAGAGTACAGGCCTCGGTGTAACGCTCATTCCTTCGACAATGAACGCGAATCCGACCATCACTCCTGGTGAGACAAAACCGCGACTCGTCAGTGAAGAGCACTTTTTTGCCTGTCTTGTCTGGTCCAGTGACGGTGGGTTTGTGCCCATAGGCGACGTTGTTGCCGGTGATGTCTGGTGAGAACCTGGCTTACAACAGGCCTACAAGCCCTCATTCCAGCCTCTCTTAGCTTATTGCGGACAGTCTGAGAACTGATGGAGGGATTGTGCGTTCCTGGTGTAACTCAGGCAGTTGTTGTTGCCATCCTGTACCTGTCCCACAGGTGTGATGTTCGGCTGTACCAATCCTGTGCAGGTGTTGTTACACGTGGTCTGCCACTGCAAGGACGATCAGCTGTCCGTTCTGTCTCTCTGTAGCGCTGTCTTAGGCATCTCACAGTATGGACATTGCAATTTATTGCCCATGCCACATCTGCAGTCCTCATGCCTCCTTGCAGCATTCCTAAGGCACGTTCACGCAGATGAGCAGGGACCCTAGGCATCTTTCCTTTGGTGTTTTTCAGAGTCAGTAGAAAGGCCTCTTTAGTGTCCTAAGTTTTCATAATTGTGACCTTAATTGCCTACCGTCTGTAAGCTGTTAGTGTCTTAACGACCGTTACACAGGTGCATGTTCATTAATTGTTTATGGTTCATTGAACAAGCATGGGAAACAGTGTTTAAACCCTTTACAATGAAGATCTGTGAAGTTATTTGGATTGTTACGAATTATCTTTGAAAGACAGGGTCTTGAAAAAGGGACGTTTCTTTTTTTGCTGAGTTTAGATATTGAAACAACAATTCAAAAATCAATAGAGCATACTATGAAATTTGATAAATATGGGCGTGGGTTTGGTTCAATAATGGTTTAAGACCAAGACTGGGGGCTTATTTTACACCACTGAGTGTTAATTTAACACTGGCCAATGTGCTGTGTAGCTTTGGATCTTTGGTGGCTATTTAGCTTGAGAGAAGGAAAGAGTGTGTGAGAGGCAAAAGTACATGAAAAAGACAGGGAAGGAGTCTGAGAGAAGGAGGTAAAAATTGAGGTAAAGGGGTCTTTGTGAAGCGGATGTTGGTTTTGGCCAAGGAGCAGACTGGAGGAGAAGGTGCAGCTGCTGCTGCCGCTGTTTGTGTGCGCGGGTGTGTGCATGTGCATGTAAGAGCAAGAGATAGAGTACACCTGAATCTGTTACTGTGTGCTCAGAATTGGTATTCCAATTCATTTCATTCAAAGGTGAGTTTACTAGTTTACACACCATGACAACACTTTAAAGGTCAGTGAAGTCACTTGCCAGTTGGTCCGCGCATGCTTTGAGTACACGTCCTGGGCCAGACGGATTACTAGGATGTGTACTCAAAGTATGCGCGGACCAACTGCCAAGTGTCTTCACTGACATTTTCAAACTCTCCATGACCGAGTCTGTAATACCTACTGTACATGTTTCAAGCAGACCACCATAGTCCCTGTGCCCAAGAAAACGAAGGTAACCTGCCTAAATGATTACCGCCCTGTAGCGCTCACGTCGGTAGCCATGAAGTGCTGTGAAAGGCTGGTCATGGTTCACATCAACACCATCATACCGGAAACCCTAGACCCACTCCAATTCGCATACCACTCCAACAGATCCACAGACGACACAATCTCAAATCGCACCCCACACTGCCCTTTCCCACCTGGACAAAAGCAACACCTACTGTATGTGAGAATGCTGTTCATTGACTACAGCTCAGCATTCAACACCATAGTGCCCACAAAGCTCATCATCAAGCTAAGGACCCTGGGAATAAACACCTCCCTCTGCAACTGGATCCTGGACTTCCTGAAGGGCCGCCCCCAGGTGGTAAGGGTAGGTAACAACACATCTGCCACGCTGATCCTCAACACTGGGGCCCCTCAGGTGTGCATGCTCAGTCCCCTCCTGTACTCACTGTTCACCCACGACTGCGTGTCCAAGCATGACTCCAACACCATCATTACATTTACCTACGACCACAGTGGTATGCCTGATCACCGACAACGATGAGACAGCCTATAGGGAGGAGGTCAGAGACCTGGCAGTGTGGTGCCAGGACAACAACCTCTCCCTCAATGTGATGTCATGACGTTGGCCTGTGGGTAAGGTTTATGACCCCCCCCCCATAAATACCTTTCTCTCTTCCCCTCTCTGAATCTACTGAAGGACGTGAATAGCCTGTGTCAAATATAGAGAGTCTGGGAACATCAAACAAATGGGGAAAAGGAACCATATTTTGTTAATAAAACCAGTTGGAAATATGCTTGATAACGTAATGAGTATGGATTTCATTTCAGTTGTCATCTGAGACATTATGATTGATGACAGGATGACATAAACTGTACCTGGGAAAGTATCCACCCTCTAGTTATCAGAGTCACATGGAATTGTTATGCAATTGAAATGTTTGATATTGAAAATGTTTGTTAGGAGATGAAATGTAATTTTAGCTTCCAAACGAGAGAATTGGGTTTTCATAAGGAAAGTGCCCTGCTCGATCAGTGGCCAACCCTGTGAAGAGACAGGGGTTATAAACGATGAAACACCTCCCTCCCCCTCTCCACTATATAATCCTTTGACGAAAAGATAACCAGTTGTTCCAGTACGGGAGGTCTGCAGCCTCTACGTTAGAAGGACACACATGTCAAGGACAGAACTAAGCCAACCTCGGCGTGAGCTCTGGTATGAACTGGTATGAACTTTGAACTTATTCACTACAGAAGTGATACTTCCTAGCCGTTGAGTTAGCCGCTGCTAACGTGGGTTAGGAAAGGACGGACGACGGATCCTTTTCCAAATGGGCGGTAATTTAGAATGCATAAGATAATGTATTTACGATAGCATAGCTGCTGTTTCTGTGTTCCTAAATCTTCCCGCTCTTTCATTCAAGCCCAACCCCTTTCCTTTGTGTAACTAGCTTTCACACAGGTTCCGTCCACCAGGACGTTTTCTGTATGACATCATTGTATTCTGTGTATTTGTAATTCTGTGTGATTAGTTAGGTATTTAGTAAATAAATAATTAAACCCAATTTTGTATTGCTGATTCAACTTGTTAGCCAGGGTTCGTGAAGATAGCCAAGAATTTACAACTTTCATTATGAGACTGAAAATAAGACAAGGGTTAATATTGACTGCTATCGAGGTAAAATATTACTAAGTATTTTAAGAGTTTATTCGGAAGATAACAGCTCTATAAACGTTCTTCCGTGGTGCCCCGACATTCTAGTTAATTACATTTACATGATTAGCTTAATCAGGTAATATTAATTACAGAGAAATCATTTTATAAGTTAGCATGTCATATCACTTAATCCGGCATAGCCAAAGACACGACAGTGAGTAAGACAAAGGAGCTGATCGTGGGCTATAGGAAAAGGAGGGTCGAACTGGCCTCCATTAACATTGATGGGGCTGAAGTGGAGCAGGTTGAGAGTTTCAAGTTCCTTGGTGTCCCCAGAGCATGGGTCCCCAGATCCTCAAGAAGTTATACAGCTGCACCATCGAGAGCATCCTGACCGTTTGCATCACCGCCTAGTATGGCAACTACTCGGCATCTGACCATAAGGCCCTACAAAGGGTAGTGCGTACAGCCCAGTACATCACTGGGGCCCAGCTTCCTGACATCCAGGACCTATATATTAGGTGGTGTCAGAGGAAGGCCCAAAAAATAGTCAAAGACCTCAGTCTCTTAAGTCAGACTGTTCTCTCTGCTACCACATGGCAAGCGATACCGGAGCGCCAAGTCTAGGACCAAAAGGCTCCTTAACAGCTTCAAGCCAAGCCATAAGACTGCTGAACAATTAATCAAATGGCCACCCGGATTATTTACATTGACCCCTCCCCTCTTTTGTTTTTACACTGCTGCTACTCGCTGTTTATTATCTATGCATAGTCACTTTACAAATTACCTTGACTAACCTGTACCCCTGCACATTGACTCGGTACTGTTATGTAATTTTCTTGTGTTCTTTTTTTTCTCACTTTAGTTCATTTAGTAAATAATTTCTTAACTCAACTTCTTGAACTGCATTGTTGGTTAAGGGATTGTAAGTAAGCATTTCACAGTAAGATCTACACCTGTTGTATTCGGCGCATGTGACAACACGATTTGATTTGATTTGCAGTCAAAAGTCCTGTGTTTTATATTATTTTTTGCACAATAACTGATCAAACTAAGGCCAGGATTCAATCAGATCAGTGGTAACCGAATCGTATTTGTATGAATCCCAAATAAAATAAAATTGGATTTGTCACATACACAGTTTACAGCAGGTATAAAAGGTGCAGTGAAATGCATGTGTGCTGGCTCCCTCAACATTGCAGTACAATAATCAATATCAACACTAAAAAGTCAAATAAAAAATAAGAAGTAATAGAAGTAATAAGCTGATACTGTATGTACACAATATTTATAGTATTGATGATGAATGTGCTATGTCAAGTATGACTGTATTTATAAATATAAAGTGGGTAGTATCTTGGTCGTGCAGTTTAATAAATAACATACAGTGCCTTCAGAAAGTATTCACACCCCTTGACTTTTTCCACATTGGTTGTGTTACAGCCTGAATTGAAAATGGATTCAAGTGAGATTTTTTGATAAGAACGCACACATGTCCAAAGTTATTATTAGTATGGAAAACAACAATGAAGGCAATGCGGGTTCCAGATGGAAAATGTGCCAGGGGAAAAACGTTTGTGCAAGTTCTGTTCTGAATGGCGATGCGCAAATGTCTGTGTACTTGATCTGGGGAAACACTGGGGAAGTGCTGGGGCTCTTGGCGAAGAGAGAAGTTTGTCCAGCTTCAGTTTCAAACATAAATTGTCCACAACAGTGAAATGGGCTACTTCTATGTGATTTAATTAGGAGGCAGAACAGACCTCTATTCAAACTGTTGTTATAAAATAAAACTTGTTAACCTGTTAGGGCTAGGGGGCAGTATTGACACGGCTAGATAAAAAACGTACCCGATTTAATCTGGTTATTACTCCTGCCCAGTAACTAGAATATGCATATAATTAATGGCTTTGGATAGAAAACACTCCAAAGTTTCTAAAACTGTTTGAATGGTGTCTGTGAGTATAACAGAACTCAAATGGCAGGTCAAAACCTGAGAAGATTCTGTACAGGAAGTACCCTGTCTGACCATTTCTTGGCCTTCTTTGCCATCTCTATCCATTACAAAGGATCTCTGCTGTTACGTGACACTTCCTACGGCTGCCATAGGCTCTCAGAAGGCGGCAAAAAGCTGAATCGTGGCTTTGCAGGCTCTGGCTGAAAAAAAGTAGCGCGTTTGGATAGTGGCTGGTTACAGTACTGTGAGACTCAGGCTCGTGCCCGCGTCGACCGAATGCTTTGTTTTCTTTCCTCTGTTTACCTAAACGGAGATTCCCGGTCGGAATATTATCGCTTTTTTACGAGAAAAATGGCATAAAAATGGATTTTAAACAGCGGTTGACATGCTCCGAAGTACGGTAATGGAATATTTAGAAATGTTTTGTCACGAATTGCGCCATGCTCGTAACCCTGATTTACCATTTCGGATAGTGTCTGGAACGCACAAACAAAACGCCGCTATTTGGATATAACGATGGATTATTTTGGACCAAACCAACATTTGTTATTGAAGTAGCAGTCCTGGGAGTGCATTCTGATGAAGACAACAAAGGTAATCAAACTTTTGTAATAGTAAATCTGACTTTGGTCAGGGCTAAACTTGGTGGGTGTCTAAATGGCTAGCCGTGATGGCTGGGCTATCTACTTAGAATATTGCAAAATGTGCTTTCACCGAAAAGCTATTTTAAAATCGGACACCTCGATTGCACAAAGGAGTTCTGTATCTATAATTCTTAAAATAATTATGTTTTTGTGAACGTTTATCGTGAGTAATTTAGTAAATTCACCGGAGGTTTGCGGGGGTATGCTAGTTCTGAACGTCACATGCTAATGTAAAAAGCTGGTTTTTGATATAAATATGAACTTGATTGAACAAAACATGCATGTATTGTATCCTCTTGAGGATACCCTAGGATAGGGGGCGCCACAGCGCATTTTGAAAAAAATCGTTCCCATTTTCAACGGCCTACTAATCAAACTCAGAAGCTAGGGCATGCATATACTTATTATATATGGATAGAAAACACCCTAACATTTCTAAAACTGTTTGAATGGTGTCTGTGAGTATAACAGAACTCAAATGGCAGTCAAAACCCCGAGACCGATTGAAACAGGAAGTGGAATTCAGAATTGTGGACTCGACTTCTCATCTTTCTCTATAAATCACACCGTTAACCATGGTTCAGTGAGCACTTCCTATTGCTTCCACTAGATGTCGCCAGTCTTTTCACAGTGGTTTGAGCCTTATACAGTCGAAACTCAGTGAATGAGACTCTTTTGAAATTGGTCACAGGGGATGGGCCATCACCATTATGACGCCGGCGGCCATGTCTACCCCCACCTTTGGAATGGGTTTGAAAGACAATTAAATCATCCCCCTCGAATCTTATTGGCTCTCTTGGTGTTACAGGCCCTGAAGATTAATGTTTTACAACGTTTGACATGTTTGAACGAACCTACAGGCGGGAGAATCTCATTTTATCCGGAACTTCAGCCCTGCGCTTGGAGAGAGCCATAGGACGCGCTACCAACAGCAGGCTAATGGAAGGTGAAGTATGGACTTTTTGACCGAAAATACATCTGTTGTGGACATGGGATGCTTTCTGATGAAGACAACTAAAGGTAGGCGATTATTGACAATATTATACAAGATGAGATGTGACATGCGATTGTTTCCAAGATGGCGCCGAGCTCTGTATATTAGCTCATTTTCTGAGTATCGCATCGCAAAGTGTGATTACCCAGTAAAGTTAATTTAACCTGTTAGGGCTAGGGGGCAGCATTTGCACGTCTGGATAAAAAAAATGTACCCGATTTAATCTGGTTACTAATCCTACCCAGTAACTAGAATATGCATATACTTATTATATATGGATAGAAAACACTCTAAAGTTTCTAAAACTGTTTGAATGGTGTCTGTGAGTATAACAGAACTCATTTGGCAGGCAAAACCCTGAGACATTTTCTGACAGGAAGTGGATACCTGATGTGTTGTATTGACTTTAAACCTATCCCATTGAAAAACACAGGGGCTGAGGAATATTTTGGCACTTCCTATTGCTTCCACTAGATGTCACCAGCCTTTACAAAGTGTTTTGAGTCTTCTGGAGGGAGATCTGACCGAACAAGAGCCATGGAACGATGATGTCCCATTAGACACCTGGCGCGCGAGTTCATGTTGGGTACCCTCGTTCCAATACGTTATAAAAGAGTATGCATTCGTCCACCTTGAATATTATTCATGTTCTGGTTAAAAAAGGCCCTAATGATTTATGCTATACAACGTTTGACATGTTTGAACGAACGTAAATATATTTTTTCCCCTCGTTCATGACGAGAAGTCCGGCTGGCTTAGATCATGTGCTAACAAGACGGAGATTTTTGGACATAAATGATGAGCTTTTTTGAACAAAACTACATTCGTTATGGACCTGTGATACCTGGAAGTGACATCTGATGAAGAGAATCAAAGGTAATGGATTATTTACATAGTATTTTCGATTTTAGATCTCCCCAACATGACGTCTAGTCTGTATCGCAACGCGTATTTTTCTGGGCGCAGTGCTCAGATTATTGCAAAGTGTGATTTCCCAGTAAGGTTATTTTTAAATCTGGCAAGTTGATTGCGTTCAAGAGATGTAAATCTATAATTCTTTAAATGACAATATAATATTTTACCAATGTTTTCTAATTTTAATGATTTAATTTGTGACGCTGACTTGACTGCCGGTTATTGGAGGGAAACGATTTCCTCAACATCAATGCCATAGTAAAACGCTGTTTTTGGATATAAATATGAACTTGATAGAACTAAAAATGCATGCATTGTCTAACATAATGTCCTAGGAGTGTCATCTGATGGAGATTGTAAAAGGTTAGTGCATCATTTTAGCTGGTTTTATGGTTTTGGTGACAATGTCTTTGACTTGACAAAACATTACACACAACTCTTGTAAATGTACTGTCCTAACATACTCTAAATTTATGCTTTCGCCGTAAAACCTTTTTGAAATCGTAAAACGTGGTTAGATTAAGGAGATGTTTATCTTTCAAATGGTGTAAAATAGTTGTATTTTTGAAAAATTTGAATTTTGACATTTATTTGGATTCAAATTTGCCGCTCTTGAAATGCACCTGCTGTTGATGGAGTGCACCACGGGTGGCACGCTAGCGTCCCACCTAGCCCATAGAGGTTAAAATCTGGTATGACAGGTGTTCTCAAGAGATATTCATCTATAAATGTTAGATTGACAATATAAATTTAAAAAATCGTTATCGGATAGTAATTTAGGGAAATGTAGCATTGTTTACCGGGACGCATTTGAGGGGAAATTATTTAGTCAACGTCAGACAGAGATGTAAAATGCTGTTTTTATATATAAATATGACCTTTATTGAACAAAAGAATGCATGCATTGTATAACATGATGTCCTAGGGGTGCCATCTGATGAAGTTTGTAAAAGGTTAGTGCTGCATTTAGCTGTTTTTTGATTATATGTGATGCAAGTGGTTGGTCGGAAAATGGCTATGAAGCTGCTTTTTACGATGGACTCATCTAACATAATCTAATGATTTGCTTTTCCTGTAAAACCTTTTTGAAATCGGACGACGTGGGTCGATTCAGGAGAGGTGTATCTATAAAAAAAGATAGATAGATTTTTTTTTTTATTATGATTTTTTTTTAATGCTAATTGGCGATATGATTTTTCGCTGGATTTTGATCCCGCTGACGGGATCAGACGCTGGAGAGGATAACATAATGTCCTAGGTGTGTCATCTGATGAAGATCATCAAAGGTTAGTGCTGCATTTAGCTGTCTTCTGGGTTTTTGTGACATTATATGCTAGCTTGAAAAATGGGTGTCTGATTATTTCTGGCTGGGTACTCTGCTGACATAATCTAATGTTTTTATTTAGTTGTAAAGCCTTTTTGAAATCGGACAGTGTGGTTAGATTAACGAGAGTCTTGTCTTTAAAATGCTGTAAAATAGTCATATGTTTGAGAAATTGAAGTAATAGCATTTCTAAGGTATTTGAAAATCGCGCCACTGGATTACACTGGCTTTTGCGTAGGTGGGACGAATTCGTCCCGCCTAGCCCAGAGAGGTTAAAAAATAATTAGAAATTGACAAGCTGAAACATAGCCTATAGATATTTAGCAGGCTGCGTGCCTTGGTTTGAGGGCAGCTTGGGTTAACTCTCCTGTTGTGTAACAATCACATTTTGGAACAGTGAGTGCATTCTGACATCAAGTGCATAAAAAACTCATGCTGGGGCAACTGTTAGAGATATTTGGAACTTGTCTGAAAAGGTTAAAACAACAAAAATATATAACATTTTTACAGAGCTCTCTGCCTAGGCTTTCTCACGGCGCCATGTCAACCACAGAACTAAGGATAAGGGTTGGATGTGTGGAGGGTCAGTGCAAATAGTCTCTAGCTGTTCAACAGTCTGATAGCCTGGTGGTAGAAGCTGTCTCAGAGCCTGTTGGTTTGAGACTAGAAGCTCCGATACCACTTGCCAGATGGTAACAGAGTGAACAGTCCGTGGATCGGGAGACTGGAGTCCTTGACGACCTTCGAGGCCTTCCTCAGACACCACCTGGTGTAAATGTCCTGGAGGGCCATTCCTTGCACCTTCTGTTCCTTGCAGTTGAGGGTGGTGCTGTTGCCATACCGGGGGATGATGCAGCTTGTCAAGATGCGCTTGATGGTGCAGCTGTAGAACTTCTTGAGGATCTGAGGGCCCATGCTAAATTTCTTCAGTCGCCTGAGGTTGAAGAAGCACTGTTGCACATTCTTCTCCACGGTTTTGGTGTGATTGGTCCATGTCAGGTCCTCTGTAATGTGTATGCTAAGGAACTTGAGAAACGTCTCAACTGCAGCCCCGTCGATGTTGATGGCAGCATGCTCCCCCCGTTTCCTGTAGTCCACGATCAGCACCTTGGTTTTGCTGACGTTGAGGGAGAGGCTGTTTTCCTGGCATCACTCTGCCAGGGCTCTAACCTCCTCCCTTTAACCTGTCTCGTCGCCATCGGCTGCAAACTTAATGATGGTATCGGAGTTGTGCATGTACAGGGAGTACAGGAAGGGGCTGAGGTGTTGTTGCATACCCTCAGCAGCTAGGGTCTGCCTGTCAGGAAGTCCAGGATCCAGTTGCAGAGGGAAATGTTTTATACCCAGGGCCCTGAGATTAAAGGTGAAGTTTACCCAGAAACTCCCAAGTGATTCCATACATTGAAACTAGTTTAGTGGAGTTTGCCCTCTCCCCTTCTCTCTCACTCTAGTGCTGTACTGAAACCGTTGCAAAAAATTGTCACGTGACTCGTGACATTGCTGGATGCATGCCTCGCTCTGCTCCGTTGCCAGTGTCAAGATGTGTTGAAAGCTGATCTGTAGTCAATGAACAGCATTCTCACATATTTATTCCTCTTGTCCAGGTTGGATAGGATAGTGAGCAGTGCAATGGCGATTGCGCTGTCCATGGATCTGTTAGGTCGGTATGCAAATACTAATGTGTCCAGGGTGTCAGGTAAGGTGGAGCTTATGTGTTCCTTGACCAGCCTCTCAAAGCATTTCATGTTAACAGAAGTGGGTGCTACAGGGTGATAGTCGTTTAGGCAGGTTACCTTTGTTTTGCTTGGGTACAGTGACAATGATGGACATCTTGAAGCATATGGGGATCACAGACTGGGACAGGGAGAGGTAAACACTCCGACCAGCTGGTCTGTGCATGCTCTGAGGACGCGGCCGGGGACACCATCTGGGCTGGCTGCTTTGCGAGTATTCATATGCTTGAAAGTGTTATTCACGTTGGCCACAGAGATCGAGAGCTCACAGTCATCTTAATCAGCGGGGGCCCTCGTAGGAGGATCAGTGTTGTTTACCTCGAAGCGAGCATAATTTTATTTAGCTTGTCTGGGAGAGAGGCACCTGTGTTCACCATGTAGCTGGTTTTCCCTTTATAATCCGTAATGGTTTTAGTCCTTGCCACATGCATCTTGCGTCGGAACTGTTGAAATGTGATTTCCCTTTGTCCCTGTACTGTCTTTTTGCGTCTTTGATTGATTTTTGGAGGTCATAGCTGGTCTTCTTGTATGGGATATGTGCGAATAATCACTGTTGAGACAATGTCCTCTATCCATTTCCTGATGAACCCTGTGACTGTGTCTGTGTACACGTTGATGTTATCGTTGGAGGCAGCCTGGAAAATTTTCCAGTCCTCATGATCAAAACAGTCCTATAGTATAGATTCTGATTGGTTAGACCAGCTTTCGAACACTGAAATGTGTGATGTAATCTTCTTGATTAGGCTGTTATAAATACTTATTATTTTGTTTAATGACTTTCAATATGAGTGTCAACACAGTGGCTTGCAAAAGTATTCATCCCCCTTGGCGTTTTTCCTATTTTGTTGCATTACAACCTGTAATTTAAATTGTCCAAATAGTCCAAATTGCTGAAGTGGAATGAAAAAAATTACTTGTTTCAAAGAATTCAAAAAAAAAAAAAATGTGAAAATTGGTGGTGCATATGTATTCACCCCGTTTGCTATGAAGCACCAAAATAAGATCTGGTGCAACCAATTACCTTCATAAGTCACATAATTAGTTAAATAAAGTGTCACATGACCTGTCACATGATCTCAGTATATATACACCTGTTCTGAAAGGCCCCAGAGTTTGCAACACCACTAAGCAAGAGGCAACATGAAGACCAAGGAGCTTTCCAAATAGGTCAGGAATAAAGTTGTGGTGAAGTACAGATCAGGGTTGGGTTAAAAAAAATATTCGAAACTTTGAACATCTCACGGAGCACCATTAAATCTATTATTAAAAAATGGAAAGAATACGGCATCACAACAAACCTGCCAAGAGAGGGCCACCCACCAAAACACAAAGATAACCCTGAAGGCGCTGCAAAGCTCCACAGCGGAGATTGGAGTATCTGTCCGTAGGACCACTTTAAAACCACTTGGCATTCCCTTAGGATAGGGGGCGCTAAAGCGATTTTTGAAAAAAAATTGTGCCCATTTTAAACGGCCTCCTACTCAAACTCAGAAGCTAGGATATGCATATAATTAATACTTGTGGATAGAAAACACCCTAAAGTTTCTAAAACTGTTTGAATGGTGTCTGTGAGTATTACAGTACTCATATGGCAGTCAAAACCCCGAGACAGATGGAAACAGGAAGTGGAATTCTGAATTGCGAACTCAACTTCATCACGTTGCCTATTAATCACACCGTGAGCTATGGTTCATTGAGCACTTCCTATTGCTTCCACTAGATGTCCCCAGTCTTCACAAAGTGGTTTGAGCCTTCTACTGTTAAAACTGAATGAATGAGACGCTGTGGAAAGTGGTCACACGGAGAGGGCCATCACCATTATGACGCCAGCGCCCCTGGTTACCCTCCCCTTTCGAAACGTTTTGAAACACAATGCAATCGTCCCCCTCGAATCTTATTGGCTCTCTTGTTGAAAAACGCCCTGAAGATTTATGTTATACAACGTTTGACATGTTTGAACGAACCTAAATGGGAAAAAAAATGCTCTGTTTCATCGGATGCATTTGAGGGAAAATAGTTAGTCAACGTTACGCACCGATGTAAAATGCTGTTTTTATATATAAATATGAACTTTATCGAACAAAAGAATGCATGTATTGTGTAACATGATGTCCTAGGTTTGTCATCTGATGAAGATTGTCAAAGGTTAGTGCTGCATTTAGCTGTTTTTTGGTTATTTGTGATGCATGTGGTTGGTCGGAAAATGGCTATGTGGCTACTTTTACGATATACTCCTCTAACATAATCTAATGTTTTGCTTTTGCTGTAAAGCCTTTTTGAAATCTGACAACGTGGTTCAATTCAGGAGAGGTGTATCTATAAAATGATATAATTTGAAAAAATAAATTGAAAAAAAAGAATGTATTAAATGTTGTTATGCTAATGGCGATATGATCTTTCGCTGGATGTCGAGGCCGCACAGGGGTTTTAAGCCTTACACTCCACAGAGCTGGGCTTTACGAAGAGAGGCCAGAAAAAAAGCCTTTGCTTCAAGTAAAAAATAAGCAAACACATTTGGTGTTCGCCAAAAGGCATGTGGGAGACTCCCCAAACATATGGAAGAAGGTACTCTCGTCAGATGAGACTAAAATGTAGCTTTTTGGCCATCAAGGAAAACGCTATGTCAGACGCAAACCCAACATCTCTCATCACCCCGAGAACACCATCGGCAGGGACTGGGAAACTGGTCAGAATTGAAGGAATGATGGATGGGGCTAAATACAGGGAAAATCTTGAGGGGAAACCCATTTCAGTCTTCAAGAGATTTGAGACTGGGATGGAGGTTCACCTTCCAGCAGGACAATGACCCTAAGCATAATGCTAAAGCGACACTCGAGTGGTTTAAGGGGAAACATTTAAATGTCTCGGAATGGCCTAGTCAAAGTCCAGACCTCAATCCAATTGAGAATCTGTGGTATGACTTAAAGATTGCTGTACACCAGTGGAACACATCCAACTTGAAGGAGCTGGAGCAGTTTTGCCTTGAAGAATGGGCAAAAATCCCAGTGGCTAGATGTGCCAAGCTTATAGAGACATACCACAAGAGACTTGCAGCTGTAAATGCTGCAAAAGGTGGCTCTACAAAGTATTTACTTTGGGGGGGTGAATAGTTGTGCATGCTTAAGTTTTCTGTTTTTTGTCTTATTTCTTGTTTGTTTCACAATAAAAAATATTTTGCATCTTGCAACCCTACACTTTCTCATTCTGAACTTCTAACACTGGTGTGATTTAAGGACAAAAGCAATGATATGCTATGTGGTTCTTGGATAGCACGGGTTAACGCTGATCTGATTGAAACACTGTAAAAAAAGATGAATCTACCTGAAATAAAGATTTGAATATTGACACAAGTATCTCATTCTCTTTATGTATACATTCTTTAAATTGTTCATCTTTTTAATATACTACTCCTTAGCACAAGGTGCTGCTATGATTATGTCATATCCACAATTATACATGGCCTCATGTTTTGGGTACTGACCGTATCCTGACTTAGTCGGACTCGGGAAGTGAAGCATGTCCGAGTCGGGAAGTCTACGTGTGCGTGCGTGTGTGCGTACACGCGTGTTTGACAAAAAAGGACAGTGGTGGTGAAGAGGTGGGGTTAGGGGGATGTAAATGACAGGACATTTGGCCTGGCCACTTTAAAAATCTGCCGAGTAATGTTAGTAAATATAGCAGTGATCTACTGGCTTCTCTCAATAGCCGCCTGTTAACCCCTGGTCTATTAACGGTCTTGGATGAGGTGCTGCGGTGCTTTCAGCAATATATGAATGGGGGCCAGTGTTCTCCACGGGTGTGAGTGGGAGGGGCCGTTACACAGCTGTATTTACTCTTGAGGCCGTTGGGTTAGGGTAGAGTAACACCACTGAATTTGGCTAAGGTAAGGCCTTGTTGGGAAACCCAAAGTGGGACCACATGTTAAAACGTCAACTCCATTCTCAGATAGTGTACTGTACGAAAGTGATGCAGAGGCCAGATTTAGGATTTGAGTTAGGGTTAGCTACGCCTCCTGCTCCGAAGATGTCTTACTGAATGGTGAAAATATAAACAGATTGATGAGGTCCAGAATGAAGAAAGAGGGAATGAGTAGGTGATCAGGTAGAGGAGAGGAAGCTGAAGCTGGACAGGTTTAAGAGCCCTATAGTCTGCGATTGGGTGTGTGTGTGTTTGTGAGTGTTTGTGTGTTAGTGCATGGGGAACTGATTGGATAGTGTATTAATTTCAGTGGCCGTGGGCTCCTTGTTTAATAACTGATAGGGCGAGGGAGGGCGGGGTATCAAACCAAGGGACGAGGGGACCATTGATTTAGTTGTCATTGTGTTTTCCAATCTCCTCTGAGTCTTTAGAACTCTGTAGCAACCTATTCGACCCCCCTTGGGCCTGCTCCCTCAGGACGACTAAAGTTGATATAGAATGTAAAGATCAGACGACCCCTGACCTTTATGGATTAGTAAATGTGAGCTGTCAGCAAATCTCCATTCCCAATGACTGAAACACTCTTCTTCTGATGAGGCCTAGCTAGGAGTGCTGCATGGAGGACACTCCAGATAGACACTACATACAAACATGCACGAACGCACGCACGCACGTGAGCACGCGCGCACAAATAAACACATACATACACATGCACCCAAACACAGGCTCACTATGGTCTCTTTCTTTCTTTCTTTCTTTCTTTCTTTCTTTCTTTCTTTCTTTCTTTCTTTCTTTCTTTCTTTCTTTCTTTCTTTCTTTCTTTCTTTCTTTCTTTCTTTCTTTCTTTCTTTCTTTCTTTCTTTCTCTCTCAGCATGGTATTTAATGGGAATGGCCCTGGTACTGACCAGGACTTATTACAGGGTGGTACATTATCACTGGGCTGTGCCTTGGTGTTGGGGTTGGCACTCTCATTATCACTTTATTATTCTGTCTGTCTGACTGTAATTACCCCTCTGCTGCCACTGCGGCTGGTACCATTGCTGCAACCCTGTACACCTTCACACTCCAAAACCACCACCACCACCCCATACATACTGTATGTGTGCACGCACAAACACACACCAAACTAGCCCCCTCATCGACATGGTGGTGGTGGATGTGGTAGTAGGGGGAGCTAGAGGATCAGGACCTCATTAAAGGATGTGCTGATATGGGGAAAAAGTTGACCCCCTCTGGGTGGTGAACCTGGAAGTTGCTCTGAAAGATCCTGTCGCAATGGATGGAGTCTGTTATCTAATGCTGTACCCACCCATCCATCTAAAATAGGAGGCACTACAACTACAGTGAAAGTGGGTTTTTGTCTTGACTCACACACTATTACCTTGAAGACACCCACCAGAAATGTTACTGTTTTTAAGAGAATTCTATATTGTACCCCCAGTGAAAAGCTAAGTGAAAAGTGAAAAACCCCCAGTGAAAAGCTAAGCGAATTAATGAGTGAGTAGCAATATCAAGGTGAAGAGAGGGAAGAACAGATTTAACAGCTTGAGAAACAGAGTTAGAGTTAGAAAAATGTATTAAAGCTTCACTCCACAATGATACACAATGATATATAATACAGATTATAAAAGCCACATTGTGGACAACTGCATACTAAACCCGATGCTAATCTCTTAACCAAGATCCACAGATAAAACATATTTTCAAACAAAAAGCCTCCAGATATGAAACCAAGATTGATGAAATGAAGATTGAACTCTTTGGCCTAAATGCTAAGCGTCACGTCTGGAGGAAACCGGGCACCATCCCTATGGTGAAGCTCGGTGGTGGCAACATCATGCTGTGGAACTGTGAAAATCAGGATCGAGGCAAAGATGAACAGTACAAAGTACAGAGAGATCCTTGATTAAAACCTGCTCCAGAGCACTCTGGATCTCAGACGGGGGTGAAGGTTCACCTTCCAACAGGACATTGACCCTAAGCACAGAGCCTATACAACACAGGAGTGGCTTAGGGACAGGTCTCTGAATGTCCTTGAGTGGCCCAGCTAGAGCCCAGACTTGAACCCTATCAAACATCTCTGGAGAGAAAATAGCTGTGCAGCAATGCTCCCCATTCAACCTGACAGAGCTTGAGAGGATCTGCAGAGAAGAAGGGGGGGATCTCCCTAAATACAGGTATGCCAAGCTTGTAGCGTCATACCCAAGAAGATTTTAGGCTGTAATCACTGCCAAAAGTGCTTCAACAAAGTACTGAGTAAAGGGTCTGAATACTTATGTAACATTCATATTATAGTTTTAGATATTTTTTTTATTCGCAAAAATGTCTAAAAAACGGTTTTTGCTTTGTCATTATGGGGTATTTTATGTTGTTGATGTGTGGGGGAAAACATTTAAAAATAACATAATGTAACAAAATGTGGAAAAAGTCAAGAGGTCTGAATACTTTCCAAATTCACTGTATCTTGATTAGATAAGTATTCAACCCCCTGAGTCAATACGTGTTAGAATCCCCTTTGGCAGCTGTGAATGTTTTTGGGTAAGTCTCTAAGAGCTTTGTACACAAAAATTCTTCAAGCTCTGTCAAGTTAGTTGCTGATCATTGCTACACAGCCATTTTCAAGTCTTGCCATAGATTTTTAAGCTGATTTATGTCAAAACTGTAACTAGAACACTCAGGAACATTCAATGTCATCTTGGTAAGCAACTCCAGTGTATATTTGTCCTTGTTTTTAAGGTTATTGTCCTGCTAAAAGGTGAATTTGACTCCCAGTGTCTGTTGGAAAGCACACTGAACAAGGTTTCATCTAGGATTTTGCATGTGCTTAGCTCTATTACATTTATTTTTATCCTAAATAACTCCCTAGTATTTGCCGATGACAAGCATACCCATAACATGATGCAGCCACCAAGCTTGAAAATATAAAGAGTGGTACTCAGTGATGTGTTCTGTTAGATTTTCCCCAAACATAACATTTTGCATTCAGAACAAAAAAGTGAATTTCTTTGCCACATTTTTTGCAGTGTTACTTTAGTGCCTTATTGCAAACAGGTTGTTTTGGAATGTTTTTATTCTGTGAAGGCTTCCTTCTTTTTCACTCTGTCATTTAGGTTAGTATTGTGCAGAAAATACAATGTTGTTGAGCCATCCTCAGTTTTCTCCTATTAGAGCCATTATACTCTGTAACTGTTTTAAAGTCACCATTGGCCTCATGGTAATCCCTGAGCAGTTTCCTTCCTCTCCGGCAACTGAGTTAGTAAGGATGCCTGTATCTTTGCAGTGATTGGGTTTATTGATACACCATCTAAAGCATAATTGATAACTTCACTATGCTTAAACGGATATTCAGTGTCTGCTTTTTTTTCACCTATCTACCAATAGGTGCCATTCTTTGCGAGGCACTGGAAAATCTCCCTGGTCTTTGTGGTTGAATCTGTGCTTGAAATTCACTTCTTAACTGAGGGACCTTACAGATAATTGTATGTGTGTGGTACAGGGATGGGGTAGTCGTAAAAAAATCATCTTAACCACTATCCATGCAACTTATTATGTGACTTGTTCAGCAAAGTTTTACTCCTGGACTTATTTTGGTTTTCATAACAAAGGGGTTGAATACTTATTGACTCAAGACATTTTAGCTTTCATTTTTTATTAATTTGTTAAAAATTCCAAAAACAAAATTCCACTTTGGCATTATGAGTGTGTACAACAGTGACACAAAATCTCAATTGAATACATTTTAAATTCTGGCTGTAACAGAACAAAATGTTGAAAAAGTCAAGGGGTGTGAATACTTTCTGAAGGCACTGTAACTGAATGCATGTGACATTTTGGCAACTTAAAGTTTATTTTATGTAGTTGTGCCTGTTGTTCACGCGTATCTGCTCTCTCATTGCTTAGAATGGTCCTACCTGAGCTCGCCGCTCCCGCCTGCCTTCCATCTTTGAGGACATGTATTTCCATTGCCGGAACGGTCACTTGAATATCTTGTCAATATAATAGATAATCTTTGCGTTTACCTTCATGGGGAAACCAGCTGCTACTGGGTCTTGGTGTCACCAACTGTTGCACTTCCTACCCCTGACGTTTGCCATTCAAATTCAAACTTCTAAATTGGCCCTGGGTTAACAAAGGAAATCTGATTTGACCCCAGCCCTGAACTATAACCCTGGGCAACATCATACAGCCAGAGCAGATATCAACAGTGTTGTCTGGGATGATATACATGATCCATGCATGCACCAATCATCAGAGCAGGAGAGAGTCAGAGGGATGTCAGTTTGAGCACACAATAATGTCCAGCTGATTTTACCGAAAGGAGAAAATGTATGTCCCCCTCAGACCTTAGTTTGTTTAGTTACCTTACCAGTGTATGTCTAGAGGGCCAGTCTGTCAGGTCAGCTGGATCTCACGGTCATCACCTCTACAGTAAAATCAAAATAATAATGTCATCATCAATCCAATGTTTCAGATGCTCATCTTGGTCCAGGAATAGGGTTTTGCCATCATCACATGATCTCCTCCTATTAAACTCTTCATCGAGTCGTAATAGAAATGAGAAATGAATATGTCCATTCCCTTGGGATGCTCGTCTATACCTGTGCTGGCGTGAATAATCAATTTCAATTTAGGAAATGACTACCTTCATAGAAAACCTCCTCATCAATTACCCAGTGTTAATCCCAGGTAGTCTGGTTTGCTTTTACGCAGCATTCAATGAGCCCCCCACAGCCATGTTTTTCTCAATCTCATACAAGCATTTTTTGGGGAATAATGCTGTCATTTTACAAAACAGAGTCCACAATACACAGAACTCTGTGGCCTTTTGCAAATCAGTAAGCATTTTCAAAATGTAGTTGCCTTCTCAGAACATAAATACATTAATCAAAACGACATATATTCTACAGCCAAAATTGTAAATACATTCATCAAAAGAACATGACTGCCTGAAAAAGTTTAATGCAACCATACTTACCTCTTGAGTCCAAGCAGACAAAACAGAAAGTTAGTCTCTTTAAAAAGAATGCCACTACATCAGTACATTTTCTTTGCAGTCACTAAATCATCATGACGATCAAAATTGAAAGTGCAAAGGTGCAGAATAATGGGAAATTACTCTCCTTCAATGCATGTTTCACCAAACAATTTGAATACACATCAAATAAAATACGATTATTCCTGTTTAAAAAGACAGAAATAAATAAGCCATTGTGTGCAGGATTCATTAATCGGTACCATCACATTAGAAAAAGTTTCAACTTAAAAACAGCCAATTAAAATCATTGATATACTTGCACCTGATACAACGCTACATGTTAGCTTTTCCCGTCAGATAACCTGGCAGCCCTATGCTACAGGTATGGGTAACTGCAGCCCAATATGGCGACCGGGTTATGGGCGAGTGGGCATGTCAAAAGGAGTCGGTGTATCGAAAGCAAATCAGCTAATTGGGCAGATTGGTTGCCACTCAAGAACATGTGGTATGTCTGATTGGGCTGCACGTCGAGATAAGCCGGCGACCAGTGCACCAGTTTTGTATTGACATACCTGCCGACTTGAAGTGCTTCCTACTGGGTATCACGATTGTGTCGCTGGCGGTAACTAACAATTTTATTCTCTCGCATGATTTTACTTAAAGTAGGATAGCAACCTTCACAAGAAATAACTATACTGAACAAAAATATAAACGCACCATTTAAAGTGTTGGTTTTATGTTTCATGAGTTGAAATAAAAGATCCCTGAAATGTTAAATATGCACAAAAAGCTTATTTCTCAAAAATGTTGTGCACAAATTGGTTTACATCCCTGTTAGTGAGCATTTCTCCTTTGCTGAGATAATCCATCCACCTGGCAGGTGTGGCATATCAAGAAACTGATTAAAGAGCAAGATCATTACACAGGTGCACGTTGTGTTGGGGGCAAAAAAATGCCACTTTAAAATGTGCAGCTTTGTCACGCAACACAATGCCACAGATGCTTCAACTTTTGAGGGAGCATGCAATTGGCATGCTGACTGCAGAAATGTCCACCAGAGCTGGTAACGTTGTTTTTGAAAATTTGTCTGTATGTCCAACTGGCCTCAAAACCGCAAACCATGTGTCACCACGCCAGCCCAGGACCTCCAAATACATATTTTCATCTGCAGGATCGTCTGAGACTAGCCACCCGGACAGCTGATGAAACTGTGGGTTTGCACAACTGAAGAATTTCTGCACAAACTGTCAGAAACTGTCTCAGGAACGCTCATCTGCGTGCTCGTTGTCCTCACCATGGTCTTGACATGACTGCAGTTCGGCTTTGTAGCCGACTTAAGTGGGCAAATGCTCACCCACGATGGCTACCGGCACGCTGGAAAAGTGTGCTCTTCATGGATAAATCCCGGTTTCAACTGTTCTGGGCAGATGGCAGACAGTGTGTATGGTGTTGTGTGGGGGAGCGGTTAGCTGATGTCAACGTTGTGAGCAAAGTGCCTCATGGTGGTGAGGTAATGGTATTGGCAGGCATAAGCTACTGCATACTCACCAGACACTTCATCCATTGAGCATGTGTGGGATGCTCTGGATCGACATGTAAGACAGCCTGTTCCAGTTCCCGCCAATATCCAGAAACTTTGCAAAGCCATTGAAGAGGAGTGGGACAACATTCCACAGGCCACAATCAACAGTCTGATCAACTCTATGCGAAGAAGATGTGTTGCGCTGCATGAGGCAAATGGTGGTCACACCAGACACTGACCGGTTTTCTGATCCACGGCCCTACCTTTTTATTAAGGTACACTATACAGACAAAAGTATGTGGACACCCCTTCAAATGAGTGGATTTGGCTATTTCAGTCACACCTGTTGCTGACAGGTATGTGAAATCGAGCACACAGCCATGCAATCTCAATAGACAAACATTGGCAGTAGAATAGCCTTACTGAAGAGCTCAGTGACTTTCAACGTGCCACTGTCATATGATGCCGCCTTTCCAACAAGTGAGTTCCTCAACGGCTCAGCTGTGAAGTGGTAGGCCACACAAGCTCACAGAACGGGACCGCCGAGTGCTGAAGCAGGTAGCGTGTAAAAATCATCTGTCCTTGGTTGCAAGACTAATATTGATAACCATCAAGATGTACATACTGTCTCTACTCAATGGGGTGGGCATGAAAGGCAACAACACAGGAACATAGTGCTCTTTGCTCCTGCTTGACAAGCACTACTGTCCAGTAACGGTGTGGGAAGTAGCTAGAATGCATTCGGAAAGTAGTCAGACCCCTTGATTTTTTCCACATTTTATTACGTTACAGTCTTATTCTAAAATTGATTACATAGTTTTTTTCCCTCATCAACCTACACAGAATAGCCCATAATGACAAAGCAAAAACAGGATTGCAAATTTATTGAAAATAAACAACTGAAATATTACATTAACATAAGTATTCAGATCCTTTTACTCAGTACTTTGTTGAAGCACCATTAGCAGTGATTGAGTGTTCTTGGGTATGACACAACAAGCTTAGCACACCCGTATTTGGGGAGTTTCTCCCATTCTTCTCTGCAGATCCTCTCAAGCTCTGTCAGGTTGGATGGGGAGCGTTGCTGCACAGCTATTTTCAGGTCTCTCCAGAGATGTTAGATCAGGTTCAATTCCGGGCTCTGGCTGGGCCACTCAAGGATATTCAGAGACTTGTCCCGAAGCCACCCCTGTGTTGTTTTGGCTGTGTGCTTAGGGTCGTTGTCCTGTTGGAAGGTAAACCTTCACCCCAGTTTGAGGTCCTCTGGAGCAGGTTTTCATCAAGGATCTCTCTGTACTGTTCATCTTTCCCTTGATCCTGACTAGTCTCCCAGTCTCTGCCACTGAAAAACATCCACACAGCATGATGCTGCCACCACCATGCTTCACCATCGGGATGGTGCCAGGTTTCCTCCAGACATGACAATTGGCATTCAGGCCAAAAAGTTCAAACTTGGTTTCATCAAACCAGAGAATCTTGTTTCTTATGGTCTGAGAGTCCTTTAGATACCTTTTGGCAAACTCATAGCGGGCTGTCATGTGTCTTTTACTGAGGAGTGGCTTCCATCTGGCCACTCTACCATAAAGGCCTGATTAGTGGAGTGCTGCAGAGATGGTTGTCCATCTGAAAGTTTCTCCCATCTCCACAGAGGAACTCTGGAGCTCTGTGAGAGTGACCATTGGGTTCTTGGTCACCTCCCTGACCAAGGCACTTCTCTCCCGATTGCTCAGTTTGGCCGGGTGGCCAGCTCTTGGAAGAGTCTTGGGGGTTCCAAACTTCTTCCATTTAAGAATGATGGAGGCCACTGTGTTTTTGGGGACCTTCAATGCTGCAGAAATGTTTTGGTACTCTCGACACAATCCTGGTTCGGAGCTCTATGGACAATTCCTTCAACCTCATGGCTTGGGTTTTGCTCTGACATGCACTGTCAACTGTGGGACCTTATATAGACAGGTGTGTGCCTTTCCAAATCATGTCCAATCAATTGAATTTACCACAGGTGGACTTCAATCAAGTTGTAGAACCATCTCAAGGATGATCAATGGAAACAGGATGCACCTGTCCTCAATCTCAAGTCTCATAGCAAAGGGTCTGAATACTTATGGAAATAAGAGATTTCTCTTTTTTATTTTTTATAAATTTACAAAAATAACTTTTAAAAAAACTGTTTTTGCTTTGTCATTACGGGGTATTGGGTGTAGATTGATGAAGACAAACATTTTCCGTAAACAAAAAGTGGAAAAAATCAAGGGGTCTGAATACTTTCTGAAGGCACTGTATCTATTAGCCAATATCAGGGTGACACTCACAGTAAGCACACACATACAAAGCATGCACAACAGTACACCCATATCAATACTTTTAATCAAATACAAACAATAGTCAGTATTCATAACTGAAAATGTATTTTTTCTGTGTAAAACTAAAATGAAATATGACTCATCCTGTTGCTTATAAACAGAAGTCAAGCCCCCCGAGTGGTGCAGCGGTCTAAGGCACTGCATCGCACTGCTTGATGCATCACTACAGACCCGGGTTCAATCCCAGGCTGTGTCACAACCGGCCGTGACAGGGAGTCCCATAGGGCGGTGCACAATTGGCCCAGCGCCATCCGAGTTTGGGGAGGGTTTAGCTGGGGAGGCTTTACTTGGCTCATTGTGCTCTAGCGACTCCTTGTGTCTGGCCGGGCGCCTGCAGGCTGATATCGGTCGTCAGTTAAATGGCGTTTCCTCTGACACAGTGGTGCAGCTGGCTTCCGGGTTAAGCAGGCGGGTGTTAAGGAGCGCGGTTTGGCGTGTCATGTTTCGGAGGACGCATGACTCAACCTTCGCCTCTCCCGAGTGTGCTGGGGAGTTGCAGTGATGAGACAAGGTCGTAATTCGATCACAATTAGATTCATGAAATTGGGGAGAAAAAAAATACAAAAATAAATATAAGAAAGTAACAGAAGTCCAAACTCCAGTGGTATGGTAGCGCAATGTACGGTAGTTGCCTGGGAAGAAATGGAAGAAAAACAACACTGCTCAGTCAAAAGCGTTTAACCTATAGCAGCAAACTTTTGATACACCCACTCCTTTCCACATGCCCACTACTTTCCTTCCGTCACACCCACTCGACCATACTCCGGTCGCCTACATTAACCTGGCCAGCTGGACATGATTATTTCCAGTAACAAATTCCTCATCAGCCAATTACAAATGCTGACATAGGTGTACGTGATCAAATGCTTTTTCATGAAAACATCCTTAACATAAGTTAAGCGGCACAGCCTAATATTCAAAGTTACTGAAACATGCTAAGTTTTACATTGACTAATAGCTCACAGTGTTGAGAACCTGACATTTGGTCGTTTTTTGCTGTTTGCAGCAAGTTCGAATCCCAGGGGAGTTTCCTTTGAAATGTAGAATTCCATTTATTGTGATAGTGTGTTATGAAAGGAAGTGCAACCAAAACCTTGTAAATGAAGATTACAAATATATTTGATGAGCAGCTGCTTGGATTACCTCTTGCAGACCGACACATACTGCAGGCTATTGCTACAGGGGTGTAAAATTAGTGCTGCCGGAGAGCACAAAAGCGACGCTCCTCGACCTCTCAAAATGTTGCTTGTTTAATAAAGTTTAGATCAAAGCTGGAACATTGTCTCCCAAGATCACTTAAAGGGATAGTTCACCCAAATTACAACATTTCACATTGGTTTCCTTACCTTGTAAGCAGTCTATGGACAAGATATGACAGAAATCCAGACTTTGGTTTAGTTTACCTGGCACTGTTTCCACATGCTAGTGTATGAGCATTCGTGGCACAAATCTCATTCAAGCCATTTGCGGCAAGTTCGAATCCCAGGTGAGATATTGATTTTTCCTTTGAAATGTAGAATTACATTTATTGGATCTCCATTAGCCGACGCCAATGGCAATAGCTAGTCTTACTGGGGTCCGACACACAACGAAAAAGACATTACAGACAAAATACTTTACAATTTATGTACATTTAAAACAGTAACATGTAGTGTGCAGTTACACATACATGTCAGTACCTAGACACAAAAAGTAAATCATGTGGGAGAGGCATTGTGCCGTAAGGTGTTGCTTTATTCGTTTTTTGAAACCAGGTTTGCTGTTCACTTGCACTATATGAGTTGGAAGGGAGTTCCATGCAATCATGGATCTGTATAATATTGTATATTTCCTTGACATGTGAAAAGAACCCCTGGTGGCATGCCTGGTGGGGTAAGTGTGTGGGTCAGTCCTGTGTGTAAGTTGATTATGCAAACAATTTGAAATTTCCAACACATTAATGTTTCTTATAAAAAAAGAAGTGATGCTGTCAGTCTTTCCTCAACTCTTAGCCAAAAGAGACTGGCATGCATATTATTGATATTAACCCTCTGATTACAATGAAGAGCAAAACGTGCCGCTCTGTTCTGGGCCAGCTGCAGCTTAACTTTATCATGGACAGACCTCTCCCCATCTTTACAACTATTGAATCTATATGTTTATATGTTGAATCCATGGTAACACCAATCTAAGATAACACCAAATCATTTAGTCTCCTCAACAGCCACACAATTCATTACCAGATTCAGCTGAGGTCTAGAATTCAGGGAATTATTTGTGCCGAATACAATGCAGCCTGTTTGTTGCTGTTCCATCTGTCCTGCGACCTGCCCTGCACAATAGCAGGTCTATTCATTGTTCCCTCGTTGAAATCAGATTTGAAAGCAGATTGATGTTTATTGGGATGAGTCTTGTCCTTGAGGCAGAACTGAGTAATTTCCACTAGATGAGCCAGCTGCAAAGTATAAATGTGACCCTATTCAGGCATATGTCACAAGTCATGACGTCATGCCTTTGAACGTAAAAACATTTTTTTTTCAAAATGTGTTTTTTGGCCGCCATTTGATCAAATTTGATAATATTTGATAAAATAGCCTGTCACATAATTGAATCAGTCAGAGACATGACATCAGGGAGTTTTGCGAAGAAGAGGCTATGGACATTACATGCCCTGCACCAAAGTCAAGGGCAGGACAGAAACAGGCTCTCCGAATATAGATTCCCTCGTTCATGCGTGGTTTGGACAGACCAGTCATCAGCACTATCTACAGTTTACAGTTTCAGTTTAGTCATTTAGCAGACGCTCTTATCCAGAGCGACTTACAGTAGTGAATACATACATTTCATGCATTTTTTTTGTACTATCTGCATTGCCTCTATTCACATAACTATCTCCTAACACACACGCCATACGTTGCTGCCACTTTACCCCTGGTTGTATGCATATAATTATCTCCTCTATCACTGATATTGGTATTGATATTGTTCTTGTACATACTGTATATTTTATTTATATTGACACTATCTATTTCTGATATTGCTACTATGCAAGTAACCATTTGGCTGTTCCGTTTACATCTTCTGTAGAGACAATCCACTTAGCAATACTTATTGATATATAAAATGAATATTGATATGTGTGGTCGTAACATGATTTTGTGACAAACCACAACAATATCATGTGACCGTATCAAGTGTCCACCACATAAATATATGGCGCATGCATCTGTTTATGTACTGTACATGTGCACCTCACTCAGGTTTCAACTCAGGTTGCATGGCCTTATGGAATACTATGTGATAAGTGCATGTGTAACAGTATATAAAGTATGCTAATGTCCTGGTGTGAAGGCATTTGGGCAGTGGTGTAAAGTACTTAACCTCTCTTGGGTAGGGGGCAGCATTTTCACGTCCAGATGAAAAGTGTGCCCAAAGTAAACTGCCTGTTACTCAGGCCCAGAAGCTAGGATATGCATTTAATTGGTAGATTTGTATTGAAAACACTCTAAAGATTCTAAAGCTGTTAAAATAATGTCTGTGAGTATAACAGAACTGATATGGCAGGCGAAACCCGAGGACAAACCAAAAATAATTCAGCCTACCACTATTTTCAATGGCTGTGACTTTTATTACAAGGCGAAGTCCTCCCAGATTGCAGTTCCTAGGGCTTCCACTAGATGTCAACAGTCGTTAGAAAGAGTTTCAGGCTGGTTTTTGGAAAAATTACCAAGAAATTGTAGTTTTTCTAGGTGGATCCCATTTTGGCTGTAGTCTTTCCAAGCGCGTGAATGAGAACGCATTCTTTGGTATTTTTCTCCAGTAAAGACAATAACGATTCTCCGTTTTAAATTGTATTGTTTATTTATGTATTAGGGTACCTAAGGTTTGATTGTAAACATTGTTTGACTTGTTTGGAAAAGTATATTAGTAACATTTGGGATTCATTTTGTATGCATTTTGATGGAGGGAAGCTGGGTGGATTATTGACTGAAGCGCGCCAGCTAAACTGAGTTTTTATGGATATAAAGAAGGACATTATCGAACAAAAGGACCATTTGTGATGTATCTGGGACCTTTTGGAGTGCCATCAGAAGAAGATCATCAAAGGTAAGGCATTTATTATATTGCTATTTCTGACTTTCGTGGTGCACCTGCCTGGTTGAAATATGTTTTTTATGGTTTTGTATGCGGGGCACTGTCCTCAGACAATCGTGTGCTTTCGCCGTAAAGCCTTTTTGAAATCTGACACAGCGGCTGGATTAACAAGAAGTTAAACTTTATTTTGATGTATTACACTTGTGATTTTATGAAAGATTTTATGAAATATTTATAATTCAGTAGTTTGAATTTCGCGCTCTGCAATTTCACCGGATGTTGGCCAGGTGGGACGCTACGCTCATAAGAAGTTAAGTAAAAATACTTTAAAGTACTACTTAAGTCATTTTTTGTGGTATCTGTACATTACTTTACTATTTATATTTTTGGCAAATTTTACTTCACTACATTCGTAAAGAAAATAATGTACTTTTTACTCCATACATTTTCCTTGACACCCAAAAGTACTCGTTATATTTTGACATGAAAATTGTCCAATTACACACTTATCAAGGGAACATCCCTGGTCATCCCTACTGCCTCTGATCTGGCAGACTCACTAAACACAAATGCATTGTTTGTAAATTATGTCTGAGTGTTGGAGTGTGCCCCTGGCTATCCGTCAATTGAATCCTACAGACGAAGAACCATATATGTGACAATTTTTCCATTTTAAGATAATCAGTTATTTTTATATTATTCATTGTGTGTACCACATTAGGTGTTTTATGGTTGACAAATAATTCACCATACTCATATCTTCCAACAACAATTGATATTTTTTTGTTATTTCAAAAAAGACTTTTTTTATTGCCGTTTTAATTTTTAGAATGTGGAAGAACAGTATATCTCCAGTGATGATTTCAGTTTGTGGAAGAACAGTATATGTGACATTTTCCATGACACTTGTAAGATGTCCTTTTTTAATACCTGATATGATGTTTTAAGTAATTTCAAGTACAAATGCCCTTCATGTAAATAACTTAAATGCAATATGTAGTTAATTCATTTAATGGAGGTTCATTTAAAGGTGGTCTATCAACTTTAGCACCGATGACTTTTCTTAAGTTGAGTCATGAAATCTTAGTCTCATTTAAAATGAAGTCCTCAATGTGAACATACCATAGAATAACTACAAAAATAGAATACAATTAAATTAATTCAATCAAAAGAAGTACAACTTGTACATATCAAATATGGATCAATGTGATGTGCCAATATGCATGTCCATTATGCAGGTCCCTAAGGTCAATATTACAAAACGTTCAGAAAACCATTCTCTTTGCGTTTAACACTATGATCTGCAATTAAGTTTTGAATTGCGTTAAACCCATGCTAAAGGCAAGAAATGTCCTGTACTGAGGTGACAGCAGTAAATAAGTATTAACTGCTTAGAGTTGATGCTAAATGTGGTGACAGAGATGTATATTGTAATGAATAAAAAAAGGGAATCATTAGGATATTTTATTGTTAGAACAACATGTTGCATGTTGATGGGATGTTAGTAAACTATTCTCTGTGCAATACCTGTGACTTTTAACCACCTCACTGAAGTGATCTGTAGTCCAGCTGGTCGCTTGAGGACAGAATCTGGGAGGTGACTGAAGTCTTCACATTGCATCCTCATCATCTTGAATGGTTTTGCTGGTTGTGCTTGTTGTTTCTCGTATGGGACAGTGTAGAAACTGTTGAACAGATGTAGCTTGCGCTCATCAGTCAACTTTCCACAATCCTTTCTGCACGTCGTGGAACACGCTCTTCCCTGCGGGATACAGTGTAACGTTACATATAACTAGCTATCTACTGTAGCCATGTCGAATCATCCGGTGGATGGACAAAAAGTACCTAGCTATGTTTCTTCTATAATCTAGCAATAACATTTGTAACGATAATGTATAAGTTAGTAGCCAACGAACTTTAGCTAATATATTTTCTCTATAGTTACAAATTAGACAACCCAGAACATGCATGTTAGTTACTGTACTCTATAGCTAGCTAGCTTGATTGTTTGATATACGGTTCTTCCACATACCTCTTTTGGACAGCTTTTCCCAGTTTTTTCTTGACCCTTACGATTTGTATAGGGTTTTCCCGCATCCCGTAAGATCTTCCTTTGCCTGTCTTTCCATTCTTTTAGTTTTGTTTTACGTTTCTTTCCCACATTTCGGCGATTTTCATCAGCAACAGAAAAGTTGTGCGCTTGTCCGTCCATTCTGAGTGGTGCACATAAACGGTTATTCCACGAGAGCCTATCTTTAAATGAAAAATGATTGTTAATTAGCGCGTGGAAAGCTTGTGAAACCGGTTCACTATAGAAAAAGAGTGTCCAATAATGATTTTTCATGTATATCTCGTTTTTTTGAAAAATGTCACATATACGGTTCTTCGTCTGTAGGATTCAATTAAAAAAATAAACACAAAAATATAATTGTGCCATCTGGTTTAATGTAAGGATTTTTTTTTGTTTATCAACTTTCAAAGCAGAATTACTTCCCAATTGTACCTCAAAAATGTAGTGTACAATATACCATTTTGTAGCTCTTAGTCTCTACTTTTATCCAATGTAAAAAAATATATATTTTATATTTTGCTACATCAGACCGATTTGAGCTGGTCAGTGTGCTGTATTGTAAAAATTCATGAAAACACAAATTTGCTTTTTTGTCTTAATATAAGGTTAGGGTTTGCATTAGGTTTAGCAGTGTGGTTAAGTTTATGGTTATTTAAGGTTCGGGTTGTTGTGGAAATATTCAGTCAATAATATTTATCAAATACCGAAGCCTGTGAGTTCAAATAGACTTTTATTACAATATAATAAAAGCCGAGCTGGTTCATGAAAACAACTCCCTTTCCAGTCTTGGCACACACTCTTTATACAGGTTACATCCTAACGTCACACACATAGTAACTCCTCTTTATGATTAATCCCCTCTGGCATTTAGCCACCGTTATATTTTTGCCTTGCACTAATTTTAGTTTGGTTTCATATTATGGCATGGAAACATTATAGCCATTGCAATAGTTAAAAAATAAACAGACATGTCATCCTGCTAACTCCTCTAAAATGAGCACACATGTTCTGGAAAATTCCCAATATATCCCTCTGGTGCTTAAGTTTTTAGTGACGGGGCAGTATTCGAAATTCAGATGAATGACGTGCCCAAATTAAACTGCCTGCTACTCGGGCCCAGAAGGTAGGACATGCATATTATTAGTAGATTTGGATAGACAACACTCTGAAGTTTCTACAACTGTTTGAATGATGTCTGTGAGTATAACAGAACTCATATGGCAGGCAAAAACCTGAGAAAAAATTCAACCAGGATGTGGTTTGTAGTTTTTTCAACTGATTGCCTTTTCCAAACTACAGTGTCTGTGGGGTCATTTTGCACTTCCTATAGCTTCCACTAGATGTCAACAGTCTTTAGAACCTTGTTTCATGCTTCTACTGTTATTGGGCAGAGAATAAGAGCTGTCTCAAGCCTGGGACCAGTGATTTGTTTACTGCGCAGGTGCACCGCTCCTTCTTTTTCCTCTGTAATGAATACGCTATTGTCCGGTTGGAATATTATCAAAGATTTGTGTTAACCTGTTAGGGCTAGGGGGCAGCATTGACACGGCTGGATAAAAAACATACCCGATTTAATCTGGTTACCACTCCTACTCAGTAACTAGAATATGCATATACTTATTACATATGGATAGAAAACACCCTAAATTTTCTAAAACTGTTTGAATGGTGTCTGTGAGTATAACAGAACTCAAATGGCAGGTCAAAACCTGAGAGATTCCTTTACAGGAAGTGGCCTGTCTGACCATTTCTGGAACTTCTTTGCCATCTCTATCATTTACTAAGGATCTCTGCTCTAACGTGACACTTCCCACGTCGTCCATAGGCTCTCATAGCCCGGGAAAAAAGAGAATGTCGTCATTCCAGCCCCAGGCTGAAACACATTATCGCCTTTCTCAAGTGGCCCATCAAGAGACACTAGCTTATGCGCGTGACCCCGACCGCCCCCGCCTTTGGGATTTTTTCCTCTGTTTGCCGAAAAGGAGATTCCCTGTCGGAATATTATCGCTTTTCTACGAGAAAAATGACGTAAAAATTGATTTTAAACAGCGGTTGACATGCTTCGACGTACGGCAATGGAATACTTTGAATTTTATTGTCAGGAATTGCGCCAAGCGCGCGACACTTCTTTACTATTTCGGATAGTGTCTGGAACGCACGAACAAAACGCCGCTATTCGGATATAACGATGGATTATTTTGGACCAAACCAACATTTGTTATTGAAGTAGACGTCCTGGGTGTGCATTCTGACGAAGACAACAAAAGGTAATGACATTTTTATAATAGTAAATATGATTATGGTGAGTGCTAAACTTGCCGGGTGTCTAAATAGCGAGCCCGTGATGCCTGGGCTATGTACTTAGAATATTGCAAAATGTGCTTTCACCAAAAAGCTATTTTAAAATCGGACATATCGAGTGCATAGAGGAGGTCTGTATCTATAATTCTTAAAATAATTGTTATGCTTTTTGTGAACGTTTATCGTGAGTAATTTAGTAAAATGTTAGCGAATTCCCCGTAAGTTTGCGGGGGGTATGCTAGTTCTGAACGTCACATGCTAATGTAAAAAGCTGGTTTTTGATATAAATATGAACTTGATTGAACAAAACATGCATGTATTGTATAACATAATGTCCTAGGGTTGTCATCTGATGAAGATCATCAAAGGTGAGTGCTGCATTTAGCTGTCTTCTGGGTTTTGGTGACATTATATGCTGGCTTGAAAAATGGGTGTCTGATTATTTCTGGCTTGGTACTCTGCTGACATAATCTAATGTTTTGCTTTCGTTGTAAAGCCTTTTTGAAATCGGACAGTGTGGTTAGATTAACGAGAGTCTTATCTTTAAATGGCTGTAAAATAGTCATATGTTTGAGAAATTGAAGTAATATGATTTTGAAGATTTTGAAAATCGCGCCACAGGATGGCAGTGGCTGTTACGTAGGTGGGACGAATTCGTCCCGCCGGTCCCATAGAGGTTAAAAAGACCCTAAGAATTGATTGTAAACATCGTTTGACATGTTTCTACGAACGGTAATGGAACTATTTGACTTTTCGTTTCTCGGATTTTGCACTCACGCATTATGCCTTTGGATTAGTGATCTGAACGCGCGAACAAAACGGAGGTATTTGGACATAAATATGGAGTTTATTGAACAAAACAAACATTTCTTGTGGAAGTGGGAGTCCTGGGAGTGCATTCTGAAGAAGATCAGCAAAGGTAAGTGAAGATTTATAATACAATTTCTGAGTTTAGTTGACTCCAGAACTTGGCGGGTAACTGTATAGCTTGCTTTGATTGCTGAGCTCTGTACTCAGAATATTGAACAATGTGCTTTCGCCGTAAAGCTATTTTGAAATCTGACACAGTGGTTGCATTAATAAGGAGAAGTGTAATTATAAATCTTTCAATAACTGTTGTAAATGTTATCAACGTTTATGATGAGTATTTTTGTAAATTGATGTGCTTATTCACCGGAAGTTTTGGGAGTCAAAACAATTTCTGAACATCACGCGCCAATGTAAAATGGGGTTTATGGATATAAATATGAACTTTATCGAAACAAAACATACATGTATTGTGTAACATTGAGTCCTGGGAGTGTCATCTGATGAAGATCAAAGGTTAGTGATTAATTTTAGCTGTATTTCTGTTTTTTTGTGACGCCTCTCCTTGCTTGGAAAATGGCTGTGTGGTTTTTCTTGTTTAGGCACTGTCCTAACATAATCTAATGTTATGCTTTCGACGTAAAGCCTTTTTGAACTCGGACAATGTGGTTGGATTAACGAGAAGATTATCTTTAAAACGGGATATAATAGTTGTATGTTTTAGAAATTTGAATTATGAGATTTTTGTTGTTTTGAATTTGCCGCCATGCGGGTGGGACGCTAGCATGTCCCAGAGAGGTTAAAAAGTCCCACAGCTTAAAACTTATCCCAGTACAAGTGAGAAGGGAAGCACCTTCTATGTTGCTGAGGAGACAATCTGCCACTCAGAAACCTTATCAACCTTTGCCTCACTTTCTCATTCATGCTGGGGAGGCAGGACCAAATATATCCCCTCACATAGCTAGAAAGAAGTAAAAGATCCCTCCCCAAGCCAATTGTCCTTTAACATACAGTTTAATAAAAGCATTCGCTGTCACGTCCTGACCAGTATAAGGGTTATTTGTTATTGTAGTTTGGTCAGGACGTGGCAGAGGGTATTTTGTTTATGTGGTTCGGGGTGGTGATTTATGTAGTAGGGTGTTTGATTTATTATTTCCGGGTTTTGGTATATGTTCTTTCTGGTTTGTTGTATTTCTATGTTTAGGTTGATGGGGGGTTGGACTCTCAATTGGAGGCAGGTGCTTTCTCGTTGCCTCTGATTGAGAGTCCTATATATGGGTAATTGTTTGGTTTGGTGTTGTGGGAGATTGTTTCTTGTTTTGCCTGTGTGAGCCTGACAAGACTGTCTTGTTGTTCGTCAGTTCTTCGTTTTGTTATTTTGGTGTTCTCTTTATTTAAAAATAAATACAAGATGAGCATCCACATTCCTGCTGCGTTTTGGTCCTCTATTCCCGACGACAGCCGTTACATTCGCATGCATTCCTTAACCCGTCAAGGTGTAGGGGGCACCTTTCATCCGGCCGTGAAAATACTGCCCCCTAGCCCAGACAGGTTAACCTCTATGGGACCGGCGGGACGAATTCTAAGTACATAGCCCAGGCATCACGGGCTCGCTATTTAGACACCCGGCAAGTTTAGCACTCACCATAATCATATTTACTATTATAAAAATGTCATTACCTTTTGTTGTCTTCGTCAGAATACACACCCAGGACAGCTACTTCAATAACAAATGTTGGTTTGGTCCAAAATAATCCATCGTTATATCCGAATAGCGGCGTTTTGTTCGTGCGTTCCAGACACTATCCGAAATAGTAAAGAAGTGTCGCGCGCTTGGCGCAATTCCTGACAATAAAATTCAAAGTATTCCATTACCGTACGTCGAAGCATGTCAACCGCTGTTTAAAATCAATTTTTACGTCATTTTTCTCGTAGAAAAGCGATAATATTCCGACAGGGAATCTCCTTTTCGGCAAACAGAGGAAAAAATCCCAAAGGCGGGGGCGGTCGGGGTCACGCGCATAAGCTAGTGTCTCTTGATGGGCCACTTGAGAAAGGCGATAATGTGTTTCAGCCTGGGGCTGGAATGACGACATTCTGTTTTTTCCCGGGCTCTGAGAGCCTATGGAAGACGTGGGAAGTGTCACGTTAGAGCAGAGATCCTTAGTAAATGATAGAGATGGAAAACAAGTTCAACAAATGGTCAGACAGGCCACTTCCTGTAAAGGAATCTCTCAGGTTTTGACCTGCCATTTGAGTTCTGTTATACTCACAGACACCATTCAAACAGTTTTAGAAAATTTAGGGTGTTTTCTATCCATATGTAATAAGTATATGCATATTCTAGTTACTGAGTAGGAGTGGTAACCAGATTAAATCGGGTATGTTTTTTATCCAGCCGTGTCAATGCTGCCCCCTAGCCCTAACAGGTTAACATATATTTTCTCTTCTATATGCAGACTGAACAAAGTACCTCTGTATATTTACCCAAAGACCATGACCCCCAGGGAACTGGTCATTTTCCCTTTGAATATGTGATTCAAAAATAACATGTTAAATAAAAAATAAACAATTCGAATAACTAATCAACTTATAATTACAACTCTTTATAACTCCCTGAGGAAATAATATTATCTCAAAGTATTTATATAGAGACTGGTGTTTCTCATTCATTTTAGAATTAAATCTCACCTGTTACTTCCAGTGAGATTGATCAGGCCTCACCAGAAAGTCAGGATACAGGGCATTCGACACCAGGCTTGGTGTTCCGCTAGCGGGATAGAAGCCAACATCCGGTGAAATTGGAGGGCGCGCAATTCAAATAAATATTCATAATATTAAAAATTCATGAACATACAAGTGTCTTATATCATTTAACAGCTTAACGACTTGTTAATCCAACTGCGTTGTCAGATTTCAAAAAGGCTTTACGCCGAAAGCATACCATGCGATTATCTCAGGACAGCACCCCACATCAACATATTTTTCAACCAGTACTGGCTTCACAAAATCAAAAATAGCGATTAAATAAATCACTTACCTTTGAAGGTCTTCCTCTGCTTGCAATCCCAAGGGTTCCAGTTGCAACATGAATGGTCATTTTGTTCAATAAAATCCTTCTTTATATCCCAAAAAGTCAGTTTAATCCACTCGTTCAACATGCAGACAAAGGGGTCCAAAAAGCTACCAGCAAACTTCATCCAAACAAGTCAAACAACGTTTTTATTAACCTGTTATGGCTAGGGGGCAGTATTTTCACGGCTGGATAAAAAACGTACCCGATTTAATCTGATTATTACTCCTGCCCAGAAACTAGAATATGCATATAATTATTAGCTTTGGATAGAAAACACTCCAAAGTTTCTAAAACTGTTTGAATGGTGTCTGTGAGTATAACAGAACTCAAATGGCAGGTCAAAACCTGAGAGATTCCTTTACAGGAAGTGGCCTGTCTGACCATTTATTGTCTTTCTTTGACATCTCATTCCATTACAAAGGATCTCTGCGGTAACGTGACACTTCCCACGGCTCCAATAGGCTCTCAGAGCCCGGGAAAAACCTGAATGTCGTCATTCCAGCCCCAGGCTGAAACACATTATCGCCTTTCTCAAGTGGCCGATCAAGGGACAGTGGGCTTAGGCGCGTGCACTGGCCGCCCCCGTCTTTGTGTTTTTTCCTCTGTTTACCGAAAAGGAGATTCCCGGTCGGAATATTATCGCTTTTTTATGAGATAAATTGCATAAAAATTGATTTTAAACAGCGGTTGACATGCTTCGAAGTACGGTAATGGAATATTTAGAATGTTTTTGTCACGAAATGCGCCATGCGCGTGACCCTGATTTACCATTTCGGATAGTTTCTGGAACGCACGAACAAAACTCCGCTATTCGGATATAACGATGGATTATTTTGGACCAAACCAACATTTGTTATTGAAGTAGCAGTCCTGGGAGTGCATTCTGACGAAGACAACAAAAGGTAATCAAACTTTTGTAATAGTAAATCTGATTTTGGTGAAGGCTAAACTTGCCGGGTGTCTAAATAGCTAGCCCGTGATGGCTGGGCTATGTACTTAGAATATTGCAAAATGTGCTTTCACCAAAAAGCTATTTTAAAATCGGACATATCGAGTGCATAGAGGAGTTCTGTATCTATAATTCTTAAAATAATTGTTATGCTTTTTGTGAACGTTTATCGTGAGTAATTTAGTAAATTGTTAGTAAATTCCCCGGAAGTTTGCGGGGGGTATGCTAGTTCTGAACGTCACATGCTAATGTAAAAAGCTGTTTTTTTATATAAATATGAACTTGATTGAACAAAACATGCATGTATTGTATAACATAATGTCCTAGGTGTGTCATCTGATGAAGATCATCAAATAAACTATAATGTTCATATATTTTTTTATTTATCCTGACTGTTCAAACTTCTAGTACTTATATTACGTCAAACGTCTTTCTGATATAATTTACATTCCTCTCCTTTAGTGCGGGACTGGGTGCGTCCTCCCTACCAGGTTACACTTTAAGTAACGGTTCAGCAGTGGTGCGCGATCCCTTCCCCACCAATAGCAGAGAACTTTCACAATCACTTTTATACACCTCTCACGCTTTTCCTAAGTGATCTGATTATACCGGATTTTACTTGTAACGATCCATTTATTTCAGGGCGGTAACCACAAATACATACACACACACATGCTTAGACAAATATATATATTTGTCTAAGCAGTCCCCTATCAAACAATCTACAAGGCGGTATTTGACCATGCAGATAGACAGTTACCACTTCGAACTAGATTGAACAGAACAGTCAACAGGGCAGACAAACAGACAAATAACCTGAACGAGACTGAACACCCACCCCAGCTGAGCAACTGAGCGAGCTGGATGAATTGAATGACCCACCTGACTCGGACTGACTGAATAAGCTGAATGGGCTGCATTTTGTGCGCAAACTCAAACGGGTCCAAACAAATAAGTCCAGCCGAACTGAATCAGACAAGACAGTCACAACCCAAACAGACTGAACAAACTGGTCAGATGAACCGCCTGAACAAATCAACTGAGCCAGTCAAGACAGATGAAGCACACAACTCTCCCTCTGCAATTGGTCACACACACCAATTACTATACTATATTTTCACTGTTGCAACCCTCAAAGCTTTTTATCCCACCATTATTTCGCATGCATTTCATTGAACGCAGAAGCTCCCAATATTTCTTTGGTTTGTCAAATTTGGAGAGACCCACTCGGTGACCTACCGCTGAGGCCGGTTACCTAGAGCGGACCACACAAATGATTCTACAGGCAAGAATGTAACTTACCCTTGTTTTTCAAACGGCCATTTCATTTGTGCAGTCCGTCCAAGAAGACTGTCCCCAGCTGCAGATTTTCACGATCTCTGGTCCCTTTTCGTCACTCCTGGCAAGTTCGCCATTTATGTCGTGGAAATATTCAGTCAATAATATTTCTCAAATACTGGAGACTGTGAGTTCAAATACACTTTTATTAAAATATAATAAAAGCCGAGCTGGTTCATGAAAACAACTCCCTTTCCAGTCTTGGCACACACTCTTTATACAGGTTATATCCTTACGTCACACACATAGTAACTCTGGCATCCCCTCTGGCATTTAGCCACCGTTATCTTTCGCCTTGCACTAATTTTAGTTTGGTTTCATATTATGGCATGGAAATATAGCCATAGCAATGGTTAAAACATAAACAGACATGTCATCCTGCTAACTCCTCTGAAATGAGCACACATGTTCTGGGAAATTCCCAATAGGGTTAGCAGTGTGTTTAAGTTTAAAATCAGATTTTATGACTGTGGCTGTGTCAGCTAGTTACCACTCTGCAGAGCTGCCTCCAGAACACGATTAATGATGAAAAATGCAAACCTGCACCTCTTAAGAAGAAGTAGGGAAGGTTGCAGGGCAGATGGAAAGCAACAAACAGCCTGGGGAAATTTGCAGTCCCAGCCACATAGGCTAACTGCATCGTGGGCTGCATTCAAGCCCCCAAGAAAACCCTGCTAACTGCTATGCCAAGCAGCTTCTCAGACCCTTAGCCGACAGGATCCCTGGACAGATAGCAGCCATCCCAGCAACTGCTGCCAACCTCGTCACGGGTACCAGTAAAATAAATTAATGGAAGTACAATATATATGGAGATAGTTTAGTGCCTATAACAAGGGGTTAACTAGATGTCAAAATAAAATACAATTGTTTCCTCATCTTTGTTATATCTCTCAGATCTAGGACAGAACAAACTTCCGTTAGATAATTTTTTTGTTACTCTCTGTTTATCCATGTATGTAGCTGTTATTCAATGTGTTTCTATGGGATAATAGCAGTAAGGCCAAATTCAATGTTTCATCAAATAACTGGTTTATTTATTTGTTTCATGCCATAAGGGTTCCTCAAACTCAAATAGCTAAATTATCCTTGGTATGACCATCTTAAAACAATTCCATATGTTAGACTCTAGATCAGGGGTGTCAAATTCATTCAACCGAGGCGTCGAGTGTCTGTGTGTTTTAGTTTTTTCCTTTCAATTAAGACCTAGACAAACAGGTAAGGGGAGTTCCTTACTAATTAGTGACCTTAATTCATTGCTTAAGTACAAGGGTGGAGCAAAAACCCGCAGACACTCGGCCCTCAGTTTTACACGTGCTCTAGAGGGAAGAGCTTCTTGGAGTACCTCTTGCAGACCGACACATAGTGCTGCCGAAGCGCACCGGAGTGACGCTCCGAAATTTCTCAGAATGGTGCTAATTTAATAAAGTTTATTTCAAAGCTGAATCAATGTCTCCTAAGACCAAAAACACCACTTAATGTATTATGTAGGCTAGACTTACATGTACCACATCTTATATGCATTATTATAATCATCCACTTTACCACAAAAGCTTGACGTGAAGGGGCCTCAAACCTATGGTTACTATACTTCAAATACTCTGTCAACCGTCTTAGTTGCCTACGCCACCTGGCAGCGAGGGTAATAGGGGTACATGACAGCTATTTGAGAAGGCCATAAGGCTCTTCTACTTTTTTTACAATGTACCCCTATTCCTTTATCTTTTTTAATGAATGCAACTGGATGTGTGTGAAACAGATAAGCAAAAACATGCAATTTTCTCATATGAGAAAGCATGCCTTTGAATTTTTTCTAACCATTCTGTTATTTTCCCAGTAAATAATTGTATAATCAACAGTATCATACTGTATAAACTTAATACAGGAGATTACCATAATTACATTGCATTGTAGGAAAATATTAAACGGACAGGAAATATTAGATTTATTTTGGAAGTTACCGTAATATTTTATATATTTACTGTACAATATGCTACATAAAATACAGTAGCAGTCCACTTAGTGTATTTGTGAATGTTCCAAATAAAATGCAACACAAAGAGCATAAGGTCGACAAAATCAAAGCACATTCTCTGAAGTAATAGGGAAAAGTTTTTTGATGCATTTCGAAATGGCTTGTAATTCCACCCCATACCGTATTTTTGGAATGTGAAAATCCTTTTAACCATGCTTAAAACTTTGTTGTTGTTTTGACAGTATTATACAATAAAACAAACAGTAAAGTACAATATAAATGATTTACAGTAAATAGGCCTACACAGTAAATGATAACGTATATTCCAAAGAAACTTTGGTTTAATAGTACATTACTGTAACGGCACAGCATTATGGGAATGGCAACTGCCAACTTTTCAAACAATTCTGAGTGATATGACTGAGAGACATCAAGGTCTAAAGTGAACCAACCAAACAACGTATGTACAATATATATATGATTTACATAATTAATTACACTGAATATTACACTGTTACAGTGGGGCAAAAAAGTATTTAGTCAGCCACCAATTGTGCAAGTTCTCCCATTTAAAAAGATGAGAGGCCTGTAATTTTCATCATAGGTACACGTCAACTATGACAGACAAAATGAGAAGAAAAAATATCCAGAAAATCACATTGTAGGATTTTTTATGAATTTATTTGCAAATGATGGTGGAAAATAAGTATTTGGTCAATAACAAAAGTTTATCTCAATACTTTGTTATATACCCTTTGTTGGCAATGACACAGGTCAAACGTTTTCTGTAAGTCTTCACAAGGTTCACAACACACTTCACAACACACTGTTGCTGGTATTTTGGCCCATTCCTCCATGCAGATCTCCTCTAGAGCAGTGATGTTTTGGGGCTGTCGCTGGGCAACACGGACTTTCAACTCCCTCCAAAGATTTTCTATGGGTTTGAGATCTGGAGACTGGCTAGGCCACTCCAGGACCTTGAAATGCTTCTTACGAAGCCACTCCTTCGTTGCCCGGGCGGTGTGTTTGGGATCATTGTCATGCTGAAAGACCCAGCCACGTTTCATCTTCAATGCCCTTGCTGATGGAAGGAGGTTTTCACTCAAAATCTCACGATACATGGCCCCATTCATTCTTTCCTTTACATGGATCAGTCGTCCTGGTCCCTTTGCAGAAAAACAGCCCCAAAGCATGATGTTTCCACCCCCATGCTTCACAGTAGGTATGGTGTTCTTTGGATGCAACTCAGCATTCTTTGTCCTCCAAACACGACGAGTTGAGTTTTTACCAAAAAGTTCTATTTTGGTTTCATCTGACCATATGACATTCTCCCAATCCTCTTCTGGATCATCCAAATGCTCTCTAGCAAACTTCAGACGGGCCTGGACATGTACTGGCTTAAGCAGGGGGACACGTCTGGCACTGCAGGATTTGAGTCCCTGGCGGCGTAGTGTGTTACTGATGGTAGGCTTTGTTACTTTGGTCCCAGCTCTCTGCAGGTAATTCACTAGGTCCCCCCGTGTGCTTCTGGGATTTTTGCTCAACTTTCTTGTGATCATTTTGACCCCACGGGGTGAGATCTTGCGTGGAGCCCCAGATCGAGGGAGATTATCAGTGGTTTTGTATGTCTTTCATTTCCTAATAATTGCTCCCACAGTTGATTTCTTCAAACCAAGCTGCCTACCTATTGCAGATTCAGTCTTCCCAGCCTGGTGCAGGTCTACAATTTTGTTTCTGGTGTCCTTTGATAGCTCTTTGGTCTTAGCCATAGTGGAGTTTAGAGTGTGACTGTTTGAGGTTGTGGACAGGTGTCTTTTATACTGATAACAAGTTCAAACAGGTGCCATTAACCTCTATGGGCTAGGTGGGACGCAGGCGTCCCCCCCGTGGTGCACTCCATCAACAGCAGGTGCATTTCAAGAGCGGCAAATTTGAATCCAAATAAATGTCAAAATTCAAATTTTTCAAACATACAACTATTTTACACCCTTTGAAAGATAAACATCTCCTTAATCTAACCACGTTTTACGATTTCAAAAAGGTTTTACGGCGAAAGCATAAATTTAGAGTATGTTAGGACAGTACATTTACAAGAGTTGTGTGTAATGTTTTGTCAATTCAAAGACAGGGTCACCAAAACCATAAAACCAGCTAAAATGATGCACTAACCTTTTACAATCTCCATCAGATGACACTCCTAGGACATTATGTTAGACAATGCATGCATTTTTAGTTCTATCAAGTTCATATTTATATCCAAAAACAGCGTTTTACTATGGCATTGATGTTGAGGAAATCGTTTCCCTCCAATAACCGGCAGTCAAGTCAGCATCACAAATTAAATAATTAAAATTAGAAAACATTGGTAAAATATTATATTGTCATTTAAAGAATTATAGATTTACATCTGTTGAACGCAATCAACTTGCCAGATTTAAAAATAACCTTACTGGGAAATCACACTTTGCAATAATCTGAGCACTGCGCCCAGAAAAATACGCGTTGCGATACAGACTAGTCGTCATGTTGGGGAGATCTAAAATCGAAAATACTATGTAAATAATCCATTACCTTTGATTCTCTTCATCAGATGTCACTTCCAGGTATCACAGGTCCATAACGAATGTAGTTTTGTTCAAATAGCTCATCATTTATGTCCAAAAATCTCCGTCTTGTTAGCACATGATCTAAGCCCGCCGGACTTCACTTCATGAACGAGGGGAAAAAAATATATTTACGTTCGTTCAAACATGTCAAATGTTGTATAGCATAAATCATTAGGGCCTTTTTTAACCAGAACATGAATAATATTCAAGGTGGACGAATGCATACTCTTTTATAACGTATTGGAACGAGGGTACCCAACATGAACTCGCGCGCCAGGTGTCTAATGGGCCATCATCGTTCCATGGCTCTTGTTCGGTCAGATCTCCCTCCAGAAGACTCAAAACACTTTGTAAAGGCTGGTGACATCTAGTGGAAGCAATAGGAAGTGCCAAAATATTCCTCAGCCCCTGTGTTTTTCAATGGCATAGGTTTAAAGGTAATACAACACATCAGGTATCCACTTCCTGTCAGAAAATGTCTCAGGGTTTTGCCTGCCAAATGAGTTCTGTTATACTCACAGACACCATTCAAACAGTTTTAGAAACTTTAGAGTGTTTTCTATCCATATATAATACGTATATGCATATTCTAGTTACTGGGTAGGATTAGTAACCAGATTAAATCGGGTAAAAAATTTTTTGTTATCCAGCCGTGCAAATACTGCCCCCTAGCCCTAACAGGTTAATACAGGTAACGAGTGGAGGACAGAGGAGCCTCTTAAAGAAGAAGTTACAGGTCTGTGAGAGCCAGAAATCTTGCTTGTTTGTAGGTGACCAAATACTTTTTTTCCACCATAATTTGCAAATAAATTCATTAAAATTCCTACAATGTGATTTTCTGGATTTTTTTTCTCATTTTGTCTGTCATAGTTGAAGTGTACCTATGATGAAAATTACAGGCCTCTCTCATCTTTTTAAGTGGGAGAACTTGCACAATTGGTGGCTGACTAAATACTTTTTTGCCCCACTGTATTAAAAATGTGATTTTTATGGTACATTTTTAAATTTATCAACACTAAAATACTGTGAAGCACTATATTATATTAATCCACCCGACAGAATATAGTACCGTATTTTTGGAGTGCCAAAAATCTTTTGACCACTAGTGGTTTCATTGTATTGTGGTTTCTGGCTCATTAACATATTTTGAGGTGTACCTTGTAAGACACTAATTTGTGGCACCCGTTAATGAGAGTGCTGCACCTATTTAACTGATATGTGGTAATAGCGCCCCGACAATAGGGGACAGATTGGAGTGGCAGCAAGTCGCAAACCTTTAATGGTTGAGTATTTGGCATGTCCTTTGGTCTGTTTTGCCCTGTAGCTAAGATTGTTTATCTTAGTGACAAGCTAGTTAAGTGACTGCTATAACAATGGAAATACAATCCTCAACAATGGAAGGCAGAGGAGGCGAGATCGGGTGGGACAATTCTAGCCAATGAGAGGGCAGATACACGTGTGAACGACATGCCATAGAGATAGATAGAGGACTCATCTTTGTATCTGTGCCATTACAGTGTCTGGGACAGCATGGGCAGTGGCACTGAGGATATCTCCATTTTAAATATTCAATTTTCCTTGGTTTCTCAAATGATTGCCTCGCCTGGTTCACCAACTACTTCTCTGATAGAGCTCAACGTGTGAAATCGGATGGCCTGTTGTCCGGGCCTCTGGTAGTCTCTATGGGGGTGCCACAGGGTTCAATTCTTGGGCCAACTCTTTTCTCTGTATACATCAATGATGTCGCTCTTGCTGCTGGTGAGTCTCTGATCCACCTCTACGCAGACGACACCATTCTGTATACCTCTGGCCCTTCTTTGGACACTGTGTTAAACTCTATGGGCTAGGCGGGACAAATTCGTCCCACCTACGTAACAGTCACTTGAAGCATGTGGCGCGATTTTCAAAACCTTAAAAATCCTATTACTTCAATTTCTCAAACATATGACTATTTTACAGCTATTTAAAGACAAGACTCTCGTTAATCTAACCACACTGTCCGATTTCAAAAAGGCTTTACAACGAAAGCAAAACATTAGATTATGTCAGCAGAGTACCAAGCCAGAAATAATCAGACACCCATTTTTCAAGCTAGCATATAATGTCACCAAAACCCAGAAGACAGCTAAATGCAGCACTCACCTTTGATGATCTTCATCAGATGACAACCCTAGGACATTATGTTATACAATACATGCATGTTTTGTTCAATCAAGTTCATATTTATATCAAAAACCAGCTTTTTACATTAGCATGTGACGTTCAGAACTAGCATACCCCCCGCAAACTTCCGGGGAATTCGCTAACATTTTACTAAATTACTCACGATAAACGTTCACAAAAAGCATAACAATTATTTTAAGAATTATAGATACAGACCTCCTCTATGCACTCGATATGTCCGATTTTAAAATAGCTTTTTGGTGAAAGCACATTTTGCAATATTCTAAGTACATAGCCCAGGCATCACGGGCTAGCTATTTAGACACCCGGCAAGTTTAGCACTCACCATAATCATATTTACTATTATAAAAGTTTGATTACCTTTTGTTGTCTTCGTCAGAATGCACTCCCAGGACTGCTACTTCAATAACAAATGTTGGTTTGGTCCAAAATAATCCATCGTTATATCCGAATAGCGGCGTTTTGTTCGTGCGTTCCAGACACTATCCGAAATGGTAAAGAAGGGTCGTGCGCATGGCGCAATTCGTGACAAAAAAATTCTAAATATTCCATTACCGTACTTCGAAGCATGTCAACCGCTGTTTAAAATCAATTTTTACGCCATTTTTCTCGTAGAAAAGCGATAATATTCCGACAGGGAATCTCCTTTTCGGCAAACAGAGGAAAAAATCACAAAGGCGGGGGCGGTCGGGTCTCGCGCCTAAGCCCAGAGTCCCTTGATCGGCCACTTGAGAAAGGCAATAATGTGTTTCAGCCTGGGGCTGGGATGACGACATTCTGTTTTTTCCCGGGCTCTGAGCGCCTATGGACGACGTAGGAAGTGTCACGTTAGAGCAGAGATCCTTAGTAAAACATAGAGATGGAAAAGAAGTTCAAGAAATGGTCAGACAGGCCACTTCCTGTAAAGGAATCTCTCAGGTTTTGACCTGCCATTTGAGTTCTGTTATACTCACAGACACCATTCAAACAGTTTTAGAAACTTTAGGGTGTTTTCTATCCATATGTAATAAGTATACGCATATTCTAGTTACTGGGTAGGAGTGGTAACCAGATTAAATCGGGTATGTTTTTTATCCAGCCGTGTCAATACTGCCCCCTAGCCCTAACAGGTTAACAACCCTCCAGACGAGCTTCAATGCCATACAACTCTCCTTCTGTGGCCTCCAACTGCTCTTAAATACAAGTAAAGCTAAATGCATGCTCTTCAACTGATCGCTGCCCGCACCTGCCCGCCCGTCCAGCATCACTACTCTGGACGGTTCTGACTTAGAATATGTGGACACCTACAAATACCTAGGTGTCTGGTTAGACTGTAAGCTCTCCTTCCAGACTCACATCAAACATCTCCAATCCAAAGTTAAATCTAGAATTTGCTTCCTATTTCACAACAAAGCATCCTTCACTCATGCTGCCAAACATACCCTCGTAAAACTGACCATCCTACCGATCCTCGACTTCGGCGATGCCATTTACAAAATAGCCTCCAATACCCTACTCAATAAGCTGGATGCAGTCTATAACAGTGCCATCCGTTTTGTCACCAAAGCCCCATATACTACCCACCACTGCAACCTGTATGCTCTCGTTGGCTGGCCCTCGCTTCATACTCGTCGCCAAACCCACTGGCTTCAGGTCATCTACAAGACCCTGCTAGGTAAAGTCCCCCCTTATCTCAGCTCACTGGTCACCATAGCAGCACCCACCTGTAGCACGCGCTCCAGCAGGTAAATCTCTCTGGTCACCCCCAAAGCCAATTCCTCCTTTGGCCATCTCTCCTTCCAGTTCTCTGCTGCCAATGACTGGAACTAACTCCAAAAATCTCTGAAACTCGAAACACTTATCTCCCTCACTAGCTTTAAGCACCAGCTGTCAGAGCAGCTCACAGATCACCGCACCAGTACATAGCCCATCTATAACTTTGTCCAAACAACTACCTCTTCCCCTACTGTATTTATTTATTTTGCTCCTTTGCACCCCATTATTTAAATTTCTACTTTGCAATTTCTTCCTCTACAAATCTACCATTCCAGTGTTTTACTTGCTAAATTGTATTTACTTTGCCACCATGGCCTTTTTTGCCTTTACCTCCCTTATCTCACCTCATTTGCTCACATTGTACATAGACTTATTTTTCTACTGTATTATTCACTGTAAGTTTGTTTTACTCCATGTGTAACTCTGTGTTGTTGTATGTGTCGAACTGCTTTGCTTAATCTTGGCCAGGTCGCAATTGTAAATGAGAACTTGTTCTCAACTTGCCTACCTGGTTAACTTCTTAGGGCTCGGGGACAGTATTTTCACGGCCGGATAAAAAACGTATTTTCCAGAAACGAGAATATGCATATAATTGGTAGATTTGGATAGAAAACACTCTAAAGTTTATAAAACTGTTTGAATGGTGTCTGTGAGTATAACAGAACTAATATGGCAGGCCAAAACCTGAGAAGATTCCATACAGGAAGTGCCCTCTCTGACCATTTCTTGTGCTTCTGTGGCATCTCTGTCGAAAATACAGTATCCCTGCTGTAACGTGACAATTTCTAAGGCTCCCATAGGCTCTCTGAAGGCGCCAGAAAGTGGAGTGAGATCTCTGCTGTCTCTGGGCTAGGTACAGGAGTGCTGTTTGTGAGTGGTCAGGCTGGTGGCTCAGAGACAGGAGATGCGCAGCCCCGAGAAGTGGCCATGTCTTTCTTTCAGCCTTTGAACGAAAACAACGTCACCCGGTTGGAATATTATCGCTATTTTACGAGAAAAATAGCATAAAATTGATTATAAACAGCGTTTGACATGCTTCTAAGTACGGTAATGGAATATTTTGAATTTTTTGTCACGACATGCGTCCGCGCGTCACCCTTCGGATAGGGACCTGAACGCACGAACAAAACGGAGGATATTTGAACATAACTATGGATTATTTTGAACCAAAACAACATTTGTGGTTGAAGTAGAAGTCCTGTGAGTGCATTCTGACGAAGAACAGCAAAGGTAATCCAATTTTTCTACTAGTAATTCTGAGTTTACTGAGCCTCGATGTTGGCGAGTGTCTGTTTAGCTAGCCTTGATGGCTGAGCTATCTACTTAGAATATTGCAAAATGTGCTTTTGCCGAAAAGCTATTTTAAAATCTGACACCGCGATTGCATAAAGGAGTTCTGTATCTATAATTCTTTAAATAATTGTTATGTATTTTGTAAACGTTTATCAAGAGTAATTTAGTAAATTCACCGGAAGTTTTCGGTGTGTATGCTAGTTCTGAACGTCACATGCTAATGTAAAAAGCTGGTTTTTGATATAAATATGAACTTGATTGAACAAAACATGCATGTATTGTATAACATAATGTCATAGGAGTGTCATCTGATGAAGATCATCAAAGGTTAGTGCTGCATTTAGCTGTGGTTTTGGTTTTTGTGACATATATGCTAGCTTGAAAAATGGCTGTGTGATTATTTCTGGCTGGGTACTCTCCTAACATAATCTAATGTTTTGCTTTCGCTGTAAAGCCTTTTTGAAATCGGACAATGTGGTTGGATTAACGAGAGTCTTGTCTTTCAAATGGTGTAAAATAGTCATATGTTTGAGAAATTGAAGTTATAGCATTTTTAAGGTTTTTGTATTTCGCGCCACTCGATTCCACTGGCTGTTGACTAGGTGGGACGATTCCGTCCCACATACCCGAGAGAGGTTAAATAAAGGTGAAAAAAAATGTTACTACGGTAAAATACTGTAACATACAAACCCCATCTCCCCTCAAGGAAATTTTGTGCGTGCCTATGTATTCACCCCCTTTGCTATGAAGCCCCTAAAGAAGATCTGGTGCAACCAATTACCTTCAGAAGTTACATAATTTGTTAAATAAAGTCCACCTGTGTGCAATCTAAGTGTCACAGGATCCGTCACATGATCGCAGTGCATATACACCTGTTCTGAAAGGCCCCAGAGTCTGCAACACCACTAAGCAAGGGGCACCACCAAGCAAGCGGCACCATGAAGACCAAGGAGCTCTCCAAACAGGTCAGGGACAAGGTTGTGGAGAAGTACAGATCAGGGTTGGGTTATAAAAAATATCAGAAACTTTGAACATCCCATGGAGCACCATTAAATCCATTATTAAAAAATGGAAAGAATATGGCCTCACAACAAACCTGCCAAGAGAGGGCCACCCACCAAAACTCATGTAACAGGCAAGGAAGGCATTAATCAGAGAGGCAACAAGGAGACCAAAGATAACCCTGAAGGAGCTGCAAAGCTCCACAGCAGAGACTGGAGTACCTGTCCATAGGACCACATTAAGCCGTACACTCCACAGAGCTGGGTTTTACAGAAGAGTGGCCAGAAAAAAGCCATTGCTTAACCTCACTAGGGTAGGGGGCACTATTTTCACCTCCGGATGAAAAGCGAGCCCAAAGTAAACTGCCTGCTACTCAGGCCCAGAAGCTAGGATATGCATATAATTAGTAGATTCGCATAGAAAACACTCCAAAGGTTCTATAACTGTTCAAATAATGCATGTGAGTATAATAGAACCAAAATGGCAGGCAAAAACCTGAGGAAAATCCATCCAGGAAGTGACATTACTTTGAAATTGCTGTTTTTCCAATGAAAGCCTATCCACCATTTAAAGGGATAGGACCCAGATTCCATTCCCTATGGCTTCCACCAGTTGTGAACAGTCTTTAGACATTGTTTCAGACTTTTATTCTGAAAAATGAGGGAGAATGACAACATTGAGTGAGTGGACCCTGGGATGTCCTCAGAGGTGGTTACTGCGTGCGACCGAGAGCACACATTTCTTGTTTTCCTTTTAGATTGAGAAAGCTTTTGTCCGGTTGAAATATTATCGATTATTTAGGCTAAAAACAACCTGAGGATTGATTATAAACATCATTTGACATGTTTCCACGAACTTTATGGATACTATTTGGAATTTTCGTCTGCCTCTTGTGACTGCATTTGAGCCATTGGATTACTGAACAAAATGCGCCAACAAAATGCAGGTTTTTGGATATAAAGAGGGACTTTATCGAACAAAACAAACATTTGTGTAACATGGTGTAACGGGGTGAGTGACTGGTTGCCGGAAGTCAGGCGCAGGAGAGCAGAGATGGGTGATAAAAGGATAACTTTAATATACACCCTGGCCCAAAGGCACAGGCGAGGCAGCACAAAGCACAACCACGGTAACATGATCAGGATAAAACAAAACAAACAAATCTAGCGCAAGCCAGCCTGTAGCGTAACACCCTACACAAAGAACAATTCCACACACAGACATGGGGGAAACAGAGGATAATATACATTTAATCTGATGAGGGAATGTGAACCAGGTGTGCGGGAAAACAAGACAAAACAAATGGAAAACGAAAGGTGAAGTGGCGATGGCTGGAAGACCGGTAACGTCGACCGCCGAACGTCGCCCGAACAAGGAGAGTTACCGACTTCGGTGGAAGTCGTGACACATGGAGTCTTGTGAGTGCAACCATACGAAGATCAAAGGTAAGTGATTCATTTTATTGCTATTTATGACTTTTGTGACTAATCTACTTGGCTGGTAACTGTATGTAATGTTTTGTGTGCTGAGCACTGTCCTCAGATAATCGCATGGTTTGCTTTCGCAGTAAAGCCTTTTTGAAATCTGACACGGCGGCTGGATGAACAAGAAGTTAACCAGTTAGGGCTAGGGGGCAGTATTGACACGGCTGGATAAAAAACGTACCCGATTTAATCTGGTTACTACTCCTGCCCAGTAACTAGAATATGCATATAATTATTGGCTTTGGATAGAAAACACTCCAAAGTGTCTAAAACTGTTTGAATGGTGTCTGTGAGTATAACAGAACTCAAATAGCAGGTCAAAACCTGAGAAGATTCTGTACAGGAAGTACCCTGTCTGACCATTTCTTGGCCTTCTTTGCCATCTCTATCCATTACAAAGGATCTCTGCTGTTACGTGACAATTCCTACGGCTGCCATAGGCTCTCAGAAGGCGGCAAAAAGCTGAATCGTGGCTTTGCAGGCTCTGGCTGAAAAAAAGTAGCGCGTTTGGATAGTGGCTGGTTACAGTACTGTGAGACTCAGGCTCGTGCCCGCGTCGACCGAATGCTTTGTTTTCTTTCCTCTGTTTACCTAAACGGAGATTCCCGGTCGGAATATTATCGCTTTTTTACGAGAAAAATGGCATAAAAATGGATTTTAAACAGCGGTTGACATGCTTCGAAGTACGGTAATGGAATATTTAGAATTTTTTTGTCACGAATTGCGCCATGCTCGTAACCCTGATTTACCATTTCGGATAGTGTCTGGAACGCACGAACAAAACGCCACTATTTGGATATAACGATGGATTATTTTGGACCAAACCAACATTTGTTATTGAAGTAGCAGTCCTGGGAGTGCATTCTGACGAAGACAACAAAGGTAATCAAACTTTTGTAATAGTAAATCTGACTTTGGTCAGGGCTAAACTTGGTGCGTGTCTAAATGGCTAGCCGTGATGGCTGGGCTATCTACTGAGAATATTGCAAAATGTGCTTTCACCGAAAAGCTATTTTAAAATTGGACACCTCGATTGCACAAAGGAGTTCTGTATCTATAATTCTTAAAATAATGATGTTTTTTGTGAACGTTTATCGTGAGTAATTTAGTAAATTGTTAGTAAATTCCCCGGAAGTTTGCGGGGGGTATGCTAGTTCTGAACGTCACATGCTAATGTAAAAAGCTGGTTTTTGATATAAATATGAACTTGATTGAACAAAACATGCATGTATTGTATAACATAATGTCCTAGGTGTGTCATCTGATGAAGATCATCAAAGGTTAGTGCTGCATTTAGCTGTCTTCTGGGTTTTTGTGACATTATATGCTAGCTTGAAAAATGGGTGACTGATTATTTCTGGCTGGGTACTCTGCTGACATAATCTAATGTTTTGCTTTCGTTGTAAAGCCTTTTTGAAATCGGACAGTGTGTTTAGATTAACGAGAGTCTTGTCTTTAAAATGCTGTAAAATAGTCATATGTTTGAGAAATTGAAGTAATAGCATTTCTAAGGTATTTGAAAATCGCGCCACGGGATTCAACTGGCTGTTGCGTAGGTGGGACGAATTCGAAGTCAGATTTACTATAAGAAAAATGTTATTACCTTTGCTGTTCTTCGTCAGAATGCACTCCCAGGACTTCTACTTCAATAACAAATGTTGGTTTGGTTCAAAATAATCCATAGTTATGTTCAAATATCCTCTGTTTTGTTCGTGCGTTCAAGACACTATCCGAATGGTAAAGAAGGGTGACGCGCACGACGCATTTCGTGACAAAAAAATTATAAATATTCCATTACCGTACGAAGCATGTCAACCGCTGTTTAAAATCAATTTTTATGCCATTTTTCTCGTAAAAAAGCAATAATATTCCGACCGGGAAAGCGTGTTTACGTTCAAAGAGAGTGAAAATAAAAACATGGGGTCGACTCGTGCACGCGCCTCCGTCCCATTGTCCTCTGATAGAGCACTTACCAAAAGCGCTAATGTTTTTCAGCCAGTGGCTGGAATTACATCATTCAGCTTTTTCCCACCTTCTGAGAGCCTATGGGAGCCGTAGGAAGTGTCACGTTACAGCAAAGATCCTCAGTTTTCAATAAACAGAGCCAAGAAGAACAAGAACTTGTCAGACAGGTCACTTCCTGTAAGGAATCTTCTCAGGTTTTTGCCTGCCATATGAGTTCTGTTATACTCACAGACACCATTCAAACAGTTTTAGAAACTTTAGGGTGTTTTCTATCCAAAGCCAATAATTATATGCATATTCTAGTTTCTGGGCAGTAGTAATAACCAGATTAAATCGGGTACGTTTTTTATCCGGCCTTGCAAATACTGCCCCCTACCCCCAACAGGTTAAAATATTGCTGTACACCAGAGGAACCCATCCAACTTGAAGGAGCTGGAGCAGTTTTGCCTTGAAGAACGGGCAAAAATCCCAGATGTTAGATGTGCCAAGCTTATAGAGACATACCCTAAAGTGACTTGCAGCTGTAAATGCTGCAAAGGTGGCTCTACAAAGTATTGACTTTGGGGGGATGAATAGTTATGCACACATAACTTTTCTGTTTTATTGTCTTATTTCTTGTTTGTTTTTTCCCCAAAAAAATATTTAGCATCTTCAAAATGGTAGGCATGTTGTGTAAATCAAATGATACAAACCCCCCCAAAATTATTTTTGTTCCAGGTTGTAAGGCAACAAAATAGGAAAAATGGGGGGTGAATACTTTTGCAAGCCACTATATTTGAGGCAAAATGGTAGAACGTGTATGTGCTTCTTTAGTGCCTCTATGGTTTAGCTATAGTTTACCTCTTCCTGACCATGGCCAGAGTGTTTAGATTTATTCACTCACCGCTCTAATATATGCCAATTTGACAATCTTCTAAGGTGATGATACCCACTTCCCTGAAGAGATGCTTGTTCTAGGTCCCAAGAAACAAAGAGATCTTCAGTTGAATCTGGCAATTAATCTTGATGGTTGTACAGTCGTCTCAAATAATGACAGCTTTTTTCCATTTACGTAACATTGCAAAAATCAAAAACTTGCTGTCCAAAAATGATGCAGAAAAATTAATCGATGCTTTTGTCACTTCTAGGCTAGATACTGCAATGCTCTACTTTCCGGCTACCCAGATAAAGCACTAAATAAACTTCAGTTAGTGCTAAACACGGCTGCTAGAATCTTGACTAGAACCAAAAAATGTGATCATATTATTCCAGTGCTAGCCTCTGGCTTCCTGTTAAGGCAAGGGCTGATTTCAAGGTTTTACTGCTAACCTACAAAGCATTACATGGGCTTGCTCCTACCTATCTTTCCGATTTGGTCCTGCCGTACATACCTACACGTACGCTACGGTCACAAGACGCAGGCCTCCTTACTGTCCCTAGAATATCTAAGCAAACAGCTGGAGGCAGGGCTTTCTCCCATAGAGCTCAATTTTTATGGAATGGTCTGCCTACCCATGTCAAAGACGCAGACTCAGTCTCAACTTTTAAGTCTTTATTGAAGACTCATCTCTTCAGTAGGTCCTATGATTGAGTGTAGTTTGGCCCACGAACCGCCCTTGCTGTCTCTGCCTGGCCGGTTCCCCTCTCTCCACTGGGATTCTCTGCCTCTAACCCTATTACAGGGGCTGAGTCACTGGCTTACTGGTGCTCTTCCATGCCGTCCCTAGAAGGGGTTCGTCACTTGAGTGGGTTGAGTCACTGACGTGATCTTCCTGCCTGGGTTGGCGCCCTCCGTTGGGTTGTGCCGTGGCGGTGATCTTTGTGGGCTATACTCGGCCTTGTCACAGGATGGTAAGTTGGTGGTTGAAGATATCCCTCAAGTGGTGTGGGAGCTGTGCTTTGGTAAAGTGGGTGGGGTTATATCCTGCCTGTTTGGCCCTGTCTGGGGGTATTGTCGGACGGGGCCACAGTGTCTCCCAACCCCTCTTGTCTCAGCCTCCAGTATTTATTCTGCAGTAGTTTATGTGTCGGGGGGCTAGGGTCAGTCTGTTATATCTGGAGTATTTATCCTGTCTTATCCGGTGTCCTGTGTGAATTCTCTCTCTTCACTCTTTCTTTCTCTCTTTCTTTCTCTCTCTCGGAGGACCTGAGCCCTAGGACCATGACTCAGGACCACCTGGCCTGATCACTCCACCTGGCCATGATGCTGCTCCAGTTTCAACTGTTCTGCCTGCGGCTATGGAACACTGACTTGTTCACTGGACGTGCTACCTGTCCCAGACCTGCTGTTTTAAACTCTCTAGAGACAGCAGGAGTGGTAGAGATACACTGAATGATCGGCTATGAAATGCCAACTGACATTTACTCCTGAGGTGCTGACTTGTTGCACCCTCTACAACCACTGTGATTATTATTATTTGATCCTGCTGGTCATCTATGAACATTTGAACATCTTGGCCTTGTTCTGTTTTAATCTTCACCCGGCACAACCAGAAGAGGACTGGCCACCCCTCATAGCCTCGTTCCTCTCTAGGTTTCTTCCTAGGTTCTGGCCTTTCTAGGGAGTTTTTCCTAGCCACCATACTTCTACACCTGCATTGCTTGCTGTTTGGGGTTTTAGGCTGGGTTTATGTGCAGCACTTTGTGACATCAGCTGATGTAATAAGGGCTTTATAAATAAATTAGATTTGAGTAGTTATGGGATTTGTGACTTTTATCTTGTCACGGAACCTGATACCTTGTATTCGAACCAATACTGAAGATCTGCCAATTTACTACTGGAGAATATGACAGACCTTATGTCTTATACCAGTCTCATGCTTCAAATATCACTGTTGTTGACAACACATATTAATTCATCAAAATTAGGGTCCATCATCTGTCCATAATATAAATGTCTTGTCAATGGTGAGAAATTCACAGTGAAATGTAAGCCAGTCTGTGACACAAAACTGTCTTTCTGTTTCCGACATGCATAGTACTAATCACATGTAATCACCAATTTAAAAGATCTCTTCCTGCCAAATTTACAAGACAACATGCAGAAAAGTAATTGATGTTTAATGCATGTTTTATCAATTATACAGGTAGTGGCATCGTGAGTAACTCTTTCATAGTCATTCCACATTGCTGACTGATTCATTTGACATGGGAGGTTTGGACATGGATGTGAATTTATGACAGACATTGCAGCGCCATTATCTACTACAAAATCTATTGACTCACCATTGACAAAGAGACAAACCATCGGCTCCTCACGGGGTTTTGAAAAAACTCCAAAACTCAGTATGAGTGTCACGGCTGTGATAAGGAGCGGACCAAGATGCAGCGTTTGCGTTCCACATATTTATTATATTCGTGAAACGTAATGCAAATACAGAAAACTAGAAATACTAAAACAACAAACCGTGACGCAGAGAGGGAAAAAACACACTACTCAAAGGATAATCACCCACAAGGATAGGTGGGACAAACATCAACTTAAGTATGGCCTCCAATTAGAGACAACGACAACCAGCTGCCTCTAATTGGAGGTCATGCCAAACAACAACCCACATAGAAATACAACAACTAGAACCTGAACATGACATACAAAAACAGATCAACACCCCCTGTCACGCCCTGACCACTCTTCCATAGAAAATAACAACTTACTATGGTCAAGACGTGACAATGAGCTTGAAGCTGTAATGTTGATCTGGTGGTCACCATTCATTCCCCATAATAAACAGGGTGGTTCGAGCCCTGAATGCTGATTGGCTGACAGCTGTGGTATATCAGACTGTATACCATGGGTATGACCAAACATTTCATTTCACTGCTCTAATTACGTTGGTAACCAGTTTATAATAGCAATAAATCACCTCGGGGGTTTGTGGTATATGGCCAATATATCACGGCTAAGGGCTGTTGCCAGGCACTCCTCGTTACGCCAGGCCGTGGTATATTGGCCATATACCACACCTCCTCAGGCCTTATTGCTTAATTGACCCACAAGACAATACAGCGACAACAGGAGGTTTGAATAAAATATTTTCTTTATTCTGCGAGAGAAATGAATATAGTGAAGTTCCATTGATCACGTACAAGAGTTGAGTTCATAACAAATGGAGATTTTACAACATATACAAACTATTGCAACAGATACGAGAAAGTGAAGTAGTGTACCGTGACGTTATTAAAACAACTTAACTGAAGAAGGGAATACCTATAGAAGCTCAAAGCAAGGTATGTATGATGTTGTAATACTGAGAAAGAAGTCTCTGTTTGATTGGTCTGGAGAGTAGAGAACCACTCACAGCCGGCTGTACAAGATAAAGTCATCGCCATCACAATCCACATGCAACAATACTACATTGTCGCTCCAGAAACACACAATTATATACCAGAAGGTCAATGCGAGTAGGTACTTACTTAGCAGTAATTGTCAGAATAAAGTAAGCAGACAGAAATATAAAAGAAGATAAATATCATATTGCTTGTATTTTTGTCTAAGAAGTAGCCTACATAACAAAAACTGCTGGTGTTACAACATTCTGCGAACAGTCTGTGAAATAAGAATAACTGTTTGATTATGTGAGTTTCAAGTTGTGTACTGTAAGCAATCCAATAAATGCTTTACAGGTCAAACATTCAAAGCATATTATATTGTATGTCTCAAACATTGACAGATATTGTTATATGGAGAAACATGTTAGTTTCAACATGCCAAACAAACAATAATGAACACGTTTCTATTTCTGTGATGTTCATCTTTCTCAGTATTACATACTTATAACGCTATAAACTGACAATAATAGGACTCTAACTTGTTTAGCTGGAAGCAGTGACTTGTTTAGCTATATTAAATTCAGATCTGAATACACCATAAACAGTCAAAGAACAGTTTTTCTTAAAACATCTCTTTTTCTATTTTCTTTTAAACACAAAAACAACAGTCAAGAGTACCAAAGATGCATGCTGGATCTGTACGTATGTCTAAAGAGGGATAGGGACAGTGTGATACACACGTTTTTTTCTTCCAAACAATTTTTTCTCTTTTCTTTCTAAATCATTTTTTTAATAAGAAGCTGTACTCCTTGAAGCTGTGCTGGGTATTGTGATCAGATAGCAGTGGTAAGAACACACACGACTCCTGGTGAGAATAACAAGATATTCAAACTCCACTGGCTGCATGCTGCAAATAAAACTTTGCAGAACTGCTTGAGGGCAAGAAGAAGAAGAACAGACATTATAGCTATATAACAGTCTTGTGGTGCTATAGGAAACCTAATCCTGCATCATCCTGTACCTGTACTCCAACTTAGAGTTTTGTTTTCACACAGAAAACTATTAAAACAGTCAAAAAGTAAACTTGGGTAATAGATATTTTGGTTTGTCCTAACCCCTTCGAAATGTCTTGTAGTATGTGCAGCACGTCTTGTCCCAAGTAAAATCCCACTGACAGTGGTTCTACAGAAACACAAAGGTGCTGTTCTTTCATAAACACTAATCTCAGACAGAACATCTCTCTCACGAGTCACTCCTCTGTCCCTGACCCCTGACCTCTGACCCTTGACAGAAAAGGAAAGGGATATTGCATGCATTCTGGAGTGAAAGAACTTAAGGAAAACTTGCTTTCTGTCCTGCAGAAGAACGACAATCACTTCTTCTCTTTTTAACTACAAACCACTAGACACAAGGAGAAATGAAAGTGTATTCGTCTTATTCCCTTCCTTTCAAAGCTGACAGGGAGAGAGAGCAACCATACGTCCAACTGGATCAACGTGTGCAAATATATGACTGTGTTGTGAGAAAACAAGGAGACAGACACAGGGAGTGTTTTTTGGTGAAGTAAGCGGTCTTTCACGAACTTAACAAAACTAAACTAAAAGAGGAATCACACCAATGGCACACATATTGTAGACCAATAAAGACACTCACATCATGGGTGCAGAGACTTGCTTAATCATAAAAAGTAAACCCGGGCATATGAATGAATCTGCCTTCTATCGCTCATCACTTTCAGAGCGGTGAAAACTATCGGTCTAATTTGAATAGACAAAAGACTGAGAGGTGATGTGAGGGTCAAACTATCCTCCTTAACCACACTGCTTGGTGAGGACATCCAAATGTTCTTTGGTATAGATCGAATACCTCAAATATCACCAAGGAACACCTATCCCCAATAATGCATTACTATTATACTTCATAATAATTACTTTTATTGATAATTAGCAACATCATGATCACTAACAGGGGATTCTAGCTAACTGTGTATGGGACATACTCACTCACTCTATCTCTAGCTACTGTACCATATTAACTTCTGAGTTCTTCTGGAAACAAGGCAATGGAAATAATATGTAACATGGAAACAAACATCCCTTTCAAACTATCAACATCTAAAGGCTAAAAATAAAGTCAACTGAAATCTTTGGTCTCAATGCCAGGGGGGAAAAAGTAGAGGAACAACAACTAAATCACGAACAAAAATAGTATGTGTTCTTTTAGCATCATAGATTAATATGAGAAATGCTTTGTCTCACAGTGGAAAATAACAACTGAAGATGAGACAGAGTCACACTATGTCTGCGTCTGAAATGGCACACTATTCCCAAGCACTATATAGGAAATGCGGCACCATTTCGGATGCACCGTCTTCTCTGAAGAGTGATGTTTGCAATATCAGACAAGCCCCCACCATCAACAAACATAATCTTAGTATATTTCTGAGAATGTTTACAAAGCACATCCTTCCCTCCTTGCAAAGAAGCTTACTTTTATTTCTGTTTCTGTGACATAAACATGTATAATTATATATATTTAAAAGTCAACCCAGTCCTGCTCACTACTATAGAACAACAAAACAGATATTCTATTTAATATATGTATATTTCTATATAAAGACATTCAACAGTGAGCAATGCAATAGTTCAAGTAATAGAGTTAGGGCCCTATAGGGCTCCTAGTAAAAAATGAACCAAAAGTCAACATAATAACAACCTTCAAGCCATGGTGGAGGATAAGGAAGGAGAGGAGACTGAAGTGACGATAGACAGGCTCTTGAACTACCTTAGTGGCCAGACCTAACAGAGCAGGGCCACTGAGGTGGATAGACATGATTAGAACCAGGTAGACACCATTATAATTAATGACAAAAGGTCTAGCTTACTGTCTGGGTGTTGTTAAACCTGGTTTTACCAGTCCAGAGATTAAAGTGGATTTTGTTATGAAACTGTTATGTAGCAAAAGGGTATCCTATCATCCTGCCTGAGGGTCCTTGCCAAAGAAAACAGGGACGAGGAGACACAAACAAACGTCCATCTATCAGAACAGCCTGATCCAGTTTTACATTCAACATGACCTCTAACCCCCTTCCCTCCCCAGTACACCATATCACACCCCACTACACTCCATACAGAAGAGCTGAACCTCACCTTAACCCTAACAGCTGCTACTAAGCACATCAGAACAAACAGACCAGGGAGAGACTGAATAAGGGAGAACCCATCTCTCCTCTAGTCTTGAGAGGGAGTGTCAGACCTTCTCCCTTGCATGTGTTCCTTATCAAGGGCTTTCAGCACTGACTGTGACCTAGTGACCCCTCCACCCCCCCACTGCCTCATCTGGCTGATCTTAGTGCACTACTCCAAGGGGTGGGGGTGTATGTTAGATTAAGATGATTCGCAGAAGCGTATAGTGTCGTTGTGGAGGAGATACAGGGGACATAGATACTCGGGGGGGCGGGAGGCGTAGAGGCCTGGCTTTTACCAAGGCTGTATCATTCATTCACCATGATGATTCCACTTCACCACCACCGCACGGCTAGATCACATGGCCTCAACTTTCCTCCTCACACACACTGAGCACTGGTTCTCACTGGTGTGACCCCATACACTTCACTGATTTCCACTGGCAGTTTAGTAAAGACTCCAGACGATATACAACTCTCTTGTTTTCAGTGTGACAAGAGAGTTACTTATTTGAATCCAGTTTTTTATGTGTAACTGTGAATCTGTTAGATCAATTTTGGTAGTCAACCTCACTGGAGTGATGTCTTTACCCCCAATTGAGCCAAAACATTTGTCCAGTAAGGTGAACATTTGGAGGGGGTTCGATTAAAAACCGCTGTCTTTGTTCTACTCCAGGGTCACTAAATCACCCCTCTGCTGCTGCACTACCCTCTCCTGTCAACAAGGCCTTAAATATGGCCTAAGATTAACAGGTAGGGAGGGGACAACTGTCTGGGAGAGACAGGACCCCAGGGACACTCAGAGATGGATGAGGAAGTGAAATAACACACTCACTGGGGTTTTTTCTGGTTCAATGAAAGAAAATGAACTAAGTAGACAGGACCCAGCTGCTATTTTATTGGTGTCTATGGAAGAAACACCCAGTTAAGTAGACCAGAAATAGTCCATTTATTTTCAATGGTAAACGGCCTGAGTGAACTATCTTCATTTATCCACCATCTTTGACATCACCGGTCCATTGTCTGTCTCAGGGGCTGCTGGTTAGATAGGCAGCAAGGAGAGCCAATGGTAAAACAGTAGCCAAACAACAGCCAATCAGAATAGAGAGTTTCATATCAGGAAGTAGAGGTGACCGAATAGACTGGAAAATTGCACATTGTGGTTGTTTGTCATTTTGTCAATATTTATTGTGCGATGTTATAATCTTTTATTTTCAACAGAAATGTTTCCACTGGTCTTAAAGTCAAGCACCGGGTAAGAAGTTTGAGTGAAACAAACAAAAACCAAACAAAAAAAGGAAAGAAAAGAAAAGCAATATATCTTCAAAAGCTTCAATGTGCACTTTGATTATCTCTCCTGCGAGTCTGTCTGCAAGCTGGGTTCGTTCAGCTCTCCGGGTGACTGCTAACCTAAATAATCATAATACATTGTTGGATTGCACTTTCTTCAAGTTTTTATCATCATCAAAAGCATTCGTCTTCAACGTGAAACTCCCCCCTCCCTACCTGCTTCATGTACACTAAAACAGTTCAAAGCCTATTATCTCAAAGGTTCCGTAACCAATACATAAAGTCCCCATTTGTTTTAAACAGACATTAGCATATATACTACAAATAATATTTTGTTTAAAACAAACATGTTTCAAGGTAGTTTGTTTCTCCTTAGTTTTGGGATTTGGTGTCAAACCGTACGGGCTCTCTTCTTAGATAAGTGCTTCTAACTCGACCGTGACTGGCGTCTAGATGGTCAAACCTACCGACCGTCTCCGTCTGTGCGTACCATCCCCTCAGAGCTTATAGTGCACGAGCACTGGGCCCAAACTCTGTTTCATGTGTGGTATTAAACAAAGCAACCACTCTTTTTCAATCTTCTCCATTCATACAGACTAATAAAAACACAATGGATTGTTTTCTGCCCATGCCAACTTTGGTCTCTGTAGGTGACTATAATGACATGACTTTACCATAACTTACAATGTGTCAAAGGAAATATGATCCAGCCATCAAGAAAACAATCTCACTCTCCATCTACGGTTAGTATAAAATCAAGCTTTTTTTCTTCTTTTAAGACTACAAAACATTTTCTCTCTCGCTTGTGATCCCTCTCGACTCTTCCCTCCCTTCGATTCTCCCTTCCCTTCATCCCCCCCAACCCTTCAGCAGCAGTCTATATGGAGGGACACTGAATAAGCGTCTTTTGTCTGTTATGCTACATTATTTTTGCTTCTCATTCGGAAAGGGACAGAGTACATACACTCGACATCATTATAATCATCATCTCTTGCATTTAGCAAACAAGCAGTGAACAAAATAAATTGTCAAAAGAAAAAAAGAAAGAAAACAAAACCAGAAAAGAAAAAGGAAAGAAATAAAATAATAATTTGGGCGACAGACGGACGACAGGAAACAAAGCCTTAAAATTGAGCGTCTTCATGTTGTCGTTTTTCTGTAAAAGAGTCCTGGCTGGAGTTTAGGTTGCAGCAGGGTCACCTGAAACTCGGCTCTTCTCTTTTCCTTCAGTTTTTTCACATTCACAAACATTTAAAACTTCCTTGTGCAAATCAAGCAGTCTTTAGAAAGAATGCCCTCCAATTGTTCTAGTAAAAATATATATAACTCCAAGGTGGCTGACGTGTGTGTTGCAGCAAGTGTTTCTGTCTTTTTTTTCCTTTTTTTCCCCATCTCAGGTTTTTTATCTCAGGTTCTGGGTAATAGTTACCCCCCCACCCCCTGTCCCCTCATCCATCCTGGGGCTGGGTGGGGGGGGTGCTCATCTCCGTGGGGCAGGGCCGGAGGATGAGGGCATCTGTGCGTAGACAGGGTAGGCCAGGCGCACATTGAGCGAGTCGTTGTGCTGGACAAGGGAGGTCTGGTGGTAGTGCAGGACCAGGTCTTTCAGAGAGCTGTACAGGTTGTAAGGCTCAGCGAAGCCGTAGCCCCTCTGCGTGCTGTAAATCACACAGTGCTTAACCTCACCCTCCACACTGTAGAAAGAGAGAATAGGAGGTGTAAATACTAGCCAAACACACAAGTTACGTTACAGCCTTATTCTAAAATGGATGGAAGTAATTGTTTTCCTCATCAATCTGCAAAATACCCCATAATTACTAAGCGAAAACAGGTTTTTAGAAATGTTTGTAGATTTTCTATAAAAAAATAACAAGTATTCAGACTCTTTGCTATGAGACTCAAAATTGTGCTCGGGTGCATCCTGTTTCCATTGCTCATCCTTGAGATGTTTCTACAACTTGATTGAAGTCCACCTGTGGTAAATTCAGTTGATTGGACATGATTTAGAAAGGCACACACCTGTCTATATAAGGTCCCACAGATGACGTGCATGTCAGAGCAAAAACCAAGCCAACAAGGAATTGTCCGTAGAGCTCCGAGACAGGATTGAGTCGAGGCACAGATCTGGGGAAGGGTACCAAAAATGTCTGCAGCATTGAAGGACCCCAAGAACACAGTGTCCTCCATCATTCTTAAATGGACGAAGTTTGGAACCACCAAGACTCTTCCAAGAGCCGGCGTTCTGGCCAAACTGAGCAACCGGTGTCACTCCCTGATCTGTTTCACCTGTCTTTGTGGTTGTCTCCACCCACCTCCAGGTGTCTCCTGTTTTCCCCATTAGTCCCTGGTGTATTTATCCCTGTGTTTCCTGTCTCTCTGTGCCAGTTCGTCTTGTTTTGCCAAGTCAACCAGCATTTTTCCCAGCTCCTATTTTTCCCAGTCTCTGTCTTTTCCTAGCCCTCCTTGTTTTGAACCTTGCCTGCCCTGACGCCGAATCCGCCTGCCTGACCACTCTGCCTGTTCTGACCTCGAGCCTGTCTATCCCCTTGTACTGTTTGGACTCGGACCTGTTCACTGAACCTCTGCATGTCCTGACCTCGAGCCTGCCTTTCGCCTGGTACTGTTTGGACTCTGACCTGGTTTATGCTCTCTCGCCTGTCCCCGACCTGCCTTTGCCTACCCCTTTTGGTGTAATAAATATCGGAGCTCAACCATCTGCCTCCTGTGTCTGCTTTTGGGTCTCGCCTTGTGCCCTTATAATCTGGGGAGAAGGGTCTTGGTCAAGGAGGTGACCTAGAACCCGATGGTCACTCTGACATAGCTCTAGAGTTCCTCTGTGGAGATGGGAGAAACTTCCAGAAGGACAACCATCTCTGCAGCGCTCCACCAATCAGGCCTTTATGGTAGAGTGTCCAGATTGAAGTGAAAGACACACGACAGCCCGCTTGGAGTTTGCCAAAGGCACCTAAAGGACACTCAGACCATGACAAACAAGATTCACTGGTCTGGTGAAATCAAGATTGAACTATTTGGCCTGAATGCCAAGCGTCACGTCTGGAGGAAACCTGGCACCATCCCTACGGTGAAGCATTGTGGTGGCAGCATCATGCTGTGTGGATGTTTTTCTGCGGCAGGGACTGGGAGACCAGTCAGGATCGAGGGAAAGATGAATGGAGCAAAGTACAGAGAGATCCTTGATGAAAACCTGCTCCAGAGCGCTCAGGACCTCAGACTGACATGGTTCACCTTCCAATAGGACAACGACCCTAAGCACCCAGCCAAGACAACGCAGGAGTGGCTTCGGGACTAGTCTCTGAATGTCCTTGAGTGGCCCAGCCAGAGCCCGGACTTGAACCCGATCTAATATCTCTGGAGAGACCTGAAAATAGCTGTGCAGCGACGCTCCCCATTCAACCTGACAGAGCTTGAGTACGATCTGCAGAGAAGAATGGGAGAAACTCCTCAAGAAGACTCATGGCTGTAATCACTGCCAAAGGTGCTTCAACAAAGTACTGAGTAAAGGGTCTGAATACTTATGTAAATGTCATATTTCTGTTTTTTTATATTTGTCATTCTGGGGTATTTTTGTATTTAATCCATTTTAGAATAAGGCTCTAACGTTAAAAAAAATGTGGAAAAAGGGAAGGGATCTGAATATTTTCCAAAGGCACTGTATAAGAGCAGTTTTTGACACACTCACAGAGGATTATTGAACTACCACGATTTAGCAAAACTTACCATGGCATATCATCAACGCAGAGACTCAATCAGTAGTACATATTGAGACACTGACACTATGGAGCATGCTTATCTTATTGATAGTATATACTTGAGTACTTCCACTATGGAGCATGCTTATCTTATTGATAGAATATACTTGAGTACTTCCACTACGGAGCATGCTTATCTTATGCATAGTATATACTTGAGTACTTCCACTATGGAGCATGCTTATCTTATTGATAGTATATACTTGAATACTTACACTACGGAGCATGCGTAGCAGCCCTTCTTGCTGCTCTCCCTGATGAGGAAGGCTCCGTCAGGTTTGCCTAGTAGAAGGTCTTCAGACTGGGTTCTGTTCAGGTCTCCTACAAACCAGCTCTTCTCATCATAGTGGGGCAGGTTTTCATCCTCTTCCGTACTCACAAAGTACCCTCTACACACACAGGAGAGAGAGATAAGCATAGGGTCTAGCGGAGATACATTTGAGATGATTGATTTATGGTGGAGCCAACATATCAAATGAGAACGATTGCCTCAAATCTATATCCCTCAAACATGAGTATAGTGAAAAGACTATAGTGAATGAGCCAATGTGAAGTCTATTGTTCCAATATGTCCATGCTACAGATAAGAGTGAGCCTTGCAGTGCGAGGCCGTGCTCTGAACACTTACTCATCTGTGTTCTCGTTCTTGATCCCCAGCCAGTCGTTAATTCGTTTCTGTCGCACTCCTTTGTGATTGAGCCAGCTGGGGGGAGAGAGAGAGAGAGAGAGAGAGAGAGAGAGAGAGAGAGAGAGAGAGAGAGAGAGAATAAATATTACTACAAACATCGAGTTAAAGCCCTTCTTTCCTTATGCGCATCATTCCTCCATTGAACAGATGACAAAAGGTATTGAATTAATAGCACTCGCACAACCCCTCTGAATGTATCTGTGTATAGAAACGTGGCAGACCTGGTAATTCTATTACAGGCTTCCTAGAAGCCATGGCCTTTCTCTCCCCAGGAAGCCCAGGGACTTCCCTATAAAGAGCCTGCCTTTAGCTCAGAGGAAACACAAGCTTTTAATACAGCCTAGTGTAGCCTAGTGGTTAGGGTGTTGGGTCAGTAACCAAAAGGTCGCTAGATCAAATCCCCAAAATGACAAGGTAAAAATCTGTCATTCTGCCCCTGAACAAGGCACTTAACCCACTGTTCCTAGGCTGTCATTGTAAATAAGAATTTGTTCTTAACTGACTTGCCTAGTTAAATAAAATAAAATATGGCAGTTCTCCAGTTAACCCCGTATGAACTCCTTGCAGACTGGGTTACTTACACAAGGTATGGGTCCCTACTATACACCTACAAGGTTAACTCTTTCCTCCATCATAGATTACTTACCCAAGATACTGATGTTACTCTTAACTCTTTCCTGTATGGGTTACTACTTACACAATGTACTGGTCCTATACGATAACTGTATCTTAACCCTTTCCTGTATGGGTTACTACTTACACAATGTACTGGTCCTATACGATAACCGTATCTTAACCCTTTCCTGTATGGGTTACTACTTACACAATGTACTGGTCCTATACGATAACCGTATCGTAACCCTTTCCTGTATGGGTTACTACTTACACAATGTACTGGTCCTATACGATAACTGTATCTTAACCCTTTCCTGTATGGGTTACTACTTACACAATGTACTGGTCCTATACGATAACTGTATCTTAACCCTTTCCTGTATGGGTTACTACTTACACAATGTACTGGTCCTATACGATAACCGTATCGTAACCCTTTCCTGTATGGGTTACTACTTACACAATGTACTGGTCCTATACGATAACTGTATCTTAACCCTTTCCTGTATGGGTTACTACTTACACAATGTACTGGTCCTATACGATAACCGTATCTTAACCCTTTCCTGTATGGGTTACTACTTACACAATGTACTGGTCCTATACGATAACCGTATCGTAACCCTTTCCTGTATGGGTTACTACTTACACAATGTACTGGTCCTATACGATAACCGTATCTTAACCCTTTCCTGTATGGGTTACTACTTATACAATGTACTGGTCCTATACGATAACCGTATCATAACCCTTTCCTGTATGGGTTACTACTTACACAATGTACTGGTCCTATACGATAACCGTATCTTAACCCTTTCCTGTATGGGTTACTACTTACACAATGTACTGGTCCTATACGATAACCGTATCTTAACCCTTTCCTGTATGGGTTACTACTTACACAAGGTATTGGTCCCTGATCTTGCGGAGCTGGATGAGGTCAGGTTTGAGGCTGTTCATCTTCTTGTCTGTCTCTCTGTTGTCCAGAGCCTGGGTCTTCAGGTCCTGCTCCAGACGAATCTTACTGTCGTGGATCTCACCTAGACGAGACTTAAGCTTCTCATAGTTCATCATGATCCTGTAGGACAGAGAGGGAGCGGAGGATGAGAGGGGGAGGATGGGTACTGCATACTGTATGTGTACTACTGTGCTACTACTACCATTATTCATACCTATTTCCATCACCCCCACAACCTAACATTTTGTTAAACACGTAAGGTCAATCTAGACACCACATTCTCTAATGTACACAAACATGACTTTGCCTGATGACAAAGCAGAGTGTATTCCAATTGGAGCAGGTCTGAGCCAATAAAAAAAAGCCCCCTGAATACCTCTCAATCTCCTTGTCGTTACCCTCCCGGCGGAAGCGCTCAATGTATTCTTTGCTGTAGCGCTCCTGCGTGTGACACTGCTCCTCGAAGATCTTGATGGTCTCGTTGAAGGCCTCAATGGCCGTCCTCTTCATCTGAATCTCCTGAGAGAGTTAACAAAGACACCAGGGCTATCAGTCCTCCATTCATCAGCCTGATAATGGTGTGATCGTCCAATGAATAAAGTCTACGTCTATTTGTCTCGATTTATCAGCCTGGCACAGACATACACCCCCCCCCCCCCAGGTGTTCTTAATGTGTAGCTGATCCTTTCCTGATTAAAATAGAACATAGTTGGTGTTAGCTAGCTACTAAGCCTGTTTTGGGTTTGGTGATGCGGGTGCAGGGTAGGTGTTTGTGGTATGATGGGCTAACAGTATAGTGTGTTGTGTACGGTACCTGTGAGGTCTTGGTGTATTCCTCATAAAGCCGGTCGTACTCCTTGCTCTTCTCCTGGTATTGATTGTGGTATTCCTGGAGTTTCTTCCCCACCGCGTCAATGTTGTCCTCTTTCACCAGCTGATCCTGAGAGGAAAGAAAGAGCATGAAAGAAAAAGAGAGCGCGTATTAGAGGGAGATACATTGATATGAAGTGCAAAAGACTGAGCGAAAGTGAGAGAGAGAGAGAGAAAGAGAGAGAAGAGGACAGGAGTTGGGGATTAACCTGTCTGATTGTGCTTACAGAGGGAGGCTTCCTGATTAATTCAGGACCCATGATGCCTTTCCCTAGGTGCAAGGGGGGGGTTTGAATGCTCCGCGCTGAGGCTTTTGAGTAATGACTGGCTGAGCACGGGAACCACGTCAGGAGAGCGAGAACGAGGGAACGAGAAAAAAATATATAAATGCAGGGACGGCCTTTTGACATGGAAGATGCGTGTAATTATTTAGGGAGCTGTGCGTTGCAGCATGGTACAGCACACAGCAGAGGAGGAGAGAGAGAGAGAGCGAGAGGAGAATAAGCATGGTAATATTTCACCATGATGTGAATCCTGCTGTATAGGCACTTTGCCTGGGAAGGAAGGGAACAACCCCCAGCACTACTTATTAGATTGACTGGGGATGCACAGGAGAGGATGAGTGGGGGAGGAAGAGGAGAAGAGCAGGGAGAGGAGGAAGATAGGTTCCGAGGAGAAAGAGAGTAAAGGAAGAGGACAGTGAGAAGAAAAAGAGGGTGGAAAAAGAAGTGTAGATAGATGGAGTGTGTGTGTGTGTGTGTGTGTGTGTGTGTGTGTGTGTGTGTGTGTGTGTGTGTGTGTGTGTGTGTGTGTGTGTACCTACCTGCTGGTAGCGTGAGATGGGGTACATGAGTTTGACGTCTAGCTTGGTGTTGTACTGGGCCAGAGACTCATGTCTGTAGTGACTAATCAGCTCCACCACAGAACCAAATGTCAGGGGGTCGGAGAAACCATACTTCCCATCCCGGTGGTAGATTTTGATCAACTTGTTGTTCCCCCCTTTCCTACAGAGAAGAAAAGGACACAGAGAGAGGATGCGTGTATGAAAGAGGGCTTTCGAGAACCATTTAGACTCCTATAAATTAATTAAAAGATTATACATTTTAATAATACCTTTTATCGACTACTACCTCATAAAAAAAACTTCCTCTGTACAGTCATGGCCAAAGGTTTTGAGAATGACACAAATATTAATTTCCACAAAGTTTGCTGCTTCAGTGTCTTTAGATATTTTTGTCAGATGTTACCATGGAAGTGTCAAAGGATTTTATTGACAATTACATGAAGTTGATGCAAAGAGTCAATATTTGCAGTGTTGACCCTTCTTTTTCAAGACCTCTGCAATCTGCCCTGGCATGTTGTCAATTAACTTCTGGGCCACATCCTGACTGATGGCAGGCCATTCTTGTGTAATCAATGCTTGGAGTTTGTCAGAACTTGTGGGTTTTTGTTTGTCCACCCGCCTCTTGAGGGTTGACCACAAGTTCTCAATGGGATTAAGGTCTGGGGAGTTTCCTGTCCATGGACCGAAAATATTGATGTTTTGTTCACCGAGCCACTTTTGCCTTATGGCAAGGTGCTCCATCATGCTGGAAAAGGCATTGTTCGTCACCAAACTGTTCCTGGATGGTTGGGAGAAGTTGCTCTCGGAGGATGTGTTGGTACCATTCTTTATTCATGGCTGTGTTCTTAGGCAAAATTGTGAGTGAGCCCACTCCCTTGGCTGAGAAGCAACCCCACACATGAATGGTCTCAGGATGCTTTACCGTTGGCATGACACAGGACTGATGGTAGCACTCACCTTGTCTTCTCTAGACAAGCTTTTTTCCAGATGCCCCAAACAATCGGAAAGGGGATTCATCAGAGAAAATGACTTTACCCCAGTCCTCAGCAGTCAAATCTCTGTACCTTTTGCTGAATATCAGTCTGTCCCTGATGTTTTTCCTGGAGAGAAGTGGCTTCTTTGCTGCCCTTCTTGACACCAGGCCATCCTCCAAAAGTCTTCGCCTCACTGTGCGTGCAGATGCACTCACACCTGCCTGCTGCCATTCCGGAGCAAGCTCTATACTGGTGGTGCCCCGATCCCGCAGCTGAATCAATTTTAGGAGACTGTCCTGGCGCTTGCTGGACTTTCTTGGGCGCCCTGAAGCCTTCTTCACAACAATTGAACTGCTCTCCTTGAAGTTCTTGATGATCCGATAAATGGTTGATTTAGGTGCAATCTTACTGGCAGCAATATCCTTGCCTGTGAAGCCCTTTTTGTGCAAAGCAATGATGACGGCACGTGTTCCTTGCCGGTAACCATGCTTGACAGAGGAAGAACAATGATTCCAAGCACCACCCTCCTTTCGAAGCTTCCAGTCTGTTATTCGAACTCAATCACCATGACAGAGTGATCTCCAGCCTTGTCCTCGTCAACACTCACACCTTGGTTAACGAGAGAATCACTGACATGATGTCAGCTGGTCCTTTTGTGGCACGGCTGAAATGCAGTGGAAATGTTTTGGGGGGATTCAGTTCATTTGCATGGCAAAGAGGGACTTTGCAATTAATTGCAATTCATCGGCTCACTCTTCATAACATTCTGGAGTATATGCAAATTGCCATCATACAAACTGAGGCAGCAGACTGTGAAAATGAATATTTGTGTCATTCTCAAAACTTTTGGCCACGACTGTACATAAACTCTTGAGTGAAGTGTCCCAGGCCTTACCTCACTGTTAGCGTGTAGTGTGGTAACCTACCTCGCTGTTAGTGTGTAGTGTGGTAACCTACCTCACTGTTAGCGTGTAGTGTGGTAACCTACCTCACTGTTAGCGTGTAGTGTGGTAACCTACCTCAGTGTTAGTGTGTAGTGTGGTAACCTACCTCGCTGTTAGTGTGTAGTGTGGTAACCTACCTCAGTGTTAGTGTGTAGTCGCCCTGCATTTTGGTGGAGGCATCCCGAACCAAGAAGGTCCCATCAGGCATGTCTCTCAGCTTATCATTCACCTCTTCCCTGAAGAGAGGGATGGAGAGGGGGAAGATAAGGGGGTGGACAGAGGGAAGAGAGGGGAAAGAGAGAGAGAGCGGTTACACATCTGAGGCAGTGGCCAGATGACATTTACAAGAAAGGCTGCAAACTTTCCCATTAGTGAATATACACTTTACCCTCCATCCCTCCCTCAACACATTGGTGTCTTTGAGACAGGAGAGACCGGCACACATTGTTGAGTGTGTGTGTGTGTGTGTGTGTGTGTGTGTGTGTGTGTGTGTGTGTGTGTGTGTGTGTGTGTGTGTGTGTGTGTGTGTGTGTGTGTGTGCGCAAACTGGCTGCAGGCAGAGGCAGTGGCCTGTGTCCCACCTCTCAGCTGAAACCGTCTGGACAATGGAGACACGTTGGGATGGTTTACCTTAAAATGACACACACCACACACACACACATACATCCTAAATGGCTCCAGTCTGTATCCCAGACAGGCTTTAGGGGCTTTCCTGTCTGTCTGCAGAGCAGATTGCTCACCCTCCATCCCTCCCTCCCCTCTCTTCACCCTCCATCCCTCCCTCCGTCTGTCTGTGTGTCTGTCTATCGGTCTGTGTGTCTGGGCCAGTGTGGGCAGTAAGCCTCGTCATGCTGAGAAAGCAGCCTCCCACCTCAAGTCAGCTGACCTCTCCATGGCCGTCTCTTGGATGGCGGGGGTTAACTTCAGCCTACCGGAGCAGCTGGGGCCCTGTGTGTGTGTGTGTGTATGTGTGTAAAGGGGATGTGGGGCAGTGTGTGGAGTTTATTTGACATGACACAGCGCTGCTCGAACACTGCTGCCCCAGGCTTAGATGAAGATGGAGGGGGGGTTAATTTACTGCCAAATTCCCTAAACCCTCTCCTAACTATGCACCCTGGGTAACTTTCGGTTTTGTGTGTGTGTGTGTGTGTGTGTGTGTGTGTGTGTGTGTGTGTGTGTGTGTGTGTGTGTGTGTGTGTGTGTGTGTGTAATGCATTGTAAACAGTGCATTTGAGAAATAAGAGCATGAAACACAACCCAAACTAGCCAGAGAAACACTGACTGACGACTAGATTAGGCCATGAAAATTAACCTGATTTTCTTAAAAAATTATATATACAGTTGAAGTCAGACGTTTACATACACCTTAGCCAAATACATTTAAACTCAGTTTTTCACACTTCCTGACATTTATTCAGAGTAAAAAATCCCTGTCTTAGGTCAGTTAGGATCACAACTTTTTTTTAAAGAATGTGAAATGTCAGAATAATAGTAGAGAGAATTATTTATATCTGCTTTTATTTCTTTCATCACATTCCCAGTGGGTCAGAAGTTTACATACACTCAATTAGTATTTGGTAGCATTGCCTTTAAATTGTTTAACTTGGGTCAAATGTTTCAGGTAGCCTTCCACAAGCTTCCCACAATAAGTTGGGTGAATTTTGGCCCATTCCTCCTGACAGAGCTGGTGTAACTGGGTCAGGTTTGTAGGCCTCCTTGCTCGCACATGCTTTTTCAGTTCTGCCCACAAATTTTCTATAGGATTGAGGTCAGGGCTTTGTGATGGCCACTCCAATACATTGACTTTATTGTCCTTAAGCCATTTTGCCACAACTTTGTAAGTATGCTTGGGGTCATTGTCCATTTGGAAAACCCATTTGCGATCAAGCTTTAATTTCCTGACTGATGTCTTGAGGTGTTGCTTCAATATATCCACATCATTTCCCTTCCTCATGACGCCATCTATGTTGTGAAGTGCACCAGTCCCTCCTGCAGCAAAGCACCCCCGCAACATGACGCTGCCACCCCCGTGCTTCACGGTTGGGATGGTGTTCTTCGGCTTGCAAGCCTCCCCCTTTTCCCTCCAAACATAATGATGGTCATTATGGCCAAACAGTTCTATTTTTGTTTCATCAGACAAGAGGACATTTCTCCAAAAAGTATGATCTTTGTCCCCATGTGCAGTTCCAAACCGTAGTCTGTTTTTTTATGGCGGTTTTGGAGCAGTGGCTTCTTCCTTGCTGAGCGGCCTTTCAGGTTATGTCGATATAGGACTCATTTTACTGTGGATATAGATACTTTTGTACCTTTTTCCTCCAGCATCTTCACAAGATCCTTTGCTGTTGTTCTGGGATTGATTTGCACTTTTTGCACCAAAGTATGTTCATCTCTTAGGAGACAGAACGCGTCTCCTTTCTGAGCGGTATGACGGCTGCGTGGTCCCATTTTCTGGAATTTTTCAAGCTGTTTAAAGGCACAGTCAACTTAGTGTATGTCAACTTCTGACCCACTGGAATTGTGATACAGTGAATTATAAGTAAAATAATCTGTCTGTAAACAATTGTTGGAAAAAATACTTGTGTCATGCACAAAGTAGATGTCCTAACCGACTTGCCAAAACTATAGTTTGTTAACAAGAAATTTGTGGAGTGGTTAAAAAACGAGTTTTAATGACTCCAACCTAAGCGTATGTAAACTTCCGACTTCAACTGTATACACTACCGTTCAAAAGTTTGGGGTCACTTATAAATGTCCTTGTTTCTGAAAGAAAAGTTCCCTTTTGGTCCATTAAAATAACATAAAATTGATCAGAAAAACAGTGTAGACATTGTTAATGTTGTAAATGACTATTGAAGCTGGAAACTGCTGTTTTTTTTATGGAATATCGACATAGGCATGGAGAGGCCCATTATCAGAATCCATCACTCCTGTGTTCCAATTGCACATTGTGTTAGCTAATCCAAGTTTATAATTTTAAAATGCTAATTGATCATTAGAAAACCCTTTTGCAATTATGTTAGCACAGCTGAAAACTGTTGTCCTGATTAAAGAAGCAATAAAACTGGCCTTCTTTAGACTAGTTGAGTATCTGGAGCATCAGCATTTGTGGGTTTGATTACAGGCTCAAAATGGCCAGAAACAAATAACTTTCTTCTGAAACTCATCACTATATTCTTGTTCTGAGAAATGAAGGCTATTCGATGCGAGAAATTGCCAAGAAACTGAAGTACATTAGAGTGTCTAGTTTGAGAAACAGATGCCTCACAAGTCCTCAACTGGCAGCTTCATTAAATAGTACCCGCAAACACCAGTCTCAATGTCAACAGTGAAGAGGCAACTCCGGGATGCTGGCCTTCTGGGCAGAGTTCCTCTGTGCAGTGTCTGTGTTCTTTTGCCCATCTTAATCTTTTATTTTTATTGGCCAGTCTGAGATATGTCTTTTTCTTTGCAACTCTGCCTTGAAGGCCATCATCCTGGAGTCAACTCTTCACTGTTGACATTGAGACTGGTGTTTTGCGGGTACTATTTAATGAAGCTGCCAGTTGAGGACTTGTGAGGCGTCTGTATTTCTTATCAATTTGATGTTATTTTAATGGACAAAAAATGAGCTTTTCTTTCAAAAACAAGGACATTTCTATATGTGTATCTATGTTAACTTTCTGTAGGCAGCTCTGCTCTAGTCCATCTACGTTTCACACTACTGAGACAGGTCTGTGTGTGTGTCAGTCTGTAAGTGTGTGTGTGTGTATATATGTGTGTGTGTGTGTGTGTGTGTGTGTGTGTGTGTGTGTGTGTGTGTGTGTGTGTGTGTGTGCAGCTTCAGCCTCAGATGTGTGTCAGCTTTGGCTGGTGGTGGTAAGCTAAGCTGCACTTTACACATGGTGTAGATGAAACAGGGGGTCAAGTAAAGCCAGTCACTAAGCAGGCCTGTAAGCTGCTAAAACCTGCCTGGCTGGGAGACTCTGCTCTATAGGCATAGTGTGGTTTGGAGACAGACACACAAACAGACTGCTAGACTGGAGATTTAGGTTCATTTTAAAGGCCCAGTACTGTCAAAAATATGATTTACCTGTGCTTCATATACATTTGTGAAAATTATGATAATGCCCTTTTAGTGTGAGAGCTGTTTGAAAAGACCGTCTAAAATTTATGCCTGTTTTGGTGGGATGGTGTTTTGGCCTGCCTGGTGACATCACCAGGTGATAAATTAGTTTATATACCAATAAGAAAGAGTTCCAAACCTTTCTGCCAATAACAACTATTTTTCAGTTTCCCCTCCCCACTCAGACCCCTCCCAGAGAGTCCTAGCAAAATTCTTGCTTGAGAAATTGCTCTTTGCTAAGCTATTTTTGTTTCTTTTTGAATATTTTAATTGAAAACTGTCACAGTAAGGTACTTAATTATTACACAGAAATTGTTTAATATTGAGACAAAAACAGCTGCATTGGACCTTTCAAAGGTTCTTCCTTCTAACATCCTCTCTACCCCTTGACACCAACCCATACTGTACAGTACATATCCCAGTTAATATAAGACAGCCGAGAGAGAGACAGAGAGAGAGAGAATTGTGAAAAAGCAGCAGCCCTGAAATGAAAGGGACTTCCGTGATCATGAGATTGACTTGAGTATTGATTTATGCGATCCCATGACTCGACTCAAGGCACCTTCTCGCCAAACAAACTCAGATATGCACAATACCAACACACAAGACAAACAGGAACCTTCGCACACACACACCACACCACCCAACCACCTGACTTGCGCTAGTTAGACAAACTTGTTGCTGCCATAGTTGATCTATCATACCATCTGGTAGTTCCCATCTTGACTGCATGCCTATAAGAGTCTGCTGACTTCCACAGGCTTCAAACTTCCTTTTAAGAGGCACAGAAAGCAGCAGTTGACTACTCCATTGTCAACACTTTCATTAAATCAGTAGACCTATATCAATTTGAAAATATCATATACAGTGAGGGAAAAAAGTATTTGATCCCCTGCTGATTGTGTACGTTTGCCCACTGACAAAGAAATGATCATTTTAATGGTAGGTTTATTTGAACAGTGAGAGACAGAATAACAACAAAAAAATCCAGAAAAACGCATGTCAAAAATGTTATAAAATGATTTGCATTTTAGTGAGGGAAATAAGTATTTGACCCCTCCGCAAAACATGACTTAGTACTTGGTGGCAAAACCCTTGTTGGTAATCACAGAGGTCAGAAGTTTTTGTAGTTGGCCACCAGGTTTGCACACATCTCAGGAGGGATTTTGTCCCACTCCTCTTTGCAGATCTTCTCCAAGTCATTAAGGTTTCGAGGCTGACGTTTGGCAACTCGAACCTTCAGCTCCCTTCACAGATTTTCTATGGGATTAAGGTCTGGAGACTGGCTAGCCACTCCTTTGTTGCCTTTGTTGTGTGTTTTGGGTTATTGTCATGCTGGAATACTCATCCACGAACCATTTTCAATGCCCTGGCTGAGGGAAGGAGGTTCTCACCCAAGATTTGACGGTACATTACCCCGTCCATCGTCCCTTTGATGCGGTGAATTTGTTCTGTCCCCTTAGCAGAAAAACACCCCCAAAGCATAATGTTTCGACCTCCATGTTTGACGGTGGGGATGGTGTTCTTGGGGTCATAGGCAGCATTCCTCCTCCTCCAAACACGGCGAGTTGAGTTGATGTCAAAGAGCTCCATTTTGGTCTCATCTGACCACAACACTTTCCCCCAGTTGTCCTCTGAATCATTCAGATGTTCATTGGCAAACTTCAGACGGGCATGTATATGTGCTTTCTTGAGCAGGGGGACCTTGCGGGCGCTGCAGGATTTCAGTCCTTCACGGCTTAGTGTGTTACCAATTGTTTTCTTGGTGACTATGGTCCCAGCTGCCTTGAGATCATTGACAAGATCCTCCCGTGTAGTTCTGGGCTGATTCCTCACCGTTCTCATGATCATTGCAACTCCATGAGGTGAGATCTTGCATGGAGCCCCAGGCCAAGGGATACTGACAGTTCTTTTGTGTTTCTTCCATTTGCGAATAATCGCACCAAATGTTGTCACCTTCTCACCAAGCTGCTTGGCGATGGTCTTGTAGCCCATTCCAGCCTTGTGTAGGTCTACAATCTTGTCCATGACATCCTTGGAGAGCTCTTTGGTCTTGGCCATGGTGGAGAGTTTGGAATCTGATTGATTGATTGCTTCTGTGGACAGGTGTCTTTTATACAGGTAACAAACTGAGATTAGGAGCCCTCCCTTTAAGAGTGTGCTCCTAATCTCAGCTCGTTACCTGTATAAAAGACACCTGGGAGCCATAAATCTTTCTTATTGAGAGGGGGTTAAATACTTATTTCCCTGATTAAAATGCAAATCAATTTATAACATTTTTGACATGCGTTTTTCTGGATTTTTTTTGGGTTATTCTGTCTCACTGTTCAAATAAACCTACCATTAACATTATAGACTGATCATTTCTTTGTCAGTGGGCAAACGTACAAAATCAGCAGGGGATCAAATACTTTTTTCCCTCACTGTAAGTATCATTAGCTTTTAAAACAATTCAACCGGTTTTCTTTTATCCTATTTTAGACCAGGTGAGTCTATCTCTCCATTAGCCTACCTTTTTGTTCCTGAGGAGGATTCACCATCGCCATCAAATGTTTTCATAATTTATCTGCAGTTAATTGGCAAAAAGCCTGCCAGTATGTAATTGAAGGAGCCAAATGAACAGCACTCTTACCAATGCAATTTGGTAGGCTTCTGACGAGTCACTCACTTTGACGTCACTGAAGTCCATCAGTAGCCAGCTTAATTAGCCAGTTAGCTAGCTAAAGTAGCAAGGCTAATTGAGGCTATTTTGAGGCACCCTTGTCTACAACAACTCCATTCATATGAAACAACAGCCTCTCTGTTGGTTGATCATTGTAGCCTACTCCTTCTCATTTAGCCAACTTAATTCCATAATTTTTGATTAGAAATCTCCCACTTCACTTGCTACACATGGAGCCTAAAACTGTTGTTTTATAAACATGTTTTATGTAATGGTCTATCCTTGTAGGCTATGTAGCAATGCCACATTGATAATAACATTTTAGACAAAGCATTTTGTCTTAAAAATTAATGCACTCCTAGTAAGTTGGAGCGGCAGGTAGCCTAGTGGTTAGAGCGTTGGGCCAGTAACTGAAAGGTTGCTAAATCGAATCCCTGAGCTGACATGGTACAAATCTGTCATTCTGCCCCTGAACAAGGCAGTTAACCCACTGTTCCGAGGCCGAACCCACTGTTCAGAACTGACTTACCTAGTTAAATAAAATAAAAATAGAAATAATCGAATACTGAAGTCCGTTCGGATATTTGAACAACCGTGCCCCTCCCTAGTCTAATTGCCCCCTTCTCTGCTCCTAACAGTGAGAGTTACACATGACAGATCCAACTGAAACGTAGCCTACTAGTATTCAAACTGTCTCTTATTGATTTATTTCACCTTTATTTAACCAGGTAGGCCAGTTGAGAACAAGTTCTCATTTACAACTGCAACCTGGCAAAGATAAAGCAAAGCAGTTCCTTAAAAACAACAGAGTTACACATAAAGAAACGTACAGTCAATTACACAATAGAAACATCTATGTACATTGTGTGCAAATGTAGAAGATTAGGGAGGTAAGGCAATAAATAGGCCATAGAGGCGAAAAAATTACAATTTAGCACTAACACTGGAGTGATAGATGTGCAGATGATGATGTGCAAGTAGAGATACTGGGGTGCAAAAGAGCAAGAAGATAAATAACAATATGGGGATGAGGTAGTTGGGTGTGCTATTTACAGACTGGCTGAGTACAGGTAGATTGATCAGTAAGCTGCTCTGACAGCTGATACTTAAAGTTAGAGAGGGAGATATAAGTCTCCAGCTGCAGTGATTTTTGCAATTCGTTCCAGTCATTGGTAGCAGAGAACTGGAAGGAAAGGTGGCCAAAGGAAGTGTTGGCTTTGGGGATGACCAGTGAAATGTACCTGCTGGAGCGCGTGCTACGGGTGGGTGTTGCTATCGTGACCAGTGAGCTGAGATAAGGCGGGGCTTTACCTAGCAAAGACTTTTCGATGACCTGGAGCCAGTGGGTTTGGCGACGAATATGTAGCGAGGGCCAGCCAATGAGAGCATACAGGTCGCAGTGGTGGGTAGTATATGGGGCTTTGGTAACAAAACGGATGACACTGTGATAGACTGCATCCAGTTTGCTGAGTAGAGTGTTGGAGGCTATTTTGTAAATTGCCGAAGTCAAGAATCAGTAGGATAGTCAGTTTTACGAGGGTATGTTTGGCAGCATGAGTGAAGGAGGCTTAGTTGCGAAATAGGAAGCCGATTCTAGATTTAATTTTGGATTGGAGATGCTTAATGTGAGTCTGGAATGAGAGTTTACAGTCTAACCAGACACCTAGGTATTTGTAGTTGTCCACATATTCTAAGTCAGAACCGTCAAGAGTAGTGATGCTAGTCGGGCGGGTGTGGGCAGCAATCGGTTGAAGAGCATGCATTTAGTTTTACTAGCATTTAAAAGCAGTTGGAGGCCACGGAAGGAGTGTTGTATGGCATTGAAGCTCGTTTGGAGGTTTGTTAACACAGTGTTGCTGCAGGGGGTGCAGAGCTGTTGTGGCCGGGGTAGGGGTAGCCAGGTGGAAAGCATGGCCAGCCATTGAAAAATGCTTATTGAAATTATTGATTATCGTAGATTTATCGGTGGTGACAGTGTTTCCTATCCTCAGTGCAGTGGGCAGCTGGGGGGAGGTGCTCTTATTCTCCATGGACTTTTTGGAATTAGTGCTACAGGATGCACATTTCTGTTTGAAAAAGCTATCTTTAGCTTTCCTAACTGACTGTGCAAATTGGTTCCTGACTTAAAAGTTGCATATCGCAGGGGCCATTCGATGCTAATGCAGAAAGCCACAGGATGTTTTTGTGCTGGTCAAGGGCAGTCAAGTCTGGGGTGAACCAAGGGCTATATCTGTTCTTAGTTCTACATTTTTTGAATGGGGCATGCTTATTTAAGATGGTGAGGAAAGCACTTTTAAAGAGCAACTAGGCATCCTCTACTGACGGGATGAGGTCAATATCCTTCCAGGATACTCGGGCCAGGTCGATTAGAAAGGCCTGCTCGCTGAAGTGTTTTATGGAGCGTTTGACAGTGATGAGAGGTGGTCGTTTGACCGCGGACCCATTATGGACGCAAGCAATGAGGCAGTGATCGCTGAGATCCTGGTTGAAGACAGCAGAGGTGTATTTAGAGAGCAAATTGGTCAGGATGATATCTAAGAGGGTGCCCATGGTTACGGATTTAGGGTTGTACCTGGTATGTTCCTTGATAATTTGTGTGAGATTGAGGGCATCTAGCTTAGATTGTAGGACGGCCGGGGTGTTAAGCATATCCCAGTTAGGTCACCTAACAGTACAAATTCTGAAGATAGATGGGGGGCAATCAATTCACATATGGTGTCCAGGGCACAGCTGGGGACTGAGGGGGTCTATAACAAGCGGCAACGGTGAGAGACTTGTTTCTGGAAAGGTGGATTTTTAAAAGTTCAAGCTCAAATTGTTTGGGTACAGACCTGGATAGTATGACAGAACTCTGCAGGCTATCTCTCTGTTCTATCTTGTCGGAAAATGTTGTAGTTTGGGATGGAAATTTCAGGATTTTTGTTGGCCTTCCTAAGCCAGGATTCAGACACGGCTAGGACATCAGGGTTGGCGGAGTGTGCTAAAGCAGTAAATAAAACAAATTTAGGGAGGAGGCTTCTGATGTTAACATGCATGAAACCAAGGCTTTTACAGTTACAGAAGTCAACAAATGAGAGCGCCTGGGGAATGGGAGTGGTGCTAGGCATTTGCACCTCCCATATAATGTGAGTTCATTTGCACGTCTCATATAATGTGGTAACGATGTGTAGAAATCTGTACCCAGTAGCCACTGCATGCAGAAGTGTGCGCATGGGGCTGGTGAATTTTCAGAGATACAAGTTCATGAAATTAGCTAGTTTGATGTGCACTTCATTACATTTAAAATTAAAACATTGAAAAGTAAATCATAATATAAAATCCCCCATTGTTTTCCACTAGTGTCAGCTGTTTGCTACACAGCCAATTACAGACTCATTTTCAGCCGGCTACTTTGTCCACTTAAATTAACTACACTACTTTCCAATTTGCTAGTCCAAAAAAGTCTGCAGAGCCCTTTCCCAATAGAATGAAGGATATCCATCTTCTAGCAATCTATTGAAAGGAGGACAGGTGCCTGTCATTCACAAAGTGAGAGATAACAGGTAAACACTGCTGTCTGCCCACCTCTTTGTACCTGGATGTGTGTGTTGTGTGCGCTGTGGTTGCAGTCAAATTTCTTTACACTGAGGGAGAGAACATGAATTTGCACCTCCCATATGTGAGTTAATTTTCACGTCTCATATAATGTGGTAACGATGTGTAGAAATCCACTTAGCCTATTGTTTTCTGGCACATTCATTTATTTTATTTTGCATGCAAGGTCTGACATTAACGATGGCCCGCTGGCCCAGGGACATTAAAAACACATGGGGCCAGTAACTTTTCAGTGCATTCCAGTTCTACTCTGTCACGGTCTACCATTGAAAACTATTGAAGACCACACACATAAATGTCATGCTATTTGTATTTGAGCAATATGATTGGCACCACAACTTCGAGCACAGGAGCAGTACATGAGTTTGTGCCTTCACACAGCACACGTGAGCTGTCCAGAGCAAAAACAAGCTCCCATCAATCTAGTCGCTGGGCTTATTTATTTTAGGGAAAGTCATTTACCAAATCAAACATTCAAAAGAGAACATACAAGCAATATATTGGCTCCTGTTGATAGTCTGCATAAAGAAAGCTACGAAAAAACACTTAGCATTCTTCTTGGCTAGCCTACTGTAGTCATGGCGATGTCTCTTTTTTGTCTTAAAGGGGCAGCGTCCGATTTTCAAATCCTTTCAAAATGACATACTTCAGAAACAAAAATGACTGCAATTAATACAATGCAATTCTAAAGAATAGAGTAATGACTTGCATTGCTAAATTATATTACACAGCTTTTTAATACATATCATAGTAACCAAATATAGCCGAATATAGAGAAAAAGCATGCCAACCTATAGGCCCTGCATGACCCCAAATAATTTAAGAACTACACCATTTCCGGGCGAGTAGAAATTCAGTTCGGGCCAGTAGATTTTTGGCCAAATGGCCCAACCGTTTGCATTTTTGATATGAAGTCTATCAGGACTAGCCAGAAAGTGACATTAAAGTGAGTGACTCGTCAGTAGCCTACCGATATGCAAGATGAAACGCAAGCGAGAGACCTGTTCATTTGGCTCCCTAATTTGCATACTGGTAGGCTTTTTGGCGATTAACTGCAGATAAATTATGAAAACGTGCTGAAGATGGTGAATCCTCCTCACTGCAAGGAACAATAGGTAGGCTAGTGGAGACAGAGCCTCACTCTGGTCTAAAATATGATAAAAGAAAACCATTTGAATGGTTTTAAAAACTAATGATACTTATATGGTATTTTCAAATTGATATAGGTCTACTGATTTAATCAAAATGTTGACAATGGAGTAGTCAACTGCTGCTTTCTGTGCCTCTTAAAAGGAAGTTTGAAGCCTGTGGAAGTCAGCAGACTCTTACAGGATTCTATAAATGCCCAGTGCAGTCCAGTTTTGTTTTGCCTGTGTTTTATATCATATTGTACAACAGCTGACGAAACGAACACTGACTGTAAAAGTGTGAAACAATTGGATACGGGTTATTTCCTGATAGTTGCTGTTTCAAAATACAATCTAGCATTAGAGTATACCAGAGGCCACCAAAATAGAGCTTGTTCGGCAAAAATGTATTAACCAGAACCCCCCCAGCCCAGGGGAGCCTGGCTAGCTACTTTTTCGATTTGGCTGGCTACTCAATGTACTTGTGAAAAACACTGATCCCCTGAGCTGTCAGGGCACTTTCATAGGAGGGCAAAAGGGCAGCTGCTCGGGCACTGGTTGAGCCCTATTTGTGCATGTGCTTGGTGTGCGGAGTGCTACCTTGATATGTCTCCCCAGTACCACTCTGCTTCCTGTAGCGACCCCCCAGCCCCCTCCTTCACACCATTGCTGCTGCTCACTGGAGTCATGGGCTTGGCCGGCTTGGGAGGAAGAGCTGCAGAGAGAGAAAAACAAAGAAGGGAATAGAGAAAGACAGAGGGTTAGTGGCAGAACAAAAATAAAAGTATGCTTCGACATGTATGAGGTGTACTGATATGACAGTGGACCCGAAGCTTGTAGGAAACAGTCTTCCTTTCCTGTCATTCCTCCTTTCTTCACCTCTACTTCTGGCCTGAGTTCATTCCTTCATCCCCCCCATCCCTCAGGCTTAGATTATGTCGCAATCGGCTATACTGGCCATGCTTCTCCTCCCTCCCATTCAGCATTGTGTTAATAATTTACCAAGAAGAGACCTCCCTCCACAGTATTTGGAATCTAGAGATTCTGTGAGAATACTAATTGGAGGATAAGTAGCAGGAAGCAGAGCTGGGCTGGCTAGATCCCACTCACCCCAGCTAACAGTAGAGAGAGGTACATACATACATACATACATACATACATACATACATACATACATACATACATACATACATACATACATACATAGACAGACAGGTCTAGGCTGCTAGTAGAGGGACCTTGAGGGTCAGGGAGGGGTGAGATACGGAGTAGAAGGTAAGGGCGAGACATGCCACATGCCAGGTGCAGCAGAGAAAAAAAGTGTAATAACTTTGCTAGCTTTAGAGGAAAATAACCCTCACCCCCCTCCCTTTGCCTCCTCTAGCCCAACAGCAGCTACAGTGTTCATACGAAAAACCCCAAGCCAAGCATAACTAACCTGCCCCTGACCCAGACACCCTACTCAGCACCCACAACCACACACATAGACAGAAACACGCGTGCACACGCGCACACACACACACACACACACACGTGAGTATATGTGTAGCACACGCGTGTGTTTCATCTTTCATTCAGGGGTCTCCACTGGCTCTCTGGCGGGCCTCTAGAATGTTCTGTCCCTCTCTAGAACATTCAGGGCTGCTCTGGGAACCCACACACACCAGGGAGAGAAGGTGACATCATGACAGGCAGTCAGGGGAATCCCATAACTACACTACGAGGGGGTAGTCCAACCAGACAACCAGGCCAGTCAGAGACAGACACCCAATCCCCCAGAGTCATCCAGGACACATTTATTGACATAACCATTACTCAATGTCCCCATGATAGTAACATCACTCACTGTCTGTCCCCATGCTGTACAGTAGGAGTGACAGAGAGTCACATGTACTGAACTACTGAATTAGCTATGCATGAGGGGTGTCAATAAAGGGAATTAGAACATGTGACAGACATACAGCATAGGAAATAGTTCTTAGTAAAAGAGGTTCCAGTTGGAGCAGACTGAGTACAATATTTACTTCTCTCCAGCAGTACAGAGCTAGGGGAATATAAAACAGTGTCTGGAACACTACTGAAAACCAGTTCCTTCAGTTGGGTTGGCAGTTGGTCCACGTTGGTCCACGGGGGCACGCACAAACACACATACATACATACGCACACACGCAGGGTTGAGGAGTAATGGATTACATGTAATTACGTTAGCAGTAAAATTATTGTAATCAGATTACAGATACTTAAAAAAAAAAAAAATGGACGATTAATTAAAAATTCAGAAAGGATGTTTGCGCAAAAATTATTTGGCATTCAAATCAGCATAAAAAAGGCTTTATTTTTGGTTTGTTCCACCTGAGGGAGTCTGACCACAAATCAAAGACCACTATGATGACACACCAAATGCATTTGATGGATTGTGGGAAAAGAGCAGGAATAGGCTTTTGTAGGCTTTAGTCCAAGCTATGTCTACCAATGGTGCGTCTGTTGTCGGCATCCAAAAATGATTCAACTTGAATAAACGCTTGGAGGTAAGGACATTTTACATTTTCATTTTAGTCATTTAGCAGGCTCTTTTTTTTTTTTTTTTTATGTTTGGAGGACAAAAAAGAAACTTTGTTTGTACAGCTTTTCTACAGACAACACTTTTTTTTCCCTACTTAGCAGAGGCTCTTATCCAGAGCAACTTAACAGAAGCCTTGTTCAAGGGCACATAGACAGATTATTCAGCTAGTCAGCTCTGGGATTTGAACCAGCTTCATTCCAGTTACTAGCCCAACACCATTAACCACTAGGCTACCTGCCGCACAACAGCAGTGGTGTAGCCTATGGGTGATACAGAAATCACTTTGATGTGAATCACACTGCCGCTCTCTCGTTTAGCTATTTGCGCCTTACGGGTTGTGGATGGCTCTTCACAAATGTATATGTGTATTTTAAAGAAGTTTATACTGCCTATCGATCATTGTTTTCGTGACCAGGGTGTATTCATTAAGGGAAATGTTTACCGTTTAAGAACCAAACAGAAGCAAACAGAGCAAATCGAAAGTTTCTATTAGACAAATTCAGGTAGGTCCCACCTCGTTTCGTTCAGTTTGTTTCAGTTTAAGAAACAGCCATTCTGTTGCAAAATGTAATGAATATGTCCCCAGTAGACAGCCAGTGAGCTTATAAAATGTGCTCTTGCAACAGCTGCATAGTGTGGATCCCAGCCTATGGCGTAAAAGCTTGAGGGAGTTTCTCCCTTCCTCCATACAGTCAACAAGTTTAATTTAAGAAGACCACGAGTGGGGCTTTTATTGCTCAATTGAATTTGTGCAATAACAAAAAAAAATCCAAACTTGCGCACTTTTGATAGTCTTAAACAGTCTTAAACAGCTGCAAATTATTGAGGTATCAGTATCAACAACAAAAATAGTAGGCGTTTAGCAAATGCAGCATATGGCATACATTTTTCACATGCAAAAAGCACTTTTTGGTAGGGCTCAAAGCATGTCATTCCGAGAGCAGCATTTTTTTCCCAACTCAATGCAATGAGCCCAATCGGTCCGCCATGACAACAAAATCATAATCAACAGAGTAGGGTAACTAGTCCTTCGTTTTTTGGTTACGGGCAGATAAAAAACATTCGGCTAATCTATACTTTCAAGTCCTATTCTTGAAGATAAAGGAGTACTAAATTAATTGGAATGACTGGAAATCTGACACTGTTTTTTCAATGTAAAGAGGTAGCCTAATCGCATTATTTTCTGTAGTAGAAAGCAATGGATTAGAAGAAGCCTACATAACCAACCCATAAAGTCAAATGCAGCATCCATTGATGGCCAGCTATGTAAACTCTAACATTGATTCATCCTGCAATAGATGACGTTCAATTAGTAATATTCATTTTTGTCTTCTAATGACTCTTACGCAAATTGACTTTTATTGGGATGAGTTTTGTCCTTGAGGCAGAACTGAGCGATTTACGCCAGATGGGCCAGCTGCAAAGTCAAAATTAGCTATATTGTAAAAATGTATGAAAATAGAAATTAGCTTTTTGGTCTTCATTTAAGGTTATAGTAAGGCATTAGAGTTAGCAGTGTGGTTAGGGTTAAGTTTAAAATCAGATTTTATGACTTTGTGGCTGTGCTAGCTAGTTACCACTCTGCACAGCTGCCTCTAGAACAAGATTCATGACGAAAAACACTAACCTGCACTAATCGAAAAGTAACTGAAAGTAATCCGATTACATTACTGAGTTTGGGTAATCCAAAATAAATGTTACTGATTACAATTGTGGACAGGTAACTAGTAACTGTAACAGATTACATTTGGAAAGTAACCTACCCAGCCCTGCGCCACACACACACGCACACACGCACACACGGTGAGCCAGCCAGGCAGTCCAGGAGCTCCTCTCCTCTTCCCTGTGGGGTGAGCCATCTCCACCAGTGAGAGAGAGCCAGGGGCGGACCTGCCTGCCTAACTCTCCTCCTCCTCCTTTCTTTCCTCTCCTGTCCTCCCTCCACCCTCTCCTTGCAGGTGCACACACACTCCTTTCACTCTCTCTCTCTCACAGCACACAGGGGAAAGAGCCAGGAAGCCACAGGAGGAAGAGAGCAGAATTGGGGCCAAGTGAAAATGAAATCCCTGGCTAGCTAGCAACCTCCAGCCCCCTTCCCTTCCAGGACCTGTGTGTGTGTGTGTCTGTATGTGTGTATTCATCCCCACTTTATCATTAACAGATTCATTTAACATCCGACTGGCTGAAAGATCTGTCCTGCACCCTTCACCCTCAGTCGAGCCCCCCTCTATGACACACACAACAGCTCGATCAGAGCCAGTTCCAAAGAGCACATTATGCAGCTTGCATAGGACACAGGGTCAGCCTCAGGCACAACTCTCTCTGTGTGTGTGTGTGTGTGTGTGTGTGTGTGTGTGTGTGTGTGTGTGTGTGTGTGTGTGTGTGTGTGTGTGTGTGTGTGTGTGTGTGTGTGTGTGCGTGCGCGTGTGCACGTGTGTGGTGTGTGGCAGCTGTTTGGTTCAGAAGCAGGAGCATGTTAACCAGAGTGTGTCGGGCGCCAGCAGAGTGGTATTAACACTGCCGCCCCACAGCAACCCTTCACACACACACCTCGGTGAGATGTAGATGACTGTCTGAGAACTTTAAGTAAAACCATAAATAAGTCAAATCATAATTGACAAGTAAAAAAGTAAAATAAACAAACATTTGCACCGTTGTGCAAAGTTACAGAATGGAATAAAAGTAGCAGAACAGAGTACAATCCAATAAAAACTTCATTATTTATTTTTTGGGGAGGGCGTAAGCCCCAGAGTGTGTAAGCGGAGCAGAGGGTCTTTTCCACACACACACACACACACGCACACACCTCCCACAGAGGGACAAAGACCCTCAGGAATGAACACACACACACACAGTGTATACATCAGTCTGTCTTTTAAGCTGTTCAACACATGTAGTCCTGCAGACTCAGTCCACACGGCCGGCCTGCCAGCCTACCCCCGGGCCCCTCAATCCTGTCACACACACATAAGCCCTCATTCCAGTCCTGTCCAGTCGCAGTCGGCACTTTGCTTCACACTCACACACACACACACGGACCCACAGACGGAAGCACAAACGCACAAAAGGGACACGGGCCAACTGACAAGAAAAGAAAGAAAGGGGAGGAGGACTGAGAGAAAAAAAGAAAGAAAGAAAGAAAGAAAGAAAGAAAGAAAGAAAGAAAGAAAGAAAGAAAGAAAGAAAGAAGAAAAAAGGAAAGAAAGCTGGTGCTGGGTCTTACCTTCTTCCTCTGGTGGGGTCTGTGTGAGCTGCATTAGTCCTGTCAGCTGTCTCTTCCTTTCCCTTTCTCTGTGTGTCTGTCAGTCAGTCCCTCTCCTCTCTCTCTCTCTCTGTTCTAGCTCTCTTTCCTCCTCTGTCAGACTGGCGCTGCGAAACAAGCCCTGATCCTAAAATCAGACAGCTAGCTAATCTCTGAATGGAGACTTGATTTAGCCAATAAGAGCACAGCAGGGGGATAGGGGTGGACCCTGAGAGGGGGGGGCAGCAGAGAGAGAAAGAGAGCGCAAGAGAGACAGAGAGAGAGAGAGAGAGTTACACCCTCAGAGTATATAAATTATGTCAGGGACATGTTGAGGAAGAGAAAGAGAGAAAAAGAGAGAGGGTCAGGGAGAGAAAGAGAGAGAGGGTCAGGGAGAATGAGAGAGGTTCAGGAAGAGAAAGAGCACACAGAGCGTGTAAAGCCTCACTAAACCAGACACACTACACTCTCTTACACACACAAACACGGGATGTGACAAATGGACCATTTAAAAAAAGTTTAAACAGCTCTTTTTTCCATTAAAACTATAAGAAAGATGCATAAAATGTTCCCTTTCAAATGGTTAAGCATTGCACCTGTACTACGGTCCCGTGTGGCTCAGTTGGTAGAGCATGGTGTTTGCAACGCCAGGGTTGTGGGTTTGATTCCCATGGGGGACCAGTCTGGAGAAAAAAATGTATGAAATGTATGCATTCACTACTGTAAGTCGCTCTGGATAAGAGCGTCTGCTAAATGACTAAAATGTACTATTACTGAACCTCAATTACACCTCGCAAAGTATTTCCATACAGGACGTCGCTTGCCATTTTTCCAACAGTTAACGACGATGACGTAGTGGTAGAGCGTTGATTCCAAAGTAATTGATTCCTCGACTCTTTGCACGTTGACTACCGTCACCGAATCGAGTGCTAAGATTCGATTCTGCTAGGAATCGATTCCTAAGATTCAGTATTTTTGGAAATCCATCTTTCATAGCGAGCTAGCGAGGGACGGAGAGAGAAGGAAGGGGCACAGTACAGGCAGGTCGGCCACCAGGCAGACAGTCCGAACTGTTTTCTAGGCCTGTATCTCGCAATGGAATGCAGCATCTCGCAATTTCTTGGCTTGCAATGTCTCGGAACTTTAGAAAAGCAGGACCTACCATCAATGAATAGGCTAGGATATTCTACACGCAACAGAACGAAGACTGAATACACTAACATCGTTAGCGAAGAGAAAGAGCAGGGGTGTAATCATTAGTCCAAACAGTTGCGAAATGGAACATTTCTATTGGACAAATTCAGGTAGGTCCCTCCCCGTTTCATTCCATTTGCTTCCGTTTAACAAACGTTTTGCATCATAATCGGTGTAATGAATACGCCCCCAGGCGAGCCAGACCGAGGGAGAGAGAGGAGAGCGCAGGCAGAAAAAAACATGGTGCGCATCTTGCTAATCTGTCTTGCATGCCTCACAAATTCACCTAAAGTTCACCTCTTCCTCTCTTGTTTTATTTAAATTACACAACTTTCCACAGACCTTTATAGCCTATCATCCAGTTCGGCCAAAACGCGGAAAATAATGTTTTGTGATCGGTTTGGGATTTTTCCTAAAGTTAAGGATCCCAATTTCATAAAACGCCCCCACCCCCACACACACACCCTATGGCCAAAGCTGTGTCTGAATGGGAAAAGACAGGCATATTCTGCTCCCAGCCCAGTTTCCACAAGTCAGCCCTGACCAAGCTGAACACTTCGAACTCTAGTACTATTTATACATGTGAGGAGAGAAAGGGAGAGCGAAACAGAGTCAGAGAAACAGAAGGAGAATAGAGTGAAAGAAAGAAAGAGATTTGGGAGGGAGAGAGATGGGAGAAAAATGTTTATACTTAACAGATGTATGTGTTCTGGGGCTCTTACCAGCCTAACATGTGTCCAACGTGAATCTCAGAATATAATAGGAGGCAGAAAGAGAGAGAGAAAAAGAGAGGGGGGATTGGGAAGAGAGGGCAAGTTGCCTTTTATGCTTAGACACATTATGAATCCTTAGCTCTGCTTACATCTCTCCACGACAGACAGAATGAGAGAGAAAGGTTGTGTCTACACTTGACACTTGCATGCAGCTTCTGCTATCAGAATACGAAGATGGGTCGAGACGCACAAAAGTCGCTTTGTGGTCTGATTGTGTTCAGATCTGGCTGACCACTTCAGGATGTGGTCAGGGATGCATTGGGTGCCGATTTCTGAAAGCAACCAGGCTACCGAAAGCGCATACAGTGGCAGACGACATCAGTACTCCTCCCACAAGTCTCCAGAAAATGTGCGTTTTGGGTCCGAGAGGCACCTTTTTCATTATAACGTTGGAGGAAATACGTTCCTAGCGTGTGAGGAACGTGTTTGCTGGCCTCATAAATGTTAGCCAGCTAGCTAGTATTTCGAAGGATTTTTTTTGGGGGGGGGCTTGAGTTATGCTAACCCGTTTTCAGTCCCTTTAACGTCGCTTGCTGGCTAGCTACAGAAGTTAGCTGGCTAGTTAGCTACAGTAGTTAGCTACCGCCATCAGTTGTTGTGTTGTTATTATTATATTTAGCCTATTCCACCGTTTGTAGAATGCATACTGGCAATTGAATAGAGTGCGGGATAAGGGGAATCCAGACACACTGTTGACACAATATCTACATTTAAATGTAGGTGTTGATGCATGACACGTTCGGAATTCCATGATCAGAAATCTAGGATCAGAATACTAAAGCTGAATGAACTGTCAAGTTTAGACATGGCCGAAGAGAGAGACAGAGAATAAAGAGTAAGATAATAGTTGGACTGTACTCCTTACGGAAGAGAAAGTGTGTTTTAATGCGCAGAGGAAGAATCAACACAACCAACTCAGTCAGTCAGTCAGTCAGTCAGTCAGTCAGTCAGTCTGTCGTGCCTCACTACTGTAAGTGACTTATGTCATTGCCCCATATAGCATCATTCTAGCAGCAGGGGACAGAAATGTACTGGTGATTTTCCATTCAATGAAGAAGCTACCCAATTCTAGTGCTGCCCTGCAAACTCACACCCCATTACTGCACCTTACACACACACACACACACACACACACACAATGGGAGGGGAGTAGTCGTGTTGCCGTTGGGAACCGAGGTCAGCCCTCCCCTGGGGCAGCACTCCACCTGTGCTAATCACCCACGGCAACGGACACAAAGACACACACACACACACACACACGGAGCTGGCCCCCGGCGTTACATCCTAACTGTCACAGAGCCTCTCACATTTCAATTCCACTGTAAGAAATATATTAATGAACATCTGCACAACGCTCATCCCTTCTCTGTCGCTCTCTTCCTCCACCCCCACGGTGTCTCTCTTGCCTCCTCTCTATTTCTCTTTCTCTGCTGGGCCCAGGGTTGAGACCCCTAGGATCCCACAAAGTAAATCCCATGCCGAAATAACATCTAAAAACAGGAGTACATAAGAAGAGAGAAAAGCCCAGACAGGCAACCAAAAACATTGCGTATGTGTTCTGTAGGGGCCGAGCCCGAGCTGTGAGCTGGCATTGAGTGGAAGATAAGATGAATATGCGGTCTGATCACACACTGGTGAGCTCATACCCCCTGGAGAGAGAAGAGGAGGAGTAGAGAAGAAGAGCGGGGCTATTTTCTTCCACCTCCCCTAGACATACTGCCGCTATACGCCACTCTATACACCTACCGCCTGCCTGCGGTAACACAGCTAGGGTCCTTTCCGATAGCCCAAGGAGATGTTACACAGAAGCCAAACACACAACACAGTGCATCTTTCCCATTGAAACCTATTGTTTATACAAAGCTACTGTTTGTTTCATTCACTGTCTCCACTGACAATCCCTGGCTCAATGGAACAAGCTTGCTAACATAGGTGATCATATAATACAACTGATGTTGGTTGTTGTCACTCTGTAACAGCACCAACACACATAAAACACAAACATCAACCATTGACAGATTAATCACAGGAGGAGATGGCGATTACTTTTCCAACACCAGGGCACGTTTAGACATTGTTGTTTTGAAACAGATCTGGCAACATGATTAGTGTGACATTTTGGTTGTTTGCCAACTGGCTCATACATCTGGGTTTATATACAAAAGATGCACAGCGCTACTATCACCATTATACATGCATGGTAGTATTACTGTTATCTTTTCATAGATGGAGAGCCTACCCAGTGTGCATACAACATGATAAAGACATTTTTTTCTGGTTGGAACATCATATAACCAGATCACAACTAGATTAAAATGTCTTTTTCATGATGTCCAGGGTGGGAAATTAACTTTTTGGTCTACCAGCCACTGTGGTAGATTAAAAAAAATCTACCAGCCACTCACATTTTTTACCAGCCCAATTTTTTTTCTTAATAATTAAAGAAAAATTACAACAAAAAACGAAAAGTATGCTTTCTAATGTTTCAAAAACAAGAAATGTATTCGGAGTATGAAGTATTAGAGTATATTGATTAATTTAATTAGTGACCTGCGTCTTTTAACCAATGTATGTTAAAATAAATCATTTAGATAAAATAATAAAAACATAAATAGTTTCGCAACTGAACAAAGTTTTTGGTAGCAATCCATGCTCGATCAAGTGCAAACATTAGGTGAGACAAAAAATGTCAGCTAGCCCTTTAAGGGACGGGCCGTTACCGTGGTAATTTAGGCACTCGCTTGGCTGTGATGAAAAAAATCTTGACTGAGATGTCTTCCTAACAGCAGACAGTTGCGGCAAACTTAAACTAACATCATTGAAAAACAACCTAGCATGTGAACAAAACGATGTAACTGGCCAAGAAACACTAGGACAAAGTTCCACTTTAGTACATTTTCTTGAAAATTCGACCAACTTCTACATGTGGGTTTTGGATTTTTTTTTTTATTATCACTAAATGCTCTGTGTCACCACCCGACAACGTGGCTTGTGAAAATATACATTCTTACCCGCCAATTACAAAATCTACCCGTATTTGGAGGGTTTTCATTTCCAACCCTGATTATGTATTTTTTACATCTTGAAAAATACATCTTATTTTGGTTGAAATCTGATTGAACTACTGAACAGTTACCCAGTCAACATGCTGGGCTCAGGCCTATTCCATTTGAGACTCTGGGCATGGACTCGGACTCGGGGGGCTTCATACAGGCCGAGTTCTTCCCAAGTCCTGCAGAATCCTATTATACTATGGGCTCCGCCTAAATGGGCTCCGCCAAAAGTCCATTTCAGCATATCCTCAGGTCATACGTCATTACCACGCTAAAATTTGTGATAGTTTCTGCGGTCTTATAGCTATCAGAGATGGTCCCTAATTTAGAGAATCTCAGATGCTATAAATGCTTTGGATTTTACTACAGACTATGGGAATGTTTTTTGTAGTTGCAAAGTTGGAAAGTGCACATTCACTTCCATAACATTTGTTCCAGGTTACCAGCATGTAAGATAAACATACACAATAATACAGGATATACTTACAAAGAGTCACTGTCGTTAAAATGCAGTTAAACTGCAGTGCAATGAAATAATGTTTAATTAATTAATGATATCTGGTAGCATTCTACATGTGTTGGCTTCTAATGTTAATCTTTTGTCTGTGTAATTGCACTGTTTATTGAGCAGGGCATTTTCTTCTGTTCCACTGAATGCTATTTTGTTGTTCTATTATGACTAAGAACATTTGTTTTCAAAATTTAACAAAACACTTAGGCCTATACAGTGTCAAGAAAAAGTATGTGAACCCTTTGGAATTACCTGAATTTCTGCATAAATTGGTCATCAAATTTGATCTGATCTTCATCTAAGTCACAACAATAAGCAAACAGTGTGCTTAAACTAATAACACACAAATTATTGTATTTTTCTTGTCTATATTGAATACATAATTTAAACATTCACAGTGTAGGTTGGAAAAAGTATGTGAACCCCTAGACTAATGACTTCTCCAAAAGCTCATTTGAGTCAGTAGTCAGCTAACCTGGAGTCCAATCAATGAGACGAGATTGGAGATGTTGGTTTGAGCTGCCTTGCCCTATAAAAAACACTCACAAAATGTGAGTTTGCTAATCACAAGAAGCATTGCCTGATGTGAACCATGCCTCCAACAAAAGAGATCTCAGAAGACCTAAGATTAAGAATTGTTGGCTTGCTTAAAGCTGGAAAGGGTTACAAAAGTATCTCTAAAAGCCTTGATGTCCATCAGTCCACGGTAAGACAAATTGTCTATAAATGGAGAAAGTTCAGCACTGTTGCTACTCTCCCTAGAAGTAGCCGTCCTGCAAAGATGACTGCAAGAGCACAGCGCAAACTGCTCAGTGAGGTTAAGAAGAATCCTAGAGTGTCAGTTAAAGACTTACACACATCTCTGAAACATGCTAACATCTCTGTTGACGAGTCTGCGATACGTAAAACACTAAACAAGAATGGTGTTCATGGGAGGGCACCACGGAAGAAGCCACTGCTGTCAAAAAAAGACATTGCTGCACATCTGATGTTTGCAAAAGTGCACCTGGATGTTCCACAGCGCTACTGGCAAAATATTCTGTGGACAGATGAAACTACAGTTGAGTTTTTTGGTAGGAACACACAACACTATGTGTGGAGAAAAACAGCACACCAACATCAAAACCTCATCCCAACTGTAAAGTATGGTGGAGGGATCATCATGGTTTGGGGCTGCTTTGCTGCCTCAGGGCCTGGACAGCTTGCTATCATCAACAGAAAATGAATTCCCAAGTTATCAAGACATTTTGCAGGAGAATGTTAGGCTATCTGTCCACCAATTGAAGCTCAACAGAAGTTGGGTGATGCAACAGGACAATGACCCAAAACATAGTAGTAAATTAACAACAGAATGGCTTCAACAGAAGACAGCCCGGAGTGGCCCAGTCAGAGACCTGACCTCAACGCAATTTAAATGCTGTGGCAAGACCTCATGAAAGCAGTTCACTACAAACATCCCAAGAATATTGCTGAACTGAAACAGTTTTGAAAAGAGGAATGGTCCAAAATTCCTCCTGAGCGTTGTGCAAGTCTGATCCGCAACTACAGAAAATGTTTGGTTGAAGTTATTGCTGCCAAAGTAGGGTCAACCAGTTATTAAATCCAAGGGTTCACATACTTTTCCTACCCTGCACTTTGAATGTTTACACGGTGTGTTCAATAAAGACATGAAAATGTATAATTGTTTGTGTGTTATTAGTTTAAGCAGACTGTGCTTGTCTATTGCTGTGATCTAGACCAATTTATGCAGAAATCCTGGGATTTCCAAAGGGTTCATATACTTTTTCTTGCCACTGTATGTCTTTTAGTTCAATATTCTACTGCAATCCACCAGGATTTACAAAACCCTATTTTTATCCCATTTATTTCCATCAATAATTAATCAAATTATTGCACCTGAATTTAACCCTGAAAATATTACAATTATATTTTCCCCTAATTGTTTTACGTAATTAACCTTTTACTCCAATGGGCTAACTCAGGGTCACACAGAGTGTTTCTTGGTAGTCTTAAAACAAATCTACTTTGAAACAAAAGTATACACCTCACACACATGGTTATGGGCTTAAAAAAAGAAGACACCTGTACCATGTCAGATATAGAGTTTAAATGTCCTCAATTTTGAATTTGCATACCAATATTACAGTGTATATACATCCCAGAAGACTGAAATTTAACAAAACCGTTTGACATAAAAACATCAGATTTTCAGCATTAAAAAAAAATCAAAGAAATAAAATAAGAATTATGAAATTATGAAAAATATTAATACAATTCCACCCATGAGGCCACTAGAGGGAAATTTGGTCATTTAACTGCAGGAAAGGGGTCTACCATAATGGTGCACTAATTTAATTTTAATTTCAGTAGCTAAATAAGAAGGTAGGCCAACTAAAACTTGGATTGGAATCTGTGCCTCACACGCAGAAATAAATCTCTGTGCGCAAGCAGCCTGCTTGCTCGAGCCGTCACATGCCCGGTAGGCTACACAACAACACAGCTGGAAAACAACGACAGTTTCTTGAAATGTACACAAAAAACTTCCAAAAGATTTGACCGCTAATTAGTTGTCCCTGTTCTCCTGCATTCATGTTGTAACTTTTGTAAGTAATGCAGCTGTCTGTTGGGGAGAAAAACATCAACTAAAGTTTTGCTAGCTGGCTAACGTTAGCGCTCTGGCTAATCCTCCATGGACATGGTAAGTTTTCATTTTTACCTGTTGTAGCTAGCTAGCTAAAGTTTACATTTTGATATCTGTTTAGTTAATGACAGTACATTTGTGTTTGTGTAAGAGAGAGCGAGAGATGATCACAACTTTAGAAAACATTGTCATGTCAACATGTTTCTTGATTCATCAGGGATCCATGTATTTGTGTGCATTTTGTATTTGACAATACGATACATTTTGCATATACCACTCAACACTCATTCTAACGTTACACCTCAACTGTCTTTTTTAATTCTTGATTCTCTTTTTTTGTAGGAATCTTCTAGATTGGATGGAAGGATGGAAGAGTGAACAAAGGGAAAGAGTACAGTAGTTATCCAGCCTGTAAATAGCCTATGTTTTGCTGTCTCTCTCTCTCTCCCTCCCCGTCTGTCTGCCTAACTGCCAGATTGCTGAGGGGCAACATAGTCAATTTACTTGCTAGGCTAAGTCTAACTTACTGAAGACCTTAGGCCTTCTGTAGTAGCTAGGTTACTAATCATAATGGTTAATATTGATTTGGCTCTGTCTTTACAGTTCCTGAAACATGTCAATGACCTGATGCATGGCCTCTACAGCAGTCCTTGGCCACCTACTGCGTTACCAGTGATCTATTCTGCCACATCCCAGCTAAAGAAGAAAGGAAAGAGATTTTCCAATTACACCAATTTCTAACAATGTTTGTTGCAGGAATGATATGACATACAAACATAACTTTAGAAAAACATAATATTTTATTGTCTCTCTATACATACCTCGATTTTTGCATTTACCTTTCTTTTTTTAAGACTGCCAAGCTGTCCTCAATTTTGGGAACTTCTGTCTGGGACAACGTCCTCAGGATTATGGAGTGGTGTGTTTATAAAATGTTGTTTGAATATTAAGCAAAACTTTAACACTTAGAGATGAGTACAAAAAATTGTCCAACTAGTCAAATTTTTGATATCCTCTTTCTTAAAATGTTTGAGATTTAGTTAATGTCCCACTTCAACATGAAGGGACAGAGGAGAAAACATGCCTTTGATACCACTCGTGTCCTCCATTGTAATTGGTAAGTAAATGTAAGCAGTTGAGACATTTGGCATAGACAATGACACCTTTTGTAGATTCTGACTGTTAAATATATTTTACTGTTATGTCGTGTCCTGCATGCCCACATTACGCCAATCATTAATTTATTTTCTTCTCTTTTTAAGCTTACAGTAAGTGCAATGAAAAGCCAGAAAACTCAGGAGGTTGAAGTTCTGAAATATGCCGTTGACGTCAGGGTGGATGAGGACGCAAAGTATGTATATGAGCAAGTTGCTCTTTTTTTAAAGACATCTAAGCTATAACTGCCACAAACTTTTTCAACTGGGACCACACAGTTTCTTCAGGAATGTAGTTATTTTAAAATCTCAGATTGATAAAGTTGTAATGCGCTGATTCTTTTCACTGCAGAGCTGACACATCACACCACTCTTCAAGAGGGCCACTACGCGCCAGATCGACTTCTGTGCTCAGTCCTTGATGAGGATCTACCACATTACACCACTAATTAATCATTGATACAATTTTTTTTAAATGGGCCTTTATATACTCTGTCCCAGTCTTTCTATGCATGTAACGTCTTGGATTATGAAACAATTGCTGTATGCAGATGTGCTAAAAACGTTAAATGTAAGAATATGCTGTGGCTATGGAAACAAATATAAATGTAATGAACAATGTTTTTAATATACAACTTTTTCCTCTGCAATACTTTTTACAGTAGGTAATAAGCTGTAGTCAGGTGGTCATTACCAGGTTATGATGAGGTCTTAACTATGATCAGTACATAATAAAGCACATAATACAGTGGTCACAATTATGACCAGCTGGTTTTATGTTGGTCAGAAAAATACATGATATTCTGGTTAGTAAAAATACATTTAGAAAAAAACTGATGTCTTTTAAACCAGATTTTGCCCACTGGGTACTGACTCACTTGTTAGTTCATTTGACAGTAGCTTTGTAGCCTATACTGTAGGCTATGTCTTTTAGAGTAGGCCTATAGTTGAGTTGCATTGCAGAAGTGTAGCTGGACTATAGTCAGCTCGAGCCTATATATCTAAATGCCATCTTAAAACTGTCTCTCTATCGGTTCCCAGCCTATGTATGACCTCATAGTGAATGCGTGAAACCCTTGTGAATCGCAGAGCCATTGCATTGACAGCACATATAAATGGAAATGGACTACACATAGTCTATAGGAGAATGCCCCCCCCCCCCCCCCCCCCAATTCACTCCACCACCGACATAAAGCCCCTTTTTCTAAAGAGATATCATCCCATTTGCCCCGGATGACAATGGAGAGGGTTGCTGTACACGCAGAACTGGATAGTGTAACAGTCCACTTCAGAAGGTGCCAATATTCTAAAATCGTTCTATCAAGGGCATGGGACAGGGGGGGAGAAAGAGCTACCGGCAAATTATATTCAGTGCAATTCAACAGCATCTCCTGCTCCATCCGCTGAGCGTCCTACATCTGCGGTATTAATTCAAGAAGAGGGGGAAGGGGGATGGGAGTCGAATGACACTTGCACAAAATACCAAGAAATGACTAAAATACATTTAAAAATGTATATGACAAGTCGGTCAGAATCATGCGCAGATATTATGCATGACATCTGCGCCTCGAGCAACGTTGATATAGATTAAACAGAGGGTTGTACTTCATTGACTTGTAACGCAATCTTTTCAGATCTCTTTCCCCTCCCCCACAACCTATGCTTCACTGGACTGAACACCTTAAACTATTTTGGAGAACCAGGATATTATATTGATGGTAAAACACGGTAAAGTAGAGTTTAGGTATGAACGACATGAATAAATATTGAATAGACTGTTATAAAAGAACAAAGCAAACTGACAAAAGTGATGGCCTTCGTGCTAAATGAATGAATGAATGACTAAAGAAAAACGAATGAATAAGCAGCCGACTAAATAACTATACTGAGTTAATCCATTTGTATCATAGCGACAAATAAAGTTCATTGATTCAATGAATAATGTCCATATGCGCGTGAAATGTTTATTAAAACGGAAGGGATTATTGCAGGATACACAGTAGCCTGTATCAATCTGCTGTTCATGTGATGTCACTCCCATAGACTCGTAATTTTTTTTTTTTACAAAATTGTTACAAACTAAACAACGCATCTGATACATTATAAAAAAAAATAGATGCTAAAGGATCGTCATCACCGTTGCACTTGCAACAGTAGCAAAACGACTGGACGTTGACAATGTAGCGATGTTACAGCAAATGGAATAGAAAACTATAACGCACATTTCTAGACGCTTGTGCACTACTTGCGCATCTGTTATAACTACTGCAAAATGAAACAACGAAGTTACCCAAATTAATAGGCTCGCTATCTAGACAGGCAGGTTTTTCAGGCAAGGCGTTCTTAAAGTTTTCACCATTCAATCCATATGACAAATGTCCCCGCATCTGCGAATATGATACATTACTTTACCACACAATGACAATGCAATAGTTTTAGTGGCCTACCTGGAGGTGGTTGGTCCATTTCAATGTAAAATATTAATTCTGTGGAATATGGCATCATCACGTCCCTCCAATCATTGTCTTCTTTTTCCGTAGTCCAAACTGTATTGTACATTGTCTTTACTTCACTTGCGAATGACACTTGTCCTTCTCCAAATGGATATAAAAAAAAGGATCACAGGTGAACAACGACAAAACGTATACAACACTTGACTGATTTGATACTGCTATGTACTGTATATAGGACAGCTCATATAGGACAGTCTCTGCTGATCTGAATGCCTGCTTCGGACAATAAATACGATGAACTCTTCTCTAAAAGCACCAGGCTTCACTGCTCAGACTTACAACTTCACTGTACCAAAGGCCTATAAAATGATCTAACAGTCCTACAGAGCTGAAAGTAGATACCAGCTCTACAATCCAGTCCGTTCTTCAGGGACTGAGCAGTAATCTTCATTTTAAGAACACTGGCGGCGCCTAGGGAACCGTTCACATCATCTCGGCGATACCACTCCAAGCGGACACCAGGGTGACAGCCGTTTCTAATAATGACGCATCGAAAATGGGTTTGCGCTTTCTCTGCGCTACAATTCACAGACAGCATTGTTATAACATACGGACGATTGTATACGTATATGAACATATTTTTCCGTTCACTGGTTTATATATCATGTTAGTAATTTTCAAGAATCTAGTGGCATCATTTTACTCGCCCCCTTTCACACAAACACATTGGTATGTTCCCATCTACTTTCTAGAGGCTAAGAACTAGGCAGTACGCAGACTCCAGTGTTGGGAACCAATAGGAAATGACTTTACTTCAACTCGTTGCCGGAGATTGAAGTTTTGTATTTCAATTTTTTTTGCAACCTGGTGTACCCTCCTGGCCAATGAACATCGCTGGGATGCAGGAAGTGAATTGCTGATTGGGTCAAACAGTACTATGAGGGACAAAGGGATGCAGGCCACAAGAGGAGAGAAAAGTGACACTAAAATATCTAGTAATTGTTTTCTGAGCATGACCACAACTCATGGCCAGACACAAAACATATTATACATATGTTACAACATGGGGGGGGTGAGTGGCGTGTATATGTGTGTGTGTGAGGGGGGAGTCCCCCAGTTCCCCACTCCAGATGGCTAATGCCGGACACACAGCCCCTCTCTGTCAAGTGTGTCAAAGTGTTTTAATTGACACTGTCTCTATCTGTGATGGGGTGGTGCCACACAGGCCAGGCTGGACAGATAAAAGGGTAACAATGACACAGGAACTGCCTCTGCCCTGCACGGTAATCCACGGGAGATAGAGCCCTGGGAAACTAGAATAATCTGCTGTGTTTTATCTATACATCAGGACGGGGTCCCTCTGAATCTCATGAATAATAGACGGCAGAAGCATCACGCCGGCATTTGCATACTGTATTTATAATAGTGTGTGTGTGAACTACCCCTCCTTCGCCTCCTCCCTTCCACACCTAATTTTTCTGAGATCATTTGTTAGGAGTGTCAGTCAGGGATGTGTATTTGCCATCCTGTGATTCTGGCTTCTCTCAAGCATCTGCTACACAGGTGGTGGGTGGGTGGGTGGGTGGGTGGGTGGGTGAGTGAGTGAGTGAGTGAGTGAGTGAGTGAGTGAGTGAGTGAGTGAGTGAGTGAGTGAGTGAGTGAGTGAGTGAGTGAGTGAGTGAGTGAGTGAGTGAGTGAGTGTGTGTGTGTGTGTGTGTGTGTGTGTGTGTCTGTGTAACCACAGATGACCTCTGGGACTCAGGTGTTGGTTTTGTTACTTCTGTAGCCATAGAAACGCAGCAGCGCCTAGTGAAGCGCTGTAATGTGATGATGCAGCATCTAATATGAGAGTTATTCCAAAAGGTCTTAAATAAAGGTATGTTTTAATAAACAATTTAAAACGTAGGCCTTTGGGACTATAGAGTTCTTTGAACAAGTTTTAATCTCGTCTTGACATATCAGTGGTTGCACAGCAGCTGTGTCTGAAATACAACATCTACGCAAGACTGGAACTTTTCTAACCTTTTAACGTAATCATTTAAATTAATTTATCTGTTATTTCGGTTTTGTACAATAAAAGCTAAAATGCCAAAAAGGGAGGTCCAGACTGACAGAGGTTAACTGGGTGCCTATGGGACCAAATCACATTTAGAAACTTTTTCTATCTGTATGTGTGTGTGTTAGCAGATTTTCAGCCCTGATTTTTACGCATGGTTTCATGGCCCCTGTCTCAGTGTGCATGTGCTGCAACAGATCAGTGTTACAGAAAGACACTCCAGTTAGGTACAGTAGCTCTGCCTGTCAAAGTCCCCAGCGTATGTCGTCAACAGTGATTCCACTGCTCTGTGCGAGTGTGTGTGTGCAGTGTATGTGTGTTGTGTTAAAACACAGTAGATTGTGCATTTGTGCGGCTCAAAGCCATGGGGCAGGCATAAGCAGCCGTGAGAGAGATTCTAATCTGCCTGGCTACAGTGCAAAACCAAGCTAACCAATGCCCAATCCCAAAGAAATGTAACAAAAAAAAGGCTGACTTTTAAGTTGGGTTGTTGAAGTTTGAAAGGTACATGATTGCCTTGAGGATTTGGAAACCGCTCCATGCTTGGAGATGGAGGGGGGAAGCGTTTTCACTGCACACTGATGTGACCGCATTCTGCTTGCCACATGACACATTTTTTGACAGTGCTATTTCTGTGCTGATTATCCATTGCCCTTAGCGCTTTCATATTTTGTCTGTAACTGTAATAAGTAGAGTGGAAAGTGCAATTTAACTGTAGACACGAATAGGCTGTTCCATAGTCCCGCGCTAAACATAGACCTTTCTAGAGTAGGGGAGCCAGAGCACACACAGAAAGGGAACTGTTGCATAAGACGCTGTGGCGGTCATGCATATATTATGTCTGAAAATTGTGATAATATTACAGTGTCCAAATCCAAAGGCAGGAATGATTGTGCTTCCTGTTCCCTTTCCCTCCACTGTAAGGGTTTGATGATTATCTCTTTATTTTTTACAGACATCATTAGATTCTCTCCCTCTCTCTCTCTCTCTCTCTCTTTCTGTCTCCCTCTGCAGTAATATACAATATTATATAAAATAGTTGCATAAGCCATACCGGATTCAGGGTTACCTAATGGTGTGTGTTTGCGTGTGTGTATGTGCGTGTATGCCTGTTCGGCCCATTTGTGTGTACCGTATGTCAGAGCAGCAGCAGTAACAGCGTCCATGGGCTGCTAGCTGCAGGGAACATGTGGAGAGGGCCATACTCCCTGTATGTACACTGAGTGTACAAAACATTAGGAACACCTTCCTAATTTTGAGTTGTTACCCCACTCCCCGTTTCTCTTCCCTCCCCTCCCTTTTGCCCTTAGAACAGCCCCAATTCGTTGGGGCATAGACACTACAAGGTGTCGAAAGTGTTCCACATGGATGCTGACCCACGTTGACTCCAATGATTCCCACAGTTGTGTCAAGTTGGCTAGATGTCCTTTGGGTGGTGGACCACTCTTGATACACACAGGAAACTGTTGAGTGTGAAAAACCCAGCAGTGTTGCAGTTCTTAACACACTCAAACTGGTGCGCCTGGCACCTAGTACCATACCCTGTTCAAAGGCACTTAAATATTTTGTCTTGCCAATTCACCCTCTGAATGGCATACACAATCCATGTCTCAATTGTCTCAAGGCTTAAAAATCCTTATTTAGCCTGTCTCTCCCCCTTCATCTACACTGATTGAATTGGATTTAACAGGTGACATCAATAAGGGATCCTAGCTATCACCTGGATTCACCTGGTCAGTCTATGTCATGGATAGAGCAGGTGTTCCTAATGTTTAATACAGTCAGTGTATATGGTGAAGAAGCACTTCCCGTATGGAGCCACACTCAGTGTATATCATGTCCTCTCTGGAGAACCACAGAAGCGTATGAACAAACTAAAATATGAGTGTCAATCTGGCTCTGACATCATCATGCATGTTGAGTCTGTCTCATCAGATATCTGCCTCAGCAAAGGCCATGAACCCCCCTAGAGAATCTTTCTGACCTACAATATGGGACAGAGGGTTCAAATACAGTCCAAGCGGATTCTGATTAAGAATAGAGGAAGTCATAATGTTTATGATCTAGAATATGATATTTCTAAGGATCTTTAAGAGTCAATCTAAGCAACGTAATAAAAAAAATCCCAATCAAAATCCGTTAGTTTAAGATAGATCTGTTTTTTGCATGGGCTGCATCTCAGACCATAAGACATCCCACAAATTGGTCATCTCACGAAAACGTCTGTAGCATCCGAACGTTTTGGCCTATAAACTAATATGACCCCACTGTGGAAAGGGGTGACTCTAACGAACACGATGTTCTGTTTTGCTCTACGACACCCACAAGTGTCATGGGACTCATCTGAAGGTATCCCATACAAATGAATGGAAGTATGGTGGTAGTTTTGTGCCAACAAAAATAAGGGGTTAAATATATGTACCAAAAAAACTATATGAGCTTTCTTATATATCCTAGATATAGGGAAGACACTTCAAAACCTTATTCCTTATGATTTTTTTTTTGTTGTGACATTTATGAATGTGTTATTCAATGTGTTCTTAGGGGCTATAGACGGCTTACACTTTTAGAGGTTAAAGAAAACATTACGTTGAATCTTTTGATTCCTTGATGCACTTCAGACCTAACAAATTCAAGCCTGATTGTCATAAAAGCTGCCTGTCCAGTCTGTCTGTCCAACTGACACTCACTGTGGGAGAAATCTGCAGCAACCAGCCAGCCAGCTAGGAGTCATGTGTGCACTAACTCGAGCTAACCAATTAGCTGCACCGTCTGGAAATTTCCAGGCATTGCTCTAATTCAGTGCAAAAACCCAGCCTCAGTTCCCGGTACTGGCTGAATAGGTCTTTGCCCAAACGCAACGACCAGAGAACCGGATGGCGAGTCTCCTGTTAGGCATACATGGCGTATGCAGCTCTTCCCCAAAAACTAGACCCCGGCACCAAAGTGTTAATAACGCAGTGGAGTGGAATGAGTCGACCCCCCTCCTCTCTCTCCCCTCCATCTCTGTTAGTGCATCAGCCAGTTACAGTGCCAAGCAGGGAGAGAGAGAGCGAAAGCAGTCCGGGCAAGGCAGTACCCTCACTACACTCCACCCCCACCCTTTTGACAACCCAAATCTCTCTCCCCTGTTCTCTCGTTCCCTCTATCTTTAGTCTGCACCCTTGTTCCTCACCTTTATCCTTCTCATCTGCCCCAAAACCCTCTTTCTCTATCGCTCTCTCTTTTTTCTCTCTCTGGGGTGGCAGACAGACGGTGTGTTTGGAGCTCCTGTCCGCAGCAGAGCCGAGCCGGTATAAGGTGATGTCATCCTGCAATGTGAGCGTCCCTGTAGCACTGATGCAATACTCCGGTGACACTCTGTAACGAGCTGCTGGCAGGCACAACTGCTGAGCCTTCTCTCTTCCTATCACCATCCCTTTCTCTCCTCTACCCTCCATTTCTCAATTTGTGTTCTTCGCTTGATCCAAATCCCCCTTCCCCCTCGCCTCGTCTATATTTGTTCTCTACCCACACAGTCCCCTTTCCTCCTTCCGCTTCCTATCCCTCCCTCCCACCCCTCTGTGGTTGTCACAGTGTCATGGCACCATGGCTCAGCATTACTCATGGAGTAGCACAGCCAGTCAGTCAGGCAGGCAGGACCTCTTCAGATAAAAGGCCAGCTCTACCGTTAACCCCTTCCTCCTCTCTTCACAGCAATACCTGCTGGGGTAACCCTTCCCTGACAGAAAATACAATTTGAAATTGTGGATTGAAGTATTCAATTCAATTCTATACAGTATGCAATTGAGAAACATGACACAAGACAAGGCAGAAGGGAATAGAAAGAGTGTGCAAGCACATATTGTCTGTGTTTAAGGGTTTTCCCATACCCTGAGAATGGCTGTGTGCTGGGTTTTCTTTTTGTCTGTGCTTAGATCCTCTGACTCCTCTTGAGTTATCAACAGCTCACAACAATGATCAAGCAGCAGCAACTGATACAGCAGCACTAAACAAACACTTTCTCACTTCTGATATGTCAGTCAGGACTTTCACCCTCCCCCTTCTCCCTCCTGTCCACCGTCCCTACCTCCCTCCCCCTCCCCACTCTTCAATAAACCCCCATTGTTCGCTGGAGATGGATCCTGCCACTCTACTCCTCCCACCTCAGGCTTTCTGTCATGTCAGTCTGAGCTAAGCTGCGGAACAGGGTTAGCGACCGCAGAACTGCTACCCATAAACGCCAACACCTGAACCCATGCAGAATAGCCAAGCGCTAATGCTAACAGATTAGCATCCTTCCATGACTGGCTCAGGCTCTGCACGGCTGGGAGAGGAGCTGTGGATGTGTGTGTGTGCGTGCGTGTGTGTGTGAGCACGCGTGTGTGTGCGTGCGTGAGTGGCCTAGGGGGGTCTAGCGGTCTAGGCCGTTGCTTCCAGTGCGCATGTACCACTGCAGCATGGGTTCCAATCTGTGTGTGAACTGCGTGTGAATGGGCCCCTTTATCCTGTGACCTGGCAGAGAGATTATACAGCAGAAACTAGGTGTGTAATCCTTTTAGGGCCTGCAACAGTGGAATGACTGGGACGGGAGCTGGAGCATAAACCTGACTGAGTCTGGGCTGGATTAGAGGCACACTGACAGAGAGAGACACTCGAGCCCTAGCAAACCAAACTCTCTCTCTTTTCTCATTCACTTACTTACTGTACATACTGTCAATGTTCTGGTAGGGCTCTGCAGCTACCAACTTGTGTATGAAATATAACTGTATCATGCTGTATCATATATTGGTGAGCAGTTTTTTGAACAGGTGGTCAGGACAATAGCGTTAATAAGAATAGAATAATAATAATAAAAATAACAACAACAATAATAATAATAATATTACTATTAAGAGATTGTACAGGGCTTGGAGTTGTGTGTTAGAGCTGCTTACCTCTCTTCCCTGTATACCACCTGACCGTCCTCATCAGCTACACGTACAGGGCCATCATGACGCAAGCCGTGTGTTTATGTTTGTGTGTGTGTTTTTGATATGGTGAATGTTTGTTTGTGTATGCTAGTGTGTGTGTGTGTGTCTGTGTGTGTATGTGTGTGTATGTGTGTTAGTTAGATATGGAGGGTGATACAGTGAGTATTTTTAGAGTGAGAATATGAGTGTGTGTATGAGAATGTGTTTATATGTGCGTGTGCGTTTCTGTCTGTGTGAGGGGGGTGTAACCTGAATTTGCATTTATGCTTGCTTGCTTTGGATGGAATTCAAATAATTTGTAGCCTCAAGGCAGAGACCGACATAGAGAAATACTACAGTTTACTATACAGTGGCTTGCGAAAGTATTCAACCCCCTTGGCATTTTTCCTATTTTGTTGCCTTACAACCTGGAATTAAAATATATTTTTTGGTGGTTTGAAGAACTTGATTTACAAAACATGCCTACCACTTTGAAGATGCAAAATATTTTTTTCTTGTGAAACAAACAAGAAATAAGACACAACAACTGAAAACTTGAGTGTGCATAACTATTCACCTCCCCCCAAAGTCAATACTTTGTAGAGCCTACTTTTGCAGGAATTACACCTGCAAGTCTCTTTAGGGTATGTCTCTATAAGCTTGGCACATCTAGCCACGGGGATTTTTGCCCATTATTCAAGGTAAAACTGCTCTAGCTCCTTCAAGTTGAATGTGTTCCGCTGGTGTACAGCAATCTTTAAGTCATACCACAGATTCTCAATTGGATTGAGGTCTGGGCTTTGACTAGGCCATTCCAAGACATTTAAATGTTTCCCCTTAAACCACTTGACTGTTGCTTTAGCAGTATGCTTAGGGTCAATGTCCTGCTGGAAGGTGAACCTCCGTCCCAGTCTCAAATCTCTGGAAGACAAACAGGTTTCCCTCAAGAATTTCCCTGTATTTAGCGCCGTCCATCATTCCTTCAATTCTGACTAGTTTCCCAGTCCCTGCCGATGAAAAACATCCCCACGGCACCATGCTTCACTGTGGGGATGGTGTTCTCGGGATGATGAGAGATGTTGGATTTGCGCCAGACATAGCATTTTCCTTGATGGCCAAAAAGCTCTATTTTAGTCTCATCTGACCAGAGTACCTTCTTCCATATGTTTGGGGAGTCTCCCACATGCCTTTTGGCGAACACCAAACATATTTATTTATTACGTACTTATTTTTTTCTTTAAGCAATGGCTTTTTTCTGGCCATTTTTCCATAAAGCCCAGCTCTGTGGAGTGTACGGCTTAAAGTGGTCCTATGGACAGATACTCCAATCTCCACTGTGGAGCTTTGCAGCTCCTTCAGGGTTATCTTTGGTCTCTTTGTTGCCTCTCTGATTAATGCCCTCCTTGCCTGGTCCATGAGTTTTGGTGGGCGGCCCTATATTGGCAGGTTTGTTGTGGTGCCATATTCTTTCCATTTTTTTAATAATGGTGCTCCGTGGGATGTTCAAGTTTCAGATTTCTTTTATAACCCAACCCTGATCTGTAATTCTCCACAACTTTGTCCCTGACCTGTTTGGAGAGCTCCTTGGTCTTCATGGTGTCACTTGCTTGGTGGTGCCCCTAATTTTTTTAATTTCACTTCACCAATTTGGACTATTTTGTGTATGTCCATTACATGAAATCCAAATAAAAATCCATTTAAATTACAGGTTGTAATGCAACAAAATAGGAAAAACACCAAGGGGGATGAATACTTTTGCAAGGCACTGTAGAATACTACAATACTTACTATAGAATTCTGTAGTAAACTGCTGTATACTATACAACACAATGTAGTATCCACTGATAATGTAAAGTACTTACTGTATAATTGTGTAGTGTACTGTAGAATACTATAGAAAATACTACAGTATTATTCGCATAAAAAACACTGTAGTAACATCTACAATAATTTCAGCAAAAACACAACAGTCTGCAACAAGTATAGACCATACAATGTGTTCCCTACAGGTTATAGTTCAGAGCAGAAGCTCTGCACTATTGTCACGTCCTGACCAATATTTAGGTATTATTTGTATTATATTTGGTCAGGACGTGGCAGAGGTATATTTGTTTTGTATTGTGGGGTTTTGTGTGTGGTGTAGTGGGGTGTGTTAGTTTTGGTATAGGTTCTAGGTTTGTTTTTCTTTGTGTAGTTTTGGGTGCTGGACTCTCAATTGGAGGCAGGTGTTTCTAGTTGCCTCTGATTGGGAGTCCTATAAGTAGGTGTGTGTTTGTTTGGTAGGTTGTGGGTAGTTGTATTTTGCACTGCGTTTATTCTGCCTGTAAAACTGTCACTAGTCTTTCTTCGTTTTCTTGTTTTTTCTCCGTGTTCACATTCATTTAATAAATTAAGATGATGAGCACTAACTCCTCTGCGTATTGGTCCACATTCTCCGACAATGATTTCGCTATATCGTCTGACGACGAAGATTTCTGTGACAGAACTACCCACCACAACAGGACCAAGCAGCGGAGAAAAGAGCGGGACGCGGAATATAGGGATTATTGTGAAAAGTGGACTTGGGAAGAGATACTGGCCGGAGATGGCGCGTGGAAGAAAGCTGGGGTGGAACAGGAATGCTACGTTGGGACACATCTGGCTAGGAAGCCGGAGAGGCACCCCCAATAAAAAAAATTGGGGGGGCACACTGGTAGTTTGGCTGGGCGTAGGAAGAGCCATAAGCCAGCTACCCGTGAGTGCAGGAAGGGGCGAAGAAGGTGGAGAGCACTGTGTTTCGCCGAGGTGCGCACTCTCTCGCTCATACGCTCATACGCACAGCCCAGTCCGCCCTGTACCAGCACCCCGCTTGTGCAGGGCTACTAGTTCCATCCACCCAGGACTGGTTGTGCAGGCGGTGCGATCCCGGCCACCTGTGCGCCTCCATGGCCCAGTCTTTCCGGTTCCTGCCTCTCGGAGTATCCCGGAAGTGAGTACTCCCAGTCTAGCACGACCAGTACCAGCAACCCGGACCAAGCTTCCCAATAGTCAGCCTAGTCCTGTTCAGCCTGTTCCCGCTCCCCGCACTAGCCCTAAGGTGCGTGTGCCCAGACTGGCACATACTGTACCAGCCCCACGCATCAGGCATCTAGTGCGTCAGCCCAGCTTCGTCAGTCTGGTGTCGCCAGAGCCGCCCGCCAGTCAGGAGTCGCCAGAGCCACCCGCCAGTCAGGAGCTGCCAGAGCCGCCCGCCAGTCAGGAGTCGCCAGAGCCGCCCGCCAGTCAGGAGTCGCCAGAGCCGCCCGCCAGTCAGGAGTCGCCAGAGCCGCCCGCCAGTCAGGAGTCGCCAGAGCCGCCGGCCAGTCAGGAGCTGCCAGAGCTGCCCGGAGCTGCCAGAGTGGCCCGTCTGCCCGGAGCTGCCAGAGTGGCCCGTCTGCCCGGAGCTGCCAGAGTGGCCCGTCTGCCCGGAGCTGCCAGAGTGGCCCGTCTGCCCGGAGCTGCCAGAGTGGCCCGTCTGCCCAGAGTCTGCCTGTGACCCGGAACGGAAGGGGTCTGTTTGCGACCCAGAACCGAAGGGGTCTGTTTGTGACCCAGAACCGAAGGGGTCGGTTTGTGACCCAGAACCGAAGGGGTCTGCCTGCGACCCGGAACCAAGGGGGTCGGCCTGCGACCCAGGACTGAGGGAATCTGCCTGTGACCCAGAACCGGGTGAGTCTGGCTACGATCCCAAAATATAATTAATTAACTGTGAATGTAATGAGTCTGCCTACAGCCCGGGACCGAAGGAGTCGGCCTACGACCTGGAACCGAAGGAGTCTGCCTACTGTCCAAAGCCAAGCAAGTCTGTCTACGGTCTGGAGGGCAGTAGGCCAGAACCGGAGCCACCTCCAATATAGGTGGGTTGGGGAGGGGGGGTGTAGCACAGTGCCGTCGTTGACGGCAGCCACCCTCCCTTCCCTCCCTTTAGTTTAGGGGGTTTATTTTTGTATTGGGTTTTCTTTATGTTGGTGCATTCGGTGTATGCACCTTTAGGGGGGGTTAATGTCACGTCCTGACCAATATTTAGATATTATTTGTATTATATTTGGTCAGGACGTGGCAGAGGTATATTTGTTTTGTATTGTGGGGTTTTGTGTGTGTTGTAGTAGGGTGTGTTAGTTTTGGTATAGGTTCTAGGTTTGTTTTTCTATGTGTAGTTTTGCGTGCTGGACTCTCAATTGGAGGCAGGTGTTTCTAGTTGCCTCTGATTGGGAGTCCTATAAGTAGGTGTGTGTTTGTTTGGTAGGTTGTGGGTAGTTGTATTTTGCACTGCATTTATTCTGCCTGTAAAACTGTCACTAGTCTTTCTTCGTTTTCTTGTTTTTTTCTCCGTGTTCACATTCATTTAATAAATTAAGATGATGAGCACTAACTCCTCTGCGTATTGGTCCACGTTCTCCGATGATGATTTCGCTATATCGTCTGACGACAAAGATTTCTGTGACAACTATCTGTTCCAACCCCAGTCCTACCTACAGGTTATGGAACATTTGTTCTTTTAGTATTTCTCCAGTAGGTTTATTCAATAAGAAAGCCTCTACTACTATGTCAAAGATATTAAAACAAAAACACAATAGCAAATACTACAGTAAATTTGGCCAAAACACTACAGTAAATACTCCAAAAATATACACCTCACTCACATGGTTATGGGCTTAAAAAAAGAAGACACCTGTACCATTTCAGATATAGAGTTGAAATGTATTCAACTTTGAGTTTGCATCCCAATATTAAACTTTATATACATCACAGAAGACTGAAATATACCAAAACTGTTTGACATAGAAAGTTTTTTTTGATATAGTGTATATTAATAACATTCCACTTATGAGGCCACTAGATAATTTGAATACAGGAAAGGGCTACACACTATTATTGCACACAAACTGAGTCCATGCAACTTATTGTGTGACTTGTTAAGCAAATGTTTACTCCTGAACTTATTTAGGCTTGCCATAACACAGGGGTTGAATACTTATTGACTCAAGACATTTCCGCTCAAGCCATGCATGCCTGTAGACATTTTGAAAACATAATTCCACTTTGACATTATGGGGTATTGTGTGTAGGCCACTATAAAAAATCTCTATTTAATACATTTTAAATTCAGGCTGTATCACAACAAAATGTTGAAAAAGTAAAGTGGTGTGAATAATTTCTGAATGCACTGTGCTTACAGTCCACATTACACTAGAGTAAATACTACAGTATACTACAATCTGTACAAACACCAAGTTAATTACTTTGGGATATACTACAGTTTTATTTTATTACAGAATGTATACTATCGTTACCTATAAATACTACAGTATTCTACAGTATACTACAGTATTCACTGTAGTGTTTTTGCAGACTTTAGGGATGGGAGGGGAGGGAGGATGGGAGAGAGAGAGGGGAATGGGACACAGCTTGTGTCAATGTAACAAAGCTTATGCAGAAGAGCAGACTCTCGGCTAAGTTGAGTTTGCACTGTAACTCGATTTGAATCAATCTTATGAGATTCAATTTGATTTATTTTCAGTTGGAGTCAGCTCAATTCAGGTTCGTCTGTATTGGTCATTATAGACTGTATCGTGACACTGCTAATAGAGGCCCATGTGACAGCAGTGGTTGAGTAACCAGGTCGTTCTTGATTTGCGGTGGCATTTGTGTCCATGAAAAACACTTTAAAATGACAAATAGTTACATATTATACATGTTTTTGTTGATATTGAACTGTCTATTAATGATAAAACATCCTTTATACTGCAAAACATAAAGTTTATGCATTGTTTAAAGTACTTATGCTAAGCAAATTGGCTTGTCCCAGTAGTTATGTCTAGAGTTATAGTGTCATGTTTTGGGGATTTAGCAATATCTATCTAGTATTTCGAATTCTGGAAAGTTACACGTATTTCATATATTGTATAAATCAATAAAAACAAAGAAGGCTATTAAAATACATCTTTTTTTTACTTGTATAATGTCTGTCAATCAGTTGTATGTCATTAGTGTTTCCGCATTGAAAATTACTCATTACAAAGATATACAAGGACCTTGAGCATTCCCTCCATTGGCAAGCTGTTATTGGGAGAGGGGTCTGTACTAAAGAAAGTATTAGTTAATCACACTCTTTTAGTATGTCAAAACCTTGAGGATTCCATTGACAATTTGGTACAGTGCATTTGGAAAGTATTCAGACCCCTTAACCTTTTCCACATTTTGTTATGTTACAGCCTTATTCTAAAATGGATGAAATTGTTTGTTTTCCTTATCAATCTACACACAATACCCCATAATGACAAAGCAAAAACAGGGTTTTAGAAATGTTTGCTAATTTATTACAAATAAAAAACTGAAATATTACATTTACGTAAGTATTCAGACCCTTTACTCAGTACTTTGTTGAAGCACCTTTGGCAGCGACTACAGCCTCGAGTCTACTTGTGTTTGACGCTACAACCTGTATTTGGGGAGTTTCTCCCATTCTTCTCTGCAGATCCTCTTAGGCTCTGTCAGATTGGATGGGGAGCATCGCTGCACAGATATTTTCAGGTCTCTCTAGAGATGATTGATCGGGTTCAAGTCCGAGTTCTGGCTGGGCCACTCTAGGACATTCAGAGACTTGTTTTGAAGCCACTCCTGTTTTGTCTTGGCTGTGTGCTTAGGGTCGTTGTCCTGTTGGAAGGTGAACCTTCGCCCCAGTCTGATGTCCCGAGCACTCTGGAGCAGGTTTTTATCAAGGATCTCTCTGTACTTAGTTTCCCAGGCCCTGCCGCTGAAATACATCCCCACAGCATGATGCTGCCACCACCATGCTTCACCATTGGGATGGTGCCAGGTTTCCTCTTGATGTGACCCTTGGCATTCAGGCCAAAGAGTTTAATCTTGTTTCCATCAGACCAGAGATTATTTTTCTCAAGCAAAGGGTCTGAATACTTATGTAAATAAGGTATTTCTGTTCTTTATATTTAATGAATTTGCAAGATTTTCTAAAGACCTGTTTTTGCTTTGTCATTATGGGGTATTTTGAGTAGATTGATGAGGGGGGGAAAACTATTTAATCCATTTTAGAATAAGGCTATAACGTAACAAAATGTGGAAAAAGTAAAGGGGTCTGAATATTTTCCAAATGCACTGTATGTCTAAATCCAAAGTGTCACTTGGTGTTACTCAATTTAAATGAAGAGAAATAACATTGTGTGATTTTTTTTATCATTTCACTTTATTAAATTATTAAAGACCTAAAATTTGAGCATCTGTGGCCTCCATTTAACCGATTCCTCGATAACCAAAAATGTATCATTGGTGTTACTACTCTTACTGGCAGCACAATATTATACCAATGGTAAAAATTATTTTAAGTCATTAAGCTGCCATATCAATTGATTTAGAATATAAGGATGAACCCAAATACATTTAAATAAAATAATTGTAGAACTTAGTGAAAAAGTGGATAAATTAGAAGAGAAAGTTTTAGTGGAAAACCCCAGTTTTTCAGATGCCATTTGGCAGCCCATCTCCATGTCAACTGTAAACCACACTAACCAAACATACTGAAGAGGAGGAGCGTCACAAGGTTGGTTTGAGATAGATCCATATGCCTGCCTGAAGAGTAGGAGATGAGATGAGACGGGGGAGCTTGTTTGACAGCAGTCCTGTCCATACAGTAAATCCTGAACTTGTTGAGAGGTTTATACTCACAATGCTGCCAGTGAATGGGCAGAGCCCAGTCAAAACACACACAGTGGACACTGATGCTGACAGCGACTGATAGTGTCACAGCTGAGCCCAGTTTCTTTTCAATAGAGCGGGGGTGGCAGTTGGGCTGCTGGTTGTGTACAAGCAAAACAGAGGGTCATTTGGTGAGACAACTAGCCAAACACTAGCCAGTGGCTAGCTGGTGGCCTTACAGACTGTATAGGAGGAGAGGGTTGAGGTGGGTGAGGGTGGGGTGGTGGTGGTGTCCATAGTAGAAGATGTATGTATTTGGTGCCAGGTGTACAAACAGACTAACCCAGGAGACCAGGAGAGGTGGCCTAAGGGCTGGGCCCAGTGTTTGGTGTTTGTCACACAGACCAGGCTGTGGTGAAGTGGGATGTGGGGTAACCATGAAGGCAGGCGCACACACACACACACACACACACACACACAGCCTCAGACATTCAGCTCACACATACACAGGCCTAAACGAATCACCCACAAATCCCACGAAACAAAATGAAACACGTTGGGTTGGGCCAAACGCAACCGAATCGGGGGAAGGATCTGAGGGATTCCAACACTTGGATAAGGAAATTAGGGATTTGACAGAGGAGAGGGAAGCGAGAGAGAGGAGGTGAGAGGAAAAGTAAAGAGAGGAAAGACAGGTGGGCGTCCTCCTCACCTTCTTCTCACCTCCTCACCATGCCAAGTGCAGAGCCCAAATTTTGTCAGCCGATGATTGTCATGCAAATAACTGCCGGTCTCACGGTAATTGACCGTTAATTAACATAAAGACATTCAGCATCTCCTGGCTTCTAAGCATAGCCTACATACCTAGGAGCCTGTATCCTCTCTTCATATTTCAAGGCTACGTTAAGATATTGACTCAGAGACAGACCAAGCCCCATCCTCTCTAAGCGTTATCATCGTACTGTTGTCTATACTGCCAGGGCTGTTGTCAGCTGAACTCCACTCTTAGATCTGCTATTGTTAGCTCAAAAGAGGAACCCACTGTGGTTTGCTCACCCAGTGCTTTTAGTTAAAATGTGAATTCCATAAAGTTGAATACCCCCTCGGTTTTCAAAACATGTAGAGGGCTTGGGCTGTTGCACAATAGCAACCAAAGACCAGGTAAATTAGTTTATAACATTCCATCATTGGTTACTCTGAGAGTTCCTCATATTGACACTGGCTGCGGACCTTGGAAAAGTAATTCCAATTTCTTCTCCTTCCTCTATTACTAATGGGGATAGACCAAATGGTGCAGCTCTATGTAATCTTATAGCCGTACCAACTATATCAATATCAACCATCAGACAGGGCCTGCAACCGCCTATTGAACATAGCTTGTTTGAGTTTGAGTTTCCATGTGACTCGTAAAGGTCTTGGGTTGATGCATCTGAACATTAGGAGCTCATTTCCTAAACTGGATTACATCAAGATCTGTGCTATGCAGACAAATCCAGATATTCTGGTATTGACTGAAACCTGGATCTCTGGGAACATTCTGGACTCGGATATTAATATTTCAGAGCAGACAAACAGGGTAGAGGTGGTGGAGTGGCCATTTTTTATTCAAAATAATTTATCTGTTTCTTTACTGAGATCTATTTCCCTTGCCCAAAATGTTTAGCTACTATCTAAGCCTTTGTCTACCATCCTCCCTCAGCTAACATTAGTGCACTTGTGGAGTTAACTCGTTTGTTGTCTTATTTTACTAAATCTGAAGTTATTATCCTGGGTGATGTAAATAATGATTTGGAAATTCTTAAATATACACATGTTCTTAAAAAACATGTGTAATGATCTAAACCTAACCCAGCTGGTGGCTAAGCTTACATGGCCCAACCCTAGAGATCCTTCAAAGTCATCGCTGATTGATCTTACTTTAACTAATACACCAGAGAAATATATTCCTACTGGTGTCTTCGCTCAAGATATTAGTGATCATTGCCCAGTTGTTTGTGTTAGAGATGTGAGAATACAAAAATCGAAGCCTTGTGTCATCACAAAGAAAGAGTAACTTTAAAAACTTCAGTGAACAGGCTTTTTTACATGACCTTTATTTTAGTGACATTGATTATATTTCAGCTATCGCTGAACCTGAATTAGCTTTGAGCCTCTTTGCAGATGAATTCAATAGTATTGTGGATAATCATGCTCCCTTAAAAAATGAAGAGTACGAGTGGCGCAGCGGTCTATGGCACTGCATCACAGTGTTGCGGTGTCACTACAGCCTGGGGTTTGAGCCCAGGCTGTGTCATAAGCAACAGTGACTGGGAGTCCCATAGGGCGGCGCACAATTGGCCCAGCGTCGTCCGGGTTTGGCCAGTGGGGCTTTACCTGGCTCATTGCGCTCTAGTGACTCCTTGTGGAGGGCCGGACGCCTGCAGGCTGACTTCGGTCTTCAGTTGAACAGTGTTTCCTCCAACACATTGTTGCAGCTGGCTTCCAGGTTAAGCGAACGGGTGTTAAGAAGCATGGCTTTGCGGGTCATGTTTTGGAGGATGCATGACTCGACCTTCGCCTCTCCCGAACCCGTTGGAGAGTTGCAGCATTGAGACAAGATCGTAATTACGAAGTTGGGATGAAAAAGGAGGTAAAAAATATAAAATAATTAAGGGCTACAGGTAGATCGAATGCCTGGTACTCTCCAGAATTATCAGAAGTCATTCATAAAATAGAGGATACTTGGGTCAAGGCCAGGAACACATGGTTAGGCCCAGACTGGCAAGCTTTTAACCAACTAAGGAATCATTGTGTAAAACAAATCAGAAAGGCTAAATCTGATATGTAACTATGTAACTGCTCTTTCAGATTGTAATGGGAACCCGGCTAAATTATACTGAACACAAATATAAATGCAACATGTAAAGTGTTGGCCCCATGTCTCATGAGCTGCAACAAAAGATCCCAGAATTTTTCCAGTCACACAAAAAGCATTTCTCGTTTGACAAGGTAATCCATCCACCTGACAGGTGTAGCATATCAAGAAGATGATTAAACAGCATGATCATTACACAGGTGCACATTGTGCTGAGGACAATAAAAGGCCACTCTAAAATGTGCAGATTTGTCACACAACATCATGCCACAGAAGTGTGCAATTGGCATGCTGACTGCAGGAATGTCCAACAGAGCTATTGCCAGAGAATTGAATGTTAATTTTTCTACCATAAGCCGCCTCCAATCGGCCTCACAACCGGAGACCGCGTGTAACCACACCAGCCCAGGACATCCACTTCCAGCTTCATCTGCGGGATGGTCTGAGGAGGGGGAGGGTGCTGGGGTGCTGAGTATTTTTATCTGTAATAAAGCCCTTGTGTAGGGAAAAACTAATTCAAATTGTGCCCAGCCATGTAAAATCAATAGATTAAGGCCTAATGAATTTATTTCAATTGACAGATTTCCTTCTATGAACTGTAACTCGGTAACATCTTTGAAATTGTTTCAGGCTGTGTTTTAATTTTTTTTCAGTTTAATTAAGACACTGGTCTCATTGACGCATTCAATCATCATTTTATTTCAGCGGGCTAACTTCTAAGCCTATTCAGAATTATATTCGGCTGGGTGCTGATAGGGAAAACTTGCTGAATGATCAGAGAAATGATAGTCAAAACTTTTCTTTTAGGCTATTTTCAAAAAAATAATACCTGGATAGTTTCCTAGCGATAGACTACAAGAAATCCACATGGCGGACAAATTGTATCCCGGTCTGCTAAAGTGTGTAGCGCCCAACATTGTTGACTCAATAACCCACATTTTTTATTTAACACTGTTATCAGGAAATATTCCAAAAGTATGGAAATCAGCTCTTGTGCTGCCACTCCATAAGGACAGAGACAGTAGTGATCTTAATAATTATCGGCCAATTTCAAGGCTTCCTTGTCTAGCTAAGATTCTCGAATCCTTGGTGGATGTACAACTTTGCTCTTTTTTTAAATCAGAGAAATGTATTTTGAATGTAAATCAATCAGAGTTTAGGCCTGGGCATAGCACTATTACAGCAACCACTTTAGTTGTTAATGATCTGGTCAATGTTTTAGACACTCAAATTAAATGTGCTTCTTTGTTTGTGGACCTGTCAAATGCTTTTGATACTGTTGATCATGCTCTTTTACTGAATAAGTTGTCCTCGATAGGCTCTTTTACTGAATAAGTTGTCCTCGATAGGCTCTTTTACTGAATAAGTTGTCCTCGATAGGCTCTTTTACTGAATAAATTGTCCTCGATTTGCTCTTTTACTGAATAAGTTGTCCTCGATAGGCTCTTTTACTGAATAAGTTGTCCTCGATAGGCTCTTTTACTGAATAAGTTGTCCTCGATAGGCTCTTTTACTGAATAACTTGTCCACGATATGCTCTTTTACTGAATAAGTTGTCCTCGATAGGCCTGAGCTCTGACGCCTGTTCTTGGTTTTAATGATTATCTTAGTGACAGAACTAAGGCCATCTTGATGGATGTGGTAAAGTCTGAATTTCTTGAAGTACATAAAGCTGTACCACAGGGGTTGATTTTGGGGCCTGTTCTCTTCACTATTTATATAAACACCATTGGTCAATCTGTTAAAAATGGTAAACTTAATCTATATGCGGATGATACTATTACGTATCCTATTGCCCCGACTGTTGATCTGGCTGTGTCAAAACTACAGTCAGATTTTATAGCTTTGAAAAGCATGAGCTCTGCTCTGTTTCTTGCACAGGCTGTTCACACTTCATCAGTCTTTCATTCACAATTTGACAAGCACTTGATAATTATTCAGGCTATTCTTAATTTAATCTGGTCTTTACATATAGCCTACTAATATTTGTGTGGGAAAGTGGAGGCTGGTGGGAGGAGCTTTAGGGGGATTGGCTCATAGTAATGGCTGGAATGGAATAAATGGAACAGTATCAAACATACCAAGCATGGGGAAACCACGTTTGACTCTGTTCCATGTATTCCATTCCAACAATTACACGGAGCCTGTCTTCATATAGCTCCCCCCACCAGCCTCCACTGGTGTGGAATTATTTTTCATTTTTTATTAGAATGGCCCACAAAAAAAAAACGTCATCCGTAGCCTGCATTCGAATAGCGAGGTTACGTGCGATTACGTTTTGAATATGCATGCATAGACGGTGCATCCATAGGGCTAGGGGAAGCTAAGCTTTCCCTAAAGTAAATTGAATTAAATTGTCCAAATGATATTGCCTAATTAGCCTACTCCTGTCTATACAGAAATAAATACAATAATTCAAAATAGGCTACTAAAACATGATTTTGCCACAGAGGATCATTAGCTTCTTTAAAAAAAATACGTTGTGGATTGTTTTAAATCGCATTGCCTACAACTGAAAGAAAGGCAGCGTGTGCAATTTGGGAAGCTATTGTTGAGTCGTGACTGTCTGTGAAAAGTAGAGGTCCAAGCCATACATATCGCAATATTTCAAAATACAATTTCGGGAAAACGGTTTGGAAAGCAAATGGTTATTGCTGTAAAGAGAAGACAAGAAAAGACAAATCTGTCATTTAGTTATCAAAATTCTATCTATGGGATCCTCTTTTAAATAGAAGCCATAAAAACTGTTTTCTCACACAATTGCATTGCCTATAGAAATGTTCCACAACATGAGCTCTCATAAAAATAAAAGATTTTCGATTGCATTTGCATTGATGTAACAGTGATTAGAGGGACAGTAGAGTTAGCAAGTTTGGTAAGCCACTAATGACCATCAGTGGCATCAGAGCGCAGTTTTGGAGAAGTGTAGTTACCATGACTAAAGGGTCACGTAGAATTTGACTGCAGTCATGATCCGTGACCGCTGGTTTGGCGGTTACACGGTCACCGTAACAGCCCTAGGTGTGAGTGAGAGAGAGGAGATACAGGCTAGAGGTAGGGTGGAAGGCCTTGTGTACCAGATACCTTGATCGTACCCAACACATCACCTCAGTTATTGCCTTACTGTACAGTGCCAGCATCACCCTCTCCAACCCCCATCGCATAGAGCTTAGAGGTCAGACTGAAGGAATCACAATTCAGCTACAGGGGCCATTTTGTACGAGACAAAACTATAGTAGCATCTTACAAAGAAATATCTTCTATCTTTATAAAACAGGTTTCTGTGAAAAATTCAAGAACATTGCTTATGACGTACCAAAATATGAAATGTACAAAAATTGGGTCAATTCGACAGTTTCTTAATTTCAACATTTCAAACTGTGTTTAGCATTCCTTCTACAGCAAGGCAATAATAAGGAGGCTGTAGTTCTGAAGTGCATGAAGAAAAGTGTCAACATGTTAGAGGCACATCTGTTGATTCTATTTCTATATCTGTGGGGTCAGGGAGAGAGGTGAAGGTCAGAGGTGCAGCTGGCATCTGGCACTGTCCTTGAGAAGGGGTCTGAGGAGCACACAGAAAGGATAGGAAGCCTTCAACATAAAGTGTGTGAGTGCATATTAATTTGTCAAATCAAATCAAATTGTATTTGTCACATGCACCGAATACAATAGGTGTATACGATACCGTGTAATGCTTACTTACGAGCCCTTTCCCAACAATGTAGAGTTAAAAAGTAAGAAACATTTCCAAAATATAAAAAGGAAATAGTAACACAATAAAATAACAAAAACGAGGCTATATAGAAGGAGTACCAGTGCCTAGGCAATGTGCAGGGGTACTAGGTAGTTAAGGTAATTGAGGTAATATGTACACGTAGGTAGAGGTAAAAGTGACTATGCAATAAGGATACATTATAAATAGAGTAGCAGCAGCGTATGTGAAGAGTGTGAAAGAGTGTAAAATGTGTCTATGTGTGAGTGTGTGTGTGTGTGTGTGTGTGTGTGTGTGTGTGTGTGTGTGTGTGTGTGTGTGTGTGTGTGTGTGTGTGTGTGTGTGTGTGTGAGTGGCATCAATATGCATGTGTGTGTGTTTTGTGTTTTGTGTGTGTGAGCATATGTAGTGTGTGTCTGTCAGTGTTGTGTTCGAGACCACCTAAAGCGAGACCGATTCAAGACCAAGACTGGAGCAAATTGAGTCCGAGTCAAGATCAAGACCGGAGGGGGGGGGGGGGGACTGAGTTAAGAACGAGACCGAATCAAGACCGAGGCCAGAAAAATGAAAGTCCAATTCAAGACCATGATTGTAATTTTGTCAAATCACCACCATAATAACAGTTCAAAATGTCCAGTATGTCTGTGTTCATATTTCAGACCAACATCTAGATTCTTTAGACATTCAAAATAGTGAAAAAATGCATGCTGAGAGAAAATGGGCCTTCTATGCCTTCAGAGACGGACTAAGGATTTATAAAATAATGATTATAATAATATAATAATAATAATGATAATGATATTATTTTCAATGTTGCTCTTCAGTTTTTGTTGGAAAGGAAAAGGTTAACACTGAGGAGAAAAAAAGATCCAATCAGGATTTTTCTTTGCTGGTCTCTGAGGTGATAAATCTAGCTAGCGAAGACAGCCATTGGCTAGGCCATCAGAAGCTAGTTAAAGGCATCTGTCTTCAACATTATTAGAGCAACATTTTGGAGTGACAGTGGAATCAACCAATCGCATTTTGACTTAATGGGTGGGACCATCTTCTTGAAGGCAGACAGGTCACTCACTACACAATAGCGAGCAGTAGTTTTCCCATGGTCTAGCAAGCTAGGTTTTGTTGCCGGCTAGTTTGCAGTGGCTGCAGCAGGTTTTATCAAAGAGGATGTTGTTGCTAATTTGTTAGCTTCTCCCTTTTCAAGAATAACTTTCAACAAGAAGTTAAGTTGATGATCATCATCTGGTGAGTGGAACTGTGTTTTTTATTGCAGAGCGTTTGCTGTTGTTAGCCATCTCTTTGAAAATAACTTATGAGTATGAAACGTTGCATTTAAAGCGGAAGAGACAGAATTTTAGCAACAGGAAAAATATTACACTTTTTAAAACATTTTCTGACAAGCGACACTTTGATATGGTAATTTTCACGTTTACATAAATTCCTAGAATGTTTGGGATTTATGTATACTAAGGCATTTATGAAAACGATATAGCAACACAGAGAGAGAAAGCTTTGGACAATTAATAGACACTGCAGTAAATAAAACCAAACAAAAACATCTGTCATGTCCAGGACCGGAGTTTACACAGACTGGTGACCTATAGCCAATCAGAGCTACATTAGACATTTATACAAACAAGACATTTGCCACACAGGCCTGCCATCATTCACTTTCAACTGGACTGTGTGTTTACCAGAAATTACAAGAGCGCAACTTTAGATCATTAGAACAGATTCGCCAAAAGCCACAACATATACCTGATTGGATTTCTGAAAATACGTCAACACCACGGGAGTCCTCTTATGTTTGGGAACTTCACAGTCCTATTGATCAAATAACATGTTATGCACATCATCAACAACAAGATAAACAACTAATGCTAGCCAGAGCAAGATGAGCTAACATCTAACAAAGGAACATTAGATAAACCCTCTCAAACGTTTTCAGCCGTCAAAATTCCACTGAAAAACAATGGGGAAGTGTAGACTCTTTGTCCTTCTGCAGCTTACCTGTCAATGCATGCTTGTCCCAACCAAGCACCCAAGCTAACTGGCTAAAGTTGGCTAGCTTGTTAGCTAGCTGCTTCCAGACACAAATGAGAGTACTCCTTACTCTGACCATTTTACTGGTCAGAGCATTCTTGACTAACTATTACATTTTTTTGTCTACGTTTAACTGACACCGGTCATATTCAGCGGGTATTGCCCGTTCTTAAATGCATTATGTTCCGCACTCTTGCACACTCAGATGAGAGTGCTCTGAAATCGGAGTAGAATTTGCAAACACACAAGACAAGATCCTGTGTAGCTTAGTTGATAGAGCATGGAGCTTGCAATGCCAGGGTTGTGGGTTCGATTCCCATGGGGGCCCAGTATGGAAATATTTGCACTCACTACTCTAAGTCGCTATGTATAAGAGCGTCTGCTAAAATTTTACCTTAAAAGATATGCGAACTGGATAACAGTCGTTCAAGTTCTTGCTAGCTAACCAAATGACGTGCATCTCTAGCTGTGTATAGCCATCAAAAATGATATGAGGGGGAAAAAGTTAGTCACTAACCCACTCCTCCAATGGTTAGCCTAGCTAATGTTAGGCTCTGTGTTTTTAGCTTGCTACATAAATAGATACGCTAGCCTATTAGCCACATTATGACTGACTTGTGATCATTGCCCTTGCTAGTTTGATTGTATTGACATTCCCAGCCTTAGTTACATTCATCCATTTTGTCCAGAATATTGAGTCATTGAAACTGAAACAGTGCATCCAGAATGGAGGCAGCATACAATGTACCAAGCCAGCTGTGATTACCGACCTGATAACAATATTTTTGGGACTACCAAGAAATGCCACAATCTATCTGCATTATTAAAGCTCATCTACACCCCCTAAAACATTTATTAGTGAATTATATTAATCATGCATTGAACTGCATCCATCTACTCTGCCAACAATGCCTTAGTGTACGTCATTGAACGTTGAGTCAAATATAAACTATTTTTAAAACCTCTTAAAGTTGGTTTTGTAGCATAAACTGGGAATTTGACATTTTTGACTGATATTATTGTCTGTTTTTTTTTCATATCTGCAAAGTAGCTAAAAATGCTGTCAGTTCTTTGTGTGCTAAACGTAAAATGTTTTTTTTTGCAATGGGAAGTAATAGATTGGGAAATGCATTCGATTGGGAAATGCTTATTGGTTGTGTTGTTGTATTCTTATGATTGGGACCTACTGGCTTATTATGTCTGAGTTTATATACTGCTTGTCCTTTAACATCATGCTGTGTGTGATTGCTGTCTTTCCATCGGCCCTATGCAGTGACGTAGTGGTGCCTGGAGAAGTCGGTATACTCAAATTTTGCCAAAAAGTTCCCAAACGGCCAGCCCAGTGAAAAATCCTATGTTCTCCTATGTTTTTTGTTTTCCTATAGATTTTTCTGGTTATCACTCTCAAAATCACTCTTAAAAAAATGATTAAAAAAAATGTTGATGGTCTAAGTCCAACAAAGCATAAACCACATCAATCTGATTGGGTGGGCCTGTCAGGGCCTGCCTCCCCAATGGTTTGGATTCTGTCCACCCAGGCCCATCCATGTCTGCGCCCCTGATGCAAGCAGCGCATGATGACAATTGCGCATCACAAATAGGCTACTAACCAACACGTAAGACCCATTGTTGCATACCCATTGCATACTCACTGTTGCCTTAGTTAGCACTGATAGATATCATATGTTGAAATGTCTTTCCTGCCCTACCGGCTATCGTTGTCATTCTTTTGTGAGCTGCTCCATGCCCAAACCAGTTGAGAGCTGCACACTCTTGCTGCCTGAAGATGATATTCCTCTGAAACTAGGCTGTGTGCAGCACGCATGTGAATATATTTCATGTGCTTTGCGATTGTGTAGGCTACTTTGTGCATGATTTCTTTATTGTATATAATAATTAATAAGTAGTATTCCTCCACTACACTACTTTGATACGCATCAGTAGGTATTAAGAAATTAGTATACGCAATGCCCACTGAAAAAAAAGTGGGTATACGGCTTATACAGTGGTTGCTCCACTAAAAGTTTTGTGATTATGCTGTGGGATTTATAGAGGTAATTTGTGGTATAGTACGGTACCCTGCATCACCACTTCATTGCTTCAGACCAGCACAAAGGGGAGTTAGAGCACTAATTATGCTTTTGGACTAGACGTTGACCGATTAATCGGAATGGCCGATTAATTAGGGCCGATTTTAAGTTTTCATAACAATCGGAAATCGGTATTTTTGGACGCCGATTTGGCCGATAAAAAAAAAATATGAACATTTTTAACTTGATTTTTAATAAAAAAATTTTGACCTTTATTTAACTAGGCAAGTTAGTTAAGAACACATTCTTATTTTCAATGACGGCCTAGGAACGGTGGGTTAACTGCCTTGTTCAGGGGCAGAATGACAGATTTTTACCTTGTCAGCTCGGGGATTCAATCTTGCAACCTTAGGGTTAACGAGTCCAACGCTCTAAGCACCTGCTTTACATTGCACTCCACGAGGAGCCTGCCTGTTACGCGAATGCAGTAAGAAGCCAAGGTAAGTTGCTAGCTAGCATTAAACTTATCTTATAAAAAACAATCAATCAATCATAATCACTAGTTAACTACACATGATTGATGATATTACTAGTTTATCTAGCCTGTCCTGCATTGCATATAATCGCTTAGGTACACGTTGGTCCAACCATAAACATCAATGCCTTTCTTAAAATCAATACACAAGTATATATTTTTAAACCTGCATATTTAGTTAATATTGCCTGCTAACATGAATTTCTTTTAACTAGGGAAAATGTGTCGCTTCTCTTGCAAACAGAGTCAGGGTATATGCAGCAGTTTGGGCCGCCTGGCTCGTTGCGAACTGTGAAGACTATTTCTTCCTAACAAAGACAGCCGACTTCGCCAAACGGGGATGATTTAACAAAAGCGCATTTGCGAAAAAAGCACAATCGTTGCATGACTGTACCTAACCATAAACATCAATGCCTTTCTTAAAATCAATACACAGAAGTATATATTTTTAAACCTGCATATTTAGCTAAAAGAAATCCAGGTTAGCAGGCAATATTCACCAGGTGAAATTGTGTCATTTTGCGTTCATTGCACGCAGTCAGGGTATATGCAACAGTTTGGGCCGCCTGGCTCGTTGAAAACTAATTTGACAGAATTTTACGTAATTATGACATAACATTGAAGGTTGTTCAATGTAACAGGAATATTTAGACTTAGGGATGCCACCAGTTAGATAAAATACGGAACGGTTCCGTATTGCACTGACAGGAAAAACGTTTTGTTTTCGAGATTATAGTTTCCGGATTCGACCATATTAATGACCTAAGGCTCGTATTTCTGTGTGTTATTATGTTATAATTAAGTCTATGATTTGATATAGCAGTCTGACTGAGCGGTGGTAGGCAGCAGCATGCTCGTAAACGTTCATTCAAACAGCCCTTTTGTGCGTTTGCTAGCAGCCCTTTGCAATGCATTGCGCTGTTTATGACTTCAAGCCTGTCAACTCCCAAGATTAGGCTGGTGTAACCGATGTGAAATGGCTAGCTAGTTAGCCGGGTGCGCGCTAATAGCGTTTCAAACGTCACTCGCTCTGAGACTTGGAGTAGTTGTTTCCCTTCCTCTGCATGGGTAACGCTGCTTTGAGGGTGGCTGTTGTCAATGTGTTCCTGGTTCGAGCCCAGGTAGGAGCGAGGAGAGGGACAGAAGCTATACTGTTACACTGGCAATACTAAAGTGCCTATAAGAACATCCAATAGTCAAAGGTATATGAAATACAAATCCTATAGAGAGAAATAGTCCTATAATTCCTATAATAACTACAACCTAAAACTTCTTACCTGGGAATATTGAAGACTCATGTTAAAAGGAACCACCAGCTTTCATATGTTCCCATGTTGTGAGCAAGGAACTTAAACGTTAGCTTTTTTTTCATGGCACATAGTGCACTTTTACTTTCTTCTCCAACACTTTGTTTTTGCATTATTTAAACCAAATTGAACATGTTTCATTATTTATTTGAGGCTAAATTGATTTTATTGATGTATTATATTAAGTTAAAATAAGTGTTCATTCAGTATTGTTGTAATTGTCATTATTACAAATAAAAAAATATAAAAAAATCGGACGATTAATCGGCATCGGATTTTTTTTGGTCCTCCAATAATCGTTATCGGTATCGGCGCTGAAAAATCATAATCGGTCAACCTCTATTTTGGACCCCCACCCCGCCCCACTGGGTAGCACAAAGCAACATTTTAAGGGGCATTGCACGAATAATGGCGCTGACTAGGGAAACGTTCCAGCTGTTCTTAGTGCCAGACTGCACGTTCAAACTAAAACAATAAACAATATAACCAATAATTGCGTCTTTATGCTTTCATTAATAAGATAATGATAAAAATACTCTTTCAAAATGCCAATGTTTATTTAGTTATGGATCCATAATGAATTACTATGGGAATAAATATCACTGAATTACAGAAATATTGGAACAAAGTTGTCTAATGAAGCTAAACAAATTGTTGCTTACTGGAAAATACTCTTTCACACACACACGGTCATGTTGTACAGCGCCATTATGGCTATTAGCAGGTAGCTGGACAATAGACTTACCTAGAACGAGGATATGGGAAGAATTCTATCGTCAAATGTATTTCTTAGATAGGTTGGCTCTATCACAACCAGCCTTGATTGGTTGCAATTTCAGTTTAATCCACCAGAAAAGAAAAAACAAATAATACGACAAAAAGTATTATTATTATGTATCACATCCGACCGTGATTGGGAGTCCAATAGGGCAGCGCACAATTGGCCCAGCGTTTCTCTCCCTCTAAAAACAGAAATAACAGAAACAAATATTATTTTGGCCTTTATTCAGATTACAATCGCTCACTTTTTTTTTCTTCAAATGAAATAACCTCCAAAATATCGTTATATATGATCAAGTTGATGGCACAGTCATATAGCCCGACACCCACATAAAGCTGAGTGACTCCCTCATTCATGGCTTTGGATCAAAATAAATAAGTACCAACATTCTTTCTGATAGTCTTTAATAAAGAAATGTTTTGGTTATCCTGACCTGGACACCATGTACAGTATTGTAATAAAGGGTTATTAGCAGGACAATATACCTTTACCAACACCTCTGTATTTTGATTCTTTATGGATGGGGCCTCCCCAGTGGCACAGCTGTCTGCGCATCACAATGAAAAATCTATTGCTACAGATACCCGTGCCGTGAGACCCATGAGGCAGCTTTAGGTTTTAATTTAGAATCCTCCAATCCTCTCTATGTAATTATTGGAGGAGAGTCACGTCATATTGTTCGATTTACTATAGGCTTACCGTAGGCAACATGAGTCTCACTAGTGTTGAGTAATGTGCTGTTAAAAGTGGTTTAGGTCTTATTTATTTAAAGAGCATATTGAAGTTAGAAGCAATAGCCAACTATTTTATCACCGTTTCGCGCTGCTCTGAGACAAGCATGGGGACTGGTCTTGATAAATCAATGAGATTTTTATTTTCACTGAACCTCCATTTGGGTATTGGTTAGACTAAAATTATGGTGTACAAATGTTATGCTCTTAGTGTAACCTTTATTTAACTAGGGAAGTCAGTTAAGAATAAATTCTTATTTACAAGGAAAGCCTACTCCTTCCTCCCCATCTGGGAATTCAACCCCGGTCTCCTGCGTGCCCGCACGACACAGGGATTATTTAGCTAAATATCCCAGTACTGTAGCCTACTCCCGTTGTACAGCGCCATATTTTCTGTTCCATCCTAACGGAAACCCAGAGGGTTTTTTATTTTTCTTGGAATAGAAGCACCTTAAAATTAATCAAATTAATTAAGCAACATTTTTTACATTTCTTAATTCTCTAGTACAGCCACTATTAAAGGCTATAAAATGCTTCTCAAAGATGCCCTCTGGTGGTCAAACTATCACTAACTAGCAATGGTACCAGTGGATGGCACTTAAATAGCGTACAGTGCGAAAGTATTCACCCCACTTGGCATTTTTCCTATTTTGTTGCCTTACAACCTGGAATTAAAATACATTTTTATGGGGTTTGTATCATTTGATTTACACAACATGCCTACCACTTTGAAGATGCAAAATATTTTTTATTGTGAAACAAACAAGAAGTAATACAAACAGAAAACTTGAGCATGCATAACTATTCACCCCCTCAAAAGTCAATACTTTGTCAAGCCACCTTTTGCAGAAATTACAGCTGCAAGTCTCTTGAGGTATGTGTTTATAAGCTTGGCACATCTAGCCACTGGGATTTTTGCCCATTCTTCAAGGTAAAACTGCTCCAGCTCCTTCAAGTTGGATGTGTTCCGCTAATGTACAGCAATCTTTAAGTCATACCACAGATTCTCAAATGTTTCCCCTTAAACCACTCGAGAGTTGCTTTAGCAGTATGCTTCTGGTCATTGTCCTGCTGGAAGGTGAACCTCCAACCCAGTCTCAAATCTCTGGAAGACTGAAACAGGTTTCCCTCAAGAATTTCCCTGTATTTAGCGCCATCCATCATTCCTTCAATTCTGATCAGTTTCCCAGTCCCTGCTGATGAAAAACATCCCCACAGCACCATGCTTCACTGTGGGGATGGCGTTCTCGGGATGATGAGAGGTGTTGGGTTTGCGCCAGACAGCGTTTTGCTAGCCAGAGTACATTCTTACATATGTTTGGGGAGTCTCTCACATGACTATTGGTGAACACCAAACGTGTTTGCTTATTTTTTTCTTTAAGCAATGGCTTTTTTCTGGCCACTCTTCTATAAAGTCCAACTCTGTGGAGTGTACAGCTTAAAGTTGTCCTTTGGACAGATACTCCAATCTCCGCTGTGGAGGTTTGCAGCTCCTTCAGGGTTATCTTTGGTCTCTTTGTTGCCTCTCTGATTAACCTGTTGGGTCTAGGGGGCAGCATTTGCACGTCTGGATAAAAAAAATGTACCCGATTTAATCTGGTTACTAATCCTACCCAGTAACTAGAATATGCATATACTTATTATATATGGATAGAAAACACTCTAAAGTTTCCAAAACTGTTTGAATGGTGTCTGTGAGTATAACAGAACTCATTTGGCAGGCAAAACCCTGAGACATTTTCTGACAGGAAGTGGATACCTGATGTGTTGTATTGAGTTTAAACCTATCCCATTGAAAAACACAGGGGTTTAGGAATATTTTGGCACTTCCTATTGCTTCCACTAGATGTCACCAGCCTTTACAAAGTGTTTTGAGTCTTCTGGAGGGAGATCTGACCGAACAAGAGCCATGGAACGGTGATGTCCCATTAGACACCTGGCGCGCTACTTCATGTTGGGTACCCTCGTTCCAATACGTTATAAAAGGCTATGCATTCGTCCACCTTGAATATTATTCATGTTCTGGTTAAAAAAGGCCCTAATGATTTATGCTATACAACGTTTGACATGTTTGAACGAACGGAAATATATTTTTTCCCCTCGTTCATGACGAGAAGTCCGGCTGGCTTACATCATGTGCTAACGAGACGGAGATTTTTGGACATAAATGATGAGCTTTTTTGAACAAAACTACATTCGTTATGGACCTGTGATACCTGGAAGTGACATCTGATGAAGAGAATCAAAGGTAATGGATTATTTACATAGTATTTTCGATTTTAGATCTCCCCAACATGACGTCTAGTCTGTATCGCAACGCGTATTTTTCTGGGCACAGTGCTCAGATTATTGCAAAGTGTGATTTCCCAGTAAGGTTATTTTTAAATCTGGCAAGTTGATTGCGTTCAAAAGATGTAAATCTATAATTCTTTAAATGACAATATAATATTTTACCAATGTTTTCTAATTTTAATTATTTAATTTGTGACGCTGACTTGACTGCCGGTTATTGGAGGGAAACGATTTCCTCAACATCAATGCCATAGTAAAACGCTGTTTTTGTATATAAATATGAACTTGATAGAACTAAAAATGCATGCATTGTCTAACATAATGTCCTAGGAGTGTCATCTGATGGAGATTGTAAAAGGTTAGTGTATCATTTTAGCTGGTTTTATGGTTTTGGTGACCCTGTCTTTGACTTGACAAAACATTACACACAACTCTTGTAAATGTACTGTCCTAACATACTCTAAATTTATGCTTTCGCCGTAAAACCTTTTTGAAATCGTAAAACGTGGTTAGATTAAGGAGATGTTTATCTTTCAAATGGTGTAACATAGTTGTATTTTTGAAAAATTTGAATTTTGACATTTATTTGGATTCAAATTTGCCGCTCTTGAAATGCACCTGCTGTTGATGGAGTGCACCACGGGTGGCACGCTAGCGTCCCACCTAGCCCCAAGAGGTTAATGCCCTCCTTGCCTGGTCTGTGAGTTTTGGTGGGTGGCCCTCTCTTGGCAGGTTTGTTGTGGTGCCATATTCTTTCCATTTTTTAATAATGAATTTAATGGTGCTCCGTGGGACGTTCAAAGTTTCTGATATTTTTTTATAACCCAACTCTGATCTGTACTTCTCCACAACTTTGTCCCTGACCTGTTTGGAGAGCTCCTTGGTCTTCATGGTGCCGCTTGCTTGGTGGTGCCCCTTGCTTAGTGGTGTTGCAGACTCTCGGGCCTTTCAGAACAGGTGTATATATACTGAGATCATGTGACAGATCATGTGACACAGATTGCACACAGGTGGACTTTATTTAACTAATTATGTGACTTCTGAAGGTAATTGGTTGCACCAGATCTTATTTAGGGGCTGGCGAAGCGGTTTTATGCGCTGACTGAATGGAAGCTGATAATAATTTGTATTTTACTCTGCTGGTCTCGGGAAGAAATTACAAGTCCTCACTGTCTGAGACCGAGTGAAGACCGAGTACAAATGTATCTGACACTGAGACAAGACTGAGACACCCAATATGTGGTCTTAAGTACTACAACACTGGTGTCTGTGTGTGTGTTTGTATGTGTGTGTTGGGGTGTCACTGTAGTATGTGTAAGTGTGTGGGTAGTCAGTGTGCACAGAGCCGGTGCAAGAGAGTCAGTGCAAATAAAAAGGGGGCCAATGTACATAGTCAGGGTAGTCATTTCATTAAATGTTTAGCAATGGCTTGGGGGTAGAAGCTGTTCAGGAGACTTTTGGTCCCAGACTTGGCACTCCAGAGCCTTCCTCTGACACCGCCTGATATAGAGGTCCTGGATAGCAGGGAGCTCGGCTCCAGTGATGTACTGGGATGTACGCACTACCCACTGTAGCACCTTACGGTTGGATACCATACAGTTGCCATGACAAGCGGTGATGAAGCCAGTCAAGATGCTCTCAATGGCGCAGCTGTATGACTTTTTGAGGATCTGAGGGCCCATGCCAAATCTTTTCAGCCTCCTGAGGGGGAAAAGGCATTGTCGTGCCCTCTTCACGACTGTATTTTTTGGACCATGATAGGTCCTTAGTGATGTTAACACTGAGGAACTTGAAGCTCTCATCTCGCTCCACTACAGCCCTGTCGATGTGAATGGGGGGTGCTCGGCCCTCCGTTTCCTGTAGTTCACGATAAGCTCCTTTGTCTTGCTGATATTGAGCAAGAGGTTGTTGTTCTGGCACCATACTGCCAGGTCTCTGACCTCTGCCCTATAGGCTCTCATTGTCGTTGGTGATCAGGCCTACCACCATCATGTCGTCTGCAAACTTAATTACATTGTTGGAGTTGTGTGTGGCCACGCAGTCATGGTTGAAGAAAGAGTACAGGAGAGGACTAAGCACGCACCCCTGAGGGTCCCCCTGTTGAGGGTCAGCGTAGCGGATGTGTTGTTGCCTACCCTCACCACCTGGGGGCGGCCCATCAGGAAGTCCAGGATCCAGTTGCAGAGGGAGGTGTTCAGTCCCAGGGTCCTTAGCTTAATGATGAGCTTGGATGGCACTATGGTGTTGAACGCTGAGCTGTAGTCAATGAACAGTCCAGGTGGGAAAGGGCAGTGTGGAGCGCATGTCCATTTGTGTGTGTGTGTGTGTTACAAAATGTATATGTGTTCAAACACGTGAATTCTATTTGTGTATGTGTGTAGGTTCAGCTTATGAGTAAACATCACAGTTTTACTGCCACGTTGTGCTTTTGCCTGCCTGTTAGCCAGCACCCTAGTCCTGGACTGGAAGGGGTTAACATCAGCAGACTAAACAGAGGGTGAAGAAAATGACTGATTTAGCATTTTAATATCTTTCTGACAGCCGAGAGACCAAGATAAAAAGGTATCTGACCCCCCCAAAAAAAATTTTTACAAATCTTGCAAGTCATGCTGCAATGATTAGAAGATCCATGTTGTAACTAAATCCCTTCTTTTTTATTTTAAAATATAAACCTTTATGCATCAAAATCGTTAACCCCAATGTGGGCTCTTTGGGCGTCAACTCAACAATAAACCATAAAGGTGCGCCTAATGTGCTAACATGATGCATGCTTACTTTAGTTTCACATGAAAGTGCTGGCCATGTGAGAGTTTTAGTTAGAACACACTCCTCGCCTTTACTGTTAGGCCTGTGTGAGTGTGTGTGTGTGTGTGTCAGAGCTCCGAGCTGGTGAGGGCAGACTGTGATCCGCTTGTGATCTCTCCTTATTTTAGAAGAGAAGAAGAAGAGGGGGGGAAATGAAAGTAAAGAAAGGGTGGCTTATCTATCTGTATGAAAACAGGTACCAGGCACTGAACTAAATTTTTTTCCCCGTCTACCTCCTATACCCATCCACCGCTGCCCTCCCAGCTAATGCACACATTAATTGAGCTGAGGCACACATTATGACAGCATAAACCAATCTAAAGTAGTTAAAATATGATTGAGTTGGTGTGCAGATGTGTTCATAAATACACTAACTAACTAACAGGATAAAAAGAAACAAAAAACTGACTGTGGGAAAAGCAAATCGAATCAAAGTTTTGAAAAATTAGGCCAGAGGAGAAGAAGAAGGACTAGGGTATGTGTGTGTGTGTTTGTGTGTGTGTAAGAGCCATATCTGCACATGACTTGACATTATATTGAATTATATTTCAGTCATTTAGCTAGCAGACACTCTTCTCCAGAGTGGACTGAGTGAGTGAATTATCACCTCTCTAACAGCCTCATGATGCTGCAGAATAGAACATAGAACACAGTCATGCTGGCCGCTGGCTCGGCTGTCGGTCGGCGGCAGCAACAGTAGCTGGTGGTGATGGTAGGTTAGGTTAGGTTAATGGCGGTCGGTGGAGGGTTACAGAAGAGTGTGTGTGTGTGTGTGTGTGTGTGTGTGTGTGTGTGTGTGTGTGTGTGTGTGTGTGTGTGTGTGTGGTGGGCTGATAACCGACACCCTGGCTCGCTACTGTGGCACTGACCCCCGTGTTCCCGACTTTGTCACTGAGTAGCCAATCATTAGGGCTGCTGTTGAATTATTCAGAGGCTGGACCGGCCCACGTCACTTAGCCGGCCTGATGAAGATGAATGCAGCCGTTAGGGGGGACAGGGACAGATATGTTTAGCCTCTCAGATGGCAGAGAAAAAAAATGACGAGACAGACCAGCCTGTCGGTAGACCTACATAGTGAAGACCACAAAGGAAGGAAGGGTTGACCTTTTTGGAAGCAAAATGGACCTCAATGAGGGTCCAATGAGTCATTGATGTTAAGCTGAGTCATAGCCCTCAAATGGACAAATCATATGACATATTATGGTAATAAAGTTGTTAAGACACAAACAACTGTGTGATAGCAGCACACAGTGTGAGTCAAAGCAGTAACACTCACACATACATGTGCAAGGTCTTGACAGGCAGCGATGAAAAAAAAGAAAGGCTCATTGTTTTTTAATGCAGCTGCCACACTTAGACATGGACAAGCATTCAACACTGTGCCCTGTCCTGAAAGAGTCAAGTCCAGACCCCTGGAGGGCGCGGCCTAGATTCCACCCAGGGAGAGATGGGGATGAGCTCAGACCTGGGTTCAAATTATATTTGTTTTACTTTCAAAATATTTTTAGCATTTGATTGAGTCTGCCTAGACTGGTCATTGGTTCTATTTTACCAAGCAAGCTCAATTAAGCGTAACTAAAGTATTTAAAAGAAAACAAATACTGTTGAAACTGTGTGGACTAGAGAGATGAGCTAGAGGGATGAACGGACAAAGAGAGGGAGAGATTAGTGTGTCACTCAGCCGAGCTAAAAGACCCTGCTCCATCACACAGAGTGACATCAGGTCACCACCTCAACCTGCCACCGCTGGCCTAAGTCCCGGTCAGGCCTTGCACTCCAAGACAATCAGGCTAAAGGGCCATACAGTGTATGTCACCATGGAGATGGAGCAGATACAGTATTTAGCATTATGGAACAACCTTCTGCCCACATTCCACTCTTTCCTCTATCTATGTATATCTTCCCATTCCACTATCTCTTTCTGAAATCTGTGAATTGGTATCAGCTTTGAAGCACTCAAAGGACATAGGGCACCCAGTCATCCTCTTTCTACCTCTCAGACCTGTAGCACTCCACTCTGGCTAAGTAATCAGTGGTGTAGACGTCATAGAAAGACTACAGAGGCATTTAGAGTGACTGTGGCATCTGTAAGTGCTGGAATGGTTCTTATACAAGGCCAATAGCTTGGCAGTGACTGGCAGCCCCGACTGAAAAACACTTGACACTGACCCATAGATACTGCACAGCATATAGGCTTCAGTCACTGAGGACATTGGCCATAATATAAACCAACTGTAACCATGTCTTCATCAGTGTAACAGTACATGTACACTTACCAACAACCATTGCACAGAAAAAACTAGAAGACACTGAAGAAAGTGTTGGTATAATACAGAGATGACAAAAGCAGGATAGATACACTGTGACTTAAAGTGTAAGGGAGGTGTGTGTGTGTGTGTGTGTGTGTGCGCGCGCGCGCGCTGGAACAGAATAAGCTCAGTAGCTCTCTCCTCTAGGTTTGTGTGTCTAATAGGATTAATGGGATAGAATATGAGAGTATTAATCAGGCTTTAGAGTGAGAGGGGCTGATACACTGAGATTTACCCAGCTGGAAGCAGACCCAAGGATGGCTCAGCCCAACTCGCAGGGCATGAGCACGCACACACACACAAGGATGCATGCATGCAAACACACACACACACTTGCATGTTAGTATGTAGTCTCACATACAGTACACTACTCTCCCTTAGAGTTTGCTTCAACACCTCTAGGTTGCCTGTATTAGTTTCAAAGTTAGGGCAAAGGGACCCTGAGGTTTAGTCTCTTTCCAACCCCTCAGTTCTCTCTCTCTCTCTCTCTCCATCTCTCTCTGTCTCTTTATGTGTCTACACTCAAAAGCCTCTTCACAATCAGTGGACCTGTGCCACTGCAGGGGCCTCACACAGCACAGCATGAGAAAGTGTTTAAGGCAGCTTCACACATGAACGGACCGTTTCACAAAATGCCCCCTCAGAGTGCCGAATCAGTGTTTTTGACGAGGAGATGTGTTAATCAACACACACACACACACACACACACACACACACACACACACACACACACACACACACACACACACACACACACACACACACACACACACACACACACACACACACACACACACACACAGTGTCTCCAGGCCCGGGGTGGCAGGGGGGGCTTATCAGAGGGAGCAGCTGTTTCCTGCTCAGACCCAGTGGGCAGCGAGTACATGAATCCACAGTCCGAGCGGCAACACCAGACGTGTGGCCTCTGGGAAGGGTGTGTGTGTGTGTGTGTGTGTGTGTGAGTGTATGCACATGTCTGTTTGTGTCTGCCAGTGTGTGTGGCATGTGTGTGACAGACTTTGAAGCAGACATGTAGGGCTGCTTATAAGAGGGCATCTGTATATACAAACACACACAAGCTTGCAGAAATACAGACCTCTATACCTATAAAACAAACCTTGTGTGTGTGTTCGTACATGTCTGTGGGTGTGTGTGTGTGTGTGTGTGTGTGTGTGTGTGTGTGTGTGTGTGTGTGTGTGTGTGTGTGTGTGCGCGCCCCAGCTGAGCACTAATAGAGAACAGGTCAGCTGATGGGGGTAGGGGGTGCCAGCCCAGCAGTCTTCTTTCCTGCCCTCCTCTCTCTGTCGGCCAGCCAGCCAGCCTGAGATTACACTCACTACTCATTTTACACAGCCCCAGAGAGAGGGAGGGAGGGAAGCCAGGAGAAGGAGAGGGAGAGATGGGAAGTGGAGCAAAGAGAGAGGACAGAGAGGGGTGAGCATAAGGGATAAGTTAGTGAGAGGGAAAGAGGGTAGAGAAAAGAGAGCATAACAGAGACCTGGAAAGAGAGAGGGAAGTGGAGCCAGGAGAGGAGAGAGGAGTGGGTGAGAGAGGGGGGAAAGACAGGAGGGGAGTGATCAGATAACACACGGTGGAATGATTATTATCCCTTTTCTTTGGAAAATATGAGCAGGACAAATGAGTGTGATGAAGTGATTCATTAACTTTGATTGTGGTCTTAACAAAACATAAACACAGAAACGAACACACTGCTTCTTTTTAGCCATTGTTGATGGGAAAATAAGTAGAGGCCTTGCACAGCTTGCTGGACACACACATGCATAATGCAGGAGCACAGGCACAGAACACTGTGCCCTTTGATGCTGGGGAACATGGGATTAAATTGTCAACATACTAATCTGAGAACCACAATACCTCTGTGGTTAAGAAACAAACACACAATAATAATAACACTTTCCAGAACAACAGAGCTAGCATTAACCTAGAATCAGCCAGCAGAGAAGGAAAACAGTGCCTTCGGGAAGTATTCAGACCCCTTGAGTTTTTCCACATTTTGTTATGTTACAGACTTAATCTAAAATTGATGAAATATATATTTTTCTCATCAATCTACACACAATACCCCATAATGACAAAGCAAAAACAGGTTGTACGAAATCATTTATTAAAAATGAAAAACTTAAATATCACATTTACATAAGGATTCAGACCCTTTACTCAGTACTTTGTTGAAGTACCTTTGGCAGCGATTACAGCATTGAGTCTTCTTGGGTATGACTCTACAAGCTTGACACACCTGCATTTGGTGTGTTTCTCCCATTCTTCTCTGCAGATCCTCTCAAGCTCTGTCAGGTTGGATGGGGAGCGTTGCTACACAGCTATTTTCAGGTCTTTCCAGAGATGTTCGATCGGGTTCAAGTCCGGGCTCTGGCTGGGCCACTCATGGACATTCAGAGACTTGTCCCGAAGCCACTCCTGCGTTGTCTTGGCTGTGTGCTTAGGGTCGTTGTCCTGTTGGAAGGTGAGCCTTCGCCCCCAGTCTGAGGTCCTGAGCACTCTGGAGCAGGTTTTCATCACGGATCTCTCTGTACTTTGCTCCGTTCATCTTTGCCTCGATTCTGACCAGTCTCCCAGTCCCTGCCACTTAAAAACATCCACACAGCATGATGCGGTCACCACCATGCTTCACCGTAGGGATGGTGCCAGGTTTCCTCCAGACGTGACGCTTGGCATTCAGGCCAAAGAGTTCAATCTTGGTTTCATTAGACCAGAGAATCTTGTTTCTCATGGTCTGAGAGTCTTTAGGTGCCTTTGGCAAACTTCAAGTGGGATGTCATGTAACTTTTACTGAGGAGTGGATTCTGTCTGGCCAATCTACCATAAAGGCCTTATTTGTGGAGTGTTGCAGGGATGGTTGTCCTTCTGGAAAGTTCTACCATCTCCACAGAAGAACTCTAGAGCTCTGTCAGAGTGACCATCTGGTTCTTGGTCACCTCCCTGACCAAGGCCCTTCTCCCCCGATTGCTTAGTTTGGCTGGTCGGCCAGCTCTAGGAAGAGTCTTGGTGGTTACAAACTTCTTCCATTTAAGAATGATGGAAGCCACTGTGTTCTTGGGGACCTTCAATGCTGCAGATATTTTTTGGTAACCTTCCCTAGATCTGTGCCTCGACACAATCCTGTCTCGGAGCTCCTTTGACCTCATGGCTTGGTTTTTGCTCTGACATGCACTGTCAACTGTGGGCCCTTATACAGACAGATGTGTGCATTTCCAAATCATGTCCAATCAATTGAGTTTACCACAGGTGGACTCTAATCAAGTTGTAGAAACATCTCAAAGATGATTAATGAACAGAATGCGTCCTAGCTCAATCTCGAGTCTCATAGCAAAGGGTCTGAATACTTATAAGGTATCAGTTTTTTAATATATATATACACATTTGCACAAAAAAAAAAATATAAAAAAATATTAAATACATTTTAGAATAAGGCTGTAATGTAACAAAATGTGGAAAAAGTCAAGGGGTCTGAATACTTTCCGAAGGCACGGTACTTACAGTAGTGTTGTTTTCTTCATCTGCAATGTCTAGGGAAGCCTTTCAGATAAAGGGTCAAAACTAGGAGCAACCCCTAAATGAAGATTCCAGTTAAATCTCCCCTAAAAATAAACACGCAAAATATGTTTGAATATTCAATCTAACTAGGGGTGACGACTTTAGGGAATGCCCTCTCAAATATTCTCTCCTCCCCCTATATTTGTAGGAGTTATTAACCCTGGTTCAATTCATAGTATTTCCTCTAAGGATGCTTCCTGCCTCCATTCATTATGCAGATAGGGGAATGGGGAATGTAAATGTGGAGCTTTGTGACACAAGATGTTGTTCTTCGGGATGGACCCCAGCCAGCTAATGGGATGAGTCCAAGACCCTGAGACCAGACCTGGGAGATAGAGAGGCAGCGCTCGGGTCTGAGAATCAGCTGGGCCTCACCAACCGGACCACCACCCCCACCGCTGGTGGTGCTGTTGGGCTGATAGTGCTAACCCCATCCCTCTGACAGATCTAGGGCATGAAAGATTTATATTTAGGGCCTAGAAGACCAGGATGACATGGGTGTGGGGTGAGGGGTTAGAGGGATGGTAACCTAACATAGCAGGCGTAAAAGAAATGGCTGAAACTAGACGTGCTGGATAAATCTATAGCAAATAGATAAGATGATAGATATAATGTAGCCAGTCATATCTAGAGCTAGATACGATGTGGAGATGTCAGTGGGGTGTCTGTCTGTCTGTCTGTCCTTTGCACTCATCATCTCTGTCTCCTCTCCCTGTCCTCTCTTAAAGGGATACTTTGGTATTTTGGTAATGAAACCCTTTATCTATTTCCCCAGAGTCAAATTAACTCAATGATACCATTTGTTTGTCTCTGCGTTCCAGTATGAAGGAAGTTAAGAGGTAGTTTCACAAGCAAATGCTAACTAGGGTTAGCGCAATGACTGGAACGCTAGTTAGCAGTTGCACTAACGCTTGTTAGCGACTTCCTTCAAACTGCACACAGAGACATACAAATGGTATTCACGAGTTCATCTGACTCAAGGGAAGTAGATAAAAGGCTTCATTGCCCAAATCCCAAAGTATCCCTTTAACCCCAGTCTACTCCCTCCCTCTCTTTCTTTTCGTCCCCCTGTCAGAAGGCCTGAGCCCTCACTGGGGTAAAATCAACCCAAAACTAATGATAATTATGTGCCACTGACATTTTTCACTGTGACATTTGCCAGATGCACTTATGCCTGGAATGCTGTGCTTTCATAAGTGAATGACAACCGTCAGTGGGTCCCTCCTGTTCTCTCTGTGCGTCAGTCAGTCAGTCAGTGAGTGGCCTTGCTGTGAGAGAGGAAGAGAGACGCAAAGGAGAGGAAGATAAGAAAGAAAGAGTGAGAGGAACATTGAAATAGAGAGATAGATGAGAGAGAGGGGGTTAACAAAGAGAAGTGGAGACAGTGGTGAAAAGAAAGCGATTGGAAGAGAAAGAGAGAGGGGCATCTGCTCCAGTTCCATTCACGACAATGCAGGCAGTGCTGCCTCAATTTGTTATTCAAATAAGATTTTCCTCCTGAGCTTTGTGTTGTATAGACATTATCAAAAGTGCTGCCTGCCTGTGAACCAACCAGTGTGAATGCTTTGGTCCACTCATGCATGCTCTCATTACATGCTATGGCCTTCACTCACATAAGCCTATACTGGTGATCAAATAAAATAAAATTGTATTTCTCACACGTGCCGAATACAACAGGTGTGGACTTTACCGTGAAATGCTTACTTACAAGCCCTTAACCAACAATACTGTTAAAGAAATAGTGTATATTTACTAAATAAACTAAAGTAAAAAATAAGTAACACAATAAACTAACAATAATGAGGCTATATATAGGGGGTACCTAGTCAATGTGCGAGGGTAGAGGTTAGTCGAGGTAATTTGTACATGTACAGTTGTAGTCGGAAGTTTACATACACCTTAGCCAAATACGTTTAAACTCAGTTTTTCACAATTCCTGACATTTAATCCTAGTAATAATTCCCTGTCTTAGGTCAGTTAGGATCACCACTTTATTTTAAGAATGTGAAATGTCAGAATAATAGTAGAGAGAGTGATTGATTTCAGCTTTTATTTATTTCATCACCTTCCCAGTGGGACAGAAGTTCACATACAATCAATTAGTATTTGGTAGCATTGCCTTTAAAACCTCTTGGGGCTAGGGGGCAGTATTGAGAATTTTGAAAAAAATATGTGCCCATTTTTAACAGCCTCCTACACCAACTCAGAAGCTAGAATATGCATATTATTGTTCAGGTTTGGATAGAAAACACTCAGAATTTTCTAAAACTGTTTGAATGGTGTCTGTAAGTATAACAGAACTCATATGGCAGTCAAAACCCTGAGACAAATTCTGAAAGGAAGTGGATACCTGATGTGTTGAATTACCTTTAAGCCTATGCCATTGAAACACACAGGGGCTTATTAATTGTTGAGCACTTCCTATGGCTTCCACTAGATGTCCCCAGTCTTTAGAAAGTGTTTTGAGTCTTATACTGTGAGAACTGAACAAACAAGAGCCTTGGAACGGTGGTGGCCGATTAGACTCTGGCGCGCGAGTTCATGTTTGGGTACTCTCGTTCCAAAACGTTTTAAAAGAGAATGCAAACGTCCACCTTGAATATTATTCATGTTCTGGTTAAAAAAGGCACTAATGATTTATGCTATACAACGTTTGACATGTTTGAACGAACGTAAATATTTTTTTCCCCCTCGTTCATGACGAGAAGTCCGGCTGGCATAGATCATGTGCTAACAACACGGAGCTTTTTGGACATAAATTATGAGCTTGTTCGAACAAAACTACATTTGTTATGGACCTGGGATTCCTGGAAGTGACATCTGATGAAGAGAATCAAAGGTAATGGATTATTTACATAGTATTTTCGATTTTAGATCTCTCCAACATGGCGGTTAGTCTGTATCGCAAAGCGTATGCAGTGCTGAGATTATTGCAAAGTGTGATTTCCCAGTAAGGTTATTTTTAAATCTGGCAATCCGGTTGCGTTCAAGAGATGTAAATCTATAATTCTTTGAATGACAATATAATATTTTACCAATGTTTTCGAATAGTAATTATTTAATTTGTTGTGCTGCTTGACTGGCGGTATTGGAGGGAAACGATTTCCTCAACATCAACGCCATAGTAAAACGCTGTTTTTGGATATAAATATGAACTTGATAGAACAAAAAATGCATGCATTGTCTAACATAATGTCCTAGGAGTGTCATCTGATGGAGATTGTCAAAGGTTAGTGCATCATTTTAGCTGGTTTTCTGCTTTTGGTGACGCCTGTCTTTGAATTGACAAAACATTACACACAGCTATTGTCAACGTACTCTCCTAACATAATCTAACTTTATGCTTTTGCCGTAAAGCCTTTTTGAAATCGGACAACGTGGTTAGATTAAGGAGATGTTTATCTTTCAAAGGGCGTAAGATAGTTGTATGTTTGAGAAATTTGAATTATGACACTTAATTGTTTTCAAATTTGGCGCTTTTGATATTTCACCTGTTCTTGATTGGGTGTACCAGGGGTGGGACGCTTGCGTCCCACATAGCCCATAGAGGTTAAATTGATTAATTTGGGTCAAACGTTTCGGGTAGCCTTCCACAAGCTTCCCACAATAAGTTGGGTGAATTTTGGCCCATTCCTCCTGACAGAGCTGGTGTAACTGAGTCAGGTTTGTAGGCCTCCTTGCTCACACACGCTTTTTCAGTTCTGCCCACAAATTTTGCGACCAAGCTTTAACTTCATGACTGATGTCTTGAGATGTTGCTTCAATATATCCACATAATTGTCCTCCTCATGGGATGGTGTTCTTCGGGTTGCAAGCCTCTCCCATTTTCCTCCAAACATAACGATGGTCATTATGGCCAAACATTTCTATTTTTGTTTCATCAGATCAGAGGACATTTCTCTAAAAAGTATGATCTTTGTCCCCATGTGCAGTTGCAAACCGTAGTCTGGCTTTTTTATGGCGGTTTTGGAGCAGTGGCTTCTTCCTTGCTGAGTGGCCTTTCAGGTTATGTCGATACAGGACTCGTTTTACTGTGGATATAGATACTTTTGTACCTGTTTCCTCCAGCATCTTCACAAGGTCCTTTGCTGGTGTTCTGGGATTGATTTGTACTTTTCGCACCAAAGTACGTTCATCTCTAGGAGACAGAACGCGTCTCCTTCCTGAGCGGTATGACGGCTGCGTGGTCTCATGGTGTTTATACTTGCATACTATTGTTTGCCCAGATGAATGTGGTACCTTCAGACATTTGGAAATTGCTCCCAAGGATGAACCAAACCTCTGGATGAACCAAACCTTTTTCTTGGCTGATTTCTTTTGATTTTGCCATGAAAAACTGAGTTTGAAGGTAGACCTTGAAATACATCCACAGGTACACCTCGAATTGACTCAAATTATGTCAATTAGCCAAGAAGCTTCTAAAGCCATGATATCTGTCACATGCGTCGAAAGCATTGGACCAAGGCGCAGCGTGTTGAGTGCTCATCTTCTTTTATTTTTTTAAAGAGAACACTTAAACAAAATAAACAAACGACAAACGACAGTTCCGTAAGGTACTACGACTATACGAAAAACAACCCCCCACAAAACCCAAAGGAAAACAGGCTGCCTAAGTATGGCTTCCAATCAGAGACAACGAAAGACACCTGCCTCTGATTGGAAACCATACTCGGCCAAACCTAGAAAACGAAACATAGAAAATGAAAACTAGAACACATTCCCCTGGAAACAAACAAACCCCAAAACAACCCCCCTGCCACGCCCTGACCATTCTACTTTGGCAAATGACCCTTTTCACTGGTCAGGACGTGACAGTACCCCCGAAGGTGCAGACCCCGACTGCACCTCAAACAACAAAAAAAAACACAAAAACAACCCCAAACCTAAAGGGAGGGAAGGGAGTGTGGCCACTGTCTACGACGGTTCCTGTGCTACACCCACCCTTCGCCAATCCTCCAGCCACGGAGGTGGCTCTGGCTCCGGGCATAGCCCCCGTTCTGTGCTGCCGACCCCCGCTGGAGGCTCTGGACTGCAGACCGTTGCAGGAGGCCCCGGGCTGAGCGGCGTCACTGGAGGCCCAGGGCTGAGAGGCGTCGCTGGAGGCCCCGGGCTGAGGGGCATCGCTGGAGGCCCCGGGCTGAGGGGCGTCGCTGGAGGCCCCTGGGCTGAGGGGCGTCGCTGGAGGCCCCGGGCTGAGGGGCGTCGCTGGAGGCCCCGGGCTGAGGGGCGTCGCTGGAGGCCCCGGGCTGAGGGGCGTCGCTGGCGGCTCCTGGCTCAGGAGCGTCACTGGAGGCCTCCTGCGTGGATCTGGGACCGGTCTCCCCGGACTGGGGAGACTTACAGGAGACTGGGTGCGCAGAGCAGGCACGGGGCACACTGGGCCGTGGAGGCGCACCAGAGGTCTGGAGCTCAGGGCTGGCACACCCCGTCCTGGCTGAATGGTCACTGTAGCCCGGCACGGGCGGAGTGCTGGCACAGGGCGAACTGGGCTGTGCTGGAGAATGAGGGCTGCCATGCGTAGAGCAGGTGCAGGGTAAGCTGGGCTGAGGAGACGCACTGGAGACCAGATACGTTGTGCCGGCGCACTTCTCCCTGGCTGTCGGCCAACTCTCGCACGGCAACGCTGAGGAGCCCGTACTGACCGCACAGGGACTGTGCGTGCATATGGTCGATACAGTGCGCATTTCCGCATAGCTCGGTGCTTTCCTCGTCACCCGCTCCCCACGGTAAGCACGGGGAGTTGGCTCAGGACTCTACCCTGACTCTTCCCAACTCCCCGTGTGCCCCCCCAAAATTATTTGGGGGGGCTGCCTCTCGCACTTGCCTCTTGGCTTATACAGCGCCTCATAGTAACGCCGCTCTGCCTTCGCTGTCTCAAGTTCCTCCTTCGGTCGGCGATACTCCCCAGCCTGCCTCCAGGGTCCTTTCCCGTCTAATATCTCCTCCCACGTCCACGACTCCAAGTACTTCTCCTGTTGCTCCCTTCCACGCTGCTTGGTCCTTCGGTGGTGGGTGGTTCTGTCACATGCGTCAAAAGGATTGGACCAAGGCGCAGCGTGTTGAGTGCTCATCTTCTTTTATTTTTTAAGAGAACACTTAAACAAAACAAACAAACGACAAACGACAGTTCCGTAAGGTACTACGACTATACGAAAAACAACCACCCAATAAAACCCAAAGGAAAACAAGCTGCCTAAGTATGACTTCCAATCAGAGACAACGAAAGATACCTGCCTCTGATTGGAAACCATACTCGGCCAAACCTGGAAAACGAAACATAGAAAATGAAAACTGGAAACAAACAAACCCCCAAACACACAAAACAACCCCCCTGCCACGCCCTGACCATTCTACTATGGCAAATGACCCTTTTCACTGGTCAGGACGTGACAATATAATTTTCTGGAATTTTCCAAGCTGTTTAAAGGCACAGTCAACTTAGTGTATGTCAACTTCTGACCCACTGGAATTGTGATACAATTAATTATAAGTGAAATAATCTGTCTGTAAACAATTGTTGGAAAAATTACTTGTGTCATGGACAAAGTAGATGTCCTAACCGACTTGCCAAAACTATAGTTTGTTAACAAGAAATTTGTGGAGTGGTTGAAAAACGAGTTTTAATGACTCCAACCTAAGTGTATGTAAACTTCTGACTTCAACTGTATGTAGGGGTAAAGGGACTATGCATTGATAACAAACACCGAGTAGCAGCAGTGTAACAACAAAGGGGGGATGGGGGTGTCAATACAAATTAGTCCAGGTGGCCAATTGATTAATTGTTCAGCAGTCTTATGGCTTGGGAGTAGAAGCTGTTGGACCTACACTTGGCGCTCTGGTACCGCTTGCTGTGCAGTAGCAGAGAGAACAGTCTTTGAAAAATGTTTTCAAACATGACACCACCCAGTATATAGGTCCTGGATGGCAGGAAGCTTGGCCCCAGTGATGTACTGGGCCGTACGCACTACCCTCTGTAGCGCCTAGCTAGGATGCCGAGCAATTGCCATACCAGGCGGTGATGCAACCGGTCAGGATGCTCTTGATGGTGCAGCTGTAGGACTTTTTAGGGACCCATGCCAAATCTTTTCAGTCTCCTGAGGGGGAAAAGGCATTGTTGTGCCCTCTTCACAACTTTCTTGGTGTGTGATAGTTTGATCGTTTGTTGGTGATGTGGACATCAAGGCTGTTTCTTGAAACTCTCGATCCACTCCACTACAGCTCCGTCGACATGAATGGGTGCGTGTTCGACCCTCCTTTTTCCTGTAGTCCACGATCATGTCCTTTGTCTTGCTCACGTTGAGGGAGAGGTTGATGTCCTGGAACCACGCTGCCAGGTCTCTGACCTCCTCCTTATATGCTGTCTCTTCATGGTCGGTGATCAGGCTTATCACCGTTGTGTCATCAGCAAACTTAATGATGGTGTTGGAGTCGTGCTTGGCCACGCAGTTGTCGTGTCTGTGACTATCATTAATGTGATGACATGCTATTTTATCAAATCGATTACCTAACGTTTAATTGATTACGTGATTGAAATAAATCATGCAACAATTAACTCATTAATAACCTGGGGCACCACGGAGAAGTTTATTTAAGGAGTTCCGTCTTCCGAATTAATTCTTAGAGATCTAAAAATCTCTTACATTTCAGTCATCAATCAGTCATTAATTATTCATTACCTTCTATCAGTCTCATCTGAACTTCGTAAAATTCTTGGTTATCTGCACGAACCCTAGTTTCCATAATGAATCAGCAATATACAAATTGGCTTAATTATTTATTAACTAACTAATTAAATAATCACAGAAATACATCACAAACAAACAGTAGATATTGGTTACTAACAATGATAGAAAAGCCCCTAGTGGGCAAAGCTGATATGACAGCTTGGTAGTCAAAGGAAAGGGGTGGGGACTGAGAAAGAGCGGGAAAGACAAAATGGATTCACTACATACAGTCTATAATTATATTCATTAAAATGCTAATCCTTTGCACATGAACGGCCGCTCATTCGAGAATAATTGCGATGTCTATATATATTTACACCCGTATGTCATTGTTGTCTTCTCTGTTGGAATCCTGTAGGGTTCTTGAGAGTCTGTAGGGTTCATCAGAGTCTCTGGTTAACTTTCCCAGAAGGCACAATGTCTTTCATGGTTGTAGGTGGTTAGAATGAATACTTCAGAGTACTATTCGGAAATGTTCTCATAGAATAGAAGCTTTGGTGATTGTAGGTATTCTCGTTCTAGATTTATGTAATTTCTAGCTGCAGACTAGTAATTATACGTCTAAGATTTGCTCTTATTCTGTAGTGATCGACAGTCTCAGAGTTGAACCATTTCCAGCTATGTAGCCAATGCTTTCCCTGGTGTGGTCTTGTCCTTTGGTAGAGTTGTAGTGCCAACTATTTCAACATGTCGCGTTAGCTGCATCTTTTCTAGTCTGGTGTGAATTTCTTCAGGAGTGGGTTTTATCCTCTGTCGAAGAAGGGGCGGTTCTATGACGCCTAATGTGATGTCTGGACTCACGGAGGTGTGGCCACTGACTAGTTATCTTCAAATCATCTATAAATCTATGCTAGGTAAAGCTCCGCCTTATCTCAGTTCATTGGTCACGATAACAACACCCACCCATAGCACACGTTCCAGCAGGTATATCTCACTGATCATCCACAAAGCCAACACCTCTTTGGCCGCCTTTCCTTCCAGTTCTCCGCTGCCAGTGACTGGAACGAATTGCAAAAATCGCTGAAGTGGGAGACTTTTATTTCCCTCACCAACTTTAAACATCAGCTACCTGAGCTACTAACCGATCGCTGCAGCTGTACATAGTCCATCTGTAAATTGCCCACCCAATCTACCTACCTCATCCTCATACTGATTTTATTTTATTTACTTTTCTGCTCTTTTGCACACCAGTATTTCTACTTGCACATCATCATATGCTCATTTATCACTCCAGTGTTAATCTGCTAAATTGTAATTATTCGCTCCTATGGCCTATTTATTGCCTACCTCCTCATGCCTTTTGCACACACTGTACACTGCATGCACAATTATTAGGCAAATTGTATTCCTTGGGATTCATTTTATTGTTGAACAAACACAATGCTCTCAGTCAATCCAAAATGTTATTGAACCTCAAACCTGAATGTTTAACAAAGGAAAAGTGACTTTTGTCTTTCTCAGGGAAATATATAAGTGTGCACAATTATTAGGCAACTAAATTACAAAACGTATTTCTCTCAACTCACTTGTTTATTCTCAATTTTTTTGAGTAAGTGTAACAGATAAGTAACACAAAATGACAATTATATAACATTTTTGGCCTTTCAAAAATATTCAGTGACCAATATAGCCACCCTTATTTTCAATAACTGCCATGAGCCTTCCATCCATGGAGTCTGTCAGTTTCTTGATCTGTTCACGATCAATTTTTGCTGAAGCAGCAACCACAGCCTCCCAAATGCTGTTCAAAAAGGTGTATTGTCTTCCATCACTGTAAATCTCACGTTTGAGAAGGGCCCACAAGTTCTCAATAGGATTTAAGTCAGGTGAGGAAGGGGGCCAGGTCATTATTCAGCATCTTTGAGGCTCTTGCTGGCTAGCCAAGCAGTGGAGTACTTGGATGCATGTGATAGAGCATTGTCCTGCATAAAGATCATGGCCTTCTAGAATGCTGAGGACTTCTTCCTGTACCACTGTTTGATGAAAGAATCTTCCAGAAACTGGCAGTAGGTTTGGGAGTTGAGTTTCAGTCCATCTTCAACCCGAAAAGATCCAACTACCTCATCCTCAATGATAGCAGCCCATACCAGTACCCCTCCTTCACCTTGCTGGCACCTGACTCAAAGTGGTGCCCTGTGTCCATTACTGATCCAGCCACGGGCCCATCCATTTGGTCCATCAAGAGTCACTTTCATTTCATCTGTCCATAAAACCTTTGAAAAATCTGTCTTCAGGTATTTCTTTGCCCAATCTTGACGCTTCAACTTGTGAATCTTATTCAGTGGTGGTCTTGTTTCAGTCTTCTTGACCTTGGCCATGTCTCTGAGCACTTGACACTTCTGAACACTCCAGGTAGGTTGCAGTTCTGGAATACGGTGGCACTAGAGGATAATGGGTTCCTGGTAGTTTGACGTTTAATTCTTCTCAAGTCTTCTGCAGTTAATTTGCGCCTTTTCTTCCCCATGCGTTTTTTTGCGCCCCAGTTGACTATTCGCAGCAAAACGTTTGAATGTCCGGTGGTCACACCTCAATAGCTATTTAACCTCTATGGGCTAGGTGGGACGCTAGCGTGCCACCCGTGGTGCACTCCATCAACAGCAGGTGCATTTCAAGAGCGGCAAATTTGAATCCAAATAAATGTCAAAATTCAAATTTTTCAAAAATACAACTATTTTACACCATTTGAAAGATAAACATCTCCTTAATCTAACCACGTTTTACGATTTCAAAAAGGTTTTACGGCGAAAGCATAAATTTAGAGTATGTTAGGACAGTACATTTACAAGAGTTGTGTGTAATGTTTTGTCAAGTCAAAGACAGGGTCACCAAAACCATAAAACCAGCTAAAATGATGCACTAACCTTTTACAATCTCCATCAGATGACACTCCTAGGACATTATGTTAGACAATGCATGCATTTTTAGTTCTATCAAGTTCATATTTATATCCAAAAACAGCGTTTTACTATGGCATTGATGTTGAGGAAATCGTTTCCCTCCAATAACCGGCAGTCAAGTCAGCGTCACAAATTAAATAATTAAAATTAGAAAACATTGGTAAAATATTATATTGTCATTTAAAGAATTATAGATTTACATCTCTTGAACGCAATCAACTTGCCAGATTTAAAAATAACCTTACTGGGAAATCACACTTTGCAATAATCTGAGCACTGCGCCCAGAAAAATACGCGTTGCGATACAGACTAGACGTCATGTTGGGGAGATCTAAAATCGAAAATACTATGTAAATAATCCATTACCTTTGATTCTCGTCATCAGATGTCACTTCCAGGTATCACAGGTCCATAACGAATGTAGTTTTGTTCAAAAAAGCTCATCATTTATGTCCAAAAATCTCCGTCTTGTTCGCACATGATCTAAGCCAGCCGGACTTCTCGTCATGAACGAGGGGAAAAAATATATTTCCGTTCGTTCAAACATGTCAAACGTTGTATAGCATAAATCATTAGGGCCTTTTTTAACCAGAACATGAATAATATTCAAGGTGGACGAATGCATACTCTTTTATAACGTATTGGAACGAGGGTACCCAACATGAACTCGCGCGCCAGGTGTCTAATGGGACATCATCGTTCCATGGCTCTTGTTCGGTCAGATCTCCCTCCAGAAGACTCAAAACACTTTGTAAAGGCTGGTGACATCTAGTGGAAGCAATAGGAAGTGCCAAAATATTCCTAAACCCCTGTGTTTTTCAATGGGATAGGTTTAAAGTCAATACAACACATCAGGTATCCACTTCCTGTCAGAAAATGTCTCAGGGTTTTGCCTGCCAAATGAGTTCTGTTATACTCACAGACACCATTCAAACAGTTTTAGAAACTTTAGAGTGTTTTCTATCCATATATAATAAGTATATGCATATTCTAGTTACTGGGTAGGATTAGTAACCAGATTAAATCGGGTAAATTTTTTTTATCCAGACGTGCAAATGCTGCCCCCTAGCCCTAACAGGTTAAAGAGTGTCGCATCTGTCTGAAAGGCATTTTACATTTTTGGCTTTTCAGTGTCAGTTAAATCTCTTTTTTGGCCCATTTTACCTGAGGTAATGAGGCTGCCTAATAATTATGCACACCTTGATATAAGGTGTTATTCACTTTCGCCACACCCTCCCTCATTACACAAATACATATCACCTGAAAATGATTAAATCCAATAAGCATTCAAGTTTATATGGTTTGGAATTCGAAAATGTGAATAGAAACAATGATAAGATCAGAATACTCACTTGCCTAATAATTGTGCACGCAGTGTATATAGACTTTCTTTTTTTCTACTGTGTCATTGACTTGTTTATTGTGTTATTGGCTTGTTTATTGTTTACTCCATGTGTAACTCTGTTGTTGTCTGTGTCACACTGCTTTGCTTTATCTTGGCCAGGTCGCAGTTGTAAATGAGAACTTGTTCTCAACTAGCCTACCTGGTTAAATAAAGGTGAAATAAAAATAAAAATCCATACTCTCATTTAGAAGGTTAATATCACATTACATCTTTAAGAGATATCGTTATGTGTATTTCCTGTCCTTCATGAGGTCACCAAATGAAACACACTCGTCATAACTGTCTCTTAAGTGTCCATGGACCATTTCCACATTCTCAAAAGTGGAAATATTGTTTAATTCTCCCATTTTGGGGATTTGGGAGTTTGGCCAAGTCTTTCTTTGTTCTGGTAGACTCTCTCAATACTTCATGGCAGTTTCAACCAGGTATTTATGACCGGTCGTAAAGTCATAAAACTGTGGAGTGAGAGAGAGAGAGAGAGAGAGAGAGAGAGGGGGGGGGGGGGGCGGATATGATCCTCCCCCCAGGGCACATCATGACAGTCCCCCTCTGGTGGGTTGAATCTTGTGATTATCCTGCAAGTTGCAAACTAACAGAATAATAATGACCACGTGATGTCCTGGTTGTGGATCATCATTGCGGTCCCCCCTCTGGTGGTTGATCTTGGTAGGCTTTCTGCAAATGGAGCAAGCCGCCACAAGGATGGGCAGCGGATGTCCGGATTGGGATCGCCGTTCCGGACCCGTCATCTGGTTGTCTAGACTGGAAGATTTGGGTCAGTAACTTAGGCAGATGTTAACAACGCACACACACTCACTAAATATATAATTACATTTCTTCCCAAATGAGCGGCATTGTGGCACTAAGTGATGGTTGTATGGGGAACTTATTTATGGCTCTATCACTTCCTAAGTGTCAAAGGAACTGAAACGTAAAGGAATGAAAGGATGGGGTTAGGGTTAGGGAGGATCAGCGTGCCAGATGTGTTGTTGCCTACCCTTACCACCTGGGGGGTGGCCTGTCAGGAAGTCCAGGATCCAGTTGCAGAGGGAGGTGTTTAGTCCCAGTGTCCTTAGCTTTGTGGGCACTGTGGTGTTGAACGCTGAGCTGTAGTCAATGAACAGCATTCTCACATAGGTGTTCCTTTTGTCCAGGCAGTGTGGAGTGCGATTGAGATTCAGCAATCTGTGGATCTGTTGGGGCGGTATTCCGAATTGGAGTGGGTCTAGTGTTTCCGGGATGATGGTGTTGATGTGAGCCATGACCAGCCTTTCAAAGCATTTCTTGGCTACCGACATGAATGCTACGGGGCGGTAGTCATTTAGGCAGGTTAGCTTCGCTTTCTTGGGCACAGGGACTACGGTGGTCTGTTTGAAACATGTAGGTATTACAGGCTCGGTCAGGGAGAAGTTGACAATGTCAGTGAAGACACTTGCCAGTTGGTCCGCACATGTTCTGAGTACACGTCCTAGTAATCCATCTGGCCCCAGAAAGGGGCTCTATCACAGACTGGCCTTCCAGCCTCCGAAGTGTACTTTTGGTTGGTGGTATAAATTCCTCCCAAAAGTTTTTTGTGTAAATTTTTTATGTGCATTTTTCTGAACGCACTGCCCGCAAGTCACCCTTTTTTTGTTTGAACACACTGTCTGTCCCTCTGTGTCCTTCTGTTCATAAGACTATTACAATCCTTATTACTTAATTGTCAACTGCGTAAAGGCAATACGCAAATAGCGCCCCAACAACATAGATTGTTCTGTCTCTGGGATTAAAATAGAGAAGAAAAGACAATAGGAGGGGGAATATGATGTTAATGCACAATGATATAAACCCCTCAATGAAGGACAGAGTGGAGGGAGGCAGCGAATTGGCCAAGAGGAGATGAAAAGGAAAAATGGTTGTGGCTATTAATAATTTAAAAGGGGGAGTGTAGGAGGGGGGAGAAAGGGAGGGGTGTCAGGCAGTACGCACTAAGCCGTGACACAGACAAAGGATAATGCCTCTTCAGACAGCACCATTAAAGCCCTAGCTATAACTATATTGGGCTTATCGCCTGGACACAGGGAACAACTCTCCTCTCACAATAGCGTCATTATTTACACCCAGATGGAGAGGGCCATTGTTAGCCTTAGTGGCAGAGCCACGGATTTATAACCCCCATGCCTCAACCTCTGACCCTGACCTTCACTGGCAAGCAGCAAGCCTCATCCTCGGGTCTGGCGGATTAATGTCTGGTCTGTGGCTGGGGAGCTTGACAAGGGGCTCAACCGATGCAACAATGGACAGAGACAGTGAGCCAAAGGAGGGAATCTATATGTGTGTGTGTGTGTGTGTGTGTGTGTGTGTGTGTGTGTGTGTGTGTGTGTGTGTGTGTGTGTGTGGTCGGGGGCGGCTGGGTGGGTGGAGGGGCCGTGAAGAGAGGAGACCAACAAAGTCCAAACACAGATATACAGAGTTAGAAATAGAGACAGAGACACACAGGAGACATAGGTACAGAGTCACACATAAGAATCACATGGTGAGTGCTTCTGATCACTGAACTGTGAAAGCGGTTGCTACAGGAACTACAGTATTGAAATGGTGTGGTCGGCTCCATCAAGTTAGCAACGGTGGCTACTATAGAGGCAATAGGGAATCTTGGGTTATATGGCTGATATTGTGAGTGAAATGGCTTTTGGGTAACACATACAGTGCCTCGGAAAGTATTTAGACCCCTTGACTTTTTCCACATTTTGTTAGGTTACAGCCTACATTGCAATGAAACATGGTGAAGCCCCAAAATTGCCCTCGCTAGAAGCCTGTGTTTCAGACATAAAGAAGTGGATGGCTGCAAACTTTCTACTTTTAAACTCGGACAAAACAGAGATGCTTGTTCTAGGTCCCAAAAAACAAAGAGATCTTCTGTTGAATCTGACAATTAATCTGGATGGTTGTACAGTCGTCTCAAATAAAACTGTGAAGGACCTCGGCGTTACTCTGGACCCTGATCTCTCTTTTGAAGAACATATCAAGACTGTTTCAAGGACAGCTTTTTTCCATCTACGTAACATTGCAAAAATCAGAAACTTTCTGTCCAAAAATGACGCAGAAAAATTAATCCATGCTTTTGTTACTTCTAGGCTGGACTACTGCAATGCTCTACTTTCCGGCTACCCGGATAAAGCACTAAATAAACTTCAGTTAGTGCTAAATACGGCTGCAAGAATCCTGACTAGAACCAAAAAATTTGATCATATTACTCCAGTGCTAGCCTCCCTACACTGGCTTCCTGTTAAGGCAAGGGCTGATTTCAAGGTTTTACTGCTAACCTACAAAGCATTACATGGGCTTGCTCCTACCTATCTTTCCGATTTGGTCCTGCCGTACATACCTACACGTACGCTACGGTCACAAGACGCAGGCCTCCTAATTGTCCCTAGAATTTCTAAGCAAACGGCTGGAGGTAGGGCTTTCTCCTATAGAGCTCCATTTTTATGGAATGGTCTGCCTACCAATGTGAGAGACGCAGACTCAGTCTCAACCTTTAAGTCTTTACTGAAGACTTATCTCTTCAGTAGGTCCTATGATTAAGTATAGTCTGGCCCAGGAGTGTGAAGGTGAACGGAAAGGCTGGAGCAACGAACCGCCCTTGCTGTCTCTGCCTTGCCGGTTCCCCTCTTTCCACTGGGATTCTCTGCCTCTAACCCTTTTACAGGGGCTGAGTCACTGGCTTACTGGTGTTCTTCCATGCCGTCCATGGGAGGGGTGCGTCACTTGAGTGGGTTGAGTCACTGACGTGGTCTTCCTGTCTGGGTTGGCGCCCCCCCTTGGGTTGTGCCATGGCGGAGATCGTTGTGGGCTATACTCGGCCTTGTCTTAGGACGGTAAGTTGGTGGTTGGAGACATCCCTCTAGTGGTGTGGGGGCTGTGCTTTGGCAAAGTGGGTGGGGTTATATCCTGCCTGTTTGGCCCTGTCCGGGGGTATCATCGGATGGGGCCACAGTGTCTTCTGATCCCTCCTGTCTCAGCCTCCAGTATTTATGCTGCAGTAGTTTGTGTCGGGGGGCTAGGGTCAGTCTGTTACATCTGGAGTATTTCTCTTGTCTTATCCGGTGTCCTGTGTGAATTTAAATATGCTCTCTCTAATTCTCTCTTTCTCTCTTTCTGTCTTTCTCTCGGAGGACCTGAGCCCTAGGACCATGCCTCAGGACTACCTGGTATGATGACTCCTTGCTGTCCCCAGTCCACCTGGCCGTGCTGCTGCTCCAGTTTCAACTGTTCTGCCTGCGGCTATGGAACCCTGACCTGTTCACCGGACGTGCTTGTTGCACCCTCGACAACTACTATGATTATTATTATTTGACCATGCTGGTCATTTATGAACATTTTAACATCTTGACCATGTTCTGTTATAATATCCACCCTGCACAGCCAGAAGAGGACTGGCCACCCCTCATAGCCTGGTTCCTCTCTAGGTTTCTTCCTAGGTTTTTGGCCTTTCTAGGGAGTTTTTCCTAGGGGGGTTTTCCTAGCCACCGTGCTTCTTTCACATGCTTTACTTGCTGTTTGGGGTTTTAGGCTGGGTTTCTGTACAGCACTTTGAGATATCAGCTGATGTACGAAGGGCTATATAAAAATAAATGTAATTTGATTTGATGATTTCCCCCCCCCCCCCCATCAATCTACACACAATAACCAATAATGACAAAGCAAAAATAGTTTTTTTCATTTTGTTTGGTAATTTATATTTAAAAAAAAAAGAAATATCCCAAGTATTCAGACTTACTCAGTACTTTGTTGAAGCACGTTTGGCAGTGATTACAGCCTCAAGTCTTCTTGGGTATGACGCTACAAGCTTGGCACACCTGTATTTGGGGTGTTGCTTCCATTCCTCTCTACAGATCCTCTCAAGCTCTGTCAGGTTAGATGGGGAGCGTTGCTGAACAGCTATTTTCAGGTCTCTCCAGAGATGTTAGATCGGGTTCAAGTCCGGGCTCTGGCTGGGCCATTCAAGAACATTCAGAGACTTGTCCCAGAGCCACTCCTGCATTGTCTTGGCTGTGTGCTTAGGGTCATTGTCCTGTTGGAAGGTGAAACTTTGCCCAAGTCTGAGGTCCTGAGCGCTCTGCAGCAGGTTTTCATTAAGGATCTCTCTGTACTTTGCGCCGTTCATCTTTGCCTTGATCCTGACTAGTCTCCCAGTCCCTGCTGCTGAAAAACATCCCCACAGCATGATGCTGCCCCCACCATGCTTCACCGTAGGGAGGGTGCCAGGTTTCCTCCAGACGTGACACTTGGCATTCAGACCAAAGAGTTCAATATTGGTTTAATCAAACCAGAGAATCTTGTTTCTCATGGTCTGAGAGTCTTTAGGTGCCTTTGGCAAACTCCAAGCGGGCTGTCATGTGCTTTTTACTGAGGAGTGGATTCCGTCTGGCCACTCTACCATAAAGGCCTGATTGGTGGAGTGCTGCAGAGATGGTTGTCCTTCTGGAAGGTTCTCCCATCTTCACAGATGAACTCTAAAGCTCTGTCAGAGTGACCATCGGGTTCTTAGTCACCTCCCTGATCAAGGCCCTTCTCCCCCGATTGCTCAGTTTGGCCGGGCGGCCAGCTCTAGGAAGAGTATTGGTGGTTCCAAACTTCTTCCATTTAAGAATTATGGAGGCCACTGTGTTCTTGGGGACCTTCAATGCTGCAGACATTTTTCGGTACCCTTCCCCAGATCTGTGCCTCGACACAATCCTGTCTTGGCGCTCTACTGACAATTCCTTCGACCTCATGGCTTGGTTTTTGCTCTGACATGCACTGTCAACTGTGGCGTGCGCCTTTCCAAATCATGTCCAATCAATTGAATTTACCACAGATGGACTGCAATCAAGTTATAGAAACATCTCAATGATGATCAATAGAAACAGGATGCACCTGAGCTCAATTTCGAGTCTCATAGCAAAGGGTCTGAAAACTTATGTAAATAAGGTATTTTTTTTAAATAAATTTGCAAAAAAATAAATAAACCTGTTTTCACATTGTCATTATTGGGTATTGTGTGTAGATTGACGAGGGGAAATGTATTTAATCCATTTAATCCAGAATACGGCTGTAACATAAACAAAATGTGGAAAAAGTCAGAGCGAGGGGAGAGGGGGAGAGCTTCAGCAACCTCAACCCATCGGTCCTCTCTGACATTTAACCTTCTCAATCTGCCTCATTGACTGGCTGACTGGTTCGCTGGCTGACTATCTGGTTGATTGACTGGTTGGCTGGCTGACTAACTGTCTGGTTGGCTGACTGAATTGCTTGACTGGTTGGCTGACTGACTAGCTTGTTGTTTGACTGGCTGGCTGGCTGGCTGGTTGACTGGATTGCTGACTGGTTGGCTAATTGACAATGGCTGGCTGGATGTGATAGGCCTGGCTGGCTGACTGACTGATTGCCTGGCTGAATACTGGATGTGATAGGCCTACTCGGCGGCTCTGATAGACAGGGTCATTCTCACTGTAACAGGCGTAGTAATCCCTCCAATCAAACGCATGCAGACGGTCACAATGGAGACACATGGGTCAATAATGTAAATGTGCCTGAGCTGACTGAGCCTGAACACACACTGCAAACACATTCAAAGTGCTCCCTCATCACAGGATATAGGCGCCCGAGATTCGATTAGACTCACACACATATGCCCTCAATAACCAAAGCCATTTAGATTTGAGTGGATGGAGGGAATTGAGATGGAGGGAGGGAGAGAGACAAAGGAAATTTGAACGAAAGTAATTTCGAGAGGCGGTCCTCAGAGGATTCAGAGGAAGAGGATGGCGAACACTGCCTCTACCCCAGACATGCACGCACACACATATTTGACAAAGGGAAAAGCAGAGAGAGAGCGATCAAGAGAAAGAGAGGTGGGAGAGAGAAAGAAAGAGAGATAGACAGACACATAGAAGGAATCAGAAAAAGCGAAAACAGACTGAGAGAAATTGTAAGTGCAAAAGGAAAAGAGACGTATATGGAACAAGAGAATCCAGCCTCTCCTCTCCTCTCATCTCAATTCCATTAGTCTAGAGATCACAGTAGAACAGAGCAGAGGCTGCCAGCGTACTTTAGTCTCCGTGCCCATCCAGACTGAGCCCTGACAGAGGGCTGAGTAAGGTCTGTACCATAGCGTGCTGTTCCATGCCCTGTCGTGCCAGGCAGTAGGGATATATGGGTACCCTGGGAGGGACAGAGCCAGAGGTACATCAGCCATCAGCCTCGTTGCTCCCAATCTCTAGCTGTAGGGGGGCTAGACAGGGGAACTGGCCCACACGAACAGAATACCTCACACACACCTAGCAGTATCAGCAGCAGACAAAACCCATAGAACTATAGCTCCAAACTACTATGCAACAAGCACCAAGCCAGCTACACTATGTATACAAAAGTATGTGAACACCCCTTCAAATTTGTGGATTCGGGTATTTCAACCACACCCGTTGCTGACAGGTGTATAAAATCGAGCTCAAAGCCATGCCATAGACAAACATTGGCAGTAGAATGGCCTTACTGAAAAGCTCAGTGACTTTCAATGTGGCACCGTCATAGGAGGCACCTTTCCAACAAGTCAGTTCATAAAATTTCTGTCCTGCTAGAGCTGCCCCGGTCAACTGTAAGTGCTGTTATTGTGAAGTGGAAACATCTCGGATAAAGAACGGCTCAGCAGCGAAGTGGTTTGCCACACAAACTCACAGAACGGGACGGCCGAGTGCTGTAGCGCGTCGCACGTAAAAATCAACTGTCCTCAATTGCAACACTCACTGTCGGGTTCCAAACTGCCTCTGGAAGCAACATCAGCACAATAACCGTTTGTCGGGAGCTTCATGAAATGGGTTTCCATGGCCGAGGAGCCGCACACAAGCCTAAGATCACCATGTACTATGCCAAGCATCGGTTGGAGTGGTGTAAAGCTCACCGCCATTGGACTTTGGAGCAGTGGAAATACTTTCTCTGGAGTGATGAATCCCACTTCACCATCTGGCAGTCTGATAGACGAACCTGAGATTGGCGGATGACCGGAGAACACTTCCTCCCCAAATGCATTGTGCAAACTCTAAAGTCTGGTGGAGGAGAAATAATGATCTGTGGCTGCACAGAGCGAGGTCCATACAGAAATGGTTTGTCGAGTTTGGTGTGGAAGAACTTGACTGGCCTGCACAGAGCCCTGACCTCTACCCCATCGAACACCTTTGGGATGAATTGGAATGCCGACTGCGAGTCAGGGCTAATTGCCCAACATCATTGCCCGACTTCACTAATGCTCTTGTGGCTGAATGGAAGCAAGTCCCCGCAGCAATGTTCCAACATCTAGTGCAAAGCCTTCCCAGAAGTGTGGAGGCTGTTATAGCAGCAAAGGGGGGACCAACTCCATATTAATGCCCATGATTTTGGAATGAGATCTTCGACGAGCAGATGTCCACATACTTTTGGTCATGTAGTGTAGCTAGCTACAACACATTCCCATCTCTCTCTCTCCCTTTCTCCCTACACAGATAATTCATATCCACCCTCAAATCCCCTTTCCTATCATTATCTTATCTTTTTAAACAGTGAGTGATGGGCTCGGTGTAGAATGCAGTGGTGTGCTGCAGGCTGGATCAATACGACTATAAAATGGACAATAAGGCCTGTCTGCCTGGTCCTTATGGAAAAACCACATGAATTTCACGTGATCACATTTGATTGAGAATATTTTACTTTAAAATGCATAATTGACATTACTTAAGTAGTCATAGTTCACTACAGGGTTTTATATAGTTCCCATTTTTTTCCAGGACATCTCCAAGAACAGAATGTTGTGTCATGGTCCCCTGGATTACTTGGGACTGAACCTCTTTTTGGATATGAACTCACAACCTTGTGGTTGCTAGGTACGTGAAGTTCCTGCTGTGTCACTACTAGGTCTGTTGACATAATGGGGATTGCTTAACATACATGTATATTGCCAATAATATATGTTTGCACTTTGCTTAAAGTATGTACAACAACTTGAAGGTGTTATTTCTATAAAATGGCAGTATGCTGCTGTATTTTGATTTCAATTCATGTACAAAAAAAATGTGTTTTATTTGTGCTGTGACCACACTTGAGACTCAGTCTTAACTGGGATTTGAACTTAAAACCTATGATTGCTAGCAACGTGAAATTTCCTGCTACACCACCATTCTGTGAGCATAAAATAGATGTGACTACAGACTTATTGGCAAGAATACATTCCTGCATTTTACTAAAAGCTGCCCAGAATAAAGTAAATAATTGTCCAATTATCACTACCAACGTTACGTCAACGTAAAACTAGCAGTGCTCAAGGACACTTGACATAGAGCATACATGAATGCTTTGGGCATTTGAACTTGCAACCTTGAGTGCATCAATGTTTCTGCAGTGCCACCAGGTTCATACTTATTGTTTGGAACATGTATTAACACAGTCTCAAAAAATAAGGCTATGGTTAGGGTACAAGTCAAGGCTACACTTCACAGGTACATACAGTTGAAGTCGGAAATTTACATACACCTTAGCCAACTACATTTAAACTGAGTTTTTCACAATTCCGAACATTTAAACCTAGTATTTTAAGAATGTGAAATGTCAGAATAACAGTAGAGAGAATGATTTATTTCAGCTTTTATTTCTTTCATCACATTCCCAGTGGGTCAGAAGTTTACATACACTCAATTAGTATTTGGTAGCATTGCCTTTTAAATTGTTTAACTTGGGTCAAACGTTTCGGGTAGCCTTCCACAAGCTTCCCACAATAAGTTGGGTGAATTTAGAAACAGAATAATATGCCCCACCAACATTAGACAGCTATTTACAAAACCCACAAATTGGTGAAATAAGTAAATTAAATCAATGATGAGAGAATAGTCATATTAATTGATAACTAAAATAGCAGTGCAGATGGCACTATAGGTAAGAGGTGTACTATAGGTAATGAATGTATATGTGAATATCACAATGTGAATTGTTCCAAAAACACATTTTTACATGTGAAATGTCATATATGAAGTGTTCCAAAAACATGTTTTCACATGATTTCATTGGAAACACCTATCTTCCTCTATCTTTTTTACTACAAATATGAAATTGAAAAATGTTGGCCTTTCCCTTTAATGCTCTCGGGATTTAAACTTGCAACCTTTTGGTCTGGAGTGCATTAATGTCTCAGCAGTGCCACGAGATACTTGTTTGTTACCAAGCACATATACGAGTGAAAAATACGAGTATGGTTTCAGTACAATGCTGTTCGCTGCTTTACAAAAAGGTAAAAAGGTACACATAAGATATCTTCAGAGGTACTTATAGGAATTCACATGGTACTGCTCAGTACCTTTTAGGGTAGATGTGCTAATAATCTAGCATATTGGTACATTTTTCTACACAATATATTAAATATAAGGTACAAACATTACTGCACTTTGAAATGTAGGTGGGGCAATGTGCTGGCTCGGTCCTCATTAGCATATTAGGGGCATGGTGTAAAATATGTTGTTTGTGCCAACCATAAGTGGAAATGTACGAGTTTAAGTTGCACCTCTTTCGACAATGTCAGTTCAGCAATCTTTGTAAGAATTTATGACTCTCAAGTGCTTCACTTCCTGTGCATTTTTAGGTAGCGTAATAACAGCTGGTTCACAGGAAGTTAATGTTTCAATACATTATTGTAAATTAGTTATTGCAGTGGCGTGTTTTCATGGTTGCCAAGGGAATCCAGGCCATCTGATGCTGTCTGGTCCAAACGAGTATGACATTGTTGTCACCCGTATCATTGATGCAAGGGAAGCCAGCAAGCATTTGTCCTCCCTTGATAAAAAAAAGTCAAAAAACGTATCCAATCAGCATTGAGCTAAACTGAGTGACCTCAACTGTGAATGGTGCTGAAACACCCCAAAAAAGTGTCAAGGGAAGCCAGCTTGGATTTTGGCATCACGCCTATCAAATCGCATTGAGAGCAAATGTCATTGACAGAAACAACTTCAGTTGTTGCATCTCGTTGTGTTGTTGTCCTCCACTGGCTAGCTAGCTAGTCACTTGGCTTCCCAAGTGGTTTTACCCACGCACTGCTAATGAGTTATTGTAAATTTCACAGTAACTTACTGTAGCTGATCTGTCACACTCACTGACCTGATGATGTGGGCAGGAAAGTGAGTATTACAATTACAATACAATTATGTCTCCAAGCATACTTCCAAAGTTGTGGAAAAATGGCGGACAACAAAGTCAAGGTGTTGGAGTGGCCGTCACAAAGCCCTGACCTCAATCCCATAGAAAATGTGTGGGCAGAACTGAAAAAGCGCATGCGAGCAAGGAGGCCTAGAAACCTGACTCAGTTACACCAGCTCTGTCAGGAGGAATGGTCCAAAATTCACCCAACTTATTGTGGGAAGCTTGTGGAAGGCTACCCAAAACGTTTGACCCAAATAAAACAATTTAAAGGCAATGCTACCAAATACTAATTGAGTGTATGTAAACTTCTGACCCACTTGGAATGTGATGAAAGAAATAAAATCTGAAATAAATCATTCTCTCTACTATTATTCTGACATTTCACATTCTTAAAATAAAGTGGTGATCCTAACTGACATAAGACAGGGAATTTTTACTAGGATTAAATGTCAGGAATTGTGAAAAACTGAGTTTAAATGTATTTGGCTAAGGTGTATGTAAACTTCCGACTTCAACTGTATATACAAGGGGGTACCTTGGTTGATGGTTTAACCCTGTGTTGGGCCAGTGGTCTGACCCTTGCTGAGGTTGTGTGTCACTGAGGGATGTGTGTGACCACAGGAAAGACCCCCTGTCTTATAGTCCCCCTAACCCCCCCACCCTGTCTCATAGCCCCCATGACCTCTGACACAATATCCTGGCCATGCTGGCGTCTCCTCTGATAGGGGAATCCATCTTTACCTCCACCTCTCTCCACCCCGTCTTCATCATGGACACATCCATATACCCACGCACGCACGCAAGTGTATACACACACACGCTGAGCTGTGTGATTATTTTTTTCTCCCCTTTGCAGGGATCCTTCCAAGGGACCATTCATTTTCATCTCTGTGCAGGTCTCTCTCTCTCTCTCTCTCTCTCTCTCTCTCTCTCAGTATAGAGGGCTCCTCTTTTTTTACACAGTCTTTGTAACTGGCTTAGAGGCGTATAACCTCTCAATCTAAAAGGGTTAATGAACGTCTCTACTACTTCTTAAGCCAGAATGACACCAATTACTGCACTGTTGGAGCTAGAAACACAAGCATTTTGCTGCAACTGTGTTAAAGTCTGCAAATCTGTGTTCGTGACCAATAAACTTTGATTTGAAGTGCAGAGCTTAGCTGCCCTGGACTGGAAACACACTGAGTGCATTCAAAACAGCCCATAGTAGTGAACTGTACAGGGCTTCCGAGTAGCGCAGCGGTAAAAGGCACTGCATCTCAGTGCAAGAGGTGTCACTACAGTCCCTGGTTCGAGTCCAGGCTGTATCACATCTGGCTGTGATTGGGAGTCGCATAGGGCGGCGCACAATTGGCCCAGTGTTGTCCAGGTTTGGCTAGGGTAGGCCGTCATTGTAAATATGAATTTGTTCTTAACTGACTGACCTAGTTAAATAAAGGTTAAATTAATAAATAAAATAGGGAATAAGATGCCAATTTGGATGCAGCCACCATCTCTGCATGACGCTTCAGCATGTAGAGAGCCTCCAGGGAGAAGCCCCAGTCAGCCAGTACAGCCCTGTCTGTAGATAGTAACTGGCCAATCCAGACTGGGTTTATTGTTAATGAGTTAATCTGTAGAGAGCTAGTCTCGTCTAAAACACTAACAGGGCCAGAAGGACAAAGTGAGTTCTGACTGCATCTGTATGTAAATGCAACACTCATTTCTTCATAGCTCCCTCCCTGGTAACTTCAGTACCTGTGTTGTCAGAGCTGAGCGGAGCACACAACCTCCACCTCCCTCTTTCCGTCCCCTTCCTTCCAGCTTACTAGCTGACATTTATTTGTGTTCGATCCAGGGAGAGAGGGATGGAGTGATGGATAGAGCGAGGGAAGAAGTGATTGAAGGCTGAGGCAAGGGGGCGGAGGAGGGAAAGAGCACGGATGGTTCATGAGTGTGTGTGTCGCACAGTCATGCATGCACACACTCACCCCCCCCCACAAACACGCTCTTGAGGCCTTAAAAATTAAGTGTCTATTAGAGGAACAAAAGGACATCCATTCACAGCCAGGCCTTATGAGAAAGAGACCGTCCCTCGTCATTCACCTTCCAACCAGGGGCCCTGGAGAGGACAGGGAGAGAACTGTGGTTGGGATGAGCAGTGTGTTTCCCCTCTGGGAATATATCTCCTGTTAGATGGCTCCCCTGCGTTTAAAACAAGTCTAATTTGTTAGCGCATAGCGGGCGCCTTCGCCAAGACATCTTTACCACCACAGGGGTCAGAGTTCAACATCATCACTACAGTGATTCCCCAGATATCTCCCAGGATGCTGTCTGTCTTGTTGTCAGGAGACAACGCCCCCGTGTCCTCCTTTCCTTCTCTCACTCCCTCTTCCTACATCCCTCTCCTCTCTCCCTCCTTCCTTAATCTTTCCCTATAGCCCTCTCTCCGTACATCCCTCTCCTCTCCCTCCTTCCTTAATCTTTCCCTATACCCCTCTCTTCTTACATCCCTCTACTCTCCTTCCATCCTTCTTTTCTCCCTATACCCCTCTCTTCCTCCTTCCCTTTCCTGTCCCTCCACCCCCTTCCATCCCTCTCTCTTTACTCCCTCCTTCCCTTTCTACTCCTCCTTGTGCAGTATATCCTGAGTAGAGATGATTAACCCTTTGTTGCTGTCATTAGTAGACTATGTGTTGTACTGTGGTAAGCCTGTGGAGTCTGGGCTTAGCCAGGCTGGGCTGCAGATAGTATTAAGGTGGCTGCTGAGCTGCCCTAAGCCCTGCAATGGAGTCATTATCCTGTCTGCTCCTCTTTAACACACAAGTGTGCGCCAAGACGCACAGACACGCGCTCACACGCATACAAACATAGTAAATACTTTATTTGAATCCAAAAGTCACATAACAGTCGAGGAAGATTCAAACATTGCAAAGGACACAGATGTCTGGACACTAATGGATATAGAAAGCACATTCTCGGTGCCATGCTATCTGCTTTGTCTTATTCAGGCCATAATGTACGCACGCACACACGCACGCACGCACACAATCATGCACACACACACCCACACATCTGATGCTCAAAGCATTGTTTATGTTGATGTTGTGTCTGTTGCGTTGCGCAAGAGGCATGTTGCATGTTTCTGTCTTTGTATATATTTTCTCATGTGGCTGTGACCTGTAGACTCTGCAAGAAAACTGTATGTGTTTATCATGATACATCATCCATCCAGAGCTCATTCAGTCGATACTACATTACAGTAGCTGGAGACTTTAACCTATTGGATTTTCCATATTAGCCATCCATCACATAGCTTATTAGCATGAGAGGCCCACATTACCTGTAGAGAGAAGGCTTCACATACATCCAGTATATGCTACCTGTAGTAAGGGAATCCTCCAGTATATTCTACCTGTAGTAAGGGAATCGTCCAGTATATTCTACCTGTAGTAAGGGAATCGTCCAGTATATTCTACCTGTAGTAAGGGAATCGTCCAGTATATTCTACCTGTAGTAAGTGAATCGTCCAGTATATTCTACCTGTAGTAAGGGAATCGTCCAGTATATTCTACCTGTAGTAAGGGAATCGTCCAGTATATTCTACCTGTAGTAAGGGAATCGTCCAGTATATGCTACCTGTAGTAAGGGAATCGTCCAGTATATTCTACCTGTAGTAAGTGAATCGTCCAGTATATTCTACCTGTAGTAAGTGAATCGTCCAGTATATGCTACCTGTAGTAAGTGAATCGTCCAGTATATGCTACCTGTGGTAAGTGAATTACTATATGGTCTAAAGAGCCTCGGGCATTAGAACTATTGAATTATTTAGTGCTTATGGATGAGAGAGAGGAGTGATTGCATTGCATCACTGCCACAGTGGTCGGTGACACACTCACACACGTACACACACACACATACTGTACATGAACATGAACACAGGCACTCACGCATGCACATAGTGCATGAACGTGAGACTCGAACGCACACACACTAGTAAGTTGCCCCATCACATTGAGCCTGTTGGATTTGATGGGATCAGGAGATGCGTTGGATCGATGGGTGTTGAAGGGAGAGAGAAAAACATCAATAGAATGTAATACTGTAATAGCCTGGCCTCATCTTACCACAACACAACCCCCAACATGCACACACACACACAGGCACCACCAGCATACACACACGTGCATATGCGCCCACACACACACTCTTCGAAATAAAGGCGCTATCTAGAACCTAAAATGGTTCTTCGGCTGTCCCCATAGGAGAACCCTTTTTGGTTCCAGGAATAACCCTTTTGGTTTCAGGTAGAACACTTTTGAGTTCCATGTAGAACCCTTTCCACAGATGGCTCCACACAGAACCCAAAAGATTTCTACCTGGAACCAAAAAGGGTTCTCCTATGGAACACTTTTTTCTAAGAGTGCACACACACACAGACACACACAGACAGACACACATGCAGACATGCTCCGCCAGGTCAGGCCGGGGAAGTCTATACTGCAAAAAGTTAATTCTAAGCAAGCCTAAATTTCTTTTTTTGAATTATTTATTTCAACAACAAAAAAATTACCAAGGTAAATTATCTAGCGTCATTGGCAGAGAATTTTGCTTATTTTAAACTAAAGCTGGTCCCAGCTTTGATGCACCTGTACTGACCTCGCAATCTGGACGATAGCAGGGTGAACAGGCAGTAGCTCGGTTGGTTGTTGTCCTTGATGATCTTTTTGGTCTTCCTGTGACATCGGGTGGTGTAGGTGTCCTGGAGGGCAGGTAGTTTACCCCCGGTGATACGTTGTGCAGACCCCATCACCCTCTGGAGAGCCCTGCGGTTGCGGGCAGTGCAGTTGCCGTACCAGGCGGTGATACAGCCCGACAGGATGCTCTCAATTGTGCATCTGTAAAAGTTTGAGATGGTTTTAGGTGCCAAGCCAAAGTTCTACAGACTCCTGTGGTTGAAGAGGCACTGTTGCACCTTCTTCACCACACTGTCTGTGTGGGTGGACCATTTCAGTTTGTCAGTGATGTGTATGCCGATGAACTTGAAGCTTCCCACCTTCTCCACTTCGGTCCCATCGATGTGGATATTTTTTTTTTCCTCTGCTGTTTCCTGAAGTCCACGATCAGCTCCTTTGTTTTGTTGACATTGGGTGAGAGGTTATTTTCCTGGCACCACATTCCCAGGGCCCTCATCTCCTCCCTGTAGGCTGTCTCGTCATTGTTGGTAAATCATCCAGTATATGTATCTTTTACCTTAAGAATAAGATGAAGGTAAAATATCTTGAAATAAGATAAATTACTTCTATTTAACATTTTGGGGTTAAAATAAGCAACATTATCTGCCAATGACGTTAGATAATCACCAAGCTATATTAGGGTTATTCATCTGCCTGGTTTACGGTTATCCATCTACCTGGGTTAGGGTTAGGATAGTTCAACTGCCTGGGTTAGGATAAGCGATGGTTCATCTGCCTGGGTTAGGGTAGTTTATCTGCCTGGGTTAGGAGGGTTCATCTGCCTGGGTTAGGATAGTTCATTTTTTCATCTGCCCGGGTTAGGGTTAGAATTATTCATCTTCCTGGGTTAGGGTTAGGATAGTGAATCTGCCTGGGTTAGGATTATTCATCTGCCTGGGATAGGTTTAGGATTATTAATCTACAGACCTTAATTACTAAGCGATATGAACTGACCTTGGATTACTTATTTGCAGACCCTTTGGTTCAAAAAGACCCCAAATGAGAGGCAGCATCAGACACACCATATGGTTAGGACTCCGGCATCAAATTAGATTCTAATCTGTTAGTAGTGAGGAAGTGTCCTCACTTTGACTATGGTGCCTCATCTGGGAAATTGATTATAGTATTGATTGATTTAGTGCAAGCTCGCCCAAACTCGGTCCTTCTTGCCCTAGCATTACACATTTGATTCAAATAATCAAAGCTGAGTTTGGGAAACACTGATTTAGTGATTAAGTGATTGAGCAGTTAACACCCTACCTAATAAAATTTTTTCACAATTGAAAACAAGCATGTACTATTCTTCAGGGGTAGACTAACTAACATTGTGTTAAACCACAAGCTGTCTTTTTAGCAAAAATTCGATAGAAAAGTGAGGCGAAATTCCTCTTCACTCACACCATACCCACATAAAAAATACTACAGTTTACTATAGAATACTACAGTACTTACTATAGAAGTGTCACGCCCTGATCTGTTTCACCTGTCTTTGTCACTCCCTCCAGGTGTCACCCATTTTCCCCATTATCCCCTGTGTATTTATACCTGTGTTCTCTGTTTGTCTGTTGCCAGTTTGCCTTGTTTGTCAAGTTTACCAGCTTTTGTCCTGTCAGCTCCTGTTTTTTCCCAGCCTCTCTTTTTCTCGCACCTCCTAGTTTTGACCCTCGCCTGTCCTGTCTCTGTACCCACCTGCCTGACCACTCTGCCTGACCCTGAGCCTGCCTGCCGACCTGTACCCTTGCCCCATCTCTGGATTATTGACCGCTGCCTGCCTTGACGTGTCTCTTGCCTGCCCCTTGGACTATTAAAACATTGTTTATTCTATGTGTCTGTATCTGGGTCTTACCTGAAACCTGATAGAATTCTGTAGTAAACTGTAGTATAGTGTAGAACAATACACACTGTACTGTATGTAGAATCCCTCGATCATGTTCTGCCCCTGAACAAGGAAGTTAACCCACTGTTCCTAGGCCGTCATTGAAAATAAGAATTTGTTCTTAACTGACTTGCCTAGTTAAATAAAAGTTAACTAGTTAAATAAAAGGTAAAATAAAAAATGTGTAGTACTAGAATATTGTAGTATACTGTAGAATACTATAATAAATCTTACATTATTATCCACAAAAAAACACTGTAGTAAATACTACAAAAATGGCCACAAAATCCCTATAGTCTACAAAAACCCTACCGAAAGTAAAAACGACCATATTTCATTTGCATATACCCTGCCCATTCCCCTCCCTTATATTCCAATTTGAGCCACCTGTCATTGAGAAATCTACAGTGCCAGACACAAGTTTGGACACACCTACTCATTCAAGGGTTATCCTTTTCTATTTTCTACACTGTAAAATAATACTGAAGATATCAAAACTATGGAATAACACATATGGAATCATGTACAGTGGCTTGCGAAAGTATTCACCCCCATTGGCATTTATCCTATTTTGTTGCCTTACAACCTGGAATTAAAATAGATTTTTGGGGGGTTGTATCATTTGATTTACACAACATGCCTACCACTTTGAAGATGCAAAATATTTTGGGGGGATGAAACAAACAACAAATAAGACAAAAAAAATAGAAAACTTGAGGATGCGTAACTATTCACCACCCCAAAGTCAATACATTCTAGAGCCACCTTTTGCAGCAATTACAGCAGCAAGTCTCTTGGGGTCTGTCTCTTTAAGCTTGGCACATCTAGCCATTGGAATTTTTGCCCATTCTTCAAGGCAAAACTGCTCCAGCTCCTTCAAGTTGGATGGGTTCTGCTAGTGTACAGCAATCTATAAGTCATACCACAGATTCTCAATTGGATTGAGGTCTGGGCTTTGACTAGGCCATTCCAAGACATTTAAATGTTTTCCCTGAAACCACTTGAGTGTTGCTTTAGTAGTATGCTTAGGGTCATTGTCCTGCTGGAAGGTGAACCTCCAGCCCAGTCTCAAATCTCTGGGAGACTGAAACAGGTTTCCCTCAAGAATTTCCCTGTATTTAGCGCCATCCATCATTCCTTCAATTCTGACCAGTTTCCCAGTCCCTGCCGATGAAAAACATCCCCACAGCATGATGCTGCCACCACCATGCTGTGGAGATGATATTCTCAGGGTGATGAGAGGTGTTGGGTTTGTGCCAGACACAGCGTTTTCCTTGATGGCCATAAAAGCTACATTTAAGTCACATCTGACCACAGCACCTTCTTCCATATGTTTGGGGAGTCTCCCACATGCCTGTTGGCAAACACCAAACGTGTTTGCTTATTTTTTTCTTTAAGCAATGGCTTTTTTCTGGCCACTCTTCCGTAAAGCCCAGCTCTGTGGAGTGTATGGCTTAGTGGTCCCCTGGACAGATTCTCCAATCTCTGCTGTGGAGCTTTGCAGCTCCGTCAGGGTTATCTTTGGTCTCGTTGTTGCCTCTCTGATTAATGCCCTCCTTGCCTGGTCCGTGAGTTTTGGTGGGCGGCCCTCTCTTGGCAGGTTTGTCGTGGTGCCATATTCTTTCCATTTTTTAATAATGGATTTAATGGTGCTCAGTGGGACTTTCAAAGTTTCTGATATTTTTTTTTATAACCCAACTCTGATCTGTACTTCTCAACAACTGTGTCCCTGACCTGTTTGGAGAGCTCCTTGGTCTTCATGGTGCCACTTGCTTGGTGGTGCCCCTTGCTTAGTGGTGTTACAGACTCTGGGGCCTTTCGGGACAGGTGTATATATACACTGAGATCATGTTACACAGATTGCACACAGGTAGACTTTATTTAACTAATTATGTGACTTCTGAAGGTAATTGGTTGCACCAGATCTTATTGTAGGGGCTTCATAGCAACTGAGCCTATCAGTTGTGTTGTGACAAGGTAGGAGTGGTACACAGAAGATAGCCCTATGGCATGAACAGCTCAAATAAGCAAAGAGAATCGACAGTCCTTTGAACGTTTCTTAAAGTGCAGTCGCAAAAACCACCAAGCGCTATGATGAAGCTGGCTCTCATGAAGACCGCCACAGGAAAGGAAGACCCAGAGTTACCTCTGCTGCAGAGGATAATTTCATTAGAGTTACCAGCCTTAGAAATTGCAGCCCAAATAAATGCTTCAGAGTTCAAGTAACAGACACATCTCAACATCAACTGTTCAGAAGAGACTGAGTGAATCAGGCCTTCATGGTCGAATTGCTGCAAAGAAACCACTACTAAAGGACATCAATAAGAAGAAGAGACTTGCTTGGGCCAAGAAACATGCGCAATGGACATTAGACCGGTGAAAATCTGTCCTTTGGTCTGATGAGTCCAAATGTATGATTTTTGGTTCCAACCACCGTGTCTTTGTGAGATGCAGAGTAGGTGAACGCATGTGTAGTTCCCACCGTGAAACATGGAGGAGGAGATGTGATGGTGTGGGGGTGCTTTGCTGGTGACACTGTCAGTGATTTATTTAGAATTCAAGGCACACTTAACCAGCATTACCACAGCATTCTGCAGCGATATACGCCATCCCATCTGGTTTGCGCTTAGTGGGACTATCATTGTTTTTTCAACAGGACAAATTTCCAACACACCTCCAGGCTGTGTAAGGGCTATTTGACCAAGAAGGAGAGTGATGGACTGCTGCATCAGATGACCTGGCCTCCACAATCACCCGACCTCAACCCAACTGAGATGGTTTGGGATGAGATGGACCGCAGAGTGAAGGAAAAGCAGCCAACAAGTGCTCAGCATATGTGGGAACTCCTTCAATACTGTTGGAAAAGCATTCCTCATGAAGCTGGTTGAGAAAATACCAAGAGTGTGCAAAGCTGTCATCAAGGCAAAGGAGGGCTACTTTGAAGAATCTCAAAAAACAAAATATATTTTGATTTGTTTAACACTTTTTTGGTTTCTAGATGATTCCATGTGTTATTTCATAGTTTTGATGTCTTCACTATTGTTCCACAATGTAGAAAATTGTGAAAATAAAGAAAAACCCTTGAATGAGTAGGTGTGTCCAAACTTTTGACTAGTACTGTATATGTCAATATGTAGAAGCTCTGAACTCTCTGTTCAGAACCAACCTACATGTTATGGAAAACTAGATATTTTAGTATTTCTCCAGTAGGTTTCCTCACTTCTATGTCAAAGATAATAAAACAAATACACTTTATTAAATACTACAGTAATGTCCCCCAAAACACTACAGTAAATACTACAGTAGATTACAGTAAATACTATAGTGAAGTCCGCAAAAACACTACAGTGAATACTATGTATTCCTACCATAGTATACAATATAGTATTTTTTCATGTTGTAAACTCAGAAAAGGCAGAAGAGGTGCACGTTTAATTCTTTCAAATGACATTTAATTCTTTCAACTGATGTTTCATTCTCAAAGGTACAGACACGCAGGCAATTTAAGCTAACAGGGCGATGTCATTGTGCATGGTATACAGAGTCGCAAATATGGCCATGCAGTAGCATTAACAGTGATCCAGACTTAAGGTGACAATTGATGTAGTTCTGAATACAGACAAACAATCAACACTAGTTGAGAGGGTTGGCGAGAGAACACACTATAATGAGATGACACCAAATTAAGCTATCTTCTGTTCTCTTCCTCTCAATTTAACTTGGAGTACACGAAGCATGAACACCAAATCTCTTTTGGCATTATTTTCCTAAAACATAGAGGCTTTTCTGCTTGCGTTTGCGATGACCACCATAGAGATGCAGTAAGGGTGGTTGACGGGATGGACGGGGCTTTTCTCTGTCTGCCAAGGGTTCACACAGAGGATAACGTCTTTAAGTGGGGGCTTGGATTTCCCACAAATCTCTGTATAATTTAGTAACACAACCCTGTGTTTAAGCAGCCTGTCCAATCCTTAATCTCACACAGACACGGAGACATATTCACCACAACACAGCACAGTCAGGGACTGCTCCACACACACACACACACACACACACACACACACACACACACACACACACACCACACACCAGCGCGCAAGGCCATACACTCACACACACCAGGGTTTCCATTATGAAAATGTGGCAACCTGACATTTGACCGGCGGCAATTTAATTTACCGGACATTTGAGAAATGTACTGGACCCATATGCATTGGGTGCATAACCCATTAGAGCGTCCACCCACGGTGCTCAGAATGACAGAAATCATATTTAGATTATGGTAATTAATCTTAACAGAACATCAAGTTGAGGATGCAATGACGTGTGTCCTTACCGCGCATTTTGAAGATGTTAGAATAACTGTCCACATTTACTTTTCCTCAGCCAACAAGATGAGTAACGGACTGCTAAATCACCAGCCTATGCGTACTGTAGGCAGCGCGTGAGTTTCAGGTTTGGGGAAGCACATTTTCACCATAAAAATGCACCTAATAAAGCATTCCATGAATCATCACATTTGTAGACTTATGTAAGATAGACTACTATACGTAATGTGATGAGAAAATTGGATAGTCCGAATTTAGGCTAGTAATATAACTCAATTGCGGTTCACAAAAAATACCATTAAATTCATGGCTGAGCACGTATAGCGTAGAGGCCTGGGATAATATGCTATATCAGATATGTTCTTCTTTCTTTGCACAAGAAAACACTTTATATGACTGGAGACATTAGCAGAATATTTTTTAATACGACAAATTAAAGGGTAGCCTACTCTGCTGACACTGACAAACAGATCAATAAAAACATAATTGTCCAAAAATAGGCCTACGAGAAGGGGAGACATACATAGGATTTGACGTCCATCTAAACTGGCGGAGGAAATGTCCAAAAACAAACTTTTAAGTGGCACTGACCCAACAATGATAGAGTGAATATGCACAGTGCACACTCACCGGGGACATGGCAGATGCTCCCACATGTCTGTATACTTTTGTAATTATTACTGGTGCCAATAAAATATCCTATAGGCCTACTGTTGTTCGCTCGATTAAATAGAGCATTTGGATAACTAAAAGACAGATTAGAGTATTTTCGTTGTCTTCTCTTTATATCAATAGAGATTTGCTTTCCAAACTATGTTTTACCGCGTTTGAATTTTGAAATATTGAGATATACCTGGCTGGGCCTACTTTTCACTCACAGTCGCAACTAGTAGTAGACATGTTTACCTATTCTATTGGTCAGCTTGTCGAGAAAGAAATAGCCCAAACAGACTATGGGACAGTTGTGAGACGATAGATCCTAAATTCATACAACCAGTAGACCTAGGCTAGACAAAACATTTTTTAAAAAGCAAGGAATCTGATGCAACAGATTAGAAGGTTTAGATTAAAATCATGACATAAATATTATTTCTTAACATTATTAGCTCAGCAATGCGCATAAGGCAGTAGGCTACACGCGAATGCGCATTTGCCTACTGGACAATGTAATAAAGTTGAAAACGAATAGACTACGGGTTTCAATGGCCTATGTCCGTTTTTATAAAATAATTGCCTCCACGGATATGGTCAGATTTTGCCTAGGCTACTTTGATACAAGGTAAAACATGCCTCATAACAATTAAGCAACTGTATGTTTTCAAAATGCAAAAATAGTAGGTATTTTAAATTGTGGCCCAAAAACTATTTTTAACACATGATTGCATTTAGAATTGTTGTGCAATGACTGGGCTTGACAATGCGATGTCTAACATATTTTCCGCTCAAAGGCTCTGTGTATGCTGTGAGAGTGTGATAAATAAGATACATAACATACAGACATGGCAATTTACTTCCACTAAATTATGCAAATTAACCCATAGACTGATAAGCATGACTGGGCAAATGTATTTACATCGACTGGTATTTCCATCGATGAATATGCTAAAAATCATTATTTTGCAATGGGCTTGTTTTTCTTCTCCGGGCAATTAGTTGGTGCAAATTTTATTTATATGCTTTTCAATTTTTTTAACAGCCAAAAGCCGGATATTACCAACTAACAGAAACCCTGACACACACACACACAAGCAAACATTTACGCTACGAACACACCGACAGAATCATTGCATTTTGGTACACCAGAATTACATTCATTTCCAATGAAACGCTGCATTTGCCTTGCAGCATTGCGTTGCAGAAACAGTTGCAGTGCGTTTGGTGTGGGGCATAAATTGGATTTATAGAACGTATGCGTCAAACTGTGTGTGTAGACAGCTTGACAGAAATGGTAGCAGAACGTGTATGTTGAACTTTTGTCGCGTACATATCCAGATGATACTGAATACTATTTTGCGCCAACCACTGTTGGTGTGTTCGAAGCGTAACATACACATACATGCAAACGTGCACGCACTCCCACATACTCACACAGCATCAGAATTGCCATCTCCTCACACCTGTCGCCTGAAGCTAACATGTATTAAATGTTCTTGTTTGCATTTGAGGCTGAAACAACGGACAATGCCATGACCTCTGACCCCTGCCCTTTAGCTTTCGCCTCCAGGTGTCATAAACTCTCAACTACAACTCAGAGAAAGTCCTGAAGTCTCCCAGGCAGCAGGCAGGCAGGGAAAGTTCACTTCACTTCTACCCAAAGTCACAGCAGTGAAAACACAGCTCTGACAGGTTCTACATAATTAACCATCAAAGTAAACAGGGCCGACCACACTAACACTTCTTCCATAGAGTTAGTCAGCCAGCTTAGCTGCTGCAGAAATTAACCTTGCCAGAAGAGGCTGGCGTCAAGTAATTGAAATGCCCTGATATACAGTAGTTGTTTATTTGGTGTTTACTGCCACGGTGCACTGAGAGGAGAGGCATGGATCAATCTACAGCCTTTGTCACGCAACGAGCCATGTCAGGATCTATTCCAGGCTCTATTCCCCTGTCATCCTGACATAAGGAGAAATGGATGGAGGGAAAGAGAGTGAGGATGGGGTAGGGAGAGTGTTCTCAGAGGGAGACCAGAGCCCCTGATCAGGGGACTGGGATAGCGTGAGAGGCTGGGAGAGGAGAGAGGACACGCAACAGGACCCCCTGCCTGATGTGCTGCCACACACACGCACGCACAAACACGCCCACACAAACAGAGAGTCTCTCACTCAAAGTCAAACACAGACACACATGCACTCACTTTAGACACACAAATGTACTTGCATACTGTACACACGTCACTCTCACTTTCCCATTCTCGGAAACACCTACACACCCTTGTACTAAGAGCAGCCCCAAGATGGTAAGTAGGCTGGTCCATCTCTTCTGGACAGAAATTAACAGAGAGAGGAGAGAAGAGGCTGGCGTCAAGTATGTTCACACTCCGCACCACGTCTTGATGGTACAGAACTACAGTTAGGGAAAAAAGTATTTGTACGTTTTCCCACTGACAAAGAAATGATCAGTCTATAATTTTAATGGTAGGTTTATTTGAATAGTGAGAGACAGAATAACTACAGAAAAATCCAGAAAAACGCATGTCAAAAATGTTATAAATTGATTTGCATTTTAATGAGGGAAATAAGTATTTGACCCCTCTGCAAAACATGACTTAGTACTTGGTGGCAAAACCCTTGTTGGCAATCACAGAGGTCAGACTTTTCTTGTTGTTGGCCACCAGGTTTGCACACATCTCAGGAGGGATTTTGTCCCACTCCTCTTTGCAGACTTTCTCCAAGTCATTAAGGTTTCAAGGCTGACGTTTGGCAACTCGAACCTTCAGCTCCCTCCACAGATTTTCTATGGGATTAAGGTCTGGAGACTGGCTAGGCCACTCCAGGAGCTTAATGTGCTTCTTCTTGAGCCACTCCTTTATTGCCTTGGCCGTGTGTTTTGGGGGAAGGAGGTTCTCACCCAAGATTTGACGGTACATGGCCCCGTCCATCATCCCTTTGAATGCGGTGAAGTTGTCCTGTCCCCTTAGCGAAAAACACCCCCAAAGCATAATGTTTCCACCTCCATGTTTGACGGTGGGGATGGTGTTCTTGGGGTCATAGGCAGCATTCCTCCTCCTCCAAACACGGCGAGTTGAGTTGATGCCAAAGAGCTCCATTTTGGTCTCATCTGACCACAACACTTTCACCCAGTTGTCCTCTGAATCATTCAGATGTTCATTGGCAAACGTCAGATGGGGATGTATATGTGCTTTCTTGAGCAAGGGGATCTTGCGGGCACTGCAGGATTTCAGTCCTTCACGGCGTAGTGTGTTACCAATTGTTTTCTTGGTGACTATGGTCCCAGCTGCCTTGAGATCATTGACAAGATCCTCCCGTGTAGTTCTGGGCTGATTCCTCACCGTTCTCATGATCATTGCAACTCCACGAGGTGAGATCTTGCATGGAGCCCCAGGCCGAGGGAGATTGAGAGTTCTTTTGTGTTTCTTCCATTTGAGAATAATCGCACCAACTGTTGTCACCTTCTCACCAAGCTGCTTGGCGATGGTCTTGTAGCCCATTCCAGCCTTGTGTAGGTCTACAATCTTGTCCCTGACATCCTTGGAGAGCTCTTTGGTCTTGGCCATGGTGGAGAGTTTGGAATCTAATTGATTGCTTCCTTCTGTGGACAGGTGTCTTTTATACAGGTAACAAACTGAGATTAAGAGCACTCCCTTTAAGAGTGTGCTCCTAATCTCAGCTCGTTACCTATATAAAAGACACCTGGGAGCCAGAAATCTTTCTGATTGAGAGGGGGTCAAATACTTATTTCCCTCATTAAAATGCAAATCAATTAATAACATTTTTGACATGTGTTTTTCTGGATTTTTTTGTTGTTATTCTGTCTCTCACTGTTCAAGTAAACCTACCATTAAAATTATAGACTGATCATTTCTTTGTCAGTGGGCAAACGTACAAAATCAGCAGGGGATCAAATACTTTTTTCCCTCACTGTATAATATCCAACAGTCCCCCCAACCTTCATCATCCTCACCCCTTCTCTCCTCCACTCACACTGCCCCCCGACCCCTTTCTTTCCTGCTCTTTTCTCGAGTGAGGAAGCTCTCTAGCAAGAAGGATGAACATGAAAACCACCCGTACGCAAAGGCCTTCACGACAAGCCTTCACACTCCTGAGGGGCCAATAGAGCGTGTGTTGTATCGCATTGGGACTCAATACAACACCAGACACTTTTCCGGGGGAAAGTGAGCATGTGTGTGGGAGATGTGCGTGTGTGTCTATCAGACAGGCAGTCCTCACTTGGGATGACCGGCATAGACGGTTGCTCTTTGCGATGTGTTTACACTTTAGCGGAATCCCCCTAGAGACAGAATGAGAGTGGAGAGTCAGAGCTGGCCTGAGCCTTCTAAAGAAATGTTTCACAAAACAGAGACTCTTTCTCTCCATCCATCTCTCGAAGTGTGATGATATTCTGATGAATCTCCCCTCTTCTGCGAATAGTAATCCTGGAGTTAGAATGTAAAAAGTCACCGGTGCATGTCTCATCTGAGTCTGGGTGTCTTGGTGAATTATCAGAAAGCAATCTATCACTCAGGCGTGTGTGTGCATTCATGTCGGTGTGCATTCGTGTGTGCATGGCTATATGTGTCTGTTCGTGCGCATGTGAGTGTGTGTGTCTGAGTATTGATCTGGGTTTACTGGGCTCTAACCCTAACCCCAGACAGGCTAGACAGTAGAGTATTTCCTAGCAGCTGCAATGACGTTTTAAAACAACTAGCTTCTAACTTCACATGATGTCATACAGAGTGGATCCAGAGCCAGAGATACATTATCATAGCTGTTAGTGTCCACCACTCTACTCTGCTCTTATTACAGCATATAAACACATCACATCTCTGGAGTCAAACCAGGATTGATACAGATACAGACAGAGAGAGAGAGGGATACAGACAGAGAGAGAGAGAGATACATTTACATTACATTACATTTTAGTCATTTAGCAAACGCTCTTATCCAGAGCGACTTACAGTAGTGAATGCAGACAGAGAGAGAGAGAGATACAGACAGAGAGAGAGAGAGATACAGACAGAGAGAGAGAGAGAGTACAGACAGAGAGAGAGAGAGATACAGACAGAGAGAGAGAGAGAGAGAGAGAGAGAGAGATAGAGAGAGAGAGAGACAGAGAGAGATAGAGAGAGAGAGAGAGAGAGACAGAGAGAGATAGATAGAGAGAGAGAGACAGAGAGAGATAGAGAGAGAGAGAGACAGAGACAGACAGAGACAGAGTTACCGGATAAGGGTCTTCACATTTCTGGGGTTGTAACTACCCAGAATTGATGGTTATCACCACATACTGCTACACTCAGATTACTTTAACTGGAGAAACAGCAGGCGAAAAAAGGCTTTTGTTTACCTAACACAAACGCACCAGTCTTGTTTTTGCTTCTATACATTTACCTGTTCATATGGTAATGTGAGCAAACAGCCAAGGTTGTTTGTGACAGTTGGGAGGTGGTTAGATGTAGTATTTGAGTGGTTGGCGTGGGAACAGTTCTCCAAGGGCCTGAGCCCTGAAGGCTGTGGTGACGTACTGACTGGATGGGAACTGACGTGACATGTCATAATGTTTGGCCATGCGTGTGTGTTTGTGTTTGTCTGTGTTCATTTCTAGGAAAGCCCAGGGTGACACAGAGAAAGCAGACAGGGAGGAGACAGGAAGAAGAGGACTTTGCTTGAGGATAATCACATACCTTCATAGGCCGCCATCGGAAATTATTCAGAGTATATAAAAAAAACGGAAATATCAAATTTACATAAGTATTCAGACCCTTTACTCAATACTTTGTTGAAGCACCTTTGACAGTGATTACAGCCTCAAGTATTCTTGGGTATGATGCTACAAGCTTGGCACACCTGTATTTGGTGACACCTGTATTTCAGCTGCCGCTGAAAAACATCTCCACAGCATGATGCTGCCACCACCATGCTTCACCGTAGGGATGGTGCCAGGGTTCCTCCAGACGTGACGCTTGGCATTCAGGCCAAAGAGTTGAATCCTGGTTTCATCAGACCAGAGAATCTTGTTTCTCATGGTCTGAGAGTCTTTAGGTGCCTTTTGGCAAACTCCAAGTGGGCTTTCATGTGCCTTTTACTGAGGAGTGTCTTCCGTCTGGCCACTCTACCATAATGGTCTGATTGGTGGAGTGCTGCAGAGATGGTTCTCCTTCTGGAAGGTTCTCCCATCTCCAGAGGAATTCTGGAGCTCTGTCAGAGTGACCATTGGGTTCTTGGTTACCTTCCAGACCAAGGCCCTTCTCCCCCGATTGCTCAGTTTGGCCAGGCGGGCCAGCTCTAGGAAGAGTCTTGGTGGTTCCAAACTTATTCCATTTAAAAATGATGGAAGCCACTGTGTTCTTGGGGACCTTCAATGCTGTAGAAATGTTTTGGTACCCTTCCCCAGATCTGTGCCTCAACACAATCCTGTCTCGGAGCTCTATGGACAATTCCTTCAACCTCATGGCATGGGGTTTGCTCTGGCATGCACTGTCAACTGTGGGGACCTTATATAGACAGGTGTGTGCCTTTCCAAATCATGCCCAATCAAATTAATTTCCACAGGTTGTAAGGGGTGTGTAACTGGTGGCAGGGAAGTCCGATGCAGGAGAGCAGAACTTGGTAATAGCCGGAGCAGTTTAATAGCAAAACCAACGGTATAAAAATAACAAGATATGGGTACAAAAACCCGTCGCGCACCAATCAGCACGTGCACAAGCACTTACAATAAACAATCCCACACAAAGACATGGGGGAACAGAGGGTTAAATACACAACAAGTGATTGAGCGAATTGAAACCAGGTGTGAGGAAAAACAAGACAAAACACATGGAAAATGAAAAGTGGATCAGTGATGGCTAGAAGACCGGCGAAGCCGACCGCCGAGCGTCGCCCGAACAAGGAGATGACCCGACTTCAGCGGAAGTCGTGACAGTACCCCCCCCCCTTGACGCGCGGCTCCAGCAGCGCGCCGACGCCGGCCTCGGGGACGACCCAGAGGGCGAGGCGCAGGGTGATCCGGACGGAGACGGTGGAACTCCCGCAGCATTGAAGGGTCCAACACGTCCTCCAACAGAACCCAGCACATTTCCTCTGGACCATACCCCTCCCACTCCACGAGGTACTGAAGGACCCTCGCACGACGCCTCGAATCCAGGATAGAGCGAACGGAGTACGCCGGGGCCCCATCGATGTCCAGAGGCGGCGGAGGAACCTCCCGCACCTCAGACTCCTGGAGCGGGCCAACCACCACCGGCCTGAGGAGCGACACAAGGAACGAGGGGTTAATACGGTAATCAGGGGGAAGCTGTAACCTATAACAAACCTCGTTCACTCTTCTCAGGACTTTAAATGGCCCCACAAACCGCGGACCCAGCTTCCGGCAGGGCAGGCGGAGGGGCAGGTTCCGGGTCGAGAGCCAGACCCGGTCCCCCGGTGCGAACACCGGGGCCTCACTGCAGTGACGGTCTGCGCTGGCTTTCTGGTGCAGCACGGCCCGCTGGAGGTGAACATGGGCGGCGTCCCATGTCTCCTCCGCACGCCTGAACCAGTCGTCCACCGCAGGAGCCTCGGTCTGACTCTGATGCCAAGGCTCCAGAACCGGCTGGTACCCTGGTACGCACTGGAAGGGGGAGAGGTTAGTGGAGGAGTGGCGGAGCGAGTTCTGAGCCATCTCGGCCCAGGGCACGAACGCTGCCCAATGCTGACCCCGATCAGACACTATATCCTCAGGCACCCCGTAGTGCCGGAAGACGTGCGTAAACAACGCCTCTGCAGTCTGTAGGGCCGTAGGGAGACCGGACAGAGGGAGGAGACGGCAGGACTTAGAGAACGGATCCACAACGACCAGAATTGTGGTGTTTCCCTGTGAGGGGGGAGGTCGGTAAGAAAATCCACCGACAGGTGCGACCAAAGCCGCTGTGGAACGGGTAAGGGGTGTAGCTTACCTCTGGGCAGGTGCCTCGGAGCCATACACTGGGCGCACACCGAGCAGGAGGAAACATAAACCCTCACATCCTTAGCAAAGGTCGGCCACCAGTACTTCCCAACCAAACAGCGCACCGTCCGACCGGTCCCAGGTTAACCAGAGGAGGGTGATGTGTGGGTCCAATAGATCAACCGTTCACGGACAGCAGATGGAACGTACAGACGTCCTGCGGGACACTGGAGGGGAGCGAGCTCTGCACGAACGCCCGCTCAATGTCCGCGTCCAGCTCCCACACTACCGGCGCCACCAGGCAGGATGCCGGGAGTGTGGGAGTGGGATCCATGGGCCGCTCCTCTGTGTCATACAGTCAGTGGACAGTGCGTCTGCTTTCACGTTTTGGGAAACTGGTCTGTAGGAAAGGGAAAAAACAAAATGGGTGAAAAACATGGCCCACCTTGCCTGGCGAGGGTTAAGTCTCCTCGCTGCCCGGATGTACTCCAGATTGCGGTGGTCAGTCCAGATGAGAAAAGGGTGTTTAGCCCCCTCAAGCCAATGTCTCCACACCTTCAGAGCCTTGACGACAGCCAACAACTCCCGGTCCCCCACATCATAGTTTCGCTCCGCCGGGCTGAGCTTCTTCGAGAAGAAGGCACAGGGGTGGAGCTTCGGTGGCATACCCGAGCGCTGAGAGAGCACAGCTCCTATCCCAGCCTTGGACGAGTCCACCTCCACTATGAACGCCAAAGAGGGATCCGGATGGGCCAGCACGGGAGCCGAGGAAAACAGAGCCCTCAGTTGACCAAACGCCTTGTCCGCCTCAGCCGACCTACTGCAAACGTACCAGGCCCCCCTTCAGCAGTGAGGTAATGGGAGCCGCTACCTGACCAAAACCCCGGATAAACCTCCGGTAGTAATTGGCAAACCCTAGGAACAGCTGCACTTCCTTTACTGTGGTGGGAGTCGGCCAATTACGCACGGCTGAAATGCGGTCACTCTCCATCTCCACCCCCGAGGTGGAAATGCTGTATCCTAGGAAGGAGACGGACTGCTGGAAGAACAGGCATTTCTCAGCCTTGACGTACAGGTCATGCTCCAACAGTCGACCAAGCATCCTGCGCACCAGGGACACATGCTCGGCGCATGTAGCGGAGTATATCAGAATGTCATCAATATACACCACTACACCCTGCCTGTGCATGTCCCTGAAAATCTAATCTACAAAGGCTTGGAAGACTGATGGAGCATTCATCAACCCGTACGGCATGACGAGGTACTCATAGTGCCCTGAGATGGTACTGAAAGCCGTCTTCCACTCGTCTCCCTCTCGGATACGCACCAGGTTGTAAGCGCTCCTGAGATCTAGTTTGGTGAAGAAGCGCGCCCCGTGCATTGACTCAATCGCTGTGGCTATGAGCGGTAGCGGGTAACTATACCTCACAGTGATCTGATTCAAACCCCGATAGTCAATACACGGGCGCAGACCTCCCTCCTCCTCCTTCACAAAAAAGAAACTCGAGGAGGCGGGTGAAGTGGAGGACCAAATGTACCCCTGACGCAGGGATTCGGAGACATATGTTTCCATAGCCTCCGTCTCCGCCTATGAGAGGGGATACACGTGATTCCTGGGAAGTGCAGCGTCTACCAGGAAATTTATCGCACAATCGCCCCATCGATGAGGTGGTAATTGAGTCACCTTCTTTTTAGAGAAGGCGAGAGCCAAATCGGCATATTCAGGGGGAATGCGGACGGTGGAGACCTGGTCTGGACTCTCCACCGTAGTAGCACCAACGGAAACCCCTAAACACCTACCTGAGCACTCTCGCGACCACCCCGTGAGAGCCCTCTGTGGCCAAGAAACAGTGGAGTCATGACAAGCTAACCAGGGTAGGCCCAGCCCCACGGGAAACGCAGGAGAGTCAATAAGGAATAGACTAATTCTCTCCTTGTGACCCCTCTGCGTCACCATGCCCAAAGGAGCGCTAATCAACCCTGACCCTAATGGTCGACTATCTAAGGTGTGAACGGGGAAAGGCACAGCCACGGGAACAATGGGGATCCCTAAACTACAGGTTAACCTGTTGGGGCTAGGGGGCAGTATTTTCACGGCTGAATAAAAAAACGTACCCGATTTAATCTGGTTACTAATCCTACCCAGTAACTAGAATATGCATATACTTATTATATATGGATAGAAAACACCCTAAAGTTTCTAAAACTGTTTGAATGGTGTCTGAGTATAACAGAACTCATTTGGCAGGCAAAACCCTGAGACAGATTCTGACAGGAAGTGGATACCTGATGTGTTGAATTACCTTTAAGCCTATGCCATTGAAACACACAGGGGCTTATTAATCTTTTGGCACTTCCTATTGCTTCCACTAGATGTCACCAGCCTTTACAAAGTGTTTTGAGTCTTCTACTGTGAGATCTGACCGAACAAGAGCCTTGGAACGGTGATGGCCGATTAGACTCTGGCGCGCGAGGTCATGTTGGGTACCCTCGTTCCAATACGTTTTAAAAGAGAATGCATTCGTCCACCTTGAATATTATTCATGTTCTGGTTAAAAAAGGCACTAATGATTTATGCTATACAACGTTTGACATGTTTGAACGAACGTAAATATATTTTTTCCCCTCGTTCATGAAGTGAAGTCCGGCGGGCTTAGATCATATGCTAACAACACGGAGCTTTTTGGACATAAATGATGAGCTTTTTTGAACAAAACTACATTCGTTATGGACCTGGGATTCCTGGAAGTGACATCTGATGAAGAGAATCAAAGGTAATGGATTATTTACATAGTATTTTCGATTTTAGATCTCTCCAACATGGCCGTTTGTCTGTATCGCAAAGCGTATTTTTCTGGGCGCAGTGCTCAGATTATTGCAAAGTGTGATTTCCCAGTAAGGTTATTTTTAAATCTGGCAAGTCGATTGCGTTCAAGAGAGGTAAATCTATAATTCTTTAAATGACAATATAATATTTTACCAATGTTTTCTAATATTAATTATTTAATTTGTTGTGCTGACTTGACTGCCGGTTATTGGAGGGAAACGATTTCCTGAACATCAACGCCATAGTAAAACACTGTTTTTGGATATAAATATGAACTTGATAGAACTAAAAATGCATGTATTGTCTAACATAATGTCCTAGGAGTGTCATCTGATGGAGATTGTCAAAGGTTAGTGCATCATTTTAGCTGGTTTTATGGTTTTGGTGACGCCTGTCTTTGAATTGACAAAACATTACACACAGCTATTGTCAATGTACTCTCCTAACATAATCTAACTTTATGCTTTCGCCGTAAAACCTTTTTGAAATCGGACAACGTGGTTAGATTAAGGAGATGTTTATCTTTCAAAGGGTGTAAGATAGTTGTATGTTTGAAAAATTTGAATTTTGACATTTATTTGGTTTCAAATTTGCCGCTCTTGAAATGCACCTGCTGTTGATAGGGTGCACCACGGGTGGCACGCTAGCATCCCACATAGCCCCAAGAGGTTAACGCTTTATCAATAAAATTCCCAGTCGCCCCTGAATCGCCGAGCGCCTTATGCTGGGAATGCAGGGAAAACTCAGGGAAAGTGACATACACAAACATATGTGCAACAGAGGGCTCTGGGTGAGAATGGTGCTGGCTCACCTGGGGTGACGTCAGAGCACCCTGCCTGCTGCCTCGATCCCCAGAGGAACCAACCCGGCACCGACCAGCAGTGTGACCTCTGCGGCCACAGATGTTGCACGAGCTGGAACCCCCTCCGGTCACCCTGCGCACCGCCCCTCCCAGCTCCATGGGTATCGGAGAGGGGGTGCGGGAGGATGGATCCACCAGACCCCGATCAGAACGTCCGCGGGTTGCCAGCAGGTTGTCCAGCCGGATGGACAAGTCCACCAGCTGGTCGAACATGAGGGTGGTGTCTCTGCAGGCCAACTTCCAACGGACGTCCTCGCACAGACTGCAGCGGTAATGGTCGATCAGGGCCCTGACGCTCCATCCCGCGCCAGCAGCCAGGGTCCTAAACTCCAGGGCGAACTCCTGGGCGCTCCTCATCTCCTGCCTCAGATGGAAGAGGCGCTCCTCAAACTAGTCCAACGCCGCATCTCCCTCTCTCCACTCCAGGGCTTTCCTGGTGAGGCACGAGACGAGGGCGGACACCCTCTCACGTCCCGATGGGGCCGGGTAGACGGTGGCCAGGTATAGGTCCAGGTGAAGAAGGAACCCCTGGCAGTTTGCAGCCTTTCTGTCGTATTCCTGGGGCAGGGAGAGACGAATCTCACTGGGACCAGGAGGAAGAGTGGCGCTCAGAGGAGACCCCGGTTGTGCTGGTGGAGGTGCTGGAAGAACTCCCTGTCTCTCCCAGCGGTCCATAGTCTGGACAACGCTGTCCATGGCGGTGCCAAGATGGTGGAGCATTGCTGCTTGCTCCCGGACGCTCTCCTCCACCCCTATACCCGGGGTACCTGCTCCTGCTGACTCCATAGTCAGGTCGGTGATTCTGTAAGGGCTGCATACTGGCGGCAGAGAAGTCAGACGCAGGAGAGCAAAAACTGTGTTTCCAAACGGCGCAGTTTAAAAAACTAAAAAACTCACCGGAAAACAGAACAATCCACCAGCTGGGTACATAACCCGACACACACCAGAACAGACGTGCACAAGCACTTACAATAAACAATCACTGACAAGGACATGAGGGGGAACAGAGGGTTAAATACACAACATGTAATTGATGGGATTGGAACCAGGTGTGATGGAAGACAAGACAAAACCAAAGGAAAATGAAAAGAGGATGAGTGATGGCTAGAAGGTCGATGACTTCAACCGCCACCCGAACAAGGAGAGGGACCAACTTCAGCAGAAGTCGTGACCCTTCACTGGCCAATCATAACATGCTCTATTTATTTGACCTTTATTTAACTAGGCAAGCCAGTTAAGAACAAATTCTTATATTCAATGATGGCCTAGGAACAGTGGGTTAACTGCCTTGTTCAGGGGCAGAACGACAGATTTGTACCTTGTCAGCTCAGGGATTCAATCTTGCAACCTTTCAGTTACCAGTCCAATGCTCTAACCACTAGGCTATGCTGCCGCCTATGCCAAAATATTGTTTGCTTCAAGTTCTGTCTTTTATGTATTGTGTTGTCATCAACTCCAATTCAAATGTTAGTCAGTTATAGCCTAGTTTGTTAAATAACCTACTGAAACAAAATAACAAAATGTAGGCATATACCATATTTGCAAAATATTTTGAACATGTTTTTTTACAGTAATTGCATGGCTTCAATATGGAAATATATTGTTAACATAGCATTCGCACTGATATAGGCCTACTGTAAAATGCATGTCTGAGCCATGGACATGCCAAATGTTGTCAATAAGCAAGATTAAATTCACTATTGATGAGATCTAAAACGACAGTGAATAAATGTAATACAATTCTAATAAAACAAAATAAGTATTTTTTATATATAGAATACAGTGCATTCAGAAAGTATTCAGACCCCTTCACTTTTTCCACATTTAGTTACGTTGCAGCCTTATTCTAAAATTGATTAAATACAATTTTTCCCTCATCAATCTACCTACAATACCCAATTGCCAATAGATGATGTTTCTACATCTTGGAGTCCACCTGTGGTAATGTCAATTGATTGAACATGATTTGGAAAGGCACACACCTGTCTCCTATATGGATCCACAGTTCACAGTGCATGTCAGAGCAAAAACCAAGCCATGAGGTGGAAGATATTATCCATAGCGCTCCAAGACAGGATTGTATCGAGGCACAGATTTGGAGAAGGGTACCAAAAAAATGTCTGCAGCATTGAAGATCCCCAAGAACACAGTGGCCTCCATAATTCTTGAATGGAAGAAGTTTGGAACCACTAACACTCTTAATAAAGCTGGCCGCCCAGCCAAACTGAGCAATCGGGGGAGAAGGGACTTGGTCAGGGAGGTGACCAAGAACCAGATGGTCATTTTGACAGAACTCCGGAGTTCCTCTGTGGAGATGGGAGAACTGTCCAGAAGGACAACCATCTCTGCAGCACTCCACCAATCAGGCCATTATGGTAGAGTGGCCAGACGGAAGACACTCCTCAGTAAAAGGCACATGACAGCCCACTTGGAGTTTTCCAAAAGGCACCTAAAGGCCTCCCAGACCATGAGAAACAAGATTCTCTGGTCTGATGAAACCAAGATTCAACTCTTTGGCCTGAATGCCAAGCATTGGAGGAAACCTGGCACCATCCCCACAGTGAAACATGGTTCGTGGCAGCATCATGCTGTGGAGATGTTTTTCAGCGTCAGGGACTGGGAGACTGTTTAGGATCGAGGGAAAGATGAATGGAGCGAAGTACAGAGAGATCCTTGATGAAAACCTGCTCCAGAGCACTCAGGACCTCAGACTGGGGTGAAGGTTCACCTTCCAACAGGACAACGAGCCAAAGCACACAGCCAAGACAACGCAGGAGTGGCTTCGGGACAAGTCTCTGAATGTCCTTGAGTGGCCCAGCCAGAGCCCGAACGAATATCTTTGGAGAGACCTGAAAAGAGCTGTGCAGCGACGCTCCCCATCCAACTTGACAGAGCTTGAGAGGATCTGCAGAGAAGAATGTCACAAACCAAAATACAGGTGTGCCAAGCTTCTAGCGTCATACCGAAGACTCGAGGCTGCCAAAGGTGCTTCAACAAAGTACTGAGTAAAGGGTCTGAATATTTATGTAAATGTGATATTTCCGTTTTTTTTATACGTTTGCAAACATTTCTTAAAACCAGTTTTTGCTTTGTCATTATGAAGTATTGTGTGTAGATTGATGAGGGGAAAAAACAACAGTTTAATACATTTTAGAATAAGGCTGTAACGTAACAAAATGTGGAAAAAGTCAAGGGGTCTGAATACGTTCCGAATGCATTGTATGTCTAAATAAAGTTAGAGGCACCATAATTGCTCCCTGTGGGTTTATAATAATACGCCTAAAACAACGTAGACTATGGAGTGTTTTCCGCACATCCAAACTTTTCATAGGAGCTGGAAAAAGATCCAATATAAAAGAGAAAGGAGGAATGTCCATTCACTGATACTGCACCCAAATGTACACTGAGTATATAAAACATTAAGAATACCTGCTCTTTCCATGACATAGACTGACTACCAGGTGAATTCAGTTGAAAGCTATGACCCCTAAATGATATCACTTGTTAAATCCACTTCAATCAGTCTACATGAAGGGGAGGAGACAGGTTACAGAAGGATTTTTAAGTCTTGAGACAATTGAGACATGGACTGTGTATGTGTGCAAACTCAATATTAGGAAGGTGATGTACAAAAGGCTACATTCTGCTGGAAAAATGAATGCCATAACCAATTGCTTTATCGCTAAGACCAGCTTTTGGTCAGTCTTAAATATCTGTAGTTATGCTCACTGAAATTGGCATATTGGTGCACGTTTTTAAGTACACACCTCAAATATTTCCACACCTCTCACCTCTGCGCAAGACAGCTATTGTTAGACAGGTAAATATCCAAACCTGCTGTAAGGGCTGGAAAATGCAAGTGCGGCAGTTATTACATGTACAGTGCCTTGCAAAAGTATTCATCCTTCTTGGCGTTTTTCCTATTTTGCATTACAACCTGTAATTTAAATGGATTTTTATTTGGATTTCATGTAATGGACATACACAAAAATAGTCCAAACCGGTGAAGTGAAATGAAAGAAATAACATGTTTTAAAAAAAAGTTTAAAAAAAGTAAAACGGAAAAGTGGTGCGTGCATATGTATTCAACCCCTTTGCTATGAAGTCCCTAAATAAGATCTGGAGCAACCAATTACCTTCAGAAGTGACATAATTAGTTAAATAAAGTCCACCTGTGTGCAATCTAAGTGTCACATGATCTGTCACATGGTGCCACAGAGCACCATTAAATCCATGATTTAAAAATGGAAAGAATATGGCACCACAACAAACCTGCCAAGAGAGGGCTGCCCACCAAAACTCACAGACCAGGCAAGGAGGGCATTATTCAGAGAGGCAAAAAAGAGACCAAAGATAACCCTGAAGGAGCTGCCAAGCTCCACAGTGGAGATTGGAGTATCTGTCCATAGGACCACTTTAACCCCTGGTCGGTACAGGACGGACATCCAGCGAAAAATCCTATCGCCATTAGCATAACAAAATGTAATATATATATATATTTTTCAAATATAGGACTATGTTATATCGTTTTATAGATACACCTCTCCTGAATCGAACCACGTTGTCCGATTTCAAAAAGCTTTACAGCAAAACATTAGATTATGTTAGAGGAGTATATCGTAAAAGTAGCCACATAGCCATTTTCCGACCAACTACATGCATCACAAATAACCAAAAAACAGCTAAATGCAGCACTAACCTTTCACAATCTTCATCAGATGACACTCCTAGGACATCATGTTACACAATACATGCATTCTTTTGTTCGATAAAGTTCATATTTATATATAAAAACAGCATTTTACATCGGCGCGTGACGTTGACTAACTATTTTCCCTCAAATGCATCCGGTGAAACAGCGCTACAATTTACTAAATTACTATGCGAAAACATTTTTAAAATGTAATATTGTCATTCTAAGATTTATAGATGAATATCTCTTGAAAGCACCTGTAATGCCAGATTTAAAAATAACTTTACTGGGTAATCACACTTTGCGATAAAAGGGGATGCGATACTCAGAAAAATAGGCTACCGTTACAGGTCAGCGCCATCTTGGAACAATCGCATATCAAATCTACTCTTGTATACTATTGTCAATAATCCCTTACCTTTGATTATCTTCCTCAGAAAGCAGTTTCAGGAATCCCAGGTCCACAACAAATGGATTTTCGTTCGAAAAAGTTAATCCTTTACGTCCCAATAGCTTGTTCTTGTTAGCGCGTTCTGAAGGCTGCTCCAAAACTTCTGTCGGCTGCTCTTTCAATAAAGTGCATTTTTCTTTAATTTAGGTTCGTTCAAACATGTCAAACGTTGTATAACATAAATCTTTAGGGCCTTTTTCAACCAGAGCTCCAATAAGATTCAAGGGGGACGATTGCATTGTCTTTCAAAATGTTTCGAAAGGGGAGGGTAGCCAGGGGCGCCGGCGTCATAATGGTGATGGCCCTCCTCATGTGACCACTTTCCACAGCGTCTCATTCAGTCAGTTTTCACAGTAGGAGACTCAAACCACTTTGTAAAGACTGGGCACATCTAGTGGAAGCAATAGGAAGTGCTCAATGAACCATTGCTCACGGTGTGATTAATAGGCAAAGTGATGAAGTTGAGTCGGCAATTCAGAATTCCACATCCTGTTACGATCGGTCTCGGGGTTTTGACTGCCATATGAGATCTGTTATACTCAGACACCATTCAAACAGTTTTAGAAACTTTAGGGTGTTTTCTATCCACAAGTATTAATTATATGCATATCCTAGCTTCTGAGTTTGAGTAGGAGGCCGTTTAAAATGGGCACACATTTTTTTCAAAAATCGCTGTAGCGCCCCCTATCCTAGGCGACCGTCAAGAGGTTAAGCCGTACACTCCACAGAGCTGGGCTTTATGGAAGAGTGGCCAGAAAAAAGCCATTGCGTAAAGAAAAAAATATGCAAACACTTTTGGTGTTCACCAAAAGTCATGTGGGGGACCCCAAGCATATGGAAGAAGGTGCTCTGGTCTGATGAGACTAAAATTGAGCTTTTTGGCCATCAAGGAAAATGCTATGTCTGGCGCAAACCCAACACCTCTCATCACCCCGACAACACCATCCCCACAGTGAAGCATGGTGGTGGCAGCATCATGCTGTAGGGATGTTTTTCATCAGCAGGGACTGGGAAACTGGCCAAAATTGAAGGAATGATGGATGGCGCTAAATACAGGGAAATTCTTGAGGAAAACCTGTTTTTGTCTTCCAGAGATTTGAGACTGGGTCGGAGGTTCACCTTCCAGCAGGACAATGACCCTAAGCATACTGCTAAAGCATCACTTGAGTGGTTTAAGGGGAAACATTTAAATGTCTTGCAATGGCCTAGTCAAAACCCAGACCTCAATCCAATTGAGAATCTGTGGTATTACTTAAAGATTGCTGTACACCAGTGGAACACATCCAACTTGAAGGAGCTGGAGCTGTTTTTCCTTGAAGAATGGGCAAAAATCCCAGTGGCTAGATGTGCCAAGCTTATAGAGACATACCCCAAGAGACTTGCAGCTGTAATTGCTGCAAAAAGTGGCTCTACAAAGTATTGACTTTGGGGGGGTGAATAGTTATGCACGCTCAAGTTTTCTGTTTTTTTTGTCTTATTTCTTGTTTGTTTCACAATAAAACATATTTTTATATCTTCAAAGTGGTAGGCATGTTGTGTAAATCAAATGATACAAACCCCCAAAAAATCTATTTTAATTCCAGGTTGTAAGGCAACAAAATTTGAAAAATGCCAAGAGGCGAATACTTTCGCAAGCCACTGTAGCAGGGCCCAGAACATGTTTATGGATGTGTGACTGTGTGTGAGCTCGCATTTGGATGAGGTGTGTGTGTGTGCGCTTGGGAATCTGTTGACGCCTCAAGGGTTTCAGCTACAGACTTAAGTGCCCCTTTCTCTCTTCTATCAGCTCATGGCCTATGAGTTCACCTCAGTAGCCTCAGCACTGATGCTCTTTTCAAAAACACACTTTGAATCCAGAGAAGCGGAGAAACAGTCTTAATATACACAGCCGCTGCTATTTCAAACCGCCTGCTTGCTTGTTTATATCCCCTTTGATCTTTCCTCTCTGTTCTGGCCTTGTCTTTTTGTAAAAATAAGTGAGGCTGTGTGTGTATATGATGTGCGTGCAGAGGGCAGCCTGCATTTTAGAACCACATTCCTCTCTGACAGCGTCATTAAGCAGGCGAGGCCGGGCACACACACACACATATACACACACGGCCCCCATCCATAAAGCAGTGGGCTCTCTGCCAGGCTTTGCCCATGGAGGGAGGCTACTCTGTGGGTGCGAAGGGCTGGAGCCTGGCCTAGTGGTTCCCCACTCCCTGGATGAATGCTAGAGCTCTCAGCCTGCATAAGCCTTCACTCTGGGGACCCAAAAAGATGCAGAGGCCCCTCTATCCCTTTATGACCGCCATAACACTCATCTTAGTTCCCTATATCCCTTTATAGCCCAGCTATAGACATACAGCTAATTTATTGATGGTCTCTCCACTGGGTATGTAATGTGGGGAGACAGATAGAGACCCCGCTGCCCCGCCTCTACCCCCTCCCCCAGGGCAGCCATCACACTGGAGGAGGTTGGGGTGGAGGAGACTAGATGGGCCGCTTTGATACCAGGGCCTGTCCTGCCGCTGTAGCCCAACTCGGGCATAACCTGGCAGGGGTATCCCAACTACAGGGACCCCCGGTGGTCAGAGTAATTAGGGGAAGAAAAAGGAGAGGGAAAAGAGAGGGATGGTGGGGTGTGATGAAGAGGCTGCTGGAGGGGGTCTCCTCTCTCTTTCTCTGTCCCTGTCTCCCATCTCTATAGGCCACATATTACACCTGCCTCTGCATCCACACAAGCCAAGTCTGCAGAGACAATATAGATATAAGTTTTACTCATGGTATTCACTTGAGAGACTTCCTAAATGGTGTACAGGGAATCCACTGACACTGACATTTCTATATGAAGCATGGTGAATGTACAGAACAGCCATGTACTGTAACTGTAGAACGGCCAGAATGGGGCTCTAGTGCTAAAAGCCCAATCTGATTGTTTGAGGAGATCTCCATCTGCGTGTGACCAACAATTGATGAAATGCTAAAGAGAAGATTGAGTGACTGTGGCTAAGAGAGTGTATAAAAGGAATAGCTAATGATGTAAGCACTGTGGCTGTGCTGCGGTGGAGTTTGCCCAGAGTTGTTCCTGTGTGTTAAAAGTGGAGCAGAGGGATAGCGTGAGAGAGATTCAGGGAACTCTGTGGCTGGCTGAGACCAAGGCTAAAGCTAGCCTGAGGGCATCACGCGCTAGGCTAGCTAACCCGGCCGCTCCGCTCTGCGTACCACACTCTAGCTATCCCTCTCTACTTTACATCTCTCTCTTTTCCTCTTTCTCGCCTTCTTTCTCCGTCCCTCTCCCTCCCTCCCGTTCGCTCTCTCTCGGATCGCTCTCTCTCTCTTTCTCTCCATGCTGGGGGAAGTCCAAATAACAATTGCCTCTCTCTTCTCTCTCCTCCACCCTGAGTCTTATGATGATCCTAACAAACAGAACAGGACCAGTGTGTTTGTTTATGTCTCTAATATTCCTTATGGTAACCAGGGCCTACTGTCTGGTAAATTATGTCTTCGCTAGGACACCACGACCAGATACTTATCTCAGAAACACAGACTGGGGCTTGTAAGAATAAAGCTCAGAGAGGCACAATGTAATGAAAATAACTCACTGATTGGATTTTCATTGAGATGTACCATTTATAAATGATGATATTTACAAAGGTTTAACCCCTCTAATTGACACTAATCAAAAAGGCCACACTTGCACCACACGGTACACAAAAAATGTATGTGTACAATCAAATAATTGATTATTCGAAACATTATCCCAGCTAATCTAATAATCTTGATTGAAGCTGATTAAAAGGGACCTAACCCTCACCCTAATTCTAACCCTAACCCCTAAGCCTAAAATAGCCTTTTTACAAGTGTCCTAACTTTTCTGAATTGTTGTTGCTTTACTATTCTTGTTAGGACTTCTGGTACTTACAAGTATAGTAAAATGTGTGTACACACACACACACACGCACACAAAAGTAACTGCAGTCGACTGTGATAGTAATTGCAGAATAACTGCGGTGTACTTGTTATACTGCACTCTAACGGCAGTTACACTGCAAAATTACTGTAGTTAAAATAAGTGTTATTTTGGATGCAGCATACAGCAGTTACACTGCACTCTGAATTTCATATTTTTTCGTAAGGGCACATACACACACACACACACACACACATTATGAGGGGGGCCTGAGGTGTTTGGTAAGGTCATGCTAATTAACCCCAGATCAGCACCCAACTCTCTGTGATATCATTCAGTAATTGTTTAGTTCTAATCATTATTTAGAGCAATTAATCATATATGAACATGCTGCTGTGTGCCAATTATGTAAGGGATAATCAAGGAGGGGCTATGTGTTCTATGGAAAATAATGCACGACGTGAACGGTGTGTTCGACGACGTTCCATTGGAGTGGCACTAACCTTTCATGGCATTGCAATATTTTCCAGAGAACACATAGAGCCCCAAGTTGATATCCCGCTTATACCAAGGCTATATTTTCCACTAGATATGTGTTTATTTGCCGGTAGAAATGTGTTGAACATCCACTGAAGTAACTAGCAAGTTTACTATATACAGTGCCTTGCAAAAGTATTCATCCCCCTTGGCGTTTTTCCTATTTTGTAGCATTACAACCTATAATTTAAATGGATTTTTATTTGGATTTCATGTAATGGACATACACAAAATAGTCCAAATTGGTGAAGTGAAATAAAAAAATAACATGTTTCAAAAATGTCCAAAAAAATGTCAATGGAAAAGTGTTGCGTGCATGTGTATTCACCCCCTTTGCTATGAAGACCCTAAATAAGATCTGGTGCAACCAATTACCTTCAAAAGTGGCCAAGTTAGTTAAATAAAGTCCACCTGTGTTCAATCTAAGTGTCACATGATCTGTCACATGATCTCAGTATATATACACCTGTTCTGAAAGGCCCCGTAATCTGCAACACCACTAAGCAAGGGGCGCCACCAAGCAAGCGGCAACATGGAGACCAAAGAGCTCTCCAAACAGGTCAGGGACAAAGTTGTGGAGAAGTACAGATCAGAGTTGGGTTAAACAAAATATCCAAAACTTTTAACATCCCACAGAGCACCATTAAATCCAAGAGAGGGCCGCCCACCAAATCTCACAAACCAGGCAAGGAGGGCATTAATCAGAGAGGCAACAAAGAGACCAAAGATAACCCTGAAGGAGCTGCAAAGCTCCACAGTGGAGATTGGAGTATCTGTCCATAGGACCACTTTAAGCCGTACACTCCACAGAGCTGGGCTTTATGGAAGAGTGGACAGAAAAAAAGCCATTGCTTAAAGACAAAAATAAGCAAACACATTTGGTGTTCACCAAAAGGCATGTGGGAGACTCCCCAAACATATGGAAGAAGGTGCTCTGGTCAGATGAGACTAAAATGTAGCTTTTTGGCCATCAAGGAAAACGCTATATCTGGTGCAAACCCAACACCTCTCATCAACCCGAGATTACCATCCCCACAGTGAAGCATGGCTGTGGCAGCATCATGCTGTGGGATGTTTTTCATCGGCAGGGACTGGGAAACTGATCAGAATTGAAGGAATGATGGAATGGCGCCATAAATACAGGGAAATTCTTGAGGAAACCTGTTTCAGTCTTCCAGAGATTTGAGACTGGGACAGAGGTTTACCTTCCAGCAGGACAATGACCCTAAGCATACTGCTAAAGCGACACTCGAGTGGTTTAAGGGGAAACATTTAAATGTCTTGGAATGGCCTAGTCAAAGCCCAGACCTCAATCCAATTGAGAATTTGCGGTATGACTTAAAGATTGCTGTACACCAGAGGAACACATCCAACTTGAAGGAGCTGGAGTAGGTTTGCCTTGAAGAATCGGCAAAAATCCCAGTGGCTAGATGTGCCAAGCTTATAGAGACATACCCCAAGAGACTTGCAGCTGTAATTTCTGCAAAAAGTGTCTCCACAAAGTATTGACTTTGGGAGGTGAATAATTTTGCATGCTCAAGTTTAATGTTGTTTTTTGTCTTATTTGTTGTTTGTTTCATACAAAAAAACAATTTGCATCTTCAAAGTGGTCGGCATGTTGTGTAAATCAAATGAGACAACCCCCCCCAAAATCCATTTTAATTCCAGGTTGTAAGACAACAAAATAGGAAAAATGCAAAGGGGTGAATACTTTTACAAGCCACTGTAGCTACAGTCATTGCTTTATGTAACCAAACAAAAATACTTGCTGTCTTAGCTATCCAAACAATCAGTCCTCCTACAGTAGCTTATTATGAGAATCAAATTCAACAATGCCAATAAAGTTTTCAGTTTGGCTTTTGCTTTCAAAAGCATCTCCATAGATATACAGTTGAAGTCAGAAGTTTACATACACCTTAGCCAAATACATTTAAACTGAGTTTTTCACAATTCCTGACATTTAATCCTAGTAATAATTCCCTGTCTTAGGTCAGTTAGGATCAGCACTTAATTTTAAGAATGTGAAATGTCAGAATAATAGTAGAGAGAATGATTTATTTCAGATTTTATTTCTTTCATCATATTGCCAGTGGGTCAGAAGTTTACATACACTCAATTAGTATTTGGTAGCATTGCCTTTAAATTGTTTAACTTGGGTGAAACATTTCGGGTAGCCTTCCACAAGCTTCCTACAATAAGTTGGGTGAATTTTGGCCCATTCCTCCTGACAGAGCTGGTGTAACTGAGTCAGGTTTGTAGGCCTCCTTGCTCGCACAGGCTTTTTCAGTTCTGCCCACACATTTTCTATGGGCTTGAGGTCAGGGCTTTGTGATGGCCACTCCAATACCTTGACTGTGTTGTCCTTAAGCCATTTTGCCACAACTTTGGAAGTATGCTTGGGGTCATTGTCCATTTGGAAGACCCATTTGCGACCAAGCTTTAACTTCCTGACTGATGTCTTGAGATGTTGCTTCAATATATGCACATAATTTTCCTGCCTCATGATGCCATCTATTTTGTGAAGTGCACCAGTCCCTCCTGCAGCAAAGCACCCCTACAACATGATGCTGCCATGCCCGTGCTTCACAGTTGGGATGGTGTTCTTCGGCTTACAAGCCTCCCCCTTTAACCTCCAAACATAACGATGGTCATTATGGCCAAACAGTTCTATTTTTGTTTCATCAGACCAGAGGACATTTCTCCAAAAAGTGTGATCTTTGTCCCCATGTGCAGTTGCAAACCGTAGTCTGGCTTTTTTTTTATGGCGGTTTTGGAGCAGTGGCTTCTTCCTTGCTGAGCGGCCTTTCAGGTTAGGACTCATTTAGGCCTTGAAATACATCCACAGGTACACCTCCAATTGACTCAAATGATGTCAATTAGCCTATCAGAAGCTTCTAAAGCCATGACATTATTTTCTGGAATTTTCCAAGCTGTTTAAAGGCACAGTCAACTTAGTGTATGTAAACTTCTGACCCACTGGAATTGTGATACAGTGAATTATAAGTGAAATAATCTGTCTGTAAACAATTGTTGGAAAAATTCCTTGTGTCATAAACAAAGTAGATGTCCTAACTGACTTGCCAATACTATAGTTTGTTAAGAAGAAATTTGTGGAGTGGTTGAAAAACAAGTTTTAATGACTCCAAACTAAGTGTATGTAAACTTCCGACTTCAACTGTAGAACCCGGTTTTATATCTATGAGTAGGGTGTTATGTGACACAATGGACTCTATGCGAGAATTATACCAAAAACTGCAGGAAACAAATATGTTTTCACTAAATGTCCATAATGTCGTCGTCAAAATAAATAATAAATCATTTGAAAACATGTAAGAATGAAATTCATAGCCATAGATGCGGTAAAGAGGTCAATGGAACGCAGACTGTGGGGGATAGAAGAAAGACCCCCTGGAGATTGGCACGTTTAACAAATCAGATCTAACAATGTGGATATTCATCAAATCCATCATGATTGATGTACAGGTCGAAATGTGGTTACTAAAGTCCAATTTGAATATACATTATTTGGCTGTTTTCGCTGCATACCATTTAGAGGTTTCAGGTTTAGAAGAAGTGACTGCTACATGCTAACTCCCATTCATATAAGCTAGTAGCATATCTAGAATGCAGAAATAGATGGTAGTGGTCAAAGTTGTTTTTAACTGCAATGCTGTTCCTTCCTGTCCAAATCATGGTCACACACAAACCTGCACAGTCATGAAGAGGGCACGGCAGCGCCTCTTCCCCCTCAGGAGGCTGAAAAAATATGGCACGGGCCCTCTGATCCTCAAAATGTTCCACGGCAGCACCATCGAGAGCATCTTATTATATTACAGGGGCCAAGCTCCCAGCCATCCAGGACCTCTATATCAGGTAGTGTCATAGGAAAGGCTGAGCAAATTCGGTGTACAGCAATCTTCAAGTCTTTCCACTGATTTTCAATGGGAGTTTGGGCTTTGGCTGGGACACTCAAGGACTTTCACATTCTTGTTCTGAAGCCATTCCAGCATTGCTTTGGCTGTATATTTTGGGTCATTGTCCTGTTGAAACGTAAATCTTCGCCCCAGTCTAAGGTCGTTTGCACTCTGAAGCAGGTCCTCATCAAGAATTTGCCTGTATTTGGCTTCATTCATTGTTCCCTCTATCCTTTCCACTCTCCCATTCCCTGCTGCTGAAAAGCATCTCCATAGTATGATGCTGCCACCACCATGCTTCACGGCAGGGATGGTGTTAGATGGGTGACTGGTTTTCTCCAGACATAGCACTTTGTATTCAGGCCAAAGAGTTACATTTTTGTCTCATCAGACCAGAGTCTTTCACAAGGCTTTTTGCAAACTTCAGGCGTGCTGTCAGGTGCATGTTTTTCAGGAGTGGCTTCCGTCTGGCCATTCTCTCATAAACCCCAGATTGGTGAAGTGCTGTACAGTCTGTGGTCCTTCTGGCAGGTTCTTCTATATCAGCCAATAAACTCTGTAGGTCTGTCAGTGGTTATTGGGTTCTTGGTCACCTCCCTGACCAAGGTCCTTCTTGCCTGGTTGCTCAGTTTGGTCGGACGGCCAGCTCTAGACAGAGTCTGTGTAGTTCCATATTTCTTTTCCCAATGATGAAGACCACTGTGCTCTTGGAAACTTTCAACTCTCTAGAAATTGTTTAATACCCTTCTCCAGATATATGCTTCATCATAATCTCTGAGATCTATGGACAGTTCCTTGGACTTCATGGTATAGTTTCTGCTCTGACATGCACTGTCAACTGTGGGACCTTATGTAGACAGGTGTGTTTCTTTCTAAATCATGTCCAAACAATTGAGTTGGCCACAGGTGGACTCCAATCAAGTTGTAGTGACATTTCCAGGATGACCAAAGGAAAGTGGATGCTCCCAAGCTCAATATGGAATGTCATAGCAAAGGGGTGTGAATACTTATGTAAATGAAATATTTCTAAAAACATGTTTTCACTTTGTCATTATGGGATATTGTTGCGTGTAGGTGGGTGAGAAAATGTAATTAATGTTGAACTCAGGCTGTAACACAACAAAATGTGGAAAGGATCAAGGGGTGTGAATACTTTCTGAAGGCACCTAAATGTAGGCTAATTTTGCTGGGGCAATGAGGAGATTTGGGATCTTTTCCCCATGGCATCTTTCCCCCACGAGTTTCCATAGTATGTCCATTGTTTGGGTCGAGTTCCATTGACCTCTTTACCTCATCTATTGAATTATACTGCGCATTATAGGGAAATAATGCACACTTTAAAATGTCCTTCTAGCCAATCAGAAACTAGTATTCAACAATGCAATGGTATAAGACATAATAACGTGATCGAATTTAAAATCTCTTGCTTTCAAGTCCCCATTAATTTGAGAGTGGCATAGCGGTCTAAGGCACTGCATCTCAGTGCAAGAGGTGTCACTCCAGTCCCTGGTTTGAATCCAGGCTGTATCACATCCGGCCGTGATTGGGAGTCCCATAGGGCGGTGCACAATTGGCCCAGTGTCATCCGAGGTAGGCCGTCATTGTAAATAAGAATTTGTTGTTAACTGACTTGCCTAGTTAAATGAAGGATAAATAAAATTAACAAATATTAGTCCATTAATTGCATTGCTTGTGTCTTTCTGTGATTGCAGAGGATGGTATTGCATCTGGTGTGGTAGTATGGCTAGAGATAATCAGCAAACAAAAAAAGGAGTCTCAGTCGATAGAGTGAAAGAGGGAGAAAAATTGAGAAAAAGAGGATGGGAGAGAACGAAATAGATAACGAGGAGGTGTGAAATAGAGAATGCAAGAGGGAGGGAGATGAGCGGAAGGAGAAATTATTACATAGTTTGTGTTCTCCTCCAGGCTTATCTCTGTGTGTGTGTGTGTGCACGCATTCGGACAGCCTTTTCCCCTCTAGATTCACCAGCCACTGGCTATAAACAGAGCAGGTTTGTAAATCCTGAGCCAGTAGAAAACATTGATACATTTTTATGGCTCAGTTATCAGCAAGGGGGTAGGATTATCCTTGACTCCTGTTGTAATCTCTCTCATTCATCCCGCACCCGCCGCCCACCTGCCCGCCTGCCCACCATCCACTTCTCCTGGCCGCCAACCCAGCCCAGACTGCTTGAGAAATGAACTGGCTCAAAAAAAAGTAGAGGTAAAAAGTTTGATCAGGCCTCAGGAGCCGGGTTAGGCTGACCTTGGATGGGAATTTGTTAAATTCGGGAGGAGGTAGGAGAGCTAGGAGGAGGCAGCTCCAATCAGACTGAATATAATATCAGATATAGATTATGCTGGGAGGAAGAAGGAAGCATCAATATGTTTTATCAGGTGGCTTATTACTTATTAAACGTTGTTCTGGAGGATGACTTCTACATCAAAAGTCAGTTGCCGTTGTTGCATACTGATATATTACACATAAAATGTATTTCTTACAGAATATTAAATCCTGAAACCTAAGAACCGACAAACAAACAAACAATGCTAATCAATTGTTTAAAACAATAAGACAATGTATTTCTGCTCTAGCTCTTCAAACTCAACTGTGCTGGGATGTCACTAAATAAAGTGACCTCAATCCTGCCACCCACAATTTCCAGAGAACATTACAAATGGCACCCTTCCCAAAGCAGTGCATTACATTTGACCAGGGCCCTGGTTAAAAGTAGTGCACTATATAGGAAATAAGGTGCCATTTGAGACGTACCCTGGACAGTTGCCCAACCTTCACTTTGCCTTCCCTTAGTCTAGTGGTCAGGGACAATGGGACGTCTTTAACTGTATTAAGTGATGTACTAGCCAGGGGTTGGGAGGGTAGAGCCAAGGCTGCAAAACAAGCAGTTTACATGTACAGGCTGGATGGCTGACGTCAGGTGGTGGTTGGATCACATTCAGCCTGCTTAGGAAACACTGGGGTGGCCTTGTTAAGACCACAACGTGCTACTATTATCCACTGTCCCATGACAGAGGTAGACTACCGCAACAGGACTCAAACACATACACGTGCAAACCTGCACACTCTTTCCAAAAAGCTTAAAAATAGATCTGATGATTTATGCATATGAAGAGTTTATTATAGCCATACATTTTTCCCATTTGTGTTTTGTCTCAAGAAATGATTGCTTATGGTTACTTTCATGTGTGTGTAAAATATTATTGTTCTCAGACTTTTAATTAATAGATTTTAGGTGTGTATTAAAATGTGTTTTTTTTTGCAAAGCGCTATATATCCATTGTTTAGCTGCAATGGAATGTTCGTACACTGCATATTTGACTGTGATATGTGATGTTCTCACTAAGCTATCTTAAGATGAATGCGCTAACTGTAAGTTGCTCTGAATAAGAGCATCTGCTACAGTAAATTACTAAAATGTAAAATGTAATGTAAATCTCATACTACTGTATTGATTCATTTATATATTTTTTAATTTTGATGTCACAAATGTACCATTTGTACAGTTCGTTTAATTTACCAACATTTCTGAAAATGTATATATATAGCAATTTGGAAAGAAACTCTTCTTATGTACTTTGGATGGTTCCCACATTGATCGTGTCCCGGGTTATAAATATCTGGATATGTGGATTGACGAAAAGCTATCTTTCAGAAAGCATATTAAGGAGTTAGTTAAGAAGTTAATAATTAAAATGGGCTTCCTTTATAGGAGTAGGGCATGCCTTTCATTAAATAGCAGAAAACAAATCATTCTGTTGACATTCATACCGGTTATTGATTATGGTGTTTAGTATTGAAACCATTGGATGCAGTTTATCATAGCGCACTGCACTTTATTACGGGTGACAAGTTCAGTGCACATCACTGCATTCTGTATCAGAGAGTAGGCTGGCCCTCTCTTGTGCAAACTTCCGCCATAAATTACTTCATGTTAACATACGGTGGCTTGTGAAAGTATTCACCCCCCTTGGCATTTTTCCAATTTTGTTGCCTTACAACCTGGAATTAAAATAGATTTTTGGGGGGGTTTGTATCATTTGATTTACACAACATGCCTACTACTTTGAAGATGCAAAATATGTTTTATTGTGAAACAAAGAAGATATAACTGAAAACTTGAGCGTACACAACTATTCACCCCCACAAAGTCAATACTTTGTAGAGACACTTTTTGCAGCAATTACAGCTGCAAGTCTCTTGGGGTATGTCTCTATAAGCTCGGCACATCTAGCCACTGGGATTTTTGCCCATTCTACAATGAAAAACTGCTCCAGCTCCTTCAAGTTGGATGTGTTCCGCTGGTGTACAGCAATCTTTAAGTCATACCACAGATTCTCAATTACATTGAGATCTGGGCTTTGACTAGGCCATTCCAAGACATTTAAATGTTTCCCCTTAAACCACTCAAGTGTTGCTTTAGCAGTATGCCTAGGGTCATTGTCCTGCTGGAAGGTGAACCTCCGTCCCAGTCTCAAATCTCTGGAAGACCGAAACAGGTTTCCCTCAAGAATTTCCCTGTATTTAGCACCATTCCTTCAATTCTGACCAGTTTCCCAGTCCCTGCCGATGGAAAACATCCCCACAGCATGATGTTGTCACCACCATGCCTCACTGTGGGGATGGTGTTGTCGGGGTGATGAGAGGTGTTGGGTTTGTGCCAGACATAGCATTTTCCTTGATGGCCAAAAAGCTCAATTTTAGTATTTTTTCTTATGTTTGGGGAGTCTCCCACACACATTTTGGCGAACAACAAACATGTTTGCTTATTTTTTTCTTTAAGCAATGGCTTTTTTCTGGCCACTCTTCCGTAAAGCCCAGCTCTGTGGAGTGTATGGCTTAAAGTGGTCCTATGGACAGATACTCCAATCTCCACTGTGGAGCTTTGCAGCTCCTTAAGGGTTATCTTTGGTCTCTTTGTTGCCTCTCTGATTAATGCCCTCCTTGCCTGGTCTGAGTTTTGGTGGGCGGCCCTCTCTTGGCAGGTTTGTTGTGGTGCCATATTCTTTCCAATTTATAATAATGGATTTAATGGTGCTCCGTGGGATGTTCAAAGTTTTGGATATTTTTTTTATAACCCAACCCCGATCTGTACTTCTCCACAACTTTGTCCCTGACCTGTTTGGAGAGCTCCTTGGTCTTCAAGGTGCTGCTTGCTTGGTGGTGCCCCTTGCTTAGTGGTGTTGCATACTCTGGGGCCTTTCAGAACAGGTGTATATACTGAGATCATGTGACACTTAAATAAAGTCCACCTGTGTGCAATCTAACTAATTATGTGACTTCTGAAGGTAATTGGTTGCACCAGATCTTATTTAGAGGCTTCATAGCAAAGGGGGTGAATACATATGCACGCACCACTTTTCCGTTATTTATTTATTTGAATTTTTTGAAACAACTTATTTTTTTCATTTCACTTCACCAATTTGGACTATTTTGTGTATGTCGATTACATCAAATCCAAATAAAAATATATTTAAATTACAGGTTGCAATGGAACAAAATAGGAAAAAACGGCAAGGGGAAGAATACTTTTGCAAGAAACTGTACGAGTCACCAGACCCAGTCACAGAGATGGCTATCTCTACAGGTCCTGTTGATCACTACAGAGTTAGGTAAATCTGCATTTAGTTTTTGTTGCACCCTGTATATGGAATGATCTACAGAGCTCTCTGTGTATTGATGCTCTAGGCCTCTAGGGCAGTTGAAGTTGTTAATGGAGGACCTCATTGTTGAGGAATGTTTTTGCTTTTTAAATTGATTGTAGTATCGTATGGTTTTATTACATTATTTGTTTGAATGTTGTACATTTTATAAATTGTGTTCATGCAGTTATCCCTTGAAAAAGAGGCCTTGGTCTCTAAGGGATTCCCTGCTAAAATACAGGTAACAAATGATAATAATTGTGCGTACTGTACACACACAAATCAGGTCAGGTCAAAGGTGACAGCTCAGAAAACAGATGGCCCCTCTCCCTGACCCTTGACCTTAACCGATGCTGAAGCTTACATACAGTATTAGCTGTATAAACTGTATAAACTTCCAGCTCACACAGTTTAACTGCTTACCTTAATGATTTAATTGTTATTCCTGCTGATTTTTAAGACCAGCTCATAAAAGACTGTAGCTTCATTGTGGAGTCACACTGAGACACCAATAAACACCAGGCTTTGTATAAAACCACCACAACAGAGACTATTCACAATCAACAAATCCTGCATATTACACAAATGATCCTGTGACTGTGTGTCTGTCTGTCTATGCATGCCCCTCATCGCCCATTGGCACAATGGTAATGGTTTCTCTGTGACCATGATAAAGGGCCATTGACAAGGCCTATCTCTTGGTTCGAGCAGTGCAGATTGGAGCCAGGACGGAGAAGGCCCGCCTGATTGGATAGAGAGTGGGATCCTCTCCCACTCTTTATAAAGTAATGAAATAGAAACTCTTTGGCCGGGGAATCCCTTTAGCTAACCGTCCAGATTGAACCTTGAAAACCCAATTAGATTAAGGCCAAAGCGGGGAATTAAAGTGTGGCATAGTCGCGTTGGGACGTCTCTTCTAATTCATTTACTAGGCCTTGGCCTTCCTTTAGGTCTATAGTAGGGGTCAGGGCCCTCTTAAGCACTTCATGTGGATCTATATCACAATGGAGCCATTCACTGATTCACTGGACCAATGGCTGCCCTGCCCACAGGGACCCTGGCTCTCTCTCTCTTTAGGGCTCTATGGCTGGGGTTGTATAAGGCTCAGTGGAGAGATGGTTCCAATTGCCTGTCTCTGTGGATCATATGATATGGCCATTTGGCCATCAGAAGCCATAGACAAGTAGCGAGGCCAAACAGTGAACAATGAGGACATTGAGACACTTTAATATTCCCATAAGTGGTTTTGTAGGGTTGTTGTTGGGAGCAACCCCGAGTCATGCATGATGGAGTCAGGGGAGGACACTGACTGCATTTTGTGTTAATGCATTTGAAACACAGTGATCCTCAAGCTGAGATAGTTAGTTAGATAGTAAGCATAACATCAATTACCTTTCAAATAATCAACCCCCCAGCAAAAGGCCTCTATTCAAGATCCACTATTCAAATCAGTGCACTTAATGTATTACAAGTCATGGGTAAGCCAGTCATAATGTAGCAGGGAGGGCAGGCACACTATATCATCATGATCTCCCCTCCCGATGAACATTAAATACAAGCAGAGAGGGTCTTTGTTCCAATACTAGTGGTGCATTATAGGGGGTAGAGTTAGTCATACATCAATAGGGCATATGAGAGAGAGAGAGAGAGAGAGAGAGAGAGAGAGAGAGAGAGAGAGAGAGAGAGAGAGAGAGAGAGAGAGAGAGAGAGAGAGAGAGAGAGAGAGAGAGAGAGAGAGAGAAATTGACTGGCCCTATGGCTAAAGGCCCCCCGAGCATCCCATTGGTTCCTTCATTAACACCCCCCCCCCCCCCCCCCCACACACACACACACAATTAATTGGTGTCTACAGCCTGAAACGAATGCCTGTTAAATCATGTAAATGTTCCTTATATCCAGAATGTTTTATAAAATGTACACACAAAAAGGTTGATTGTTCTCCATCCTCCCCTGATTCAGAATATAACATTTTCATCGTCATGGCATGCTTGGTTTAATAGCTATTGGCAAGAGAAAACCCAATATCCAGTATAAAACTCTTTTTACATCTATGCCAAACCAAGCCATATACCCATCTACCGGTTCTCTAAAAAGATACCTAAACAATACTTTCCTGTGGATATTTTGGCTCAGATTCCAAGCAGCTGAAGGCCACACTGTACAGACAACTGGTAGAGTACGTTTAAATGCAATTGTATTCAACATTCTAGCTTTCCACGATTTTGCAGCGATTAGGTTCAGGCTGTATATACCAATTAATTGTGTATTACTGTCTAATTATTGAGGAAGATCCAGACATTTTGTTTAGCTTGCTACCTAGCTCTGTATAATATGAATGACACTGTGTGATAACGTTACTATACTTTTACACTGAGTTTACCAAACATTAGGAACACCCTCCTAATATTAAGTTGCACCCCACCCCATTTTGCCCTCAGAATAGCCGTGGACGTCAATTCAGAGAATGTCTAGAGCAGTGAATGCCCTACATATTACACTCTTGAGTAAAGCAACAATTCACAAACATGTGCAGTCATTTAAATTGTTATTTAAACATATGGAAGAAGGTACTCCGGTCAGATGAGACTAAAATGTAGCTTTTTGGCCATCAAGGAAAACGCTATGTCTGGTGCAAACCCAACACCTCTCATCACCCCGAGAAAGCCATGTGGGGATGATTTTCATCGGCAGGGACTGGGAAACTGGTCAGAATTGAAGGAATGATGGATGGTGCTAATGTAACCGATGTGAAATGGCTAGTTAGTTAGCGGTGGTGCGCGCTAATAGCGTTTCAATCAGTGACGTCACGCGCTCTGAGACTTGAAGTAGGGTTTCCCCTTGCGTTGCAAGGGCCGCGGCTTTTGTGGCGCGATGGGTAACGATGCTTCGTGGGGTGTCAGTTGTTGATGTGCGCAAGGGTCCCTGGTTCGAGCCCAGGTTGGGGCGAAGAGAGGGACGGAACCTACACTGTTACACTAAATACAGGGAAATTCTTGAGGAAACCTGTTTCAGTCTTCCAGAGATTTGAGACTGGGATGGAGGTTCACCTTCCAGCAGGACAATGACCCTAAGCATACTGCTAAAGCAACACTCGAGTGGTTTAAGGGGAAACATTTAAATGTCTTGGAATGGCCTAGTCAAAGCCCAGACCTCAATCCAATTGAGAATCTGTGGTATGACTTAAAGATTGCTGGGCAAAAATCCCAGTGGCTAGATGAGCCAAGCTTATAGAGATGTACCCCAAGAGACTTGCAGCTGTAATTACTGCAAAAGGTGGCTCTACAAAGTATTGGCTTTGGGGGGGGGTGAATAGTTTTATTGTGAATAGCTCAAGTTGTCATTTTTTGTCTTATTTCTTGTTTGTTTCACAATAAAACATATTTTGCATCTTTAATGTGGTAGGCATGTTCTGTAAATCAAATGATACAACCCCCAAAAAAATCTATTTTAATTCCAGGTTGTAAGGCAACAAAATAGGAAAAATGTGAAGGGGGGTGAATACTTACGCAAGCCACTGTATGATGTCGTGCGGGTGCATGATTGTGTGTGTGTGTATGCCCATCTCCAGAGGACCATGAAAGCCAGTGATATGTGTGTATGCAGTCACCCGTGTGTGGTGGGGCAGCTGGGTTATCATTACCTGTGGTCTTCAAAGCCTTGGTACTGACACACACACACACACACACACACACACACACACACACACACACACACACACACACACACACACACACACAGTCATGGACCAATTACGTGCCTCCATTCACCCATTAAGACCTAGGGTATGAAAGGAAAGGAGAGAGCGCTTTTTTTCTAGAAATGTGGAGTGAAAATGTCTCCTATTTTTATATATCTCCATCTTTATAATATCCGGCAGATTTCATGTCTTCTTATAAAGTGCCCATGACCTTGGGGCTGGAGGCTGATACATCCTCATAACGTGAGACCAAAACTTTCCATGTGGTTGAGCCTGAGCCCTCTGCTAGCTACAGTATTATCTGATAAACTGCATTTAAAAAAAATGCTGGGTTGTTTGGAAGACCCAACTGCTGGGTTGCTGGCATTGGGTCACTTAGTTGGGTTGTTTTCTTTTAAAACTGCTGGGTTATTAAGACATGACCCAGCAGGTCAGATCAGAAGACTGGAGGGATGGCTTTGAAGGAGCATGGCTTTAAGATAGTTATTTTTGGTCACCCGTGAGAGTAAATGTCATTAAAGGTTAATCTGTTCTGTTATTTACATTTTATTCAATTAGCAGATAATCTTAACCATACATTTTCATACTCTCTCCCCCCCCCCCCCCTGACATTTACTCTCAAGGGTGGCCAAAAATAACTATCTGGAAACCACACCCCTAATAGGCCATGCCTCCTGGCCGACAGTTTTCCAGTTAATTCTGCGATAACCAAACCTTTTATGGGTTCATGGTAGAATCTTAATTTTCATTTTAACATTGTTATTAAGTTGGGTGTGTGCACATCATTATGTTTTAATGTCATAGGCCTACAAGTATGGCTTAACTGAGAGACCATAGAAAAAACTCTATTTTAGAACTTTAACCAGATGTTTAAATCTTCAGAACCACGCGCTGCCTAACTCTATACATGTCTCTATGCTTATTTATATCTTGCTTGACCTTTATTTGACCTAGAACATCATCGGCTCAGTTCTCTCCTAGTGATGCAACACCTGGTTTTCCACAGGGTCACAGGGTCACAGGGTCACTCACTCACTCACTCACTCACTCACTCACTCACTCACTCACTCACTCACTCACTCACTCACTCACTCACTCACTCCAGCCAGAGGCTAAGTATGTCCAGGCTAAGCCCCTGATACAGTCTGACTTCTGTAAACAGCTTAAGAGCACTCACGTCATATTAATTAGGGATTCATTTATTTGTCATTTAATGATTCAGGTGCAGGGAAAGCAGTTTATGATTGATTGGAAAAAGGTTTACCTGCTTAACACATGGAAAATAATTTGAACAAGTTTTCAATTGAACTTGGCTCGGGGCAGATAGAGAGTGAGGGGGGGGGGGTGAGAGGACAGAGTGGGAGAGAGGAGAGGGAGAGGATAAAGAAAGAGGTGAGAAAAGAAAGAGAAGAGAAAGAGAGTAGAGAGAAGAGAGGGCGAGAGAGGGACGGAGAAAGAGGGAGAAAATAACAGGTTTGTAAATGGGGTAGAGTCAGGACGAGATGGAACAAGAGGAGTGAGAGATGCACTACCGTTCAAGTTTGGGGTCACTTAGAAATGTCCTTGTTTTTGAAAGAAAAGCACATTTTTTGTCCATTAAAATAACATAAAATTGATCAGAAATACAGTGTAGACATTGTTAATGTTGTAAATGACTATTGTAGCTGGAAAAGGCTGATGGAATATCTACATAGGAGTACAGAGGCCCATTATCAGCAGCCATCACTCCTGTGTTCCAATGGAACGTTGTGTTAGTAAATCCAAGTGTATCATTTTAAAAGGCTAATTGATCATTAGGAAACCGTTTTGCAATTATGTTAGCACATCTGAAAACTATTGTGTGATTAAAGAAGCAATAAAACTGGCCTTCTTTAGACTAGTTGAGTATCTGGAGCATCAGCATTTGTGGGTTCGATTACAGGCTCAAAATGGCCAGAAACAAAGAATTGTCTTCTGAAACTCGTCAGTCTATTCTTGTTCTGAGAAATTAAGGCTATTCCATGCAAGAAATTGCCAAGAAACTGAAGATCTCGTACAATGCTGCGTACTACTCCCTTCACAGAACAGCGCAAACGGGCTCTAACCAGAATAGAAAGAGGAGTGCCTTCGGTGCACAAGTACATTAGAGTGTCTAGTTTGAGAAACAGACGCCTTACAAGTCCTCAACTGGCAGCTTCATTAAATAGTACCCGCAAAACACCAGTCTCAACGTCAACAGTGAAGAGGCGACTCCGGGATGCTGGCCTTCTAGGCAGAGTTGCAAAGAAAAAGCCATATCTCAGACTGTCCAAAATAAAAAATTAAGATGGGCAAAAAAAACACAGAACCGGACAGAGGAACTCCGACTAGAAGGCCAGCATCCCGGAGTCGCCTCTTCACTATTGACTTTGAGACAGGTGTAGATATGTAGATAGGGATGGATGGACAAAGCGAGAAAGGGGTAGGGGAAAAAAGAGCACAAGCAAGAGATCTATATTTATAATAATTTGGAGGGTGCTTATATTTGATTTCACATGTACAAGTGTGTATTAACACACATGTGTGAACTGGAACGTTTTTTTGCATATCCCAACTCCCCCTGAGACACTCTTGGAGAGTGGCTTCACGGCCAGAGTCTGTGTGTGTGTGTGTGTGTGTGTGTGTAACGTACCCGTCTGACAGTCTGTAGTAGGAGACTAGAACATGCTTCCCACAGACTGGCATCAGTCAGTTACCATGCCACGCATCACTGCTCTGACACTAAAATAATCTGAAGGGCTTGTTTTCAGACACACACATCGGTACACATACAGACACAGACACACACCAGTGAAGGGAGTCTACCTGGTAGTCTGTGGGCACCAGTGGAATAATGGGACAAACTGCTACTGAAGGGCCATTCTCATCAATACACCCCAAACTCTAAGGACAAGTTAACCCAGGTTCAACAGAGGATTAGTGTTATACGGGACACCAGCCAGCCAGTCCTTATACAGAATAGCAGGAAACATCAACTACAGTGCCTTTGGAAAGTTTTCACACCCCTTGACTTTTTACGCATATTGTTGTGTTACAAATTGGGATTAAAATGGATTTAATTTCCTTTTTTCACGATCTACACAAAATACTCAGTAATGTCAAAGTGGAAGAAAAATTCCATTTTCTTTTTGAGATTAATTAAAAATCAAACACTACTATATATTGATTAGATAAGTATTCAACCCACTGAGTCAATACATGTTAGAGTCACCTTTGGCAGGGATTACAGCTGCGAATATCTTTGCCCATCCAACTCTTCAAGCTCTGTCAAATTGGTTGTTGATCATTGCTAGACAGCCATTTTCAAGTCTTTCCATAGATTTTCAAGCCAATTTAAGCCAAAACTGTAACTAGGCCACTCATGAACATTCAATGTCATCTTGGTAAGCAACTCCAGTGTATATTTGGCCTTGAGTTTTAGGTTATTGTCCTACTGAAAAGTACATTTGTCTTCCAGTGTCTGTTGGAAAGCAGACTGTACAAGGTTTTCCCTAGGATTTTGCCTGTGCTTAGCTATATTCCGTTTTTTTTTTTTATCCCCCCCCAAAAACCTCCCTAGCCCTTGTGGATGATGAGCATATTCACAACATGATGTTGCTACTACCATGCTTGAAAATATGAAAAGTGGTACTCAGTGATGTGTTGTGTTGGATTTGCCCCAACATGCTTTGTATTCAGGACACAAAGTGCATTTCTTTAACATTTTTTTGCAGTATTACTTTAGTTCCTTATGTCAAACAGGATGCATGTTTTGGAATATTTGTTATTCTTTATAGACACTCATTTAGGTTACTGTTGTGGAGTAACTACAATGTTGTTGATCCATCCTCGGTTTTTCCTATCACAGCCATTAAACTATAACTGTTTTAAAATAACCATTGACCTAACGGTGAAAACCCTGAGCGGTTTCCTTCCTCCGCAACTGAGTTAGGAAGGACACCTGTATCTTTGTAGTGACTTGGTGTTTTGATACACCATCCAAAGTGTAATTAATAACTTCAGCATGCTTTTTTGTTTTTACCCATCTACCAATAGGTGCCCTTCTTTGCGAGACATTGGAAAACCTCCCTGGTCTTTGTGGTTGAATCTGTTTTTGAAATTCACTACTTGACTGAGGGACTTTACAGATAATTGTGTAGGTCGGGTACATGGGGTAATCATTCAAAATCGTGTTAACCACAATTATTGCACACAGAGTGAGTCCATGCAACTTATTATGTGACTTGTTAAGCAAATCTTTACCCCTGAAGGTATTTAGGCTTGCCATAACAAAGGGGTTGCATACTTATTGACTCATGACATTTCAGCTTCTCTAAACAAAATTCCACTTTGACATTGTGGGGTGTTGTGTGTAGATCAGTGGTACACACAATCTAAATTGTATCCATTTTAAATTCAGGCTGTAAAACAACAAAATGTGGAAAAAGTCAAGGGGTGTGAATACTTTCTGAAGGCACTGTAGATTCAGCCACAGACTGATTTTTTCTTGAGAGGATGGTCAGAGGGCTGGAACATTATTACAAATAATTTGTAGACCGCAAAACAGATTTAATAGAAGCCCAAACAGATATAATATTTTACTAAAACATAATCATTTCGAACCTTGCATACATTTGTATACAATCACATATTTCTATTATGCACATTTTTTAAATAATAATAAAACCACCCGCAGACTAAATTTGGCCAGCGGGACACAAGTTGGGAATCCCTGCAGTATAGGATGACCTGATGGGATCTGCTAGAAGCCCTGAGAGAGAGCTAGCTACAGTAGTATGTGATGTATGTATGGGAACCTGGCTGATGAGACTGAATGTCATTGTCTTGTGATCCTGATAATGACATCAGGTCCATTCAGTTTCTATGGAGAGATAAGGGCTGTTTGATGTGTAGTCATGCAATACATTACATACTATCTCCAGTCTTTCAGCACAGAACATCGAAAGCAGCATATCGTTTCACAGGCCATGCTATAAACCAAGCCAGCCAGTGAGGAATGGGCTGCATTGGCAGTTAGGGGGTCTTAGAGGGGTAATGATCTCTATCTATGCAGTGGTAGATGTAACAGAGCGAGAGAACGAGAGAGCGTGCCTGTGTGTGTGGTAGCTAGTTAGTTAGGTATGAGGTGAACTAGTAGCTGAAGCAGCACATGACCCTACCTCCATGCCACCTCTCTATTCTAGATGGCCATTGAACCTGGAGCTGTCTTCTATGTTTCAGCCTCCATCCAATGCCTAATTTCAGGTCCCAGCACTCCTCTCTCTACCGCCTGTGTATGTTATTACATGGTACATTATGACAACACTCGTCCCATCACTCTTCCCATCACTCCTCCCAACATTTGCTGATCAACAGATGTCTGCACCTCAGACACTCACACACAATGCAGCAGCTGCTGCTAAGTCACACAGATGTACAAGTATCCCCTGAACTTTATTACACTGATCATACTGTATGTTTTCTTTGTGAATGGCAATTTCATCATGACCACCACTCCCATCATCTGCTGATCACACACCGAACTGTATTACACTGTTCATACTGTATTTTTGTGGTGTTACTTTTACCATATAAAATGTGTGTTGAATACCCAGTTCTCTTCTTGAGTTACATTAAATATCGAACACTCTCCTGTGTTTTTGAATTTCACAAATAAACATTCTTTGGATATATCTGAATGTCTAACATCTGTTTGATGCAAAAGAGTCTTGTGTAGCTTATTTAAATATCTTCTGTGGATCCATGAAGGCAGACAAATTTAGAAGACTGATATAAAATATCCGTATTTATTTTATGGTGGTTCTACATGGTCTTGTCGAGCCACACTTTCCTTTATCTGGCTTCGGTATACAGGCAATGGTGTTTGGGATGGTGGGCTGGGGAAGCTGAGATTCTTTGTACTTCTGTCGAATGGTCTTGTCCTGTCTGTGGTGTACGGCCAGCTGGATAAGACTCTGCCGGAAGTGCCAGGAGGTTGGCGCAGTGGCCTAAGCCAATGCATCACTACACACCCGGGTTCGATCCCAGGCTGTGTCGCAGCCATCCACAACCGGGAGACCCATGAGGCGGCACACAATTGGCCCAGCATCGTCTGGGTTAGGGTAGGGTTTTGTCCAGGCGGAATATCCCATCACGCTCTAGAGACTCCTTGTGGCGGGCCGGGAGCATGCGCGCTGACATCAGGTGCCAGTACGGTGTTTCTTCCGACAGATTGGTGCGGTTGGCTTCCGGGTGAAGCGAGCAGTGTGTCACGAAGCAGTGCGGCTTGGCAGGGTTGTGTTTTGGAGGACACATGGCTCTCAACCTTCGCCTCTCCTGAGACCTTACGGGAGTTGCAGCGATGGGACAAGACTGTAACTACCAATTGGGGAACAAAAGTGGTTAAAAAAAAATAAAACCAGAAATGGTGAGTGCAGGGCTCGTAGACCTTCTTAACCACCCACGGTTTGGATTTCTAGCAGAAGATTTGCTGGTACTGCATGTCTCCTGGAAAGACAGGGTTGTGGTGTTAGCATCTTACACTCAGTTGGGGAAGGGACGTAGGGCAACACGCCTTTGTTGGTAAAGGTGTAAAGCGAATGGGACCTATAGTGGCTTGCAAAAGTATTCACCCCCTTGGCATTTTTCCTATTTTGTTGCCTTACAACCTGGAATTAAAATAGATTTTTGGGGGGTTTGTATCATTTGATTTACACTACCACTTTGAAGATGCAAATTCTTTTTTATTGTGAAACAAACAAGAAATAAGACAAAAAAACAGTAAAGTTGAGCGTGGATAACTATTCACCCCCCCCCCCAAAGTCAATACTTTGTAGAGCCAACTTATGCAGAAATTACAGCTGCAAGTCTCTTGGGGTATGTCTCTAAGCTTGGCACATCTAGCCACTGGGATAGTTGCCCATTCTTCAAGGCAAAACTGCTCTAGCTTCTTCAAGTTGGATGGGTTCTGCTGGTGTACAGCAATCTTTAAGTCATACCACAGATTCTCAATTGATTGAGGTCTGGGCTTTGACTAGGCCATTCCAAGACATTTAAATGTTTCCCCTTAAACCACTCGAGAGTTGTTTTAGCAGTATGCGTTGGGTCATTGTCCTGCTGGAAGGTGAACCTCCATCCCAGTCTCAAATCTCTGTAAGATAAACAGGTTTCCCTCAAGAATTTCCCTGTATTTAGCGCCATCCATCATTCCTTCAATTCTGACCAGTTTCCCAGTCTCTGCCGATGAAAAACATGGGATGGTGTTGTCGGGGTGATGAGGTGTTGGGTTTGCGCCAGACATAGCTTTTTCCTTGATGGCCAAAAAGCTACATTTTAATTAATTAAATAAATACAGTAGGGTATGAGGTAGTTGTTTGGGCTATTTATAGATGTGCAGGTGCAGTGATCTGTGAGCTGCTCTGACAGCTGGTGCTTAAAGCTAGTGAGGGAGATAAGTGTCTCCAGTTCCAGAGATTTTTGTAGTTCATTCCAGTCATTGGCAGCAGAGAACTGGAAGGAGAGGCGGCCAAATGAGGAATTGGCTTTGGGGGTGACCAGTGAGATATAACTGCTGGAGCACGTGCTACAGGTGGGTGCTGCTATGGTGACCAGCGAGCTGAGATAAGGCGGGACTTTACTTAGCAGGGTCTTGTAGATGACCTGGAGCCTGTGGGTTTGTTGACGAGTATGAAGCGAGGGCCAGCCAACAAGAGCGTACAGGTTGCAGTGTTGGGTAGTATATGGGGCTTTGGTGACCAAACGGATGGCACTGTGATAGACTGCATCCAATTTGTTGAGTAGGGTGTTGGAGGCTATTTTGTAAATGACATCGCCGAAGTCGAGGATCGGTAGGATGGTCAGTTTTACGAGGGTATGTTTGGCAGCATGAGTGAAGGATGCTTTGTTGCGAAATAGGAAGCCAATTCTAGATTTAACTTTGGATTGGAGATGTTTGATGTGAGTCTGGAAAGAGAGTTTACAGTCTAACCAGACACCTAGGTATTTGAAGTTGTCCGAATATTATAAGTCAGAACTGTCCAGAGTAGTGATGCTGGACAGGCGGGCAGGTGCAGGCAGCGATCGGTTGAAGAGCATGCATTTAGTTTTACTTGTATTTAAGAGCAGTTGGAGGCCACGGAAGGAGAGTTGTATGGCATTGAAGCTCGTCTGGAGGGTAGTTAACACAGTGTCCAAAGAAGGGCCAGAAGTATACAGAATGGTGTCATCTGCGTAGAGGTGGATCAGAGACTCACCAACAGCAAGAGCGACATCATTGATGTATACAGAGAAGAGAGTCAGCCCAAGAATTGAACCCTGTGGCACCCCCATAGAGACTACCAGAGGCCCGGACAATAGGCCCTCCGATTTGACAAACTGAACTCTATCAGAGAAGTAGTTGGTGAGCCAGGCGAGGCAATCATTTGTGAAAGCAAGGCTGTTGAGTCTGCCGATAAGGATGTGGTGATTGACAGAGTCGAAAGCCTTGGCCAGGTCAATGAATACGGCTGCACAGTATTGTTTCTTATCGATGGCGGTTAAGATATTGTTTAGGACCTTGAGCGTGGCTGAGGTGCACCCATGACTAGTTCTGAAACCAGATTGCATAGCGTAGAAGGTACGGTGGGATTCGAGATGGTCGGTAATCTGTTTGTTAACTTGGCTTTCGAAGACCTTAGAAGGGCAGGGTAGGATAGATATAGGTCTGTAGCAGTTTGGGTCAAGAGTGTCCCCCCCTTTGAAGAGGTTAATAAGCGCGGCTGCTTTCCAATCTTTGTGAATCTCAGATGACACGAAAGAAGTTGATCAGGCTAGTAATAGGGGTTACAATAATTTCGGCAGATCATTTTAGAAAGAAAGTTTCCAGATTGTCTAGCCCGGCTGATTTGTAGGGGTCCAGATTTTGCAGCTCATTTAGAACATCAGCTGACTGGATTTGGGAGAAGGAGAAATGGGGAAGGCTTGGGCGAGTTGCTGTGGGGGGTGCATTGCTGTTGACCGGGGTAGGGGTAGCCACGTGGAAAGCATGGCCAGCCGTAGAAAAAATGATTTATTGGTGGTAACAGAGTTTCCTATCCTTAGTGCAGTGGGCAGCTGGGAGGAGGTGCTCTTATTCTCCATGGACTTTACAGTGTCCCAGAACTTTTTAGAGTTTGTGTTGCAGGAAGCAGATTTCTGCTTGAAAAAGCTAGCCTTGGCTTTCTAACTGCCTGTGTATATTGGTTCCTAACTTCCCTGAAAAGTTTCATATCACGGGGGCTGTTCGATGCTAATGCAGAACGCCACAGGATGTTTTTGTGCTGGTCAAGGGCAGTCAGGTCTGGAGAGAACCAAGGGCTATAGCTGTTCCTGGCTCTAAATTTCTTGAATGGGGCATGCTTATTTAAGATGGTGAGGAAGGCATTTTTAAAGAATAACCAGACATCCTCTACTGACGGGATGAGGTCAATATCCTTCCAGGATACCCGGGCCAGGTCGATTAGAAAGGCCTGCTCGCTGAAATGTTTCAGGGAGCGTTTGACAGTGATGAGTGGAGGTCGTTTGACCGCTGATCCATTACGGATGCAGGCAATGAGGCAGTGATCGCTGAGATCTTGGTTGAAAACAGCAGAGGTGTATTTAGAGGGCAAGTTGGTTAGGATGATATCTATGAGGGTGCCCGTGTTTATGGCTTTAGGGTTGTACCTGGTAGGTTCATTGATAATTTGTGTGAGATTGAGGGCATCAGGCTTAGATTGTAGGATGGCCGTGTTAAGCATGTCACAGTTTAGGTCACCTAGCAGCATGAGCTCTGAAGATAGATGGTCAGGCAATCAGTTCACATATGGTGTCCAGAGCACAGCTAGGGGCAGAGGGTGGTCTATAGCAAGCGGCAACGGTGAGAGACTTGTTTTTAGAAAAGTGAATTTTTAAAAGTAGAAGTTCACATTTTTGCGTACATACCTGGATAGTAGGACAGCACTCTGCAGGCTATCTCTGCAGTAGATTGCAACACCGCCCCCTTTGGCCGTTCTATCTTGTCTGAAAATGTTGTAGTTAGGGATGGAGATTTCAGAGTTTTTGGTGGTCTTCCTAAGCCAGGATTCAGACACGGCTAGGACATCGGCAGAGTGTGCTAAAGCAGTGAATAAAACAAAGTTAGGGAGGAGGCTTCTAATGTTAACATGCATGAAACCAAGGCTTTTACGGTTACAGAAGTCGTCAAAAGAGAGAACCTGGGGAATTGGAGTGGAGCTAGGTACTGCAGGGCCTGGATTCACCTCTACATCGCTAGAGGAACAGAGTAGGATAAGGGTGTGGCTAAAAGCTATAAGAATTGGTCGTCTAGGACGTCCGGAACAGAGAGTAAAAGGAGCAGGTTTCTGGGGGCGATAAAATCGATTCAAGGCATAATGTACAGACAAAGGTATGGTAGGATGTGAATACAGTGGAGGTAAACCTAGGCATTGAGTGATGATGAGAGAGATATTGTCTCTAGAAACATAATTGAAATCAGGTGATGTCATCGCATGTGTGGGTGGTGGAACTGAAGGGTTGGATAAGGTATATTGAGCAGGGCTAGAGGCTCTACAGTGAAATATGCCAATAAACACTAACCAGAACAGCAATGGACAAGGCATATTGACATTAAGGAGAGGCATGCTTAGCCGAGTGATCATAAGGGCCCAGTTAGTAGTTGAGGTAGGTTGGGGACACAGCGATTCAGACAGCTAGCTGGGCCATGGGTAGCAAGCTAGCAGAAGATGGAGGAGGTCTGTTTTTGGCCTCCTCGTGCATTTCCGTCGGTAGATTAGTGGGGTTCCATGTGGTAGAGGGGACCAATCCAATTGGTAAAATAGTTATAGTTATAGTGGCCCAAGAAAATAGTCCGATGGACCTATTCAGCTAGCAGCCGATATGCTCAAGACAGCTAACGATTAGCGGGCCGCAGTTAGCAGATGGGCATTCAGGTTACGTCGCAAAGGAGGGGCCAGTTGAATAACTCCCTCGAGCAGATAACATTGGTAGTCCAGTCGTGAAGGCCCGGTGGGGCTCCGCATCAGCAGTAAAACGGGTCCGGATAGGTGATTGTAACCCAGGAGTGGCTGATGGAACTCTTCAGCTGTCCGGAAGATGGGCCTAGCATGGGCTAGCTCCGGGCTAATTGGTGCTTGCTCCGGGACCGACGTTAGCCAATAGTCACTCGGATAGCAGCTAGCTAGCTGCAAGATCCAGGTGAAAATGTCCACAGCTTGCGGTAGGAATCCGGGGATATGGAGAGAAAATTGGTCCAGGTATGCTCTGGTCTGAGTCGCGTTGTACAAAACTGGCGACAGCTTTCCAAGCTAAAGGATAGCTGATGACCGCTAGCCGTGGTTAGCTGAATACTAACGTTAGCTAGTGAGCTGGCTAACTTCTCGATAGCTTCTGTTGGGGATTTTGGATACGAGGTGAATAATACTTTTGAGAAAAAAACAGATCCGCACCACATTTGGTGAGGCGGGTTGCAGGAGAGTGTTTTGAAGTTGAGTTTTTAGAAAAAATATATAAAAAGATATACGAAGAAAAATATCTAAAATATATATACACGGGACAAGATGAGGACAAAGGACGTCTGACTGCTACGCCATCTTGGAAAATAACGCTCTCAGTAGTCGATGTGAGCAAGACCTTTAAACAGCTCAACATTCACAAAGCCATGGGGCCAGACAGTTTACCAGGACATGTACTCAAAGCATGCGCGGACCAACTGGCAAGTGTCTTCACTTACATTTTCAAACTCTTCTTGACCGAGTCTGTAATAGCTAAATGATTCAAGCAGACCACCATAGTCCCTGTGCCCAAGGAAGCGAAGGTAACCTGCCTAAATGATTACGGCCCCATAGCACTCACGTCGGTAGCCATGAAGTGCTTCAAATGCTAGTCATGGCTCACATCAACAGCATCCTCCCGGATACCCTAGACACACTCCAATTCGCATAACGCCCCAACAGATCCACAGATGAAGCAATCTCAAACACAGTCCACACTGCCCTTTCTCACCTGGACAAAATAAACACCTATGTGGGAATGCTCTTTATTGACTACAGCTCAGCGTTCAACACCATAGTGCCCAGCTCATCACTAAGCTAAGGACCCTGGGACTAAACACCTCCCTCTGAAACTGGATCCTGGACCTCCTGATGGGCTGCCCCCAGGTGGTAAGGGTAGGCAACAACACGTCTGCTACGCTGATCCTCAACACTGGGGCCCCTCAGGGGTGTGTGCTTAGTCCCCTCCTGTGCTCCCTGTTCACCCACGACTGCATGGCCAAACACGACTCCACCACCATCATTAAGTTTGCTGACAACACAACAGTGATAGGCCTGATCACCAACAACAATAAGACAGCCTATAGGGAGAAGGTCAGAGACCTGGCAGTGTGGTGCCAGGACAACAACCTCTGTCTGAATGTGAGCAAGACAAAGGAGCTGATTGTGGACTACAGGAGAAGGTGGGCCGAACAGGCCCCCATTAACATCGACGGGGCTGTAGTGTAGCGGGTTCAGAGTTTCAAGTTCCTTTGTGTCTACATCACCAACGAACTATCATGGTCCAAACACACCAAGACAGTCGTGAAGAGGGCACGACAACACCATTTCCCCCTCAGAAGACTGAAACGATTTGGCATGGGTCCTCAGAACCTCAAAGTTCTACAGCTGCACCATCGAGAGCATCCTGACCGGTTTCATCACCGCCTGGTATGGTAACTGCTCGGCATCAGACCGTAAGGAGCTACAGTGCGTACGGCCCAGTACATCACTGGGGCCAAGCATCCTGCCATCCAGGACCTATATACTAGGCGGTGTCAGAGGAAAGCCCAAAAAATTGTCAAAGACCTCAGTCACCCAAGTCATAGACTGTTTTCTTTGCTACCGCATGACAAACGGTACCGGAGTAACAAGTCTAGGACCAAATGGCTCCTTAACAGCTTCTACCCCCAAGCCATAAGACTGCTGAACAATTAATCAAATGGCCACCAGATTATTTACATTGACACCCCCCTCCCCCTCCATTTGTTTTTTACACTGCTGCTACTGGCTGTTTATTATCTATGCATCGTCACTTCACCCCTTCCTACATGTACAAATTACCTTGACTAACCTGTACCTCCGCACATTGACTTGGTCCCGGTACCCCCTGTATATAGCCTCGTTATTGTTATTTATTGTGTTACTTTTTAATAATTTTTTACTTTTGTTTATTTGGTAAATATTTTCTTAACTCTTTCTTGAACTGCGCTGTTGGTTAAGGGTTTGTAAGTAAGCATTTCACGGTAAGGTCTACACGTTGTATTCGGCGCATGTGACAAATAAAGTTTGATTTGATTTGTTACAAGGTGTGTCCCATGCTCGTGTACTCAAAATGCAGCCGCTTTGGTGCATATTTCAGCAGGGCACTGTGGAAAGACTCCACTAACTTGAGTTTTACAGCGAGAAAGGGTAAAAAGACAAAAGGGGTAGACTAAATTGATTACATGGTCAGGATGGTACTCTGTGGTCCTCAAGCTACCTCTAATCACATGTAACGTCATAACACAAACCCATACAAACACTTAGCTTCACTTTGTGCAGAGCTAGAGGTTGGATGATCAGCTAGCTAGCTAGCATCACTAAATTGGCAGCAAGATTGCTAACCAGCTGAGAACCAACTTACCAACCACAGCCGATTTATGCACATTCATCATTGCTACCAACATACAAACACAGCGTGAGTAAGCTATATCGTCAATTACACTTTTAGTAACGGAATGTTTTCCAGGAAAGAGTGGAATGTATGGCCAACAGATTGAGCTACTGTTATTTGCTAAAGTTAGCTAGCTTACATTAGTTAACATTAGTCAAAGATAAAATGAACAAACAAACATGTTTACTCTGCTGAAGGTAGCTAGCTACCAGTCTAGCAGTGACTACCATGACAGAGATTAAATTGATTGGCAGTGTGTATCCAAAAGATAGCTATATGAGTTAGCTAATGGTTTTCTGAGTTCAATACAGGACTTTAGCTAGCTAGCTAACTTAGTCCAGTTAGGCTAGTAAGCTAGCTAACATTAGGTTACCTCTAATCAAGAATCTTCTGTTTTGTGAAGTAAAAAATGGTATAGCATTACTTCTCAGCTGGCGTCGAAATACATTACCCATCAGTTCAGCCTGTAAGCATCATTCTTGATAGTTGCAAGCCACTGGCAGCATCAGGGTAAATCTCCAGAAGGTAGAGCGTTGTTTACTTCGTTTGAAGTAAACAACACAACCAAAAATCTAGTTTGTGGGCATGTCCGATCTACCTAGCGCCCCCACCCCAAACCCTAAACTTATCTCTAAACCTTTAACCCCCTAACCCCTAACCCTGACCCTAACTCTAACCAGAAACCCCCTAGAAAGAGCCCTTTTCCTTGTGGGACCTGCATAATGTCCCCAATTGTTATGTCTGGTCCCCAAAAGTATTGTTAAACATGTCCACACACACACACACACACACAGAGATACCTCTTCCTGATGGGTGGCTTTGCAGTAGCTCCACAAACTAGAGCACTGCATTGCTGCTGACCCCACAGAAGGATTACAGGATAAGTCGCCACTTTCCGCCCCATGCCACACTCTAAAGGACACTACCGTAAACTCGGACACAAACACACACACATACGGACATAAACACACACACTCTCACACCCTCACCCTCTCACCCACATTCATTCTCAGTCACTCTAGTGACTTGGTTGTGGTTAAGTGAACTGCACTGTAAATGGTCAACCAGCGGTCCAACTGTTCGGCCATTCTCATGCATGGCCTCTCTCTGACCGCCACCATACTCCATGAGTCAGCCATCAAGACAGAAAGAGAGAGAGAGGAGGAGAAGGGAGAGAGACATACAGAAACCAGTGAGAGTAGAGACTGAAAGCAAACCTGCCACAAACAGAGACACCTGTCAATGATATGTGATCCTGTCTGTCTTAGTATTATCCATCCACATAGTCACGATTCCCTCTCTCTTACGCACACACGCACACACGCACACACACACACACACACACACACACGCGTATTGATACACAACTGTACATGTGTGAAATAGGACAAATATACACAGCCACCAAATTATTATTATTATCTTACACACGCTAACACAGTTGTTGAATTACATCATGACACATCTCTCCAATCACAAAAACAATCAGATGCCCTGATGACTAATGCTCACTAATAACTTGGTGGAGTGGGTTCGTGACAGTCTCTGTGTACCAGATATGCTACTTGTAATGCTATTTATACAGTATGCTCTAACACAGAACACCAGAGCGACAGAGACCTGTTCTGAATGGATGGTGAGTGGGCGAACTTAAGTTCAGCATAAAGGCCTGTATACATACAAAGAGAATGATCATACAGCATGAACTTGCTTAAGGAAACAGCCAGAGTTCCATAGTCTCCACCAAAAGTTACAAATTTGCACCATTCTCACATAGACACATTCCACATTCTTTTATGTGATGTTTTGTTTTTATTTGTTTAAAATCATTATTTTTTATTGCAAATGGGCTCCAGCATTTTAGCTAGTTATTTACGGGACATGGAATGCATTGCAATATAATAGAGAACATTATAAACATTGGACTGGGTACTGTTTGTAAACCCTGCTATAAACACAGGGAGAAAAGAAAAGAGGGAGAGAGAGTGGAAGAGAGGGAGAGAGAAGGGGGGATATCAAAACAAAGAGAGAGGAGATGTATCTCTCTCTCCCTCTTCCCCTCTTTTTTTTCAGAGCAACAGCCACAATGAATCCATCAATATCTGACAGGGCTAGTCATCCGAGACGATGGAAGTCAAACGCAAGCCCACAAGATCTGCCTTTAAACGCAATGTTTTACCAACAAACTTTCCCTGCCTGGAACACATTAAGGCCCAAATAAATGTCCTGGGGCCGGGAGGGGGGGGGGGGGGGGGGGGGGGGGGGGGGGTATAGGGTGTGTGTTACATTTGCTAGGCTGTGGGAAGGGGTTGCGTGCCGTCAGCAGTTAAAAGCAGAAAAAGGCATAAATGTGAAATGGCGTGTTTTTTTTTTGTATTTAATTTTTTTCTTGGTTGGCAACGTTATTATTGCATGATGGTAATGGCTGACAGATTGACTGGCTGAGCTGGGATCCACCGAGGTGTAAAACTCAAGCGGTCCTGCTCCACCAAACACATACACACACAAACTTGAACACTCAGGTTAGGACCGTATCTGGTCGCATTATTTTAAGACTCCATTTGCAGTAGGCTTGGTTGGGCCTAATCAGGGGTTAATGATACACCCAGGGGAGCTAGTCTGACCTTTGACTGGGGCTAATGTAGACTCGGAAGCTGGAGGGGTGAGCGGTGGTAGGGGTGCTGGTTACGGATCCAGTGGGGGAGAGAATTGTTTCCACGTGAACCTGACCTCTCTCTTTCTCCCCACAGCAGTGAAGTGCTGTCCACAAACAAAGACACATAGCTGACCTAGACAAATTGTGTACCTGCATGTCCACACTGTCCACACTTTGTGGCTACTGGCCCTTTTTTTTTTTACTGAGATTCAATCTGACAAACAAAAAGTCTGTGGACTTTACTTCTGCAACATACAATATTTTAATGATTCATCTTGAGTTGACAGAATAGAGACAAAGATGATCATAGCTAGTGATACTAGAGGTATGGAGATCCTGTATGCTTAATTGGACAGTCATTCAAGCAGTCGCATAATGTCAAGATGATCTTGAAGAGATTCCATCCATCCACTCAGAGAGCTTGTCTAGTGGGTTTGTGTAAAACAGGTTATAAAAGATGTTGCATATCAGAGACAAATAGACAGGACTCCTGTGATCTCTTTGTTGGCATAATGTAACTCTGCCAACCCACACATCATCCACACACACTTAAAAAAAGGCACTGGGATTCATTCCACACAATGTAACTCTGGAGGCTGAATACCTTATACTGGAAAAATGTACTGTTAAGGACCGTTCCACACTCTACTTATGTAACAATAACCATAACCTTCAACTCCATTACTATGTAATTGCTAGGTAATTATGCCAAAATGAAATGTTGTTTTTATAGTAATTAAAGCATAAAGGACCCTAGTATAAGAGCTGCTGGAATGCAAAGTCAGTGAAATAAAGGGTATCAACAACCCTATACTGATTTCCATTTTCATTGCTGCTCCCGTCCCTCCCTTCTATTCTCCTAAATTCTGTCCCACTAACCCTCTAACCCCATGTCTTGCCCCCATAACCCCCATCTAGCCCCCTGACTCTGACTTTCAAGGTGGTGAAAGCCACCCCATAAACCCCTCTCTGTTCCAGGCATGCTGAGTGTGATGATTGGCTCTGAGTTATGGTGCCTTTGTTCTGGCTCAGGCCAAGCACAGACAAAGGGTTAATATAGGGCCCAACATTCCCGATCACAGCTAACTGAAGGGAGGAGAGGTGGCCATCTTAAAGTTACTTAAGACATTGAACAGGATCTTAAGCACTTACAAATGTGTTAAATATTTTACGAATTGGAAGATGTACACAATTGTGCACAATTTTCGGGGACCAGTTTTGACTCGTGAGCACTACTTTCAAAACTATTGGCTGAAATTAGACAAAACCTTTATAACGCATCGTAAAGTAACACCTGGTGTCCAGATTTACACACCTACTAAAAGAACCTTGCAGGGGGTCCAGAGAAACTGTGTTACTGAGGTTGGCTGACTCTCCAGGGATTTTTCTTCGACATAAATACTGGCAGACCAGCCAGACAAATGCAGACATCTGGTTACATTATCGCAGCTTTCATGGCAAAGCAAACAAATGGAGGAAGACGTATGCTATTATCTCATGCTATGCACAATTTGTTACAGTAGCTCAGGACATTTCTTAAACCAAAAGTCTCTTTTCCACTGGAGGTTGTGCGTTTTCCCACTGTGAGAAATACATAAGTTAAATAAACTACATGGTCCAGCTTTGGAAAGCTACTCAAGTCTTTTCATTAAAACCACCAACAAACACCATGGTGGCAGTGGGCTGTTTCTTACAGGACAGACATAATACAGAGTGTCTGCTCTCTGCCAGAATCCTGCCAAGCCTTATAGAACCAGCCTGTCCTTGGACAGAATACCCACTATTTCATTCTACAGACACACTGCCACCGCGATGTGTGTAGACTTAACTGTGAAATGATTGCTTATACTGTAAGCCCTTCCTCAATGATGTAGAGAGAAAAAAATTCATAAAAAGAAAAATAGTAACACAAGAGGAATAAAATACACAAGAATGTAGCTAAAGTGTTTTCAGAAAGTATTCACACCCCTTGACTTTTTCCACATTTTATTGTGTTACAGCCTGAATATAAAATGGATAAACGTTTTGATTTGTTGTCACTGGCCTACACACATTACCCCATAATGTCAAAGTGGAATGATGTTTTTTAAATTTGTACAAATTAATAACAAAAAAAAATAAAAACCAAAATGTCATCAGTCAATATTCAACCCCTTTGTTATGGCAAGCTTAAATAAGTTATGGAGTAAAAATGTGCTTAACAAGTCGCATAATAATAATAAAATAAATAAATAATAAGTTGCATGGACACATTCTGTGTTAACAGTGTTTAACATGATTTTTGAATGACTGCCTCATCTCTATACCCCACACACAATTTTCTGTAAGGTTCTTCAGTCGTGCAGTGAATTTCAAACACAGATTCTGCTTAAAAATCTATGGTAAGACCTGAAAATGGTTGTATAGCAATTATCAACAACCAATTTGACAGAGCTTGAATAATTTTGAAAGAATAATGGAGAAATGTGTCATAATCCAGATGTGTAAAGCTCTTAGAGACTTACCCATAAAGACTCAAAGCTGTAATCACTGCCAAAGGTGCTTCTACAAAGTATCGACTCAGGGGTGTGAATATTTATGTAAATTAGATACTTCTGTATTTTATTTTCAATACATTTGCAAAAATGTCAAAAAACATGTTTTCACTTTGTCATTATGAGGTATTCCCGTCAGGAAGTCCATGATCCAGTTACAGAGGGAACTGTTCAGTCCCAGGGTCCCCATCTTGGTGATGAGCTTGGAGAGGACTACGTTGTTGAATGCTGAGCTGTAGTCTATGTACAGCATTCTCACATAGTTATTTCCCCTCTTGTCCAGGTGGGAGAGGGCAGTGTGAGGTGCAATTGAGATTGCGTCACCTGTGGATCTGTTGGGGCGGTATGCAAATTGGAGTGGGTCCAGGGTATCTGGGATGATGGTGTTGATGTGTGTCATGACCAGCCTTTCAAAGTTCTTCATAATTACAGATGAGTGATTCGTTGACGTTAAAACCCCCTAGAGTCTATTGACACAACAGTGCATCAATCTAAGTAACATAATAAAAAAAACAGTGTTGCGTTCGAAACCACCCGATTCAAGACCAAATAGAGGAGGGCGAGACCAAGTCAAGACCGGGAGGGGGACAAGTGGTCCAAGACCGAGACCAGCAAAATGCGAGTCCAATTCATGACCATGATTGTAATTTTGTCAAATCACCACCATAGTCCAAAATGTCCAGTATTTCTGTGTTCATATTTCAGAACAATGTATGGATTCTTTAGGCATTCAGAATAGTGAAAAAATGCATGCTGAGGGAAAATTATTACTAACCCAAACACAGTGGGGAACAATGGGCCTTCTATGCCATCAGAGAAGGGCTAAGGATTTATAAAATAATGATTTATAATAATAATTATAATTACACTATTAATTTCAATAATGTTCAGATTTTTTTCAGTTTTGTTGGAAAGGAAAGGGTTAAAAAAAACATGAGCTGGCGCACACCTAAAATAATAGTTTGTGTGGAGGTGCTGACTAACGGCGAATAAACTATAAACTATCAAAATAAAAAAAGTTGCACACTCCATTTATAATCTCCCAGCAATTTAATGGGTATTTACCAACGTTTCGGCATCACTGTGCCTTCCTCAGGGTAATGTCATGAAAGGGTTAACACTGAAAAAAAAAAAATCCAATCGGGATATTTATTTTCTGGTCTCTGGGGAGATAAATCTAGCTCGCTAAGTCAGCCATTGGCTAAGCCCTCAGAAGCTAGATAAAGGTATCTGCCGTTCAACTGTATTAGGGCAACATTTTGGAGTGACAGTGGAATCAACCAATCACATTTTGACTTATTGAGTGGGACCGTTTTTACAGAAACGTATGGAAACTTCTGCCTTCTTGAAGGCCAATGGTCTAAGGCACTGCATCTCAATGCAAGAGGTGTCACTACAGTCCCTGGTTCGAATCCAGGCTGTATCACATCCAGCCATGATTGGGAGTCCCATACGGTGGTGCACAATTGGCCCAGTGTCGCCGTAGTAGGCCATCACTGTAAATAAGAATTTGTTCTTAACTGACTTCGTAGTTAAATAAAGGTTACCGTAATTTCCGGACTATAAGCCGCTACTTTTTTCCCCACGCTTTGATCCTCGCGGCTATGACGCGGCTAATATATGGATTTTTCCCGCTTTCAAATAAAAATAAATGTAAAAAAAAACACATTCCGTGACGTGCTTAGTTTTTTGGCGGCATGAAGCTTTCATTAGACCAATGAAATTGCCGAACGGGTTAAGGTCAAACAACTTTTTTGTTTACTGTTTAGATTAAATCGAGCGCTCTCAAACTTTCCATCATTCTGATTATGGTAGTCATTTTGTCACCCTCATCATGGCAAAGACACGGAGAAATGCATATGATGCAGCTTTCAAGTTGAAGGCGATTGATCTGGCTGTTGGAAAAGAAAATAGAGCTGCTGCACGGGAGCATGGTCTGGAGCAATGACTTTCTTGGTAGGCTACTGTTTACTGCTCATTTTTATTTTTGTTACAAGCCGTGTTTCGTTAAAGCCTATTTATTTTTGTTACAAGCCGTGTTTCGTTAAAGCCTGTGTAAAGTTCATTTGTTTCAATGTACCGGTAGGCACCTGCGGCTTATAGACATGTGCGGCTTATATATGTTCAAAATAATATATATTTTTTAAATTCAGTGGGTGCGGCTTATATTCAGGTGCGCTCAATAGTCCGGAAATTACGGTACATTAAAAAAAATATATATTAATCACTGCGCAATAGCAAGCAGTTGTTTTCGCACGATCCAGCTAACTAGCTTTTGTTGTCGGCTAGTTACCAGCAGCTGCAGCAGGTGTTATCAAAGAGGATGTTGTTGCCAATTTGTTAGCTTCTCCCTTTTCAAGAACAACTTTCAACAAGAAGTGAAGTTTCAAATGATTATCATCTGGTGAGTGTGATACATTGTTACATTTAAAGTGGAACTGACAGCATTTTAGCAACAAGAAATCTTATTCAAATCTGTTCATATACACCCCTAGGAAGAATATGACACTTAAAAAAATAAAAATCTGACAAGCGACCAATTAGATACAGTGGGGGAAAAAAAGTATTTGATCCCCTGCTGATTTTGTACATTTGTCCACTGACAAAGAAAGGATCAGTCTATAATTTTAAAGGTAGGTTTATTTGAACAGTGAGAGACAGAATAACAACAAAAATATCCAGAAAAAAGCATGTCAGAAATGTTATAAATTGATTTCCATTTTAATGAGGGAAATAAGTATTTCACCCCCTCTCAATCAGAAAGACTTCTGGCTCCCAGGTGTCTTTTATACAGGTAACGAGCTGAGATTAGGAGCCCACTCTTAAAGGGAGTGCTCCTAACCGCAGCTTGTTACCTGTAAAAAAGACACCTGTCCACAGAAGCAATCAATCAATCAGATTCCAAACTCCCCACCATGGCCAAGACCAAAGAGCTCTCCAAGGATGTCAGGGACAAGATTGTAGACCTACACAAGGCTGGAATGGGCTACAAGACCATCGCCAAGCAGCTTGGTGAGAAGGTGACAACATTTGGTGTGATTATTCGCAAATGGAAGAAACACAAAAGAACTGTCAATATCCCTCGGCCTGGGGCTCCATGCAAGATCTCACCTCGTGGAGTTGCAATGATCATGAGAACGGTGAGGAATCAGCCCAGAACTACACGGGAGGATCTTGTCAATGATCTCAAGGCAGCTGGGACCATAGTCACCAAGAAAACAATTGGTAACACACTACGCCGTGAAGGACTGAAATACTGCAGTGCCCGCAAGGTCCCCCTGCTCAAGAATACATATACATGCCCATCTGAAGTTAACCAATGAACATCTGAATGACTCAGAGGACAATTGGTGAAAGTGTTGTGGTCAGATGAGACCAAAATGGAGCTCTTTGACATCAACTCAACTCGCCGTGTTTGGAGGAGGAGGAATGCTGCCTATGACCCCAAGAACACCATCTCCACCGTCAAACATGGAGGTGGAAACATTATGCTTTGGGGGTGTTTTTCTGCTAAGGGGACAGGACAACTTCACCACATCAAAGGGACAATGGACGGGGCCATGTACCGTCAAATCTTGGGTGAGAACCTCCTTCCCTCAGCCAGGGCATTGAAAATGGGTCGTGGATGGGTATTCCAGCATGACAATGACCCAAAACACACGGCCAAGGCAACAAAGGAGTGGCTCAAGAAGAAGCACATTAAGGTCCTGGAGTGGCCTAGCCAGTCTCCAGACCTTAATCCCATAGAAAATCTGTGGAGGGAGCTGAAGGTTCAAGTTGCCAAACGTCAGCCTCGAAACCTTAATGACTTGGAGAAGATCTGCAAAGAGGAGTGGGACAAAATCCCTCCTGAGATGTGTGCAAACCTGGTGGCCAACTACAAGAAACGTCTGACCTCTGTGATTGCCAACAAGGGTTTTGCCACCAAGTACTAAGTCATGTTTTGCAGAGGGGTCAAATACTTATTTCCCTCATTATAATGCAAATCATTTTATAACATTTTTGAAATCCGTTTTTCTGGATTTTTTTGTTGTTATTCTGTCTCTCACTGTTCAAATAAACCTACTATTAAAATTATAGACTGATAATTTCTTTGTAAGTGGGCAAACATACAAAATCAGCAGGGGATCAAATACTTTTTTCCCCCACTGTATGGTCATTTTCACGTTTTATAAATTCTTGGAATGTTTAGGAATTACGTATACTAAGGCATTTGTGAAAATTCTATAGCAATATAGAGTGGGAAATTGGCCGTGCGTTTGGAGAAGTAATAGAAACTGCAGTAAATAAAACCGAATAAAAACATCTGTCTTGTCCAGGACCGGAGTCTACACAGACCGGTGCGCTATAGCCAATCAGAGCTACAGTGGACCTTCATACAAACAAGCCATTTGCCACATGGGCCTGCCATCATTCATTTTGAACTGGATTGTGTGTTTACAGGAAATTGCAACAATGCAACTTTAGAATATAAGAACGTTATTTGCCAAACGCCCAGAAATACACCTGAATGGATTTCTGCAAATATGTAAACACCACGGGAGTCCTCTTACATTTTGGCAAATAACATTTGCACATTACATTTTCAATACAGTCCTATTGATCAAACAACCATGAACATGTAGTCTCTGTCCCTCAGTTATGCACATCACAACAACAAGATCAACAACTAATGCTAGCGAGAGCAAGATGAGTTACAATCTAACGAGAGAACATTAAGATAAACCCTCTCAAAAGTTTTCAGATCTTAAAGCAAGGGCATCTACTCACGACCACAGCCATAAACACAGTCCAGTTAAAAATAAATGGCACAGATCCATATAGATCTGTGTAGAGTACAGGAGTTATGCACAATAGAATCCTACTCTGGTGCATTTTGCCCAGAACAAAATCTCTTGCATACTTTGTTTTGGTATGTTGCATTGAAAGTGGCTAATATTACGTTGATTCGATCACAATTGCCACAGTAAAGGGAAACGTTGATAGTGTTAACTAACTGGGAAAACTCTAGAAAGTTGAGTGAAGTTCAATCTTGTGCTTCTCTCCATGGGCCCTGCCTAAAATGAGGACTTCTGTACTCTCTATTGAAGTAAATACCTAGGCTTTACTATGGGCTCTGGGCAAAAGTAGTGCACTATATCTGAAATAGGGTGCCATTTGACCATGACGCTCAACCATATCAGGAAAGAGAGAAGGGCGGAGAGATTATAGTTCAGATCCAAAAAGGCAGTGTCCTACCTGGGGCTGCCTGCATTTCCACCAGTCCCCCGGCTGCAATCAGGGCCTCCATGATCTTCACATGGTGCTCTGGGTTTACGTCCGCACTGCAGGGAGAGAGACAGGCAGGGTCTGAGGTCAAATGAAGGGACAGATATGTCAAGAGTTCAAGCATGAGGAGAAGAGGGTCACGGATGTATATATATATATAAATATAAGAGAGAGAGAGAGAGAGAGAGAGAGAGAGAGAGAGAGAGAGAGAGAGAGAGAGAGAGAGAGAGAGAGAGAGAGAGAGAGAGAGAGAGAGAGAGAGAGAGAGAGAGAGACTTTTTTTACTGAAACATTCTCATTTCATTTAAAACTCACCACCCAACCTCCCCCTTAAAAATAAAACCAAAAATACATCCTGTAATGCATACATGTACCATACTCGCCTTTCCAGCAACCACATAATACAAGCCAACATCACAATACTCGAGACAATACCAACTTCTACAACCGTATATCCAAGACATCTTCCCCAGCTATACAGACAGCCCCCCCAACACACCATATCTCCTGAAACATCTCCACACTTTTTATCATTTTATAGAACTCAAACTCAACCCTAAGGCGCGCAGAGACCATCCCATTAAACAATAATAAAGGGTCTGTTATCCCCCCACCTTTGACCCTGTTCCTCCTTGTTAGCCAAATAGCTAACTTTGCCTGAGCAAACAGAAAATTCAACAAAACACATTTTTCCTTCTCCTTACTTGAATACCTGTATCCCATTATGAACACCCCAACAGTAAAGACCACCCCCAACCTCTCACACAGACATTCCAACAGAGACATTAATGGGATTAATCTGGTGCACACAGAAAACACATGAATCACAGTTTCTTTCATTTTACAGAAAGGACACTCCTGCCCGACTCCCGGTTCAACCCGTGCCAACCAGCTGTTAGTGGCCAGGACTCCATGTAGAACCCTCCACTGGAGGTCCCCTGACCTCTTTGGTACTGGGGGTTTGTAGAGCCCCCTCCATCTAAAACCCACCATACTCTCCACCCCACATAGCCCCTGCCACTGATGTGCCTTCACTCCTGTTAGGCTCCTAATGTTCCTCACCTTAACACAGAGGTTGTAGAGGGCTTTACCTCCCACCCCTTCAAACTCCCCCAGGCTCGGAGTGTTAAAATCTAACAAGTCCTCCAGACCCCCTTGCCAGTCTCCAGTCTCTGCCGTCACCTGCAGTGGCGGAAACATTGGTGGCCCCTCTCCCTTTGGCTGCTCAAACATCCCCCTTACCGGCTCAGACAGTGCCTCCTGGACCTCTTCCAGGAATCTCTCCAGCAGCCTAAGAGACCTTGAGCCCTTCACAACCCCACTGCAAACCCCCTGGAAGCAGAGGAGGAGCCCTATCCCCCCATGCCCCACATAACAGAGCTTTGCTCTTGCCCCAGTTTACCTTAGCTGATGAAGCTCCCTCGTACACCTTCAGACTGGTCTCCAGTGCCTGCATATCCTGACCATCCCTGAAACATCATCTGCATATGCTGACACTGCTATGCCTGTCACCACACCCATACCTGTCCAGCACACTCCCTGCAGTCTCCTGCGTAGCAGGCCTAAAAAAGGCTCAATGGCTAATGTGTATAACTGCCCAGATAGAGGGCATCCATGTCTAATGCCCCGTCTCACCCAGACTGGCCTACTGAGCCCCCCTCCCACCTTAACCATACATGACGCCCCAGCATACAGCAGCTTCACACAGGTCAAAATACTCTTCCCAAACCCAAACATCACATTAAACAGATACCCATGGTCCACTCTATCAAAAGCCTTCTCTTGATCTAAAGAGACCAGTCCAAAGTTCACATTAGAACCTCTCGACAAGTCCAACATGTCCCTAATTAAGAACAAGTTGTCCGTGATTGAGCGTCCCGGTACACAATATGTTTGGTCCTTATGTACTATCGAGTCCAAGTGGGACTTCAGTCTGTTAGAGAGGACCTTGGCAAATATCTTGTAGTCCGCACATTGCAATGCCACAGGCCTCCAGTTCTTAAGTTCACACAAGTCCCCTTTTTTGGGCAGTAGAGTCAGAGCCGCCCGACGGCAGCTCATCGGCAACTCTCCTACCCCGACGCATTCACGCAACACGCAAAAGAAGTCCTGTCCAATTATTCCCCAGAATTTTTTATAAAACTCCACTGGGAGTCCATCGACCCCCGGTGCACGACCGGGGGACATCTGGGTTACGGCCTCTGCCAGTTCATGGGACAACAGAGGAACGTCCAAATCGTCCGTCTGTGCCAGAGAGAGTTTAGGGAGTCCTGTGAACAAGACCTGAGCACACAAAGGATCACACACTTCTGCCCTATACAATTCAGTATAAAACTCCACAGTCCGCTCCCGCATCTCACCCACCACAGAGGTCACCCGCCCATCAGACAGCCGTAGACAATGCATACCCTTGGCTTCACTGCTCTGTCTTTCCAAACCAAAGAAGAAGGAGCTGGGAGCATCCATCTCCTTGAGCATGGAGAATCTAGCTCTAACAAGTGCTCCCTTTGCTTTAACCTGGAAAAAACTGCCCAGGTCCCTACGTAATTCAGCTAAATTAGCCTGGAGGCCTACATTGCCTTGCCCCACCATCTCTACCTCCATCTCACTAATACACCGCTCTAGTTCCCCCAATACTCTCCTAGCCTCTGAGGATGAGAGAGCTGTGTATTGTTGACAGAAAAGCCGAATTTGGACTTTCCCCACATCCCACCATTGGCTCAGAGACTCATACTCCTCTATTTGCTGCCTCCACCTTTCCCAGAAGGTCTGGAAACCTGCGCAAAAAGTGGCATCTTGTAAGAGCTTTACATTGAATTTCCAATAGGATGCCTGCCGGGGCCCTGGTGAAATAGACAGCCGAGCCATGGTTATGTGATGATCGGAAAACCCCACCGGGAGAATGGTAGCGCCCAACAGCCTATTGCTCCGATTCCTAGACATATAAAACCGATCAAGTCGGGCTGCACTCACCCTAGCCCCAAAAACCTTCACCCATGTGTACTGTCTTGTGTTTGGATGTTTAGTTCTCCAAACATCCACTAAGTCGAACTGATTAATAATGTCCCTTAACACTTCCACTGACACTGAATGAGGCTCTTCCCCATTTCTGTCTTTTGTAAAATCCATTGTGCAGTTCCAGTCCCCTCCAACCACCAGTGTCTCCTCAGGCGCTACCTGTGAGAGTTCCTGTCTAAGACTCCCAAATAGAACCCCTTTTTCTCTCCCTGTGTTAGGCGCATACACATTTATAAAGACAAAACCCATGTTGTTAATTTCTGCTTTAACAACAAGGAGCCTACCACTACACACCTCCTTTGAGGAGCAAATTTTTACAGACAGACCCGGTGCAAAAAGGACTGCCACTCCTGCACTAAGATTTGTCCCATGGCTCAACACACTTGCCCCTTTCCACCAGAGCCCCCAATCGACTTCATTCAACACATCACTATGTGTCTCCTGCAGAAACAACACCTGTACTTTTTTTTGTTTTACATATTCACCCAACACACTCCTCTTTCCCGCATCTCTGGCGCCATTTATATTGAGCGAGCCTACCCGTAGAGTCTCCATAAGAAGTGGGAGAAAAGCCAGCAGAGAAAAAAGACCAATAGCAAAGCTCAAAAACCCCAGTGTCAGAAAGAAAGTATACATCTAAACAGTGTCCGAAGGTAAACCCTTACGCACTGTTGTGACCCACTTCCTCAACCTAAACCGTTTCCTGGGTGAGAGGACACCATGCCCCTCATTTTTCACAGCATGTTGTACTGATCGTACAAACTTTCTTGAATCAGGGAAAAAAGCCTCAAGATTAACTTTTTTCCCCTTTGTCTCATTCAGGAACCTTGTCAGTTCTCTCAACGTGTACTTAGACCCCTCTGCTTGACTGGCTGTCAGCTCCGGGCCTATTGAAGAGGAGTCTGAAAAAAATATCTCCTCATCCTCTTCCTCAGACTCACGTTCCTCCTCATCTCTATCTCCCACCCTGACCACCTGCTCTTCCTCTCTGGTCATGGCATCCCCCACAGCAACAGGCAACATTTCCATTGTACCTTTAACCACACCCTTTTTCCTTTTCCGCTTGGCACCCTCCTCCTCCCCCCCTAGTCTCTTACACTTCCCCACTATACTCTCCTCATCCACTAGCATAACCTGACTAGACCTAGCATCCTCTACACCACCCTCCATAGCATGACTAGGCCCATCATCATTTACACCATCCTCCATATCATAGCTAAGCCCAGCCTCAGCTACCCCACCATCTCTAGCCTGACTAGGCTTAGCCTCCACTACCCCACCATCTCTAGCCTGACTAGACCCAGCCTCCGCTACACCACCATCTCTAGCCTGACTAGACCCAGCCTCCACTACACCACCATCTCTAGTCTGACTAGACCCAGCCTCCTCTACCCCACCATCCCTAGTCTGACTAGACCCAGCCTCCTCTACCCCACCATCTCTTGCCTTACTAGACCCAGCCTCAGCTACCCCACCATCCCTGGTATGACTAGGCCAAGCCTCTGCTGTCTGCATCTCATTTCCCCCTGCACTTTGACCTCGATTTCCCCCACCGGCGCTTGTACCCTCACTTTGTCTACGGCCTTTATGTGGGCACGCAAAGCTCTTATGCCCCAAATCCCCACACTCACAACACCGTAGACTGTCTGTGCTGGCAAACCCTGCATAGAGCCCCTCCCCATGCCTCACTTTAAAATGCACATTTAGCTGTTGCTCATTGTTGTTCAGAAACATAAACACTTGCCTCCGGAACGAAACAATGTGCTTAACAGCAGCTGCCTGAAAACCTGCCGACAGTACACGAAACCCGCTAGCAAACTTACCAAAACGACTCAGCTCTTTCCTGATTTGATCGTCCGTAATAAACGGAGGTAAATTTGCAACAACTACTCTTGTTGAAGGGGTAGAAAGAGGTAAAACTGGCACCAACACATCCCTTACAAATATTCCGCTAGCAATTAGCCTACCAACCAAATTTTCTCTTTTCATGAACACCACCACCGCTTTGTTCATTCTAGAAGCAGAATGTATAAATTCAGCTCCTACCTGTTCGCCGACCGCGAGCAGAACCTCCTCCACCTTAACTCCATTCTCAGGAACACACCTGAATCCATGCCGTATCGACAGCGTCTCCTCCGCGCTAGGCTGAGAAGCCATCGCGCATACCACACCTTGCAAACCCCAGAAACCTTACTCTGTCCTCTTCCACCCTAACTCTGAAAAAAAACAGTGGATACCGCTAAAACAAATATTGCATTAACCGTACACCATAGAAAATAAAATGTAAGAAAAAGATCAAGAAAAGAGTCTAGAAAGTTAGTTAGGACAGAGTCCTCCGCACCAAACACTCAAACTCCAAAAAACTCCCAGCATGCACAGAGAGAGAGAGAGAGAGAGAGAGAGAGAGAAACCAATTGGCTTCTTCTGGAAAGAGTATCTTGGTAATGAACCAGGTCACAGGAGTGAAGGAGGAGGTGGGGAATTTTGAGGGGAAAAGGCCTAGGTCACACCATGGGATGGTAAGCTAATGTCTCTGGCAGACAGACTCCTCTGGTTCTCCCCTTTCTCCTGCCTTCTCTCTCTCTATTGGATTTTGCCTGGTACTGGGTCAGAGAAAGTGTTGATTTACTTATTTATTTATTTCCTATAATTCAAGTCCTGTGATGGATATATATGCGACCTCTCTCTCTGAGGAAGCTGATGACCTCTCTATTTTTGCCTGCCGTGCGGTGCTCTCCCTACAGTAGTTTGACAGGCCACAACTCTGACATGAAATACAAGTGCAGAAGAGAGACATTATGTTAAGTTTACGCTATGGTTACTATGTACAGTACATGGTGATATTTGCACGCAAACAACACTAAACTCACTATTTACAGTACCCTGCAGATGACTGGATTACATTTTCATCTTCCTTCCACAGTTCATCTGATTTCAACAACTATTGATCTTGAACTACTTCTATGACCTACTACTACTTTACACTCTCAGAATTCTCTGCCTAATGGTAAAAGGTAGTGTACTACAAGAGACTGAGACATACTAAACGCCCCAGTAAAGGTCAGACAAATAGACTCAGGTTGGCTTCCATCTGGTTCTCTGGTGGTTATGATCAGAGGGCTGAAACACCATGGGTCAAGTTTATATCAACAACACAACGGAGTGAAGAGCCAGGGAGAGCAATGCATTCTGGGATAATCCAGCACGCTCACTCCTCTTGGTGACATCAGAGGGGAACGGCAGAGCGAGTGGAAGAGGCTACACAAATATCACAGGTTCTGCCTCATTGACTGTGATCTCTTTTTCCAGTTTTATGTGTAAATAGAAGCCAGAAACAGACTTTCCTCACTGATTCAGAGCAATTCACAGAGCAATTCTCCCAGTGAGCTTTTGCAGTGTATGTGAAACATAAACAGCATGCTCAACAGGTTAATGCTTTGCTTGACCATTTCAGCTTACGATTTACAATGACAGGATGTTAACATTACCACGAGCCAAATATTACTGCATACTTTTCCCTTTAGTAAACGCAGCTCTATCAGTTCATGCCCAAAGGCCTACTAGTGCACAGGGCATTTGAATCTTTCTCTTCTAAAATAGACTTGAGAGTGTACATGAAGAGGATAGGAACAGCATCACTATCAAATGGTCACTATAACTATTAACAACAACAGCAACATAAAAACATAATTGAAGCTGCTGGCTAGCAGGTTTTTATCTTAAATCTCCAGGGTAACATGCTTTGTTTACATTTTCATTAGTTGACTGTAGCTGCAAGCCAAGTGTCAGTATACAGTATACCTGAGAATATAACATGCATAAGACCCATTTTTAATATGTTTCCTATACATGTTCGACAGTACACTCTTAGAAAAAAGGGTTCCAAAAGGGTTCTTCGCCTGTCCCCTTAGGATAACCCTTTGAATAACCCCTTTTGGTTCCAGGTAGAACACTTTTGGGTTCCATGTAGAAACCTTTGTGGAAATTGATCTACATGAAAATGGTTCTACCTGGAACCCAAAAGGGTTCTTTAAAGGCTTCTTCTATGGGGACAGCCAAAGAACCCGTTTAGGTTCTAGATAGCACCTGTCTATCTAAGAGTTTAGCCAGCCACACCACTTCATCAATGCACCAATCAGTCTTACCTGAAGTGGGAGTGTTTGAAGATGGCCTCACTGAAGACCTGGCCTAGAAGCCTGGGGCTGGCCTGGTTCTGAGCTTCACTCTGGGCCACCTTGACCAGGTGTCTGGTGAGGTGCACCAGGAGCTGGTGGTTGGCCTGGGGCACGCTGGGGGACTCCAGGATCCTCTTCAACTTCTCGCCACAGTCCTCCATGCTCTGAGTTTCTGGAGTAAGAAGACAGAGAAGGGAGAATGAGTGCAAGCGTGTATTGTATTTGTGTTTGTGTGTGTGTGTGTGTGTGTGTGTGTGTGTGTGTGTGTGTGTGTGTGTGTGTGTGTGTGTGTGTGTGTGTGTGTGTGTGTGTGTGTGTGTGTGTGTGTGTGTGGTGTGTGTTGGGACAGAGAGCCAGGGACTAGTAACAGAACACACATATACTCGGTTCTTTGAATATTTGAGAGATATACTGGAAGATTTGAATAAAAAGCAGCTAACCCAGCAGGAGTCTGGCTGGCCTGGGATCAGGCTCAGCTCCTTTGTGTGTTGTCACAGCTCAGACAATAATGTTTAGAGAGGAGCAGACATATTGATGCTCTCACCACAGGTCTTCTCTTCATTCTGCAAACAAGACGACATCTGTGCCTCTACTCTGCTCTGTCTTGGCAGCTAGGGCTTCTTTCAAAGAAGCCACATAGCTACTATCTATTCTAGATTCACTTCTGTAGTCTGCTTAACGATGTTTTGTGGCCAGCCTTGATTTGATGCTGTTCCCAAGGAGAAACCATCCATAACAACGACTCTGTACATAAGAACTCACACAGTATACCCACTGGGCAAAAAACAGGCTGAATCAACATTGTTTCCACGTCATTTCAACCCCAAAATTAAATGTGATGACGTTGAATCAATGTTGAAAACTGATTGGACTTGAAAAAAGTTTGATTGTTAAATCACGAGCCTAGGTTGTTTAGCCACGGGAAAAGTCAGCAATCTTCCCGCTAGCCATGATTGGCTGACATAATGAGTGGGCTGGACATGCCGAGAGATGAGTTTGGATTGGTCTGCCATGTAGCACGCCTCTGTCTATAACATGAGTTGATCTGTATGTGCAGGTAGTCCTTTCTAACGTGGCGTTTTTGAAAGATATCACGTAGTAGAACTGTATAAGTGTTGCTCTCCACTTTATGGAGGACCAAGTTTTGAAATCAGTGGAATTAGAGTATGATAGCTTAGGAGATGGAGAAAATTCTGAGTTTGATTGCAAATATGCAGACGGAGTCAAAAAGAGAACACACAGAAGGCTGTTGTATAAAACACCTGTCTCCGGATTACATCTTCAAACTAAGAGCAACCATGGCATCCGTGACAGAAAGGGGGAAGCATCCATCCATCCATAAGATCTAGCTAGCTAAATACTCCACTATGCAAGTAACTATTTCAATAGAATGTTTATGAAGTCACTGCGACAACTGTTGATAGGCGTAACTGGTAAATTCTCTCTGGCTATCTACTCCGATTTCAGAGCACTTTCGTCTGAGTGTGCCAGAGTGCAGAATAACTGACGAATTTACGAATGCTCAACACCCGTTGTATATGGCCGGTGTCAGTAGCAGTTGGTAAAAAAATTTAATTAAATTAAATTGTTGCCAGCAGCACAATTTCAGTTACCAATGCTCTGGAAAACATAAAAACAGCCTAACCAGCTCTGCTAGGGTGAATAAAATGGTCCGAGTGAGCTGTTCTCTCATTTGTGTCTGGAAGTAGCTAGCAAGCTAGCAAACGTTAGCCAGTTAGCTTGGTGTTGACTGCTGTTGTTAGGTCAGAACGCTTGGATCAATCCTACTCCTCGGCCAGAGCGCTCTGAACGCTCCAAGAGTGAAACGCTCTGAATTTACGAACGGACAATCTGACAACGCTCTGAGGTTACTTAACAGCCAGAGCACACTCTGGCACTCCAGATTTAACTTCTTTGGGCTAGGGGGCAGTATTTTCACATCCGGATAAAAAACGTACCTGATTTAATCTGGTTACGACTCCTGCCCAGTAACTAGAATATGCATATAATTATTGGCTTTGGATAGAAAACACCCTAAAGTTTCTAAAACTGTTTGAATGGTGTCTGTGAGTATAACAGAACTCCTATGGCAGGCAAAAACCTGAGAAGGTTTCATGCAGGAAGTGACCTGTCTGACAAGGTGTTGTTGTTCTTGCTTCTGTGTATTGAAGAGTCAGGATCTTAGCTGTAACGTGACATTTCCTAGGGCTCCAATAGGCTCTCAGAGCCCGGGAAAAACCTGAACGATGTGTGTCGGGTGGCTAAATAGCTAGCCCTGTGATGCCGGGCTATCTACTCAGAATATTGCAAAATGTGCTTCATCCGAAAAGCTATTTTAAAATCGGACATATCGAGTGCATAGAGGAGTAATGTATCTATAATTCTTAAAATAATTGTTATGCTTTTTTGTGAACGTTTATCGTGAGTAATTTAGTAAATTGTTAGTAAATTCCCCAGAAGTTTGCGGGGGTATGCTTTTTCTGAACGTCACATGCTAATGTAAAAAGCTGGTTTTTGATATAAATATGAACTTGATTGAACAAAAAATGCATGTTTTGTATAACATAATGTCCTAGGTGTGTCATCTGATGAAGATCATCAAAGGTTAGTGCTGCATTTAGCTGTCTTCTGGGTTTTTGTGACATTATATGCTAGCTTGAAAAATGGGTGTCTGATTATTTCTGGCTGTGTACTCTGCTGACATAATCTAATGTTTTGCTTTCGTTGTAAAGCCTTTTTGAAATCGGACAGTGTGGTTAGATTAACGAGAGTCTTGTCTTTAAATAGCTGTAAAATAGTCATATGTTTGAGAAATTGAAGTAATAGCATTTCAAAGGTTTTGAAAATCGAGCCACAGGATTCAACTGGCTGTTACGTAGGTGGGACGAATTCGTCCCGCCGGTCCCATAGAGGTTAATTTACGAACATACCCGTAGAATATAAAGTATATATTTGGTTGTTTAGTACATAGCCTCACATGTGAATCCTTAAAGAGATGGGTGGGGCTAAAGCTTAAGAGGGTGTGAACGATGCTGAATGGGTGTAGACAAAGAGGGGCTCTCCAATAGTAGTACCAAAATATTGAAAGGCCATTTTCTCAAAAGTGAGTTTACAAGTTTATCAACTTTCAAAGCAAAATTACTTTCCCATTGTTCCTCAACTTTAGTGTATGAGATAAAAAAATTTAGCTCTGAGTCTCTACTTTAATCCAATGTCGAGACAGCCTACAGGGACGAGGTGAGGGCTCTGGGAGTGTGGTGCCTGGAAAACAACCTCTCACTCAACATCAACAAAACAAAGGAGATGATCGTGGATTTCAGGAAACAGCAGAGGGTGCACCCCCCCATCTACATTGTCAGGACCGCAGTGGGGAAGGTGGAAAGCTTCAAGTTCCTTGGCGTACACATCACTAACAAACTGAAATGGACCACCCACACAGAGGCGCAACAGAGTCTCTTCAACCTCAGGAAGCTAAAGAAATTTGGCTTGGCACCTAAAACCCTCAAAAACCTTTACAGATGCACAATTGAAAGCATCCTGTCGGGCTGTATCACCGCCTGGTATGGCAACTGCACCGCCCGCAACCACAAGGCTGTCCAGAGGGTGGTGCGGTCTGCCCAACGCATCACCGGGGGCAAACTACCCTTCCTCCAGGACACCTACAGCACCCGATGTCACAGGAAGGCCAAAAAGATCATCAAGGACATCAACCACCCGAGCCACTGCCAGTTCACCCCGTTATCATCCAAAAGGCGAGGTCAGTACAGGTACATCAAAGCTAGGACCGAGAGACTGAAAAACAGCTTCCATCTCAAGGCCATCAGACTGTTAAACCGACATCACTAACACATTAGAGGCTGCTGCCTATAGGCATAGACTAGAAATCACTAGCCACTTTAAGGAATAGAACACTAGTCACTTTAATAATGTTTACATATCTGGCATTACTCATCTCATATGTACAGTTGAAGTCGGAAGTTTACATACACCTTAGTCAAAAACATTTAAACTCAGTTTTTCTCAATTCCTGACATTTAAACCTGGTAAAAATTCCCTGTTTTAGGTCAGTTAGGATCACCACTTTATTTTAAGAATGTGAAATGTCAGAATAATAGTAGAGAGAATGATTTATTTCAGCTTTTATTTCTTTCATCACATTCCCAGTGGGTCAGAAGTTTACATACGCTCAATTAGTATTTGGTAGCATTACCTTTAAATTGTGTAACTTGGGTCAAACGTTTCAGGTAGCCTTCCACAAGCTTCCCAGATTAAGTTGGGTGAATGTTGGCCCATTCCTCCTGACAGAGCTGGTGTAACTGAGTCAGGTTTGTAGGCCTCCTTGCTCGCACATGCTTTTTCAGTTCTGCCCACAAATTGTCTATATGGCCACTCCAATACCTTGACTTTGTTGTCCTTAAGCCATTTTGCCACAACTTTGGAAGTAGGCTTGGGGTCATTGTCCATTTGGAAGACCCATTTGCAACCAAGCTTTAACTTCCTGACTGATGTCTTGAGATGTTGCTTCAATATATCCTCATGATGCCATCTATTTTGTGAAGTGCACCAGTCCCTCCTGCAGCAAAACACCCCCACAACATGATGCTGCTACCCCCGTGCTTCACAGTTGGGATGGTGTTCTTCGGCTTGCAAGCCTCCCCCTTTTTCCTCCAAACAAAATGATGGTCATTATGGCCAAACAGTTCTATTTTTGTTTCATCAGATCAGAGGACATTCTCCAAAAAGTACAATCTTTGTCCCCACGTGCACTTGCAAACCGTAGTCTGGCTTTTTCATGGAGGTTTTGGAGCAGTAGCTTCTTCCTTGCTAAGCGGCCTTTCAGGTTATGTCTATATAGGACTCGTTTTACTCTGGATATAGGTACTTTTGTACCTGTTTCCTACAGCATCTTTAAAGGGTCCTTTGTTAATGTTCTGGGATTGATTTGCACTTTTCGCACCAAAGTACGTTCATCTCTAGGAGACAGAACACGTCTCCTTCCTGAGCAGTATGATGGCTGCCTGGTCCCATGGTGTTTATACTTTAGTACTATTGTTTGCTCCCAAGGTTGAACCAGACTTGTGGAGGTCTACAAATTGTTTTTCTGAGGTCTTGGCTGATTTCTTTTGATTTTCCCATGATGTCAAGCAAAGAGGCACTGAGTTTGAAAGTAGGCCTTGAAATACATCCACAGGTACACCTCCAATTGACTCAAATGATGTCAATTAGCCTATCAGAAGCTTCTAAAGCAATGACATCATTTTCTGGAATGTTCCAAGCTGTTTAAAGGCATAGTCAATTTAGTGTATGTAAACTTCTGACCCACTGGAATTGTGATAGAGTGAACTATAAGTGAAATAATCTGTCTGTAAACAATTGTTGGAAAGCTTCCTTGTGTCATGCACGAAGTAGATGTCCTAACCAACTTGCCAAAACTATAGCTTGTTAACAAGAAATTTGTGTAGTGGTTGAAAAACGTGTTTTAATGACTCCAACCTAAGTGTATGTAAACTTATATATATATATATATATATATATACACAGTGGCTTGCGAAAGTATTTACCCCCTTTGGCATTTTTTCTATTTTGTTCTCTTACAACCTGGAATTAAAATAGATTTTGGGGGGGTTGTATCATTTGATTTACACAACATGCCTACCACTTTGAATATGTTAAATATTTTTTATTGTGAAACAAACAAGGAATAAGACAAAAAAACTGAAAACTTGAGCGTGCATAACTATTCACCCCCCTAAAGTCAATACTTTGTAGAGCCACCTTTTGCAGCAATTACTGTTGCAAGTATCTTGGGGTCTGTCTCTATAAGCTTGGCACACCTAGCCACTGGGATTTTTGCCCATTCTTCAAGGAAAAACTGCTCCGGCTCCTTCAAGTTGGATGTGTTCCACTGGTGTACAGCAATCTTTAAGTCATACCACAGATTCTCAATCGGTTGAGGTCTGGGCTTTGACTAGGCCATTCCAAGACATTTACATGTTTCCCCTTAACCCACTCAAGTGTTGCTTTAGCAGCATGCTTTGGGTCATTGTCCTGCTGGAAGATTAACCTTCGTCGCAGTCTCAAATCTCTGGAAGACTGAAACAGGTTTCCCTCAAGATTTTCCCTGTATTTAGCGCCATCCATCATTCCTTCAATTCTGACCAGTTTCCCAGTCCCTGCCGATGAAAAACATCCCCACAGCATGATGCTGCCACCACCATGCTTCACTGTAGGAATGGTGTTCTCAGGGTGATGAGAGGTGTTGGTTTGCGCCAGACATGCTCCGTGGGATGTTCAAAGTTGTGGATATTTTTTTATAACCCAACCATGATCTGTACTTCTCAACAACTTTGTCCCTGACCTGTTTGGAGAGCTCCATGGTCTTCATGCTGCCGCTTGCTTGGTGGTGCCCCTTGCTTAGTGGTGTTGCAGACTCTGGGGCCTTTCAGAACAGGTGAATATATTCTGAGATCATGTGACACTTAGATTGCACACAGGTGGACTTTATTTAACTAATTATGTGACTTCTGAAGGTAATTGGTTGCACCAGATCTTATTTAGAGGCTTCGTAGCAAAGGGGGTGAATACATACAGCATGCATGCACAACTTTTCCATTTTCCATTTTTTGAAACAAGTTATTTTTTTCATTTCACTTCACCAATTTGGACTATTTTGTGTTTGTCCATTACATGAAATCCAAATAAAAATCTATTTAAATTACAGGTTGTAATGCAACAAAATAGGAAAAACACCAAGGGGGATGAATACTTTTTCAAGGCACTGTTTATACATATATATTATAGGCTACAGTAAGTTTCTAAATAACATGTCCAGTGGCACACTGACTCACCAATTGATGATGAAGCCATAGGCTACTTGTTGTGGCAATAGCCTATCTCAAGAACTATAATCCATAGATGGCAGTTCCCATTCAAGTTAGGACTGGCCGGCATTGCTAGTGCACCCAACAGTCAAATTGACAGGGTAAGAGGTTTCAAACCGTTCTATGGATTATATGTCTATAGCCACAAAGCAACAAGCTGTATATTTGGCGCAGATGCTGCTTAAACTGCAGCCTTCTTGAGAGCGGGATCCTGAGTCCTCCTGTGGTTGGCGGTTGCAACAAAAAAATACTAAATATATACTTCATATATAATATACACTGTATATATAATATATAGTGTATATATTTCCTTTTTTGTTTTATTACGGGCCTGGTCCCAGGGTCTTCAGCCCTGGTAAACCCCTGCATTAATCCGGCCCTGTGTGCTGATGATTATAATGTTTCTAATACTAACATATACATTCCACTATGCCCAGCAAAGATAATTACATTGTGCTT